>NC_060898.1:18300915-18995915 GCF_014805685.1 Silurus meridionalis
AAACAAAACAAAAAACAACTCCGTTTTCTTGATGATTCATAATTTGGGCGAGGCAGAAACGTTAAAACTGATAATGTAATAGTGTAGTTAGTTTCGAAATACTCGTACAATGTCAGGTTTTATTTGGTAATTTTTAAATAAGCTCTTCAGTTTTCATGAAACCTACAATGCATTATAAATTATAATGCAAATAAAATCTCCGCCACAATCTCAATTATCATATAATAAAACATTGCCCTGGATTATTTTAATAGTAAAATCAGTTACAGAAAGATGGACGTTTTAATGCAATATTGTTGGGGGTATTTTTGTTTGTTTGTTTTTTATTAATGCCTAAACTCCGCCTGTCATTAAATGATTATGAAACTGAAGACGGAAAAAAACGAAAATATAGCAAAATTAATATTACCATGTTCAGCAATTATTAAATGAAGACTGTCATTTTTGTAATAGCTATAAATATTTATATATCGGTAAACAACAAAACAACAGCTGGACCCAAATGAGAGTTAATTGCCCACTGTCGGTGTTTTTTTCCGTGTGTGTGTTAGAGTCGGTTTGTAAATTCCATGTAATAAGCATTCACTTATGAACTTCAACAGAACTCATCGACTATTTAAACTTCATTCTACAGTCCTGCTGAAGGGGGTCTTGCCATCGAAAATTTATCACACGAAACCGTGAAATTCTGCCAGTGGCAAACCTGCTCGACCCGAAAATAACTTTGTTCGAGCAAAAAAGTGTGCAAAAGCTGGTACACAAGAGAATGACAAGACATTATGTATCATGGGGTTTTCCAAACATTTTGACATACTTACAATAAAAAAAAAGAAAAAAAAAAAAAGGTTGTGTATTCAGCATGCACTTTTTTTTTCAAGCGCAACAGTCTGCACCTTTTTAAAACTACATACCGAGTTTTTTACGCAAAGTGCAAATAAACTCGATTCTGGTAATTTAGAAGCGATTGCATTGCGTTTAAATATGTGCGAAGCTCATAGGCAGCTACGCGGTCCTTTTTTCTTTCTTTTTTTTTACCCCACATCTCTTAGTCTGCATGCAGCAAGTGCGTTTAAGCGCCATTGCAGCAAGGCGGGTGAAAAAAAGACGCCAAAAAAGCAAGCTGCGAAGGCCTACCGTGAACACTAGCGCGTCTCCCTTTTCGCCGCTCCACAAGATGGAACGAAAGAGCGAGTCGTGCCACGGAGACGGACGCACGCGAGTCTTGCACGCCGTACGGCGGCCGTCTGATGTCAGCACGCTGCCGGTGGAGACAAACAGCGAGGGAGCGAGAGAAAGAGAAAGACAGCAAAAGGCGCCCCCTGCCGTCTTATTTGTGATATTACAGCCACTGTTAGGAATGGTTTCTGCGCATGGCGCTACCGACTTACTGCATCATCGTCACTGTCAGTGTTATGCTTCGAGTGAATTTGAGTGAATAAAACTACCGAAAAAGGGAAATGGAGTGTGTGTGTGTGTGTGTGTGTGTGTGTGTGTGTGTGTGTGTGTGTGATCATAATACAGGAATAAATAAAGCCAATGAGGACACACTAATTCAGACACTAATCACCCACCTCCATTAAAGCACTCAGGTCTTCCGGAACACGACCCCAGTGCTATTAGACTGACGTCAGAAGCGACCATGTAATATCAGTGAAGCTAGTATAATACACGAATTAATAAATCAAGATACATCATATATAAAGCATATGCATTTGACATATTACGACAAATAAGCTGCTACTGATCCTTAAACTGCTCGAATTGCTCATCATTGGACCACATTTGGCCAACAGCACACTTGCCATTGCCACATCTGGCCGTATATGTTCCTTAACTCAGGCATATTTTGTCCACATTCCTCTGCTTTCCTGACATAGTTTGGGACACTTTGTGCACTGTTGTGCATCTATTATAGTTGAGAAGAACTCAAATTAATACTAAATAATTGCCTTCATTTTTAAGTTTCAGAACCATGGACAGTACTTGCTAAATGTCAGGAATGATATGTCAGGAATGTTCTGTTAAAATACATACAATACATGTTCTAGTTTGAACCTAAAAGATGTTAAAGATTGTGTAAAAACTTTACAGTAACGTCACTGCTGCAGCAGACTCTGGATATTTTTTTAGAATGTAAAAAAAAGGAAAAATGAAACAATTTAATACTTTTGTTTCGATAATATGAGTTTGAATGAAAATAAATGAATGGTTTTAGTTGCCTTATAATGCACACATGATGAGGGAGGAGGTAGATTAGTGGTTAAGACATTGGACTTTGAATCGGAAGGACACAAGGCCCTTAACCTTCCACTGCTCAGTTGTAAGTCGCTCTGGATAATGGAGTCTGCCAAATGCCATACAATATACACGATGCTGATTAGTAGTAGAAGTAATAGTAGTAAGTATCTCATGTCGCATGTCCACATGCTTTTTGGAAGCACTAATTGCTTTCCCTCTCTTGACTCAACCTAATTACCAACTCAAGAGCAAGTTTTGCTCTGATGGTAAACGAATAAGGAACAGCAGAGGTCGCTCTTCGTGAATATTTAGCAACATCTTTTGATGCGGCTCCACAGGTTCAGCTGCCTCGTACTCGATCTTCATTTCCTTCCTTAGAAGTGAGCGTCTGTAGGAATCGTTTCGTGCATTCATAGCCTTTCATCTCATTGTTACTGTATAAACTCTAGCGCCTGGTTTCACTAGCCTCATTTGTTTAATCATCTCCACTGGGTATTTCTCTCCTGTAACGCAGACTGTACATGCAAGCTTAAAAAATCCTCTTGGAAACATTGGGATAATGCATGTCTTGCCTTCTTGTAGCAATGCAGCGGATGTCAGATGTATGGATTTGATGCAACGCCTCACGATCATTTCTCTCTCTCTCTCTCTCTCTCTCCATCTCTCTCTCTCTCTCTCTCTCTCTCTCTCTCTCTCTCTGAGGCCGAGCAGCGAATGTGACCTGAATGCAGCACATGATTTAGCGATAGAACGAGACTAAAACTCATTCAGAACTGCTGAAGAATCGGTGACGCGTTTCATCGCCTGATCAGCCGCAAGCCGCTGTAAACGATTATGTCGCCGCGCATCAATAAAGGAGCGGGATATTAGTGGAGGAACGGTCGCATCCTCCGACACATCCTCAGACATTTTGCTTTTGCGCTCCTATTCCGTATGGATTTGTGATGGCAGAGATCATGGATTGATGCTCATTTTTTCCGCGGCATTGGGAGACTATAGACACACACACGCGCGCGCACACACACACACGGAGGTGAGTCGGTACTCGGTGTGCGGTGAATGTGTCGTTGGCGCGGCAAGAATTATTGCACGTTTCCACCCGCTCCGTCCGCGCGACACCAGGTAAGCGGACAGAGACGGGCCACGAGGGACACGACAGGGGAACAGTTTGCCACCGGATGCATTAATAAACCCCGAGCTTTGTCACTCAGGAAGTGGATTTTAATGGTTTTACTTTGAGCGGACATCGATCGTGCATCGCAGCGTGTCGCGTTCGTTTCTTCCTGCGTTGAGCGATACGGAGGCATTGCTGCCGATAAGCGCGCTCACTACTACACCACTGCATTTTTTGGGGCAAAGATAGACTGCGGATACTTGCTATATATGGCTGTGTAGCTTCCATGGACGAGGGCCAATCCACTAATTTCGTTGCATTTCTCTCACAATGCGCTTCATCCGAATGATGCACTGGGGAGATTTTTAGCCCAGAGTAATTTGGCCGTTCCGCTATCCGCCGTCTCCTCTCCAATTGCAAGATTCTCAAGAGGGGAAAAAAACCCAGCAGCGCATCCCCGATGGCATGGACACTTCCGCAGGGTCTGCCGCGCCGCCGTGCTACCGGAGCCCGTTCGCAGCCCGCCCGAGCCCGCGCCGAGCCAAAGCAGGCGGCATGAGGCTCGAGCCGGTGCCCTTCTCCATGCTGGTCATCGGGGTCGCGTTCGCGTGCCACTCCCCGAGCCCAAGCTCGCTGCGGGAGCGCGCGCGCCACTCCGCCGTGGTGATCGAGGGCCGCGTGCAGTCGGCGCCGCACAACGCTTCGGGCGCCGAGCCCTACCGGGTGGACGTCAAGGTGCTCGACGTGTGGCCGCGGCACAGCGGCGGCCTGGAGCGCGAGCAGCTCGTCACCGTGCGCGAGCTGGGCCCGACGAGCGGGCCGTGCGCGCGCGTGCTCAACGACCACCGCTATATCTTCTTTATGGACCCCACCGACGAGCCCCTGGTGTTCAGGGCGTCGTACGCGCCCCTCGAAGCCAGCGGCAAGGATCTGAAAAAAGACGTCGGGAAGATCTTGTGCGAGGACTGCGGTAAGCTTGGCTCGAGCTGGTCAATTTAATCATTTCATATATATATATATATATATATATATATATATATATATATATATATATATATATATATATATAAAAGCTCTGCGACCACCTTTGTCCATGTGCCTCTGCCTGAGTATAGTCAAGGCTCTCCAAAATATCTGGCTTAACTGGAACTGAATGCTGAAGTACATTTGCTGCATTGCTGGACCATCATTACACACAGATACATGCAGTGTCCATGCACATATTCACAGTTCTACATATTCCCTCACACTTGCGCACTGCATCTGTGTGTAAATATCTTAATATTAGACAACAAATCAGATTCAAATCCTCCAGACTGTCAGTAAAGTTATCACATATCTCTCACAGTTAGTAGCAAGTAAAGCTCAAGTTGCAGTTGGGAAAGAAAATCTCAGGCATCACTGTCATGGCTAGAAGCTCACAGCTCTGCAGATGAATTAGACGTGTGGAAATAAATGTAAATGAAAGGGATTTCTTAGTTGTTAAGCGAGCCTGGCTGTTATCTGGTCAGTTATCTGAAAGGACCATCATGCTCATTCATATACTAATACACTAATAATTATGCTTAGCAGGTGTAGGCTTCCTTGTCACATTTCAACTTTAAGATTTCGCTCGGTTCTAGTGTTGCTTGCAATACCGAGGGGGGAGGAAACAGCTGCATTTTTCTTCATTGCAGTGGTCTCATCTGCCCAGATGGTGGGCCGGGTCCTCTGCAGAAAGGATTTCTGGGCCATGCGCTCTCCTCTCTATGTATATATAGGCTGGACAATTAGAGTGGACTTCTCGTTTTTTGCTGTCCGGGGTGCTACATAAAACCCCTTTTTTCTTCTTTCAACATTTCTCTTAAAGGCTGATTGACACAAGCATATAATTGTAAGGATTCTTAATTAAAGAGGCAAATTTGGTGTATTAAAATCTTAAGTCATTTTGGAAATATTACCAAGCTTACTGTGTGTGCTCAGTTTATAAAGCACACAAAGGTTATGGAGGGAAAAAAGTGCTACATTTAGTGCATATAAAAGCTTGCTGTAAATGACTTTGCACTTTCCAGCCTGCTCATAAATTCCTGTCGACTTGTTGCATCTATCTTTTAGTCAGCTTAATTAAAGTCCTGTAAACTTAATATAACATTCAATCATTCACTTGTCATCAATAACTGCTTCATCCTGGTCAGGGTTGAGGTGAATCCGGAGTCTATTCCAGGAACACTGGAAGTCATCACCATGCACGCACACACTTTCACACACTTGTTCATGCTGAAGTGAAATTTATCACAACCAATTCATCACCCAGTGTGTTCCTGGGTGGAAGAAAGAGCCTGGAGAAAACCCACATAAACATAGGGAGAACATGAGAAAACTCCACAATGATGATAAAGTTCCTCAAGAGACGAAAGTTTTCTTACTCATTCACCAAATTGCACATAATGGTAGAAACATTATCAAGTGTCACATCGCTGAGCATTTTACATGGTGCCAATTAAAAAGAAAAAGCATACATTAGAAAGTATTACATTTAAGCTTGTGCTTTATTAACACATCACTAAAAAGCATATTTAATTGGGATTCAGGTTGCACACAGCAAAATAATACAGTATGAAGGATCAGTGACATCGGGATCATCAGGAAAATGCATGAACATTTCAAAAGTTTGGACAGACTTAAAGTGTACAAAATAAAAAGCTACACACTTTATTTATAGAAAAATTTTTTAGCTTCTTAAAGTGGGTCTGCTTATAACCCTGATACTGTTGAAGGTTTCTATGCAGATCTTTTAAAGGTTTTAACAGAGACATGTACATTTTTTCTTATGCAGTTGTAATATTTGTTATGCTTCATTGTCATCATCAGCAAAAGGTAGTTTGGTGGCTTGGGGTGTGGAAAAAAAATTACACTTACAGTTTGTCTATTCTTCCTTTAAGCAATGCAACACTCATGGTGGTGCAACAGGGAGTGTTGCAGCACCACGACTCAATTCAATTCAACTTCTAGGTCCCTGGTTTGATCTTGAGTTCAGGTTTTTGTCAACATGGAGTTTTTGCATTTTCTCTGTGTCCACGAGAGTTACCTGTGGATTCTGTAGTTTCCTTCTAGAAACCTGCAGGTGAGTGGACTCGCTCTGTTAATTGTAAGTGTGTGTATCATGGTATTCTGTCCATGTGTATTACCCAAACTGAGTGTTCCTGTGATCCTGATCAGTCATTGTAGATAAATAAATGAATAAAGAAATAAACACTCTAGTTTATTTGTGTTTTAAAAATGTTTCGAAAGCAGATATACGCTAAAAGCTTTTGCAATCGAACTTCACATTCATGGTTATTTAGCACACAACCCAGTGGTAAAAACCACAACATTCTTACTCAAATAGTTTTAACTTCGGAATATTGACACATGTTTCCTGACAATATACAGTATTGAAAGTATATATATGTTCAATATGGAAAAAGTTTGTGTTCCACATTTAGTCCTCTTTTGCTCTTTTAATAAACTGCAGTCTACTTGGAAGATCTTCCACTTTATTTTAGGGTGTGCTTGTGGAGATTTGTACTTATCTAGCAACAAGGGCTTTGTTAAAGTCAGGTGCTGATAAAGGTGAGATGAGGAGAACTGGGGTGCACTCAGCGTTCCAATTCATTCGAAAGGTGATCAATAGGGTTGAAGTCGGAGCTCTATAGCAGGCCACTCAAGATCTTCCAATCCATTCTATGTAAACCATATGTTCATTGAGCTCACTTTGTGCCCAGGCATTGTGATGCTGGAACAGGTTTAGGTCTTCTAGCTCAAGTGAAGGGAACATTTTTATGATACTGAATAAAGGAAAACAAAATTGTGTGACCAAACATCCTTTTTGTGACCGATGTTTTTTTGCCATGATATTTGAATAATGTGTCTTAACAATGTCATTTCATACTTCATTTAACTTAATATAATTCAATGTACTGTATTTGCTAATAATTTCTGTATGCTATATAATTTAATAGTATAGTGAATTTTAAAAAGAGGTAGTAAATTCTGAAATAGAGACCTGTTATTTTACAATTTTCCTTAATTTGTTATTCATAAATGGTATGCTGGGTTTTGTATCCTGGTTGTGTTTTTTGGATGTTTTATGTTATTTAAAATTCCAAATCACTTATTTAGTTATTCAACCAGGATAATTTCCCTAGTTTGTGTGACTTCTTCCTATTACCTTTTCCTGCATTTTGTCATGCTGCGATTGTCATATTCTTTTGATAGATGCTTAGATTTGTAACAAGAACAGAAAGACCTTCAACAAAGTTTTTGTTTATCATGCACTGATATGCAATGCAATAGTCCCATAGTCGTCACGGAGGTCTATACAGTCAACAGTCAATAATTCGAGGTTCGGAACTCGCAGCTCAGAAAATTCGGGGGTTCTCATTTGGAAACGAACTAACAGCAAGTTGCGGATTATCTTAAAATTTGCGGGAATCAACAGCGGACCAAATGTTTAGGAAAGTTAGGAATAACATTTTAAACTATGTTTTCACTAAGACATTTCATACATTTTTTGAAAACACTACTGTATTAAAGTGGCATAATGTTTAGATGAATTCACTAAGGTACCATAGGGGCTGCGGGGGTGCGTCCAAAATACGCTGATTTGCGGATTTTTGGAACTCGCGTGGGTCTTCCGGGGGACCACTGTATATGCATCTCTCTATTATTAAACTTTGGATATCTTTCATACATGTTCTGGTGTCTATGTAACTGATTCCTGGAACCGTATTGGAGAAAACTGAACAAGAACTGAACTAGCTGACAGACAAACCTAATAGTTTATTTGTTCAAGTCATTTAGTTAACAACTGCTGGGTTTTGGCACATAATACAACAAATATTAGAGAAAAGACCATATTTTTCTCTTTTTCTTTTTATTCTAATAGTCAAAATTTGGGTTAGGCTAATACGTAAGAATTGAAAGTATACAAAAAGTCAATAATGATACTATATAGTTTTTCTCCAAACCATTATCTATATTTACGAAGATCACAGCTGTTTTGAAGTAACACATTTCGTGAATTCCCAGCAGCAAGATCTTTCTGGCATAACTGCATGACACAAAGACAAGAATAACTGTTGATTGACATGCACTTAGGGAAGGAAATATTTTCCTTGCATCTGGGTTACTTGGTTTTAATTATTTTCATCATTTTTGGAAGCTACAAGACCAGGAGCTTGAGCCACTTTTTTTGGTAGGTATTATGAGAGAGCGATGTGTATGAGGCACTAATTACTGTATATTCTCTTGAGATTGCAATGACAGGTCCCTGGGGGAATTGCTAATATATGCCATTAATTTGTCTTGAGAATGCGGCTGAAGGAAGATTTTTTGAGAAAGACTCCATGGAAAGTCAATATTGCATTGCCTACAGTAAGAGATTGAAATATAGAAAGAACTAAGGGATGGCATGATGCAGCTGGCACTTAATCAGGAGGTAATTGAGCTCTGTCAGTGTAAGGGCATGCTCTTGTTAAATGGGACTGCAGCTGATTTCTATACATGTTCGATTTGTGCAAAGCAACATAGTGTAACATGTATAGGTTTAATTTTAAGAGATATGTTTCATTTCTTTTATTTTATCGCACAAACAAAATGTAGTCAGATTTAAAAGTAGGGTTGTAGAAAAAGTTCCGGTTATCTTCAACATCCAGTGTTGATGAATCTGTAGCTACAGAGTCTTCTTAACAGGAATGGAACCTTATGTTGTCTTTTTTTGTTGATCCGATCTGCCTCAAGGGTAGACATATTGTGCTTTGTGCTTACTATCATTGTAAATAGTGGTTATTAGAGTTACCATATTCTTCTTGTCAGGTCAATCTTTTAGTTTGTGTTTTGCACTTTTCTATGTAAATTCTATTAATTGTTGCGTGTGAGCAATAGTTTCTGAAATTCTCAAGCCGGCCCTTCTGACAATCATGCCATGGTCAAAGTTAGTGATATAGTTTTTTTTCCTCCACATTCATGATACTTGCATTATCTGCAAAATGTCATGCATTTGCACTCCTGCCATTTACATTTGACAGACACCCTTTTCCAGACTACAATTACAAATGAGTAGTTGAGGGTTACGGGCCTTCCTTAATGGCCTAGTGGGGGCAGCTTGGTTTGGTGGTGCTGGGATTTGAACTTCCAATGCCAAATCCAATGCCTTAACCAGGGGACTCTAGTAGTTTAGAATTGGCCACAGAATTTGCTAATAGGATTGACTAATTGATTTTTATTTTAATTGATTAAAGTTGCAGGTGAGTGTAAAATGAGACAGAATGCAACAACGTAATAAAACTGATTCAAGATTGTGACAAAAATATAGCTTAAGTTTTTTTTGTTTTTTTTAACAACAAAATGCTTATTGAAGTTTTGGCAGACACTATACACATTCCAAGGCTTAAAATAATAATAATAAAAAATGATAAAAGGAGTCTCCAGTGTCCAGTTTGTGTTCAGCCACAGGAAAGTCTTCAGGACAGAAATTTGCATGAGCTGCATAAAAAAACTCATTGACTTTCAAGAGAGGAAAAGCTGATTGACTGAATATGTATAATTTTATAACTGTAAGTGATTACAAGAACTAACACATTTTACAGATGTTTCACAGCATTAAATGTAACCAAAAAGAACCATGATGTTATGTCTTTTTCTAAATAACAAATTGCAGTGGTGGAAAGTAACGGATTACATCTACTTGATTTTTGCATCTACCATAAGTGTAAAGAAAAGCTAAAACTAGCTTTTATCCCTTGGGTTATCTTGGATGTGCTCATGCTCAGTCTGCCATGGTTCTCATTGAAATGGGGCTTACAGGATGATGGACTTACAGAATGATGTTCCTGTAAGTCTTGCATGAGTGAGGTGACTGTGGATCGACTGTAGAATACTCGAGAAGCTACATATTGATCCTGCTCATGCATGATGATGAATGTTTGTGGAAATTGTTCACTATCCTTCTCTGGAGATGGATTCATACACCATCTGTTCTGTTTGTGTTGTTCGATGCATTGGCATGCTGATATAAGATGTATGACTGAAAAGTACTGTGTCAAAAACTCAAGGGTGCAAACCTCTGAAAAAAGATTTTCCTGGACATGAGAGCCCATTAAATATGATACATGTATCATGTGTATGTATCATTTATATGTATCGTCAATACAAAAAAACATTTTTGGGAATTATGTCAAAAAAGTGAGCATGCACCATTTTAGGCTTTCCTTAAAAGTGAAGACATGGTCCTAAGTTTGATTCTTTTCTGCAAAAAAAGCCAGTGTATGATCTGCATGCATAATTCATCATGCCTCAACATACATAATACAGGTCTCTTAAATTCTGCATTAAGCCATACTTAATTTACAGATCCTTTAGCAATTATTTTCCCCTTTTTTCCAAAAATTAAGCGATTGAACTGTGTGCAATGCTTTTGGACCACACTTCCTAAACGGGTTGCTGGATTGAGTGACATTATTTATTACAGCATCAAATCATTATTTATATTTCTGTTAAGAATGCAAATTTGAGGATTTATACCTACATTTTGCATGATGATAAACAGGCAAATGAAGCTTTAGTAACATAAGCATATTATTCTGTATACATAATTATGACGTGTTATTTTGTGGCAGGATGACATTAATAACTACATAGCTTTAAATTAATTTTTGACTACATTTAGAGAGCCTATCACACTTAAAGTATCTTAAAGGCTAACATTTTATGTGTCGTAACCCCTTAACATCCACTGTAAACTGTAACAGCTCACTTTAGAGCTGTATTTTAGATTTCAAACTTCAATACTGTACATATTGTATTAACATTGAATGCAAGGTGAATGCTGAAAAGCTAATATTATTAACCAGGATTCATGTTTTTGTATTAGCAAATGTCTATTCCAACTCCATTTCAAATTAGCTGAAAAGATTCGAAATTAAATGTTTTGAGTCTATTTGTGAAAATAACCATGACCATAACTTTTTTTTATCCATTCCTTCGGTCATTTGTATTGGAATTTTGTATTGGGCCTTATACGTGATATATGTATATATTACAAAAGAAGTGGTTGTGCATATCCCAGGTACTTTGCCTTGGTGGCTTTTAAAATTAGTTTTTAAATCTTCCTGACTGTTCTGTCTGCTGACTTGTCTCTATTAGTGCTTGTTGCTCCCAGTTCTCATTTTTGACCACTAGATAAAATAAAAGAACGAAACCTATTCAGCAGTCTGTCTTAAGATTTGTTAACATCCAGGAACATCCAGGGTCAAATCGGCAGAACTTTGGATTATATCTGCCAATTTGCAAATTTATGAATCATTGGTCACTCAAATATGTACATGATTGTGAATAAGGACTATATAAAGCTGACATCAATAGCAGTTTCTGCCCACCAGTCCCTAAGGATGAGCCTTTGCTGCCTCTTGACATATTTTGTTTTATTCTGTGGAGAAAATTATTGAGTTTATGTGAAACTATGTCCATTTTTGGTATTGTCTCTGGGCATATTTAATTACAGTGGCCATTTTGCACAACCATCTGCTTTACTCCAGTTGTTGTCTGCCTATTGTCTGCCAGATCACTTTTCCACAATCCGGTAGGCTTAGACCTGTCTCTCTCTCTCTCTCTCTCTCTCTCTCTCTCTCTCTCTCTCTCTCTCTCTCTCTCTCTCTCTCTCTCTCTCTCACACACACACACACACACACACACACATTCTCTCTTCTTTACAGAGCCCCAGCCATGAGGATTTCACCTGCTGTCTTCACAAAGCTCCTCATGCTGAGTATCTGACATCAGCACTGAGCAGCAGTCAGGCTCTGTGGCCAAATCTAATGATTAACATAAAATTTATAGTGGTCATGGTTGACGCTCTAAATACATCTACATCTGTGACCTGATATGTTTTTTTTATTAATCTATACTCAGTATCCCATAATGACAAAGTGAAAACACAATTCTTGAAATGTCTGTACATTATAATATATAAAATATCACATGTACATAAGTTATCAAAGCCTTTGCAACAACACTTAAAAATGAGCCTCAGGTGCCTCCCATTTCTCTTGATCAATGCTGATATATTTTTACACCTTGACTGGAGTCTACCTGTGGAAAAGCTTGATTGGACATGATTTAGAAGACAAGACAACACAGGATTAGCTTAGGGACAACCTAATGTCCTAGAGTGGTCCAAGCAGAGCCCTGACTTGAACCCTGTTGAACATTTCTGGAGAGACCTGAAAATAGACCATCCAACCTGCACCAGCTTGAAAGGATTTGCAATGAAGAATGTGAGAAAATCTACCAATCCAGGTGTGCAAAGCTTGTTGTCAAACCCAAAAAGACTCAAGGCTGTAATTGCTGCCAAAGGTGCTTCAACTAAGTGCTGATTAAAGGGTCTGAATACTTATGTACATGTGATGTGTTTTTTTAATTATAGACATTTATAGTATCCTGTTTTCACATTGTCATTATGGGGTACTGAGTATAGATTATTAATTTTTAAAAAAGTAAACGATTGAAAGAAGTTTATTAGAGGGACCATGCATGTAGGACGTTTTGAAGACAAGGTGAGGGAGGCACGATTGAGAGGCTTTGGACATGTGCAAAGGAGGGATATAGGGTATATCGATAGGAGAATGCTGAGGATGGAGCCTCCAGGAAGGAGGAAAAGAAGAAGGCCAAGGAGGAGGTTTATAGATGTTGTGAGGGAAGACATGCAGGTAGCAGATGATCAGCTGTGGCGACCCCTAATGGGAGAAGCCAAAAGCAGAAGAAGAGCACCAGGCTGCAACATAACAAAATTTTAAAAAGTGAAAGGGTCTAAATATTTTTCAAATGCATTGTAGAGATACTGCAGTTGACTATAATGAAATAATTGCAAACATTTATGTTCACTTTGCACACAGTA
Organism: Silurus meridionalis; assembly: GCF_014805685.1. NCBI lineage: Eukaryota > Metazoa > Chordata > Actinopteri > Siluriformes > Siluridae > Silurus > Silurus meridionalis. The sequence continues at coordinate 18,314,181 of NC_060898.1, forward strand.
TTGTAGCAGACTTACTATAAATGCTCTAAATGTAAATGCAAATGTAAAATGTTAAAGAAACATCTGTTTTTAAGTCACTTCAAGCCATGAATTGAAACATTGCTTTAATATTGTTTCCAACTCGACTTTCGGTGAAACATTAGGGCATATAGTACAGTATCACATCGTATCTGGTATGTCATTCTGACTAATGCATAAATCAGGCTGGATAATAAAGTAGCTATTCACTATACAATATTATGTGGAGTTTAATTAACAATCAAACCTAATTCAGCCCACGTTTCCTCCTCGGAAGAAGTAACTTCCTCTGTGCCTCAAACTGGGAGAAGCTACAGAGGAATAATATAGCACATTTCTCTGTTTTTCCAAGCCAGTACACTAGCATGCTAGCATGTTAAGAAAAAGAAGCAAGGGCTTTGATCAGCAGCAACAAAACACACACACACACACACACACACACACACACGTATAGCTCCATGCTGCATTCAGGCAATCATTAATAAATGTAAATGTAAAGCGACCACACCAGCAATTAAGAAGTTTAGAAACGATTTACAATTTTGGATTCTTGAGCCTCAGAGAATGTTGTTGCTTTAGCACTACTAACAGCAAAAACTGAAGAAAAAAAAAATATTATTTTCCATGCAAGTTACTTCCCCCTTGTTAGTGACCTCAGTGAAAGCTTAGTCAGAGAATGCTAATGCGTAATCAACCATGTTTACTTATGTTACATCCATAAGCGAGGCTTTTACATTATTACTTGCTCAAATTCCAAATGAATCACCAAAAAAATCCTGGTACAATCTTAAATTTTAAATTCTGGTTATATCAGAATCAGAATCAGGTTAATTGGCCAAGTGTGTTGACACACACAAGGAATTTGGTTTCAGCTGTTGGTGACTCTCAAAGTACAGACATAAATAAAACTATACATTCAACTTAGACTATACAAGACAAAACAGACAAGACAAGACAAAAACAGACTATACAAGACAATAAAGACTGTGGGACAATATAGACACTATGAGTATTAAATAGGGATTCGGATTATATGACAGATCAGTGATGTAAATAAAGTGTGAGAGTGCATGGTAGTGCAAATAACAGTATTTTGGACTTTATACAATATATAGCAGCCATATTGTGTGTTACATATACGGATAATGTGATGACAGTTCTGATATTGCAGTACATATAGATATGATATAAAGCAGGGAATATATTTATGGTGAGTTGTTAATGAGGCTGATTGCCTGGGGGAAGAAACTGTTCCTGTGTCTAGCAGTTTTGGTGAACAAACGTCTGTAGCGCCTGTCAGAAGGGAGGAGCTGAAAGATGTTGTGTCCAGGGTGCGAAGGGTCAGTAGTGAGTTTTTCTGCCCGGTTTCTGGTTCTTGTATGGTACAGGTCCTGGAGAGCACCAATAATTTTTTCTGCGTTTTTTTTTTTATTTATTTTATTTATTATTTATATTTACTCTCATATTGCAACATCACCATATCATTATATTATATTGTAAATCAGTACATGATATTTCATTTTGTGAGATCTTGTCTGGTAGCATAAAAATATTTTTTCCCTGATTGGATGTTGCTGACTCAGTCCTCAGGTCCAACAATGGCTTTAACGACCTTACTATCCCGACCTTCTTTTATTCCAAAAAAGTACTCTTTTATGACAAAGCATTAGCTAATGAAAGAGAAAGCGGTAACACTGCGAGACGTGTCTTTGATGTTGGATGCACCAAAGGTTTTACTTGGATTAAAAAACAGTGGATGGTTTTAATCCAGCTTTTACAGGTTTACTTTGTAGCAGTGGCAGTAAATTAGGTTGATGATGTGGAAGGTCTTTTGTCACCTGAGCTAAATGAGTAGTACTTCTGCTGGAAACGAGGTTGCACGGTCGCTATTATTTTTAGCTTTAAACACTGTGTCATGTTTGAATTGTGACCATTGATTTTTCAGTCAGCATTTCTCACGTGTGATCCGGCTGAGTGCTGCTTTAACAGATCCATTCCTGGAGCACGCTCCGAAAGACCTCAGTGGTCAACATTGACCTCTCGGTTAACTCCCACTGAGCTGAAATGGAGCCATCTTACATTATCTTTTACACCACACACAGATAATGGGCACCATTATTAATTGCATGTTTTATTTTCCAAACAGCATTCCGTCCAACGCGTTGTGTTATTGCACCTTTTAAAGACAGTAATGTTTCCGTTTAAGCAAGTGGCAGGGCATAATAGCACACAATCTAATGCTACTTCAGATTGATGAATCATGGTGACTACGACAACAGTCAGGATCATTTTTCACCTCCATAATGAAGCTACACAATGAGAAGGCTTTTTGAAGTAGAAAGCAGCCGACTGGTGAACTGATGACTAACTGGTCTAAGGGGTTTCCTGAATATAATAACCTTTCTAAAAAATAGCATTAAATTATGCAAACTGGAAATATCCATGGAGCCTATGGTGCAGCAGGCCCTGGAAGTCTCAAGCTCATGATTTGTAATTTATTGGCAACAAGGGTGATGATCTTTACTCTGCAGATTGGGAATGATACATACATAGTGATAGCGTTTAAAAATGGTAGGGATCTTTTAAGTGACATGGCTGAGAGTGTATCTGGATTGAGAAGCGATGTTATGAAAAGATTTGATTGAATTAGCTTGCAGATTTTAAAAACTGAAATATGGCTGGCAGTGATCTGCACCATTGAACTGATTTGATTTTACAGGCAGTGGTTGACAATGTTATGAATAGTCAAATGTTTGCTACTTTTAATTGTAATGAAGTACAGGTAGTCCCCAAGTTATGATGAACAATTTATACCATTTTTCGATATTACAATGAAGATAGCGATATTTTTCTGGGTTTTTGGTGTTTCAATGCCCGATTTTAGCTATTGTCTTTCTCCTTTTTATCCACATTGCCGGACATTGAAACAGAGCGCATCCACTCCGCCTTCCACTGCAAACCGGTGCTCGTCTATGCGGCCATTGCCTCATACATATACAGTAATCCCCGGTTTATCGTGGTGGTTACGTTCCAAAAAACGGCCCGCGATAATCAAAAAACGGGATAAACAGACGCCACCCCATAAATGCTATTTTATTTATACAGTACTGTACTGTATTAACATTTTACTACATTTTATAATTAATAATGTTTATTTTAACATAAAACTCCATAAAAACAATTCTCAATAAGTTTTTTGGTCTATAGTGTTATCCGCGAGAGGCCGGGAAAATCAGCAAATCAAATTAGTTATGTGGCAAATGCAATTCCACAATAAACTAGGGGTGCGAGATTCGGACCTCTGTAAAGCGGGGGATTACTGTATACTGTAAAGTTCATACATTACGGTACTGTAAATTGCTCTGTTTTGCTAAAATATGTACTGTAGTTTATTAAATTATTAACTAATTAGAATACTACCTCATACTGTTAACCATTCTTTAAGACTCCTGGGTAGGCTAGGCCATGCCTCAACTAATGATACTTTTTAGTTACGATGGTGTCATTGAAATACATCTCCAATCTAACTCAAAGGACTACCTGTATTTAAAAAGGAAAGGTTTTGTGTGACATTGTGTTCACGGGATGTTTATGTATATATATATATATATATATATATATATATATATATATATATATATATATATATATATATATATATACACACATACTATTTGCTGCCAGCCAATTATGTTAGCTCCTGGAATCAATGCTAGCCAAACTTGGCATCAGCAAAGAAAACAAACCATCTTGCAACTAGCAAATTTGCAAAACTGGCCACGCTTTGTAAGCAGGCAAGGGAGATTCTGCTCATCCTTAACTTTTAAGACTTCAATCCTGTATGCCTATAACTATAACACTAACTAAAATGTGTATGGTCACTGTAGATGACCATAGATTGGCATTTTCATAGCCACTATTACATTTTACTTATACAATTAAGCAATTGAGGGTTAAGGGCATTGTTTAAAGGCCCATAAATTGCAGTTAGGTGGTGCTGGAGTTTGATCTCATGACCTTGCAATCATAAATCCAACATTTTTCCCATTGAGCTACCACTTAAATAAATGCCAAAGTGAAACTTTTAGGTGCTAATCTTAGTTTATTTGATTTATTTACATCGGATAATCATTGGTCTGATTTTCTGTAACAAGTACTTTGAAGATCTAAACATAAATGTATAGAGTAAAATGTAAAAAGGTTTTTTTTTCGTTGGAATTTTTCAATTATTCAATGACAATAACACGGAAATAACACAGAAACATTGCAAACTAACATTTATATAGTATAGTAGCATAGTACAACTAAATGGTCATTTCCAAGCATGTGTACTAGCCAAATTAGCTTTATAATGGTGCACCTATTTTCAGTGTATAATCACTCAAATTTTAAAGTCACATGATGGCCTTCCTGGACAGTAAGAACTTAAAATTCTATTTCTTTCAATGAGTTTAACATTAGTCCATTGGTTTAACACAGGCTCAGTAAGGAGCCATTTTAGAGCATCTCCTGGAAGTGACCTTGTTGAATTACAATAGCAGCAAAGCTCTTTTCTGTCAGTTGCGTAATAAATCTGAAGATGTGGTTTTTGGGTTGTTTTTTTGAGTGGCAAGGTCTGTGTGGAGTGGAGCAGCTATATAGGGGTTATAAGGGATTAGAGGCTACACTCAGGCAAGCCTGTATAATGCCCTGTAATTGACAAGCTGTAAATTTTTCAGCAGTAACTATCATTCAGGTGGAGTGTTCGCATGCAAGCGCGAACACAGTATTTTCTACTTGAGGAATAGACTTATTTCCAATCATTAAATTATTTTATTTAAATCAGTGAAGTCAATCAAGCTACTAATACAGTATTTTTGTGCGAACTGTATACAGTACATTTGTGTGAACTGGAACGTTTTTTTTTATGCAAGTTTAAATTTTTTTTATGACATTATTTATAGTATGTTTTTAAATCTAGTCACAGTGCTTAATCGAAACTCACTAGTAACATGTTCCTTTTAGTGCTACATATACAGTATATGCATTAAAAAAGATTGTGTGCTAATGTACTCTATTTTATTGGTAATGGTACATTGTATTCTGGCTCTATAAAACAACAGAGGAATGAATCACTTTGACCACATAGAGGCAGTATATGTACAGGATTTTCACCAGCCCCAAAACATTCCAAAAACAGAAAGTGCGTGTGAGCCCTGTTGGAATCGAGTGACAGTGTTACTTTCTTCAAAATGGATTTACTTTCAGTTTAATCCATTCAAACCACATGTAATAAAGCACATTTGCCGGAGTTTTAAGCCATTCTCCTCCCCAGATGGAATATGATTAGAGATCTGATACGGAGCAGATTGCAACAAAGGACACACGTTTCAATCTGTGATGACATCGCTTTGATCAAACCGCATGTTTCTTGAGGCTACTTTAACTACCTTACTGAGTGATAGCAAAGAAATAAACAGCAAGGGTCAGTTCAAGGGTTCCTCAATACATCTGTATTGTAATACAGCAGACTTTCTTGCTTGAACAATAATAATCCGTTGCATATTGTACTTAAGCCCTGTTAGCATGAATGTCTTACGTAACATTGGAATAACAAATATCTTTGATATTAGTTATGACAGAGCCAGGCAATTGAAGTAAGCCGACACACCATGCAAATGTTTTGCTGAGAGGCTGAGGAGGTGGTTTTCAGAAGCAGAATTTAAAGTTAGTCTTTCCTGTTTACTCGTGCTATCCATGTTTCCTATTTCCTTCTAGCTGACTGAACAAGCTCCAAAGGAAATTAAGTGGATAGAGAATTTTAATTCACCCTTATAAAAAGTACTATGCAAATCACTCCAGTACAACCCACCGCACTTTAATCCTGCTGCAACAGACTTGTTATAGGAAGATTCTTAACTGTTTTCTGTGACCATTGTGTCTACTTGGTGTTGTGCCTTATTATTCTTAGTGTTCTTTTTTGCATCCTGGTAATATCTTGTTTTATCTGTCTTCCTGAGAGCGTCATGTCAACAAATAGAACCGATTTCATCTTAGAATAGTAATTATTGTGGTCTCAGTGTTCTTGGGTCATATCCAGCTGTGTTCTCTTGGATCTGAGTCCAGTCTAAGACAATGCTTGGACTATCATCTTTAATATTCCTTTGCTCCCACCTCAGAATTTAAGTCTCATCTAATTTCTCAGAAAATAATGACCATAGTAAGTTCACATGCTAGTGCAGGGTGCAAAGTTCCTTGACATGGATCCTGTTCACTCAAGGTTGTTGTACTGTCCATAGATGTTCGTTCTGGCTGAGTCTATTATAAGTCAATTCCTTGAGTTACGGCTCTCTCAGCCCAATCTCCTTATCCATTACATCCATTATTACGGGTGCTTAGGCTTCTCATTAGAGGTGGTGTTTTTACAACCTAGGAAAAAAAACTGAAAGGAAATAAATTGTAATATAGAAGTATTGGTGAAATTAGGAGAGAACAGGGATTAGTGGGAGTTGGATGGTGGGTGAGTGAGTAGATGCATTGCTTTTTGCCTGGAAGCACCTTATCAACTATTCATCAAGAAGGCACTGCACTTACCCACTGCGGTACAGTATGTGCACTGAAGCTGATGTTCAGGAAGCAGCCAGTTTGGTAAGGATTGTAAGGCAAAAGAAATGGAAGGACTTCTTGATATTGTTTCCATAGATCCTCCCAACACCATTGGCAATGTCAAGACAGATTGGTAACATCATTAGTATCACCACAAAACACTAATTCCATTGCCATCACAACCATGTCATGGCAAACCACTGATATTGCTTAAAACACAAGCATTTGCAACACTATGCTCACCTCAGACCCCATTAGCACCATTGCTACAACTCCAAAAACAAGCTCCACAGACCCCTCAGTTAACAGCAGTACCAGTATTACAGATTGCTAACATCATTACTAGGCCACAGACCTTTAAATATTGAACACTTTCAGTACCACCACAGACAACCAATGGCATGCATGACCAACATAATTACAACCACCACTCTCAAACAACATTATCTCCAACACTGTTATTAGCACACTACATTTCCTCCAGTATTATTATCTGCATCATCTCCAGATAGACCTCAGATCACCAAATCATCACCAACACTATTACCATCAACACCAAAAGCACACTATTTAATAGTACATACCTCCTCATCATCATGACCCACACTGTAGACTATGAACACCATCACCAGAAACACCATTACCACCTCTATGAACTCCATATTACTTTGGTGATTATAATTACAACATGCCACTAAGACACCACAGCATAGTATATTAATATCATGGAAATCACCCTATTATAGGCAATGAATACTATAACCACTACAGGGCACCCTGCCCACCCACACCAAGAATACCGGAATACCAACATCACAGACCCATAAACCCACAATGGCCATCGTAGATCACTATTGCCAATACCACAACTATTAATGTAATCACTAACACAATCACCCATTATAAAAGTACCACAGATCCCTCAACATATACTGACCAGGCATAATTTTATGGCCAAGAACCAGGCATAGCATTGTGATCATCTGCCTATATTAGATTAGATTTGATTAGATTAGATTCAACTTTATTGTCATTACACATGTACAAGTACAAGGCAACGAAATGCAGTATATTGTGTTAGTCCCCCTTTTTCTCCTAAAACAGTCTTGACCTGCCAAACATTAACAGCATTAACTTTTTCAGAAATTTGAGCTACAGAAGCTCGTCTGTTGGATTGGACCACCCAATAACCCTGTCGCCAGTTCACCAGTGTTCCTTCCTTGGACTATTTTTGATTGATGTTGCCACTGCAGACAAAGAACATCCCACAAGAGCTGCAGTTTTGGAGATGCCTATGGAGATGGTCATCTAGCCATTACAATTCGGCATTTGTGAAACTCACTCAAACCTTATGCTTGACCATTTTTCCTGCTTCTAACAAATCAAATTTTAGGAGAAAATGTTTACTTGCTGCCTTATATATCCCACCCACTAGCAGGTGCCATGATGAAGATATATCAGTGCTATTCATTTACTGGTTATAATGTTATAATGTCATAATATTATGCCTGGTCTGTGTAATCACCCACACTATGCCCACTAACTGTATTGACTTAGACTAACACCACCACCATCATCATAAATCATAAAAAAAATAATTTTCAAGTAACTAAACCAGCAACACCATCACCTCCAGCAACACCATTATCATCACCACTGACCCACAACACTATCAACATCACTATCACCACTTTCCATACACCATAGCATTCTGCAGTTTCTCTTTTTCTATATCTCACACTCAAACTCTGCTATCTCTCTATCTTTGTTGTTTTGCTTTCTGTCCTCTCTCTCCTTCACTTCCTCGCCCTCTCTGCATTGCATGTAGGGAGCATAGCACACGTCCAACTTGTAATTTACTGAGGCATAAATTAAAACTCGATTTTCCAAACTATGTACCTTTTTTTTATGTATATATAAATATAATTTTTGATAATTACACCAAAACAGTGGCTGTCCTCTTTACCAAAAAGTTTTTTATTTACTCTACATTTAGGGTATTTTACAACAAATAATGACATAGCTCTGGCACTAGTAACGCTAATCATCACTTTGTAATTATACATCAAATAGCAGTGAAATATTAGCACAATATGAACAATGTAGATGTTGTGGCAAACATGTTTTATAGTTCAATACTTCTGGCATGATTCATATTTGTGCATATCTTAGTAATCGTTCAATCATAGTTCATCTAGAGTCCTATATGCCCTGTTCTTTTTTGAGTGGCTCAGCGATTAAGGCTTGGAATTACCTACAAAGAGTAAACCATATAATAGCAAAAAAATGCAGTGCAATATGTGAGGATTTGTGAAATAATCTGTACCTGAGATGCCTTTATTTTCTTGAAAAATGACAGTCTTTCTAAGAATATTGCTGTACATATTTTGAATAATTTACGAGCCATTGGACAGTTCTGAGAAAACTGCCCCTATCAATTTTAACATTACAAACCGCTCATGTGGATTCATTGCTTTTTTTGTTGTTTTAAAATCCATCCAGATGTAAAAAGTAAAGTGCAAGTTGAAGTGATCCAGTCTATATTTTGTAAATGTTACCCAGGTGATCTGTCAGAAATACCAGCTTTGTTGGGCTTTTCATGCACTTTTCTGTTGAACCGAATCTATTTTTATTTTTCGCACTCAAACACTAAAACTATCTGAGAATTTGTTTTTTTTTTGCAGAATGCTGTAGAAACTCAATTCTTTAACCTACAAAGGAAAGCTGAAAAACATATCCACATACAATAACACACATACCTATAACATACATTATATAGACAAAGACTGTGAACACCTGACCTTAAGATTCCTATGTGCATATTTTAACATCTGATTCCACATTTTTTTACCATTTGCTTTTTTAATAACCTCTGCTCTCCTGGGAAGGTGTTCCAGTAGATATTGGAGTTCATTCAGTCACAAGGGTGTTAGTAAAGTTAGGTACTTATACATGGTGAGGCGAGAAGGCCTGGAGTGCAGTCAGCGTTTTAATTGATCCTAAAGGTGTTCAATAGAGTTGAGGTCAGAGCTTTATAGTAGGCCTCTAAAGATCTTACGTTCCAAACAAAGTAAACCATATTTTTATCGAGCTGGCTTTGTGCACATGGGCTTTGTCATACTGGAACAGGTTTGGGTCTCCTAGTTCAAGTGAAGGAAAAATTTAATGCGACCACAATTGTTTGCCTCCAACTTTGTGATAACAGTTTAGGGAAAAACCACACATGGCTAAAAAGGTCAGGTAATACTTTTGTCCATGTAGTGTATAATATGTTGCACATGAAAGGAAATTGTATACTTTCTGGACAATCCAGGAGTTTTGAGTACATGAACATCTTATATGGTAAAAATCACAAGAAGTTTTTAAGGACATACACAAATCTCACTACTGTATAACAGATAGTAAATAAAAGATTCAGCAATAAAAATACCCCTATCAAAAGCAGAGGTGATCGTTTTGTTCTCTATGTTATATAATTAACTAGCTAGAATTATTTTTGGGTGCAACTTTGGATTTGTTTCATTGGAAAGAAAAACATTTTTAGAGTAATGTGATGTAGAGCAGCGGACCCCAACAAGCAGGTACAAGGCTGCTTCATGGAAAGTATAAAAACTTTGTAATTTTTTATTTAATTTTTTATTTTATTAACTTTTGCAGTCTTCCGCCTATGCCAATTACCTGCACTTATTTCAGTCACGGTTTTTTTCTTTGCATCGATAAATTAAGCTCCTATTGATTCTGCATTTTGGTAAATTGAGTTACATTTTCATTATATATGTAATAAAACAATTAATAAAATTATATAATGTGCATACTAGTAATTTAACATGTACTTATTTTAAGTCATGTGTGTAACAAATGTGTTTTTGAGGACTGTTGAGTTTTAACCTAAAGAATTAGCCCATTTAGAGGTAAATCCATCATGTCAAGTATTCTATTTTTAAGAGCATCTTAAAAAATATAAAATATTTATCAAGCATTTTTCAGTATTATTTAATTGCAAAGCTGTTTAAAAAATTTGCTAATTAAAAAAAAACTGTCAAGGAGTTGTCTGTCTGCTATAGGGTATGAGCTGTGAATTAGCTGAAAACTGTTCAACAGTTTTTCTCTTATTTTTTAAAAGGCAAAAATGTCTCTACATGTATGAAAAAAATTTAGAGATCCACCCTGGTCATATATTGTTGCTAACAAGTAAATGTTTTTACTTTATGCCCTCATCTCTGTACAACCTGAATTGCTTCTTATCACGTAATGCAGCAGCTTGTCTCAGTGGCTACGCTTTGAAAGGAACGGCGGAAGAAATCGCACCTGAGTTCGATTAAACTTTAATTATAGCTGCAAGGCGTAAACTGCAAAGTTAAACTACTCCCAACCACACAGAAATATAATGGTTTAGCCAGTGCAAAATGATTTTGAATGATTGTGTCAGTATGGTTAGGAGATGGTTAACTGAAAGTTTGTTAATCGTCATAAATATCTTACTGCCTCTGGGAGAGATAGAATAAAGTGTAAATGTAAAATGTACACACACACAACACAAAATAAATTCTGTGTGGTCCGATCCAACAGGTGAGCTCTTGTGGCTCAAATTGCTGAAGAAGTTGGTGTTGGTAATGCACGATGGATTAGTACTGTTTTGACAGCAGAATGGGGACCAAAACAATATTAGGCTTGTGATAATAATGTTTTACCTGATCGGTGGCCATAATGGTATGCCTGGATGGTGTATATTCTTAACCTGCTAACCAATACATTTTTTTGCACTCATAATCCTTTAGTAATATTTTGAAACATACACAGGTAATTATACCTTCAAAGTTTGCAAATATTTGGGTCACATCCAATGCGATATTTGAGAAGTACTACCACTTAAGAGTTTCAAAGTCACTGTCATCATTACTATGTCACTATGCCACTAAATTAGCATTATAAAGTTTAGGATTCTTGCTTGTACTCTTTAAAAAGTGGCAGATCAGTGGTTAAGGTTTTAGCCTTTGCGTCATGAGTTCAAATCCCATCTGTTACTGTCCAAGCTATCCTTAACTTTTAACTACCGTATTTTTCGGACTATAAGCCGCTACTTTTTTTCCACACTTTGAACCCTGCGGCCTAAACAATGAAGTGGCTAATTTATGAATTTTTCCTGGGTTTTTCCCAGTTTCACAAGCTTCAAGACAAAAAAACTGAGCCCCATAACATTAGACCAGTAAAAATTCCGAACGGAAACGAAAAAACACACTTCACCTGTGTTCTGAGCTACACGGCATCGGAAGAAAAGATTAAACTCATAACGATGCCAAAAGATAAACTCTTGAGAGAACTTGTTGTGAAAGGAAGGAGGAAGACAGTGAACAATGACTTTTTGGTCGGCTACTGTTTGGATACAAGCCATTGTAACGCATTGAGTCTGGGTCATGGGAGAGCTCGCTAACTCCAGTTATAACAGGATATATAAGCACAGACAGGTTTCCAAAACTCGTGCTTTTTTATTATTCTTGGCAACAGCGTTACGGGTTAGTCAAAGAAACATATTCCTCGGTCTTGCACACATGCAGTAATACCGGAAAAAATGTGGCGGCAGGCTATTCCCAAAATACCGATCTGCTCTTAAAGGAGCCGCAACATATTTCACCCGTTACACCGTGTAACAGACACTGTCTTTCATTAAAGCCTGTGTAAAGTTCATTAGTTTCAGTGTAGACTTATAGACTTATAGACAGGTGCGGCTTATTTATGTTCCAAATAAAATTTTTTATATTTGGGTGCGCTTAATAGTCCGAAAATTGCGGTACTCAGTTGTATAAAAAAAAAGACCATTGTAAGTTGCTCTGAATAAGAGCAGTAAGACACAATAAATGTAAGGGTGTATAGACTTACTTTGCATTCACAGCTGTAATGTTATTCCGAGTAGAATGACGCAGCATGTCTCCTTTACTGAACTTTGTATTACAACATTATTAAATTTAAAGTATTTGCAAAAAACAGTATGCCAATTTGGCTCAATAGATTGTAGATAGCTTGTTACTAGAGTAACAATGGTAAGAAAAATGTTATATAAACCAATTAGCCATAGTATTAAAACCAGTGACAGGTGAGGTAATTAACCTTGATTTTCTCATTACAGTAGCACCTCTCATGGGGTGGGATATATTAGGCAGCAAGCTAACAGTTGCCGTTGTTGGAAGTAGGAAAAAATGGACAAGGGTAAGGATCTGATTGACTATGACAGACATGAGACAACTTGTGATGTCTAGGTGAACGGGTCACAGCACTCCCAAAACAGCAGGTCTTGCGGGGTTTTCCGAGTATGCAGTGGTTATTACTTACTAAAAATGGAAGAAGGACAACCAGTGAACCAGTGACAGGGTCATGGCTCACTAAAGGCTAGCCTGTCTGGTGCAATCTCACAGAAGGGTTATTATAGGACAAATTGCTATAACTGTTAAAGCTGGCTTAGATAGAATGGAGTCAGAACATGCAGTCCATCACGGATTGCTGTATTTGGATGTATGTTGCTGCAGACTGGGCAGAGTCTCTAATGCTGACCACTGTCTACCTTTGAAAAGACCTACAGTTGACACATAAGCATCAGATCTGGATCCGTAATAGACATATAAAAGAAGTCAACTGGTATGATTAATCATATTTTCTTTTACATCATGTGGCAGCCAAGTGCATGTTTGTTAATTGGATATACAGGGATGCATTATGGAAAGAAGGCCAACCAGTGAGGGAACTGTGATGCTCTGGAAAATGTTCTGCTGGGAAATCTTGGTTCATTGCATTCATATGAATTTAACTTTGTTGCAAACCAAGTACACCCTTCATGGCAACATAATTCCTTAATGGCAGTGGCCTCTTTTAGCAGGATAATGTGCTCTGACACACTAAAGAAATGTGTTCAGGAATGGTTTAAAAAACATGACAAAGAGTTCATGTTGGCATTTAAATTCCCCAGGTCTCAATCTAACAATGCATCTCTGGAATGTGCTGGACAAACAAGTCTGATCCATGGAGGCCCCACCCCACAACTTACAGGACTTAAAGAATCTACTGCTTACATGTACCTTGGTACCAGTTACCACTGCACACCTTCAAAGTTCTTGTGGAGCTCATGCCTGAGCTGGTCAGAGCTGTTTTGGCAACACAGAGAGACACACGTAATATTATGCTGTTATATAATGTAATGGCTGATTGGTGAAGAATTGATGCAAAAAGGTAAAAACCTTAAGGACAAAATGAAGATGATAAAGAAATCTATAGCAGCATGGCACTTATTGTGTAAGTTTTCACCAAGGAGAAAAAATAAACATATATAGTATTTAGTGAACATTTTACAACTTTTTTGCTGAGGTTTCTTGGACTAAAATTGTGGTATGCAAACCTAACTTATTACTCAACCTCACACACACACACACACACACACACACACACACACACACACACACACACACACACAAAACCATTACTTATTGCAATAATGTGGTTGTGTACGCTTGTGTATAGATGAGCATGCATCTGTGTTGTTAAATTAGTTTCTGTCATCACTGGCCATCTGAAACAGGATGTCTCGGGGGAATGGTTGTGCAAGCAAGGATGTAAGCAAAAGGTGGTTTAGGCAGCATTACATACATGTGGTGTTGAATGCATGTTTGAATGCATGAGCACGCGATCAGTGTCCAGTAAACCCCAGTAGTACCTCTGACAGATGCCTGCCAAACAAAAGGCCAGAAGAACAAAAGGCACCAGGGCAAGGCGCCTGTGTCTTTTTTTTTTTTGGATGAGTATGTGAAGTGCCAAAGTGCTGAAAGAGGGGCTGCCGGCACTCCCACTGAGAGTCTGCTGCTCTGTTTAACCGACGTGTCCAGCCATGTTCCCCACACGCACCATCCACATCCCCAACCAGTGTTTGCTTCCTCAGGTATGCTGTAGGTGTGGATTGATGTGTGTCTCAATATGAAAAAGCTTAAAGCAGAATGAATGGTTGTTCTTGTGCTCGCAAGGTGAAGAATTTCCATGTGTGGGATTGGAACAGTGTCCGTTCACAGGGAGAGGGAGCCTTGATAAACACTAAAAAATACATGTAACAGAGCTGTTTATACAGCCTTATTCATGTTCTAACCCATAACAGCAAAACTGGATGTTTGTCATATAGAAGAATAGATCATTGAGAGTAAATAAAAAAGGTTTTGCACTCCAAGAATGATATTGTGTGGCTTTTAAGAAGTCTTTAAATGTTGCAGTGCAACAAGTGGCCTTCACAATATGGGATTGATTGGCGTTAAAGAAGCTTTGCAGCGCTGAATGTTGCATGCTGGGACATTGGTAGGGAGATTTGCAAAGAAAAGAAAAACACAGCATCCCGGGAATTTGTTTCTGGTTTCGTGTAAAGCTCAGCATTCTCACACAATAGTTTGTTGTCTTTGACCTTAGGTAAATGACTGTTATTTTTTCAACCAATTTTTTTTTCACCAAAGAGTGACGTTTTCTCTGAGTCACTGCAGGAAGCTTTTGTGAATGCTCCCTTTTTTTGTTTGTTTTTTTTTTTTTGTTTTGTGGTGTGATGTGGTGTGGTGGCATGGAAAATGCAAAATTCTGGAAAACAGCCCAAAAAAGAAATAAATAAAAATTTGTCTTGCCAATAGTATACTTTTCAGAGCTGTGAGTGAAATGACTCGAGAATTTAATGTTGACACTGGTTAGCTTTTTGTAAAAACGAACTACACCCTGCACGTTTTTTGTGATTTTGTGAGCGATCTTTGTGTTTGCAATGTTGGAGAATATAATAAAGGTTTGTTTTGAGAATCGACGGTGGTTTGTATTGTATACTGGTAAATCTCTGCTGTTAGTTGGTGTACATATGCCTTTTGGTGTAAACAAACATGTATGTACATTTTTATAGCATGAATTGTCTAAGAAACCATAATTTTTTATTTTTTTATTTTATTATTTTTTTTTTTTTTACTTTACCAAAACAAACATTTTGTGATTTGCTTTTCTAAACTTTTTGGTTAGTTGTGCGACATAGCAACCTATATTCTAGTTGGACTATATAAACATATATACCCAGAAATTTACTGGAGTAAATAAATTGTAAACATAATTACAGTAATCTACAACTTTTAGTCAGCCAACTGACACTTTTGTGCAAAAGGACACACAGTCAAGGTGGGGTACAACTGAGCAGTTGAAGGTGCGACGTACTGCTCAAGGCATTTTGGCTGTACTAAGATTTGAATTTCATCCAACTGATATTTATCATAAAAAACACTTAACCACTGAACCATTGCTTCCTTCAACTAACGTCTTCTAATTCAACCAGCTGTACAACTAAATTACATGCTCTTTAAGCTGAATTTCAGTGCTTAACTAAACAGTAAACCGAAGAGGGTTTTTATACTAACCAAAAAATAGTATTTCAGTGGTTAAAACGCTAATCTACTGCTTGCAAGATTGTAAACTCAAATTCCAGCATTACCAAGCTATCATTGCTAGGCCCTTGAGCGAGGCCCTTAATTATGCAACTATACAAATGAGATGATTCTCATTTTGAATAAGGTCATCTGCCAAAATCTCATAAAGATTTTTTGATGAAGGCATGCTATAAAAATGTACATACATGTTTGTTTACACCAAAAGGCATATGTACACCAACTAACAGCAGAGATTTACCAGTATACAATACAAACCACCGTCGATTCTCGAAACAAACCTTTATTATATTCTCCAACATTGCAAACACAAAGATCGCTCACAAAATCACAAAAAACGTGCAGGGTGTAGTTCGTTTTTACAAAAAGCTAACCAGTGTCAACATTAAATTCTCGAGTCATTTCACTCACAGCTCTGAAAAGTTTTCTACACCTGTAGCATCTGTAAGGCTTGATTTATACTAAGACAAAGTGAGAATTTGGTGGTTCCACTTCAAAATGTCGACTTAATAGGGTTGGCGAGTTAACCGAGGTCGAGATAAGTGGGTTCCACTGTATATACTGTAGCATGATGCTTAAGCAGCAGCACTAGCACTTCCAGTATGTTTATGTATGCCTTATGTAAATAAGACACATTTATTTACATTACATTACACGTTTTAAATAAATATATATAAATATATTTTTATAAATATATTTCAATCTCTATTTTTCTGTGATTTTGTACGTTTTATTGTTTTCAGGCAATTTTATATTTTTAAGGGTTGTTTAATTCTTTGCTCACCGACATGAAGTTACATAATCTTGAGTTTGATTATTATTAACTATTTTATTAAATTATTGAACTGGAGGTGTATTTTTATTTTAATATAAATCAGTGAATTGCAGTGGATTAGAGTTTCCCAATGTTTAAAAGTAAAATACAGTTTAAGTTAAGCATATTTTGTTGTAACAATAAAGTGCCTGTCAAAAGTTCGGAAACTCCTATTCTTTTTGAGAGACACATGCTTAATCCTTTTCTTTATATGCAATTCATTTTAACATTATGAAGATTAAACTTTTTTGTTACACTTTATTTTCATTGAAAATTCCTTCCTTCCTGTTTCTCCAGATATTTAGCTGAAATACTTTGCCATACCGCTTATAAAACTAGCCAAATGTGTTCTTTACTAGTTGGATATTTATTTTTGACCTTGCAATCCAGTTAACGTCAGAGCAGTTCAATAGATTTAGGTGCAATGACTAGGCTTGCATGTATGCTTCAGGTTATTGTCTCGTTATTTGGTAAAGGTGCTTCACATGAGCCGCAGTCCAAACGGAATTGCATGGTGTTGAAGTATGGAATGGTAGCCATGTCAGTTATGGATTCCTTTAACCTGGAAGAAGTCTTTACTTCTATCCTGGGAAACAACTCCAAACCATTAAACTTTCACCTCCATGTTGGACTGTGGGTGTGATGCAGTCTGCTAACAATTTCTGTTATCTGTCTTTAGAGACAGTGGCATTAAGTAAAAGACAGGAGGCGGAGCAGGAGGTAGCAGAGCTGAAGATGTTGAGGTTTTCGTTGGGAGTGACGAGGGTGGACAAAATAAGAAATGAGTTTATTAGAGGGACAACGCATGCAGGACGTTTCGGAGACATGGTGAGGGAAGCGAGATTGAGATGGTTTGGACATGTGCAGGAGAGGGACATGGGGTATATTGGTAGGAGAATGCTGAGGATGGAGCCATCAGGAAGGAGTAAAAGTGGAAGCCCAAGGAGGAGGTTTATGGATGTGGTGAGGGAAGACATGCAGGTTTTGGTTTGAAAGAGGCAGATGTAGACGACAGGGTGGTATGGAGACGGATGATCCGCTGTGGCGACCCCTAATGGGAGCAGCCGAAAGAAGAAGAAGAAGAAGAAGAAGATTCTAGTATAAGGCTCTGTCATAGCATCATAACAACATAAAAGACTATGTTACTCATTTTGTATAATTGACAAAGTATATATATACAAAATTAATTTAAAAAAACATCACTAATAATTAATAATAATAAAAGCGCAGTTGGTCTATTAATGTTTATATGTTGCATGTAAACATAGCCATAATTTTTTCCAACCCTGGACCAGGAATCCCCTTGGTTTTGCATTTTCCTGCTCAAACACACCTACGTCAAAAAATCTGATGACTATCACATCAGTTAAATTAGGTGTGTTAAAGCAGGGACAACCACAAAATTTTACAGTATTATAAACATACAACAAGTGCCTGTAGAACGTATGGCTGTTAATTGTTATTTATAATTACTTTAAATAGGGTAATTATTACAAATCGCATCGGTATGTTTTTTGATTATAATTATTTGGATGTCCTCTTTCAGCCCTTGAGTCTAAATAGCAGCATTTATGCGTTTTATTTTCCAGGCACAGCTTATTCACACAAGTATATAGTCCCTAGTGGCCTTTATCATGTGTTGTTCTGGAAGTATTCTTCAATTTCTTGCTCTCTCCTCTTCTCTCCTGTTTCCTATTTGCCTCTTCTTTCACATCTGCTCTTTTTTCTTGTTCCTCCGCCACTTTTTTCAATTCTCTCCCTCTCTGTCCATCGCTGCTTGCAGTAGAAGTAAGCGAGAGCATCACCTGTGCGTCAGGGGGTGAGGAGCCGGAGCAGAGCATTGCTGGAGCTGTTCCCAGAACAGTGCTGACGAGAGAATAAAAGACAGATGGGAAAAGTTGCCAAGCTACACATTGATGCTAATTCACTTCTCATATTGAAATGTGCTTTGGACATGTCCGTGTTGAAAATCCTTTTATTTTACATCTCATTTATGCACCTTTGACACAAAAGTATACAGTAAGTCGATCAAAGTCTAGTATAATGTTGCCTGGTTTTGGTTTGGCAGGTCAGTCATGCGGGCCTGTGAATGTGTCTGAAGCTGCACTGTGCCCCAATGCTTCAAGGATGTGGGTATTCATGTGGGGTAATTTGAAGCTGGCGTGAACTGACTGCTTCAAATTCAAGAGGGTGTCTATCTGCTAGTGCAAACAGACCGCTTCCGCTCTGTTCTCTCTCATATTGTTGTCGACATATTGTCTCATACTATTAATACTAGGCACGAAGCCCATTTACTCCAAAACAGCTTCGATACGTTTTGGATTCCAGAAGGTGTTGGAAAAAACATTGCACTTTGAGATTCTAGTTCATGGCAATATGAATGCTTCACATAATTACTCTGGAGCTCACATTTTACATTCTGCATTCCATTGGATTTAGATATAGTTACAGGGGAAGGTGAAGTACACAAGATATACAGTACAAGTAAATTATGAGTAAATTGTGGATGTAAAAGAAGTGACAATAGTGTTTCAAATGATGCATGATTGGATTTAAATGGCCCAGAGTGTACACAGAAAACATTCCTCACACAGTACACCCACCCCAACACCATCACCATCACGACCACCAGCAGCCTCAACTTTTTATACAAGACAGTTTGGTTACTGGATCGCAATTGGCAAATCAAGATCAATCAGTCCAGGCAACAAACTTTCCTTGGTTGCTCGTTAGAACACATTAATAAAGTTATACTGTTTGTTTAAGCTTTAAATCATTTGGCAAAATTGGACAGTTATGCTTGAAAGAGCTAAATATGTGATGAGACTCTGCAACAAGCTGGAACTTTATGAAACCTACTTTTTTGTTGTTGTTATGCTTTGATTGCGTAATGAGCCATGCATCCTCATGTAAAAAAAATCAATTAGAGTTGACAGGTATAAACCAGTTTGCCAGGCACCAACAGCAATTCCATGGTCAGTGTTACTGAGATGATTCTGAGGCTTCAAATATACCCCTAGATCTACGTATATTTGTATAAGTTAATCCACTGCACTGCTACCACATAATTGTTGCTGATCTTAATAAAGAATGTACTTCCTCTGGCTATAACTGGTCTTACACTGTCTACTAGTGTGGCATCTCTCATTTTGGCAGTAAAAAAATTGCTTCCATGGTTTGATATATTCCATCATATTTCATTTTGTTTTGCATGTAATAAATGTCAGATATGGTACTTGATCTTAAATGAGTCTTCACATGAGAAAAATGGCAGAGGAGGTTTTTTCCCATTCATTAATGATTGACTGATTAAATCACAGTTAATTAATTAATATACATCAGCAAACATGTTTGTTTTTATTGCTGTAGATAAACACATGCCTTCATATGCTCAGAGTTTTTAGAGCTTATAAGAGTTTTAGTTCTTTTAATTTTGTAGAGTGAAGTTTGGGACATGACTCTTTATTATATCAATTGTAATGGTCAATGCACACAACAGAGTTCTTTTTGGTAGTGTTTTATTTTGATTCTCAAAAGTGGGGTCTGTTAGATCTGTGCTCCTTTTTCTATTTTTTTAATTGTTACAGCAGTGGAAATCACAAGACTTGTCAATGTATTGAGCTCATAGTTATTAAGCTATAAATAATGTCAACCTGGTCCTAGTCTGTTCTGCCAGTGAAAATAATATTTTAATGGTTAGATACAGTTCATAAAAAATATATATATATATATATATATATATATATATATATATATATATATATATATATATATATATATATATATATATTTTTTTTTTTTTTATGAACTGTATCTAACCATTAAAATATTAGATCCATTACTTAAATATGAACAGTAAATTTCTAGGTATTTATTAGTGCTATAAAATTTTATTCTTTAAAATTTTCACTGGCAGAACAGACTAGGACCAGGTTGACATTATATATATATATATATATATATATATATATATATATATATATATATATATATATATATATATATATATTGCACCCTGTGCTGGGGTGGTCCATGGAACTTATTTTAAAGTTAATGGCTTCCCTGGCTGCAAAAATGTTTGAGAACCCCTGTCCAAGACCCTTTAGAGTGGTATATGAAGCATACAAGAGCACATTTAATTAAAACCTTTGAGACAACCTGTGTGTCCAAAGCTTCTTCTGTGGTCTTTAGTTATTCTGTACGGGTTAGGTGATGGAACGGTATCAAAAATGCTTTTCATGGATTTTGACTGCTTTAAAAGCATCATATGTACTGTATATACGGTAATGTAGCTCCCTGTTGAGAGCTGTTTTTGTTCCTTTCCAATTTGCTGCAGGGTTTGATTTTCTAAAATGCTTTTCAGTACCACAGTTGCAAAAAAACAGTGACTTACATCACGACCATATAGTTCTTGTCAGCTCAATCCATTCTTATCAATCTTCTCAGACCTCTCTCATCAACAAAGTGTTTCTACTCATGCAAAAACGCCACTCAACTATGGATACTGTTTTGTGTGAAAATGTAGTTTAGTCAAAACATGCCACATTTCTCAACCATTCTGATGTATGCTGTAAACATTATTTACAGTTCTTGGCCAGTATCTACATGATTTCACGAATTGCACTGTTGCCATACAATTAGCTGATTGTTTAATAGCCTCATTGATCAGAGATACAGACGTTCCGAAATAAGTGTAATTTGTTAATGTGGTATTCCTTTGTGTTTTGAAAAGTCACACTTTTATTTTTTGTTTAAACCCAACCGGCTTTTAATTTATAAAATTTATAATTTTTTTTACAATTTATAAAACAATATAGATGTAAATAAATTATTAGAAATCATGTGTACCCGAATACCCCCACACAGACACACAGACACACACAGACACACATTTTGCCAATGCTTGGTTTTTCTGTGCCAGAAAAATCTTTCTTCGATGAGTCTCCAAGAAAGACCCATTTTACTAAAAAGTAATTTATTATTTATTGCACACTAAAAACGAGAGGAAAAGTGAGCTTATTTTTTATTTAAAAAGAAGCTCGCGAGCTTTTACTTACTCTACTTTTGGTAAAAGAGTGAAGGAGCATTTTGTGTGTCTTAATATTGCGATTATAGTTTCTCTCTGGACACTCTGGAATGCAAATACGCTGTCGCTGAAAGCAAGTAAGTCAAGGTCAGGGCCTCGCTCTAGGGAAAAAGGCAAGGCAAGACTCCAAGCTAGCAGGAATCACTGTGGCCTCCTCTGCATTTTCCTGTTCCTACTCAGTCTTCACGCTCAGTGATATCATTTGATGTCACTTAAGAGGATGTGATTGTTGGTCAGTTGGCTTTGATGAGCTTCAGAATTCCTATACAGATTACTCAGTCTTTTGACGAATGATTAAGAAAAAAAGTGACATGTCTTTCTGAAAGTTATGTCGTTCCAGCCAGGGTAAGTTGATATCTTTGGAGAATTGTCTTGCTGTTGTTGGAAGAGTGTGAAGTGTACTGCTGGTCAGAACTGTCTGCCTGTCATACTGAAACAGCCCAGTCGCACCCAGCCACTTCCTTTGACCGCCATCTCACTGTGCAGCAAATTACAGTCACTGTTGTAACCCACACATGGGGGGGGCCCACTTAGTCTGGTTCCCCCAATCTTCACCCCAGTTTATCTTTTTAAAAAGCAACAGCCCCCTTGTTCTCTGTGCAAGCAGGTCCTTGACGCCGCAGAGATGAGCCAGGCATCCGTACCTTACCGTACTGTTTTTCTGGAAGGCTCTGCATCACTGGAAAACAAATGGGCTGATAAGCAGGGCCCTCGATAAGATGCAGCCTCATCGAGTTGAGGCAAAAAAAATTAAATGCAAATGACTGTTATGGATAAGTGGGGAGTCTTTCTCACTGTGACATGTTTGTGCCGGGCTCCAAGTACATTCTCCAGATAAAGGACAAGCCGAGAGCACGCTTGGAATTTTATTTGATTTCAGGAGCGCAGAGCGGACGTGTGCGTGGAGCAGAGACGATAAGGGCTGAAATCGCTCCCATGTTTCAGTTTTTTTTTTTTTCTTCACCTCAGACCTCAGCAAAATCTATGACGGCAATGGGGACCGTTTCGGGACATGTTCCACAAACAGTATTTGTCTGCTTGTTAATACTTTGTACTTTCATTTAGAGGAAAGTAGGTGGCATATTTTTGTTTATTCAAAGCCAAAAGGCCATGTATACATCAGCGTCAGGTGGGCGTTTTTGTGTTTGCACTAAACCAAAAGGCCGTGTATACATCAGTGTCAGGTGGCTAGCATGTTGATAGGCCACACATCGGCCCGTGTTTAAGTGTTTAGCTCCACGTGCATGTGTTTGCCTTAAAGTGCCAAGAAGCATGTGGGCGCGTGTTTGTTAAACTGTATGAGAGTGCGTGGGAGTGTGTTTGTCTGTTCATCTGAAGAGCGAGTGAGCGAGCCAAAGGCAGAAATGTTTGCCTGCTGATATCTGCAGTGCCATCGGATAAGCTCAGCCAGGTAGACTGCAGCAGATCTGAGAGAGAGAGAGAGAGAGAGAGAGAGGTGAGAGAGAGAGAGAGAGAGAGAGAGAGGGCGAAACAAAGCAAGAATGTCAGACAGCTTTACAAATCATAGCCTCTTTCATTCTGATGGAATAATTGCCATCACGTCACAGGTAACCAGGTTTGATCTTGCCATACTTATAGGATGCAGGAATCTAGAGGGTGTAAATGAAACAGCATTACTATTGCAATTACAACTGCATCCTCCTGGATGTCATTAAGAAAGCTTGTTGCTGAACAACCCTGTTTTTCACTGCACGTCCATTTACGTAATCACGTTTCCTCATCATTGACACCTCCACCGCAAAGTAGGCAACCAGGTTATCCAGGCTTTCCCAGTGGTTTTGCACTTCTGACATCTCTCCCCTGACACACCGTACACTTGTCTCTATTTTTCACCTCAACGCCACTCTGCAGGACAATGGGGTGCTAATTAGACCCCTCATAGGTGAATTTTTATCAAGGTCTGCTTCTCGCATGCTGGGCTGGGTGTGTTTTTTTTTTATTATTATTAATTTTTTTGAGCAGCTTGGAACTCGTATGGCCCTGAGAGGATATAGTTATTGGCTTCCATCTGGCAACACTGCCACACCATCTGGCTTTGTCGTGATCATCATCTCTGGGTGAACAATGCTAAGGTGGATGGTTAAAGCTAGCATGTGGCGAGGTTGTCCTCTGTCATTCGATGTCAAGAAGTGAAAATCATTGTTCAACTGGCTATTGGTGCTTCGTTGCTGTGAATGCGTACCTCGGAATGTGGAGGGCGTCCCTTTAGGCCGAGTCACTAAAGGTGGCGGCGTGAAGCTGGGTCTCATTCTGTTAATTAGATTACAATGAGCTAAATGCATGAAAAGTTTAGTATAAGTGTTGCAGGAGGGAGGGTGATGCAGCTGGGCTTTTCGAAAGTAATAGCCCTGACTTCCAGCTGAGTGGTGGAACGAGGAGACGAGATGAGAAAGTGAACGAGAATCACAATCTCGTTTTGCTAGAGTGAGAATGTGTCACAATTTCTCTACGATCTGCAATGTATCCCTGCAGACTGAGCAAGGGCTACCTCATGGACATCTGCGCTTTCACGCGGGTGCGACGTCTCTCCCCTTCATTACTCCTTCTCTTTTTCTCTCGCGTTCTCCCATACTCCCATACTCCCCGCACTCCCTCCCTTTTCTTGTCCTGAGCCGTTTCCATGGCGACAGCTGTGGTCTGCAGAAATGGCCCAGAGCTCGGTCCACACTAGAGCAGCTCTCTCTTAGCACTTACACACATGAACGCCCTAAGTCGCTTACACGTAGCAATGCAACGGGAACTATCTACAAACAACATCACTTTTTTTGTATTGTCATTTGTGCATTCATAAAATATGCAAATGCAGCATTTGCATGCTTTCTGTAGCAGTTCAGCGGAAAACGATGCTTGTGTTCTTTCGAACGAGCCCTCATCTGCATTGTGGAGGGAAGCAGAGATCTGGCTCCACTCTTACCCCCCTCTGCAGCCTCGTGCAGTGTGTGTGGGCTGTCTCTCCTTCCCACTATCACACAGTGGAGATTTTATCCCTGTGGTGGTAGTGTGTGTGTGTGTGTGTGTGTGTGTGTGTGTGTGTGTGTGTGTGAAAGTAAGAGAGTCTCCTGACCTTGAGAAAGGAAGCTTTCATCAAAGCTTCAAGACGTTAGTCACATCTAAAAGGACAGCTGTGTCAGCCTCGACTGCTAGCATTCAGATTTCAAAATGTGCTGGAAATATACTTTGCAGCTACAATCAATATACACACAGACACTTGTGCTATAGTGCCAAAAAAAAGCGAGTCTGTAAAAATCTGAGAAGAATAGCATACCATATATACCCAGAGTACCACATATACACTCGCTAACCATTTTAATAGCAACACTTGTGCGCCTGCACTTTCACGCTATAATCAGCCAATCATGTGAAATCATTTATATAGAAGTTGGTTTGTGTATTTTTAAAGAGAATAAATACATGCAGAAAAAATATTTAAATAACCACTCTTTACAAATGTGGTAAGCAGAAAGCATCTATATTGAATCATCACAGAGATAGCCAACAAGCGCAGAAGATAACATTAGGCTTTGGAATTTGATACTACAGTGTGCGCACATAGTACATCTCCTCAGTGATTTTACATGAGTCGAACACATACCCTGTGGATTTTTCTTGTGAACTCTACAAATCTTTAAAGCAGCTATGTCTTTGCCAACATCAGAGAACTGTTTGCTCATGCAGGGGTGGAGCTAGGGGGTGGCCACCCTGTTCGTAATTGCATTTTTTAAAAGACGAAAATAATTTCTCAAAAATTGATCCAGGAGAACTTTGATCATGTCTATACGATTATTTTTGGACCACAACCACGACTCACCCCTTATCACTAATAAACATCGCAAGCATTTCCAGAAATTCTGTGGTTTTCCAGCATTTGAAAAAAAGTATAAATGTACTAAAAAATATAAATGATGATAGACTGAGCAATCTGGGGGTCTTAAGTGTAGATTCTAGGCATGCCAAGTCTCTGAAACCTTGATGAATTTGTGAATTATTTTGCTTTATACCTACAATAACCGCTAGTGATGCAAAGATCTGATCATTTTAGTGACTTGGTTCTTTTAATCTTGTTCATCAAAATGAATGAATCTTTTTACGAGTCTTAAGGTCCTTTAATCCTTCAAACACCTTCAGTCACTTCACAAAAAGAATGAAAGATTTAGATGATTATCTTGTGAGATTAATTACATTGTGTTTTCTGTGTAATGCACTGCATAGTATTTATGAAAGTCACGTAGTAAAAGAACGAACGACTTTACGAGAGGTAAACTATTAAATTCTGTTTCCGGTACATAACCCACAGCAGTGGCGGGCCATGCATTTGGTACCTGGGCCTTCAGTGTGGACTTACCCGACTTAATCCACCTCTTAATACCACCACTATCACGCAATTATAGAAACCATCAATACTATACACATGTATTCATCTGTACAGAGCACTACAGACTCGTTTTGCCAGTCAAACATGGCTGTAACAGTTTCTCTATGACCAACCAATCAGAGGACGGAAAAATGCTGACGCTGTGTCCCTGTGAGGGGAATATGAAATCTGATTGGTTAAAGAAACAGACCCGTTGCTAATAGAGACTAAGGTAAAAGAGCCAGCAAAACTATCTTTGAATTCCCTGGGCAGATTAGATTGACATGACAGCTCATAGAGGCTGAAATCTGATTGGACAAAAAATGTAACATCCACATACACGTACTGGAAGCAGTGCAGCCAAGAGAAACGATACAAATTGAGGATAATAAACTGTTGGGAATAAATTAATAAAATTTCATGGAACAAACATTAGAATTTATGTTGTAAATGTAGGCCCGCCACTGACCTACGGAGATTTTGCGATGCTTTGCTTTCTTCTGAGTCACATTAAAGTCTCATTCAAAAAGAACAAACCAATGAACCATTGAAAAAACTAAATCAATGAACCATCACTAATAACTGCAGAGTCATGGATTTTGGAAGCAGTTTGTAAGTTTGCTGAAGTCTTATGGTTTGGACTTATATCTGTTCAGTAGCCTAGATAATTGCTATGATTTTCTCATCTTTAAATAGTTTTTTCAGCAATGAGAGATACAAAATGTGTTGTTTTATTTGATCAAATAGTGACTATACATTTTAGGTCACTTTTATATTCATTTTAATTTAAATAAAAATATGGTAGAAATTGCACATTAAAATTATAATACATTGTAAATTCTGAGTGCCTACAATACTTTTAAAATGTATTTTTAGGTTGAAGTAGTGCCATTTTTGTTTGCACAAAGATGTTTTCTGTGCCGCCCCAGAGTAACTGCTGGCCCCTGCCTGGCCCTCCCTTTAAAAAGTCCCTGATATTCCAGTTGTTTTTGTTGTTTTATGTGTCCCACAGGTCTCAAATCAAAGTGTTTATTTAGTTAGTGTATTTGGGTGCCATGTATAGAGAGATCTGGTGGCAGCTTTATTCATAAATTTCTTTAAACATGACCCTCCGAATAGTCAATTGATCAAAAGCAATGTTTACACACAGATTTTCAGCAAATTAAACTAATCTATTCTCACTGCAAAGAGACCTGTGATCTTGCTGCTTTCTCTCCAGCTCTGCCATGCACCATGCTCTGAGAACTGCACTCACATCTAAACAACCAGATGGGTGTTTAAAACCATTATATCTCTCAAGATAAACTCCCATCCTTGTGAAATGGCAGCAGTGTGTTTGGGGCACCCGTGTGATGATGTGCAGGTTTAGGAAAAGCTGAGAGGAAGGAGGAGGAGGGGGACGGCGGAAAAGGACAAGGCGCTTATCTTCTTCCATCTGAGGGGAAGTCTTGGGTAAGGGAAGGTGGGGGTTCCCAGGTTCTCAGCGCTAGAAAAAAAAGCCTGGTAGAGATGCACTGTTTCAAGGTATACAAGTCTGGCTTCTTAGGAGGTGGGCTCAATTTTTTTTTTTTTACTCAATGTCAAGCATCCCACCCTACCCATAGCAGCAATGTGTGCTTGTGGTATCTTCTGCTGAGATACAACAGATGTTTTTTAATGGAGGAAAAGACAAACTGCCAAATATTGTTTTGGTTAAGTCCCAATAGAGAAAGTGTATGTATATATTTGTACATATATGTGGTGGAGGGCTTGGGGCGGAGATCAGGTTGGATCAGAGCTTCATCTGGGATCCATCTGTCTTGCAGTTTGTCTCCAGCGTCAATTAAATGTTTCTAATAGGACTTCACTGTGTTTGATTTATCACACGTGTCCTTCACACTCAACTTGTCTGTTTTCAGAGCTGCGACATACCAAACTAAGTGTCATCTGTAGGTTCTGTGTCCTGCAATTTTGGCTTAGTCGACCCATGTCCTTGCATGTCCGAGTCAATGACGTTGAATTTAGCAGCAGAGGTTTGTGTGAGAGAAAGAGCTCTAAGCAAAAGATGACTGAAATGGCCAAGGCTGATGTTTTCAGATCTTTTAGTATATATTTATTTTTCATGATTTATTTCTTTACTTTATAGGGTTGTTATTTACTTCTCTTTTCATTTTCTTCTGTACTGTTTTATTATGGCCCCCCTCAATTTCTTCTGTCCTTCCTAGTACTATACTACCCAAGTTTCTTCTTTACTACTTAGTACTATACCTCTTATCTCTATTCTATACTACAAAGTACTGCTCCACCCATCTTTCCTGTTCGACATTGTATTGTTCAATGTACCACTCTTTTTTATTCTGTACTCTAGTACTGCTCTACCTATCTACCTTGTATACAAAGGACTCATCTTTTTTGTTACTCTGCAGTACAGTTTTATTCATCTTTCTTTTTTAATAGTTAGCTCTGTCCTAAACGTTTCCTTTGTACAGCATAGTACTATACCACTCATTTATATTCTGTATTCTATTATAGAGCTCCACATACCTTTTTCTTTTTGTTGTACAGTTCCATTCATCTCTCTTTGGTACTACATAATACTGTAGCACTCATCTATCTTCTGTACAACATAATACTATACCAATCATCTTCCCTTTGTACTATATAATACTGTTTTACTTATCTATCTTCTGTACCAGATAGTACTGTTCCACTAATCTATCTTCTTACTACATAGTACTGTACCACTCATTTATATACTGTACTACATAGTACTGTACCACTCATCTATCTAATGTACTACATAGTAATGTATTACTCATCTATCTTCTGTTCTACATAATATAAGTACAGTTCCACTTATCCATATACTGTACTACATGGTACTGTACCACTTATCTATCTTCTTCACCACATAGTTTTGTACCACTTGTCTATCTACTGTACTACAAAGTACAGTACCACTCATCTATCTTATGTACTACATAGTATTGTACCACTCATTTATCTACTGTACCACTCATCTTTCTTCTGTACCACATATTACTGTACCACTCATCTTTTTTCTGTACCACATAGTACTGTACCACTCATCTATCCTCTGTACTACATAGTACTGTATCACTCATCTATCCTCTGTACTACATAATACTGTACCACTGATCTATCCTTTGTACTACACGGTACTGAATCACGCATCAATCTTCTGTTCTACAAAATATTGTACCACTCATCTATCCTCTGTACTACATAGTACTGTACCACTTATCTATCTACTTTACTATATAGTACTGTACCACTCATCTATCTATTGTACTACATAGTACTGTACCACTCATCCTTCTTCTATACTACATAATACTGTATCACACATCTATTTTCTGTACTACAAAGTACTGTACCCCTCATCTATCCTCTGTACTATGTAGTACTGTACCACTCATCTATCTAATGTACTACATAGTACTGTACCACTCATCTTTCTTCTATACTACATAATACTGTATCACTCATCTATTTTCTGTACTACATAGTACTGTACCCCTCATCTACCTTATGTTCTACATAATACTGTACCACTCATCTTTTTTCTGTACCACATAGGTCTGTGCCATTAATCTATCCTCTAAAATACATAGTACTGTATCACTCATCTATCGTCTGTACTACATAGTACTGTACCACTTATCTATCTACTTTACTATATAGTACTGTACCACTCATCTTTCTTCTATACTACATAATACTGTATCACACATCTATTTTCTGTACTACAAAGTACTGTACCACTCATCTATCTATGTACTACATAGTACTGTACCACTCGTCTATTTTCTGTACTACATAGGTCTGTGCCATTAATCTATCCTCTGAAATACATAGTACTGTATCACTCATCTATCCTCTGTACTACATAGTACTGTACCACTTATCTATCTACTGTACTACATAGTACTGTACCACCTATTTAGCTATGTACCACTCATCTATTTTCTGTACCACATAGTACTGTACCCCTCATCTATCCTCTGTACTACATAGTACTGTATCACTCATCTATCTTCTGTTCTACATAATACTGTTCTGTACCACTTATCTTTTTTTCTGTACCCCATAGTACTGTACCATTAATCTATCATCTGTACTACACAATACTGTATCACTCATCTATCCTATGTACTACATAATAATGTACCACTCATCTATCCTCTGTACTACACAGTACTGTATTACTCATCTGTCTTCTGTTCTACATAATATTGTACCACTCATCTATTCTTTGTACTACATAGTAATGTATCACTCATCTTTCCTCTGTACCACATAGTACTGTACCGCTCATCTATCCTCTGTACTACATAGTACTGTATCACTCATCTATCCTCTCTTTTACATAGTACTGTGCCACTTATCTTTCTTCTATACTATCTAATACTTTTTCAATCATCTATCTTATGTACCAGATAGTACAGTTCCACTCATCCATATACTGTACTACATGGTACTGTACCACTTATATATCTTCTTCACCACATAGTTTTGTACCACTTATCTATCTACTGTACTACAAAGTACTGTACCACTCATCTATCTTATGTACTACATAGTATTGTACCATTAATTTATCTACTGTACCACTCATCTTTCTTCTGTACCACATATTACTGTACCACTCATCTATCTTCTCTACCACATAGTACTGTACCCCTAATCTATCCTCTGTACTACATAGTAATGTATCACTCATCTATCTTCTGTTCCACATAATACTGTACCACTCATATATTTTTTCTGTACCACATAGTACTGTACCATTCATCTATCCTCTGTACTACATATTGCTGTATTACTTATCTATCATCTGTACTACATAGTACAGTACCACACATCTTTTTGTACCACATAGAAATGTACCATTCATCTATCCTCTGTACTACATAATACTGTACCACTCATCTTCCCTCTGTACTACATAATACTGTACCACTCATCTATCCTTTGTACTACATAGTACTGTACCACTCATATTTTTTTATACTACATAATATTGTACCACTCATCTATCCTCTGTATTACATAATACTGTACCACTCATCTTCTCTCTGTACTACATAATAGTGTACCACTCATCTATCCTTTGTACTACACAGTACTGTACTACTCGTATTTTTTTTATACTACATAATATTGTACCACTCATCTATCCTCTGTATTACATAGTACTGCACCACTCATCTAAATACTGTACTACATAGTACTGTACCACTCATATTTTTTCTATACTACATAATATTGTACCACTCATCTATCCTCTGTATTACATAGTACTGCACCACTTATCTAAATACTGTACTGCATAGTACTGTACCACTTATGTATCTACTGTACCACTCATCTATCTTCTGTACCACATAGTACTGTACCACTCATCTATTTCCTGTACTACATAGTACTGTAACACCCATCTATCTTCTGTTCTACATAATACTGTACCACTTATCTTTTTTCTGTACCACATAGTACTGTACCACTCATATTTCCTCTGTTCTACATAGTTTTGTACCACTCATCTTTCCTCTGAACTTTATAGTACGATTTAATTGATCTTTAATCTGCTCTCTATAGTATTATACCGCTCATCTTTATTCTATCATTTGTACAAAATAGTATTATACCAAACACAACTGTATATCCCATCGTTTTTAACATTATTTTTCCAGTCTTTTTTCCTTTACAGAATGAAAGGTGATCCCCTTTCTGGCAAACGTTTTCAGCTTGTTCTGTCATGGCCCTCGGAGCTAGAGTGCAGTTCAGCATGGAAAATGAAACAGGCACACCCTGTTGTTGCTCCCATGTTGTGATTCTGCAATTAAGCATGCCAGCCTATTGCAACACGTCTCTGTTTATCACAACATTTCTCCCTCTATCTTTTTTCCCTCTCTGTGTCCTTGCCTCTGCCAATTTCCTTTAACATATGCCAACGTGTCCACATATGTCTGTGCAGTTCTATAACTGGGTCTCCTCAATTTACATGAATGAACTCCAGTGACTTACCTTTTTTTTATCTTACCGACTACACATGCACGCACGCATTCATCCACACACACACACACACACACGCACGCTCACACTCGATGGTGCCAAAGCTACGAGTGTGAGCAGATAACAAGCCACGTCTTGCTTGGCAGTGTGGGAAGGGTGTTCTATGACCCACACCCGGAGTTGCTGCAGATCTGTCATTACCCCAGACAGATTTGCTCGGTGTGAGGAAGCTGTTGGACACATTTACTCATGCACAGAAATATACATTTTTACAAAACACAACCGCCACACACTGTTTAGCTGCAAGGTGGCCTTTGAAGTTGTTGGAGTAGGGTATTCCGCTAATTGGCCTGACCTGCTGGGACATGACCTTCCTCCACACACACACACTCACAAGTTCCAAGTGATGGCAGAGGGCAGAGCTGGCCCAAGACAGGCTCCCGATACCACATAATCATGACTCATAAGTAACATTATGATACTTTTCCTCTTTAGCTGTCCCTCCCTCTTTTTGTATATTTGTTTTGTAGTTTCTGTCTCCGTGTAGGTGTTCGAACGAAACCAGACCATCCTTGTCGCAATTAGGAATTTTTTGCCTCAAAGGAATTAATGAAAAGTCTTCAGTAACACATTTCTACCAAATGACAGCGGTACATGTCTTTGCTCTGCTGTGATAGCGTGAGTTTACGGAATGACATCATGGCGTTAGTAGAGACATTGTAATCGGGCAAATCTTCAGCACATAGGCACATCTTGATAGAGGTTCGTTAAAGGAAGCCCTTATGCAAAGACTGTTATGGTCCACTATCTTGTGTTCTTATCTGAACGGAGATGCTTTGCTTAAGGGCACAACAATACTGGGGCCCATCAGAGGGATTTAAGCCCTGTGGCCCTTGGGCCAACAGCCATTTTGTGCTTATCTGGATCAAGCACTTGCCTCATAGGTTGCAGGTGTGTGAATAAGATGTAGTCTTTAATAGATACAACCCATTGTGTAGTAGATACAAGGCCTTGCTTAAAGGACTGATCTGTGAGTCATTATTTTAATTACCATAAAACATTGGTTTGTCAAGCATAAATGTACTCCAAACACGACTAGACTTTGGTAGAGGTTTTAGTCACATTGGTTGTGTGCAATATTGTAGACACATTAAGTAATTTTTCTTTCCTTTCCTTTCCTTTCCTTTCCTTTCCTTTCCTTTCCTTTCCTTTCCATGCCTTTCCTTAAATTAATTTTTTTTTTTTAATTTGCTCGGTATTAATATACCATTATTAATATTTTACTATATAAACAAAAGTTTGTGGACACCTGACCATAAGATCGGTATGTAATTTTTTTCAAAACCCATCCAACATTTAATCCCCATTTGCCATTATAATAACCTCCATTCTTCTCAGAAAATGTTCCACCAGATTTTGGAGTCTGCTTGTGGAGATTTGTACTCATTCAGGTACTTATACAGGGTGAAGTGAGGTGGCCTGGGGTGCAGTCAGCACTTTAATTCATCCCCAAGGTGTCAGATTGGGTTTATAGCTCAGGCCACTCAAGATCTCCTAATCCAACCCATTTAAACCTAGCTTTGTGCACAGAGGCATTGGGATGATGGAACAGTCTTGGGTTTCCATGTTTAAGTGTTGGAAAGATTTTGTCTTTGTCCTAATAGCACATAAAGACTTTTTATTAAGAGACAGTTTATTAAGAACACATTCCTGCTCATTTGTCATTTGGTCCATTAATGCAAACATGACAAAAACAGCACTCCACTAGATCTTTACAAGCAAGCGAGTGCACCAAATACAGTTCCTTGGCCACTGCTCTTATTTCCTGGAACATTAAATCATCAGTAATACAAACAACCAATACACAAAGACACACACATTGCTTCATTTATTAGATCATATATACTGTATGAGTTACATACATTTACAGACACTCGATAGATCACGATAGTAATGTGTCAGCTAGTAATTTCCACAATGTTTAAAATAGATTTCATAGTTACAATGAGATTTTATGTATTTTTTTCAAATGAACAATATTGATGGCATCTTTTTGAGAGCAAATATATTTTATTTTACTTCTCGATTACTTGTAGCCACAGCATTTCCTAAAATGCTATCTTTCTCATTCTTTTATACCAGGTTGACTTGTCTGTATTTTAGGCAAATACTGGCCTTGACAGTGTATGTGCAGGGTAACAGTAAGCTCTGTGCATGTGTATGATTTTGCTCCAAAGTCTGCTCACAACACTACTAGCAGGGACACGCTGGGACTCGTTTACAGTAAAGGGTGGGAGATGAACACAAAGCGAAGTGTGGGGGAAGGAGGAAGGGGAAATCAAGTGAACAAGCATGAGAAGAAGAGGTCAAAGAATGGGATGTGGCCCTGACCCATCACAGAGGCTTTTTATTTTGTCACAGCTAATCAGAAGATCTAAATAGACCTTCTTTATGCTTATTCTGACTTTTTCTGCACCATCATAAAGTACATTTCCTTGAGGAGATTTTTTTTATATTGGTTTGGTCAGGAGTTTGCAAGAGGTTCTAATTTCTTTTAAATAGGAATGCTTTAGGTATCTGAACATAGGACAGAATCATACCTTGAACACTGAGGGCACCAGAAATGTGACTTCTGACCTCTGACCTGAGATCAGGGGGAAGGCCCAGAAGGGCAGGTAAGCAGCACTGAGCTGAGCCCCTATGGGTTCTTTGGCTTATGAGCACCAGCCTCAGGACTCATCATGCTTACGTGAAGCTTTCAGTCAGGGAACAGTTAATTGTCTGACAGCAATGGGAAATACCTCCCATTGCTCCCTCCTTCTCCTTCTATCCCTCCCCTTCTCCTTCTCTTCTCTTTACTCAGCCCCCTCTCTCTCTCTCTCTCTCTCTCTCTCTCTCTCTC
This sequence comes from Silurus meridionalis, assembly GCF_014805685.1. Taxonomy (NCBI): domain Eukaryota; kingdom Metazoa; phylum Chordata; class Actinopteri; order Siluriformes; family Siluridae; genus Silurus; species Silurus meridionalis. The sequence continues at coordinate 18,349,407 of NC_060898.1, forward strand.
TCTCTCTCTCTCTCTCTCTCTCTCTCTCTCTTACTGCCTTCTCTTTCCTGTATTCTCTCTCTGTCACAAGTAGGTGTTTCCCTGCCTGATGGGACCGAGTGTATATAGGGCACGAGTGCTCAGACAAGTTCAGAGTCTTAAGCACGCCTGCCACACGCTTCCCCTTAGGACTATCTCTGGGTCTCACTGCTGCCCAATTCTGTCCCTGTCCCCAAGTGGATTTACACTTTTTTACGAATCATGTCAGAGGGAAGAAGGGAAGAAGGCGAAGAAGTAAAGAAGGAGAGGAATGGAAGGAGAAGAGGTAAAAAGGAGCGCAAGGAAAAAAACGGTGATCTTGTTCAAGGTAAAGAAAGGTGTGAGTGTGTGTGTGTGTGTGTGTGTGTGTGTGTGTGTGTGTGTATGTATTCATGTTTGTGCGTGTGCTGCCAACAAGGGAGGGGTGTGTAAGACTCAAGGGGAAGAAATCTCACACCTCATCTTGTCAAAGCTTGCTGCTTGCTTTTGTCACACCGCAGGACTTCCTAAGCGGCAACGTGTAGCGGCACATCTGGCCTCTTTGGCCTGTGTTTGTAACTGTGCACAAGTGTGCGTTTGCCGTGCGAGCCTCAGTCTGAACGCTCCCTCTTCAAGCGGCTTTGCCAAGTTGCTTTTATGACTTTTACAGTTGATTCCTGTGTTTGGTGTCTTAATTAGTACTTGTGTTGCTGAGCCTGTGAGAATTTCTTCTTTGTCACTTGCCAAGAGCTAATACTGGTTCATCTATCTGAAGGAGGATGCGGTGCTGGGCATCTGCAGCCCTTGCAGCAGTTCAGCTGTAAACTGTAAACCTACTTTTACATTGTCACTGTGATTAGTGTTTGAATGGATGCTTTTCTCTGAGAAGCTCTTTAACAGCTAATGGAGTGCAACATGCTTGTGCAGTCGCTCTCAACGGCTGTCTAGGGTTCTGCAAGCCTCGGCTTGTCACTGCAGTCTGACCTCGGGGTCATGCAGGAAAAGAAATTCTCGGCCATAATTTCTTCAGAACTCTCACATACTCTGTGACACACACTAGAGGCTCTTCTGTGTTAGATGACATTTTTGGGCCAGTTGCTACGTGGTTAGAGATCAAGTTTTATTTTGATAAAAAAATAAATAAATTTTAATCATCAAATTGCATTATTTTGATTTGAAAAAATTTAAATCATGAAATTGCCATAATCTATTAACACACCCTCTAGGACTTTTCTGCGATTAGTCAAATTAGTTGCACAACAACATTTAGTTTGAGAGACATCATGTACATTAAATCCTTTTGTAATATCAGTATTACAAATACCTGTATTGCAATAACAATTAACCAAAAAATAATCTATTGTGTAACCCCATACTTGTGTACAACTACTGAAGTGTAGAAACACAGGCCCCTCGAGAAAGCATCATTAGTCCTCTGAACACTTACTTTGATCCAAGATACCCGCATTAGCTAAGTGAATCGTAAAGGCATAGTATAGTATTGTCTCATGCCTGTCCCCCCTCTTCCCCCCACCACCCCCCATTCATTTCCGAGCTCATCTCCCCTTGTGGGAGGTTTTCTTTTTGCTCTGTAGCCCCGAGGCCCTGCTTCGCGTGACCTCCCTGATAAAGTGCTTTTATTATTCACCGCACTTTTCCTGTTATTTCCTTCTTATATGTTGTGCACTGTATTGTCTTTACACGCAACTGTAATCTAACACAGGGGTGTGCGAGGAGCCACATTTAGTAACTCGTGCAGCTTTCACGCCTGGATCCGTCTTCATGCAACGCTAATCTCCTCTGCTTTGTCTACTGGAAACAAAAGCAAAGTCAGGAAGAAAAGAATGGCTAGGAGACTCAGCGTTTTTTCCTTTGGAGGCTAAGGTTAACCCTGTCACATGTATTGCTTCTTAGCATCAAATTCTTTTATATCGCACTAAATTTAACTTGCTTGATGTCAAACTCAGAGAGTAGGAAATCTTGATGATTCACTCATCGGCCCATAAACCTAGAGAGAAAAAGGGAATGTTGGAGAAATTTGTGACAGCTATGGCTTAAATAAGATTTTGTATGTGTGATCAGGATCTGCTGCAGATTTGAAGGTTGTGATGTTTTTGGGATATCTGTTATGATCCTTCCTTCTTTCAAGCCCTGAGTCCTCATTCTAAATGGTTTGGATGCGTAGCTACGCTTCTGTTATTCATCATCCTTTGCATTTACAGCTTACCTGTGTAAGATTCCACTACCTGCCATTTCTTTGTTTTTTATATAAATGCTTATTCTAGTAAATGTCAAAGAATGGTCTGAATAGTAGATGGTCTGTAATTGTTAGTGGCCTGTAAAGGCCACTAAGCCAAGACTGTGAATTTGAGACGTCATAAAATGTCTTGATGTGAAACGCTTGCAATGGGCACAAGAAGAAAAGACTTTGATCATGATGAATTTGATTAGCAATTTGCCAATCTCATGTTCTTGGTTTGTTTTATTGGTTGTTTCTACTCTGATATTTGCATCATGGAAAGTATGTGGTACTTAATTTATAACATTCTTATAATATTCTGGTAATATTTCATTTATTGCGGCTTTTCCAGCATTGTGTTTTTGTCTTTGTTGAACCCATCTGGCCCTAATTTAGCAATGTGTGTAAGAACGTGCAAAGGACTCACAACTGGTTAGAGGTCTCCAAGGTACTGGAAAGCCTGAGGGCATTTATTGAATTTAACACTAATATATTTGAGTAATGCGGTGTGGGGTGATTTTCCCCTAACTTATAGCTTTGTAATGCCAACGTCAAAAGACGCAAGATGTTAAAGGCAACATGTTTTTGACGGTCTAAATCTATCATTGTTCTCAAACTTTACTAGTGGGTTTGTAGTAGAAGGTGATTGACATTGACGTGCGGTACGTGAAACAATCCAGGCTAGCCCACATCCCTAAACGAATCTGTGCTGCATGCCAAAACACACAGATCACTTTCATGTACTGTTCTACAGTACATCGGATATTAGTTTTTCCCCTGTATTTACTCTTTTGTGTAAGAAAAACAATGCAGCGAAATGAATGACTTTACCGATGAATGAGTACAACAGTGCCTTTAAAACATTCAACCTGAAGCCTGAGTAGAATCATGGTCCATAATCATTGAACATGATTCAAAGCTAAAGTAAAATTATGAAATCTTGTGTAAAACACGAACTAGAAAATATTAAATGCAGCGCTTTTCTCCCATTGTTTAATGTATGCTGACCAAGTGACACTGCCTATTATTGCTTTATGCATATGCACACTTTAGTTAAATGAACATATGCACTCTAAAAAGGAAACAGCATATTTTTAATGACTATTGTTCATAATGTACTAATATGTTCCCCACACCATATATGCATATAATACAAATCATTAAGATGATTTATACCTTTGAATCATTGACGATAATAAAGGGTTTTTAAAAGTGTTTAAGCAGACATGTCATTAGCGATTTGGTTCGCATTTTTAAAGAAGCACAGATCGACCCTGAGGACCGGCCACATGGCAAAATGGCAGAGCGTCATCATTCTCCAAACATTCACTGGTGACTATCAGTAGAAAAGATGTACCATTACATTCAGCAGATCTTTTAGCTTCCATCTATTGTTTTGCCTTGTTTGTGTGGAAAAAAATGGCTCTTCTGTGCTACCAAATCTAAAACACTAGAACAGTATTGTTCGGAGCATTCAATTGCTGTCAAAACCAATTTTTTTTTCTTTTCCCTCCGAACGACTTCCTTCGCTGTGCGCACTTGAGCAAAAATTGCATCAGCGCACATTCTCAGAATGCAACAGCAAGCTCGTTGTCGAAGAGTTCTTGCGAACAGCAGGAGAGTGCTGGCGAACAGCAGAAATTGGCAGCACTTAATGATGCATCTGAGCATGAAGTGCTGTAACACGGAGTGGCTTTGGAATTTTTCTCTTTTTCCCACCATTTTCCAAGGTGATTTAAAGAGTTTAGACTGAATCTTGGCACTGCCCCTGAGGCTATGCATTTCAGAGTCATTTTTAAATTATGGGCAGGGCCACAGAGAGATCATGTCATGTGTCTCATAAAGTGTGATGGTTGTGTAAAAGGGCTGGTGAAATATGTGACCTGTGAGCTGCTTCTGCCCGTTGATCTACAACACACACGCACACTGGTAGTGCACACATGCACCAGCGTCACGCCTCGGTACTGAAAGAGGAAACAGGCTCAGGAGTGAAAGCTATATAGAAATATTTCAGTCATAATTAGATGTTTTATCATTTCTTTTAATTAATATTTCTATTATTTGAAGAAGTTTTATTTAAAAACTCCCATGGGCAAATCAGGAACACGAGTTCTTTAAGCAGTAAATTGAACCGATTTCAGATTTTTTTTAACCCTTACTGCAGAACAATTGAAATCGAGCAAAAATATTAAAGTTAAATTAAGTCTTTATCTTTGGTTCTCCGGGTGAGTAATTTGTAAAGTGCCTACAAGGTTGTCAGTTTAAATCCCAGTGATGGACCTTTGTGCATGTCCTTTAACCCTCAACTGCTCAGGTGCATTCTGGGGTTGTACCTTTACATATGAACTAAATATGAAGTTTAGTTTAGAATAAAAACATCTGATAAATGACACATTTGCCAGTCAACTGTTTTTTACACGGGTTGTGTGTAGTATTAAACTATGCTAAACAACATTTTAAAGGTAGTGGCAAATAATCAAATATTTAATAATAAAATATAAAAATAAACACAGATTTTGGTTTTTACTGTTGATTACACATTAGTACATACACAACTTTTTTTATTTTTTTTGTTTTAGTAAGACATTTTCTCATGATTGGCTCAAAGACAAAAATTTCCAATGTAATAGTTTTGTCTGTAGTTTCCCTTCTAGAATTTGCATTGTATAGTCACCAAATTTGACAATTACCCTTTAAACTCTACAATAATACAAATTTGAATCCAACAAGTTTATAGCTCTTTTTTCCATCCAGGTAGACATGTTCGAAAAATTGCATTTGTGTATTAGTGCTACAGATGTGGAGGATGAAGAAGAATAGATCAAAAACACCAGTATATTCCTTTCAAGAACACTGCAGATTTATCTATGACAACTAAAGCCAGCCTCAGCTTTCATTGTGCACAAGCAAACTGCAAGCCTTTGTGCGTCTACTGGATTCTCGGAAGTGTTAACAATGTGAAAAAAAAAAAATTGAGCTGCTAGCTTGGCTTTTTACTTTTTTTTTTAAGAGAGGCGTAGGTTTTGTCACTTGAAAATGTCACTGGGAATCTGAGAAGGAAAAATATCACTGCTACATTTACAACACTGGCAGTAAAGAATCTGACACCATGTTGTACAATAGTATACCAGACTTTGTCTACCTCAGCAACATCCTTTAAATGACTAAAATAACCACTAATTGTATCCGTCCTATTTTATGTGATTGTGCTTGTGCTTCCTAGCCTATAACACGAGACACATTTTATATGTATTCAAGAGTTTCGAACGGTGGAGGATTTCACTTTTGAATAGCTAAAGGAAAAGTTTCTTCCCTTCAAATTAGCTAGCTAGCTAAGTCACAAAATAGCTTTAAATACAGTTAACAGATTTTGCTTTTTCTTTTCTTAATCTTATAATATTATACAGCAAAAGTGATATTAAACTTTTGTAGATCCAAACAACATATATCCAAAGGCAGAGGGGAAAGCTGGTTATTAGAAAGTAGCTGCATATGTTAATCGTAAAAAAAAGAAGAAATAAAATTCAGAAACACTTTACAATAACAGTACATAAATAAGCATGTATTAATAAACTTTCTTTCGGCTTCTCCCATTAGGGGTCGCCACAGCGGATCATCCGCATGTTTGATTTGGCACGTTTTTACACTGGATGCCCTTCCTAACGCAACCCTCCCCATTTATTTGGGCTTGGGACCAGCACTAAGAGTGGCTGGGGTTGGTTCCCTGACCAGGGATCGAACCCGGGCCGCAGCAGTGAGAGCGCCGCATCCTAACCACTAGACCACCAGGGAAAATAAGCATGTACTAATATGCAAACTAAATGTTACTTTATTATAAACTAATGATGAGTTAAGTCATATACTTTGTCAAGAAGTTAAAGAGCAGAGCTGCTGTGCTTATGTATACACTGTTCATTATGATATAAAGACAGGAGACTTGTACTGACACAATAAACCAGTCTGCAGAATAGCCACAGTACAGCAGGAGAGGGGCGCAGGCCACTGTAACCACTCGCGGTGGGTAGATTTGATTAGAAAGGTATGAATAATCAGATGAAAAGAGGTGTTTATTATTGTGCCTTTGTGCGTTCCATTAAGAGGATAATTCAGCACCATACATTGGTGTTTGTAATGTATTGAAAATAGTGCACTTTAAATTCACATTTAGCTTAGCCTATACTGTTAATTAATAGAATTAATAATTAATAAACATGGTTTTGTTGCCTTCAGTGTAACTCTACAATTTTCATAGTCATGAAAATAAAGAAAACTCTATGAATGAGCAGGTGTGTCCAAACTTTTGGTCTGTACTGTATATATAATATATATAAACTTTTGGTCTGTACTGTATATATAATATATATACAGTACAGACCAAAAGTTTGGACACACAAGGTGTGTCCAAACTTTTGGTCTGTACTGTAAATAAGCATGTACTAATATGTAAATTAAATTTTACTTTATTATGAACTAATGATGAGTTTAAGCATATACTAATAAAGAACTAACCTTAACTACACCATGAGTCACATGTACACAACTGCTACCTTAATTACATGTAAATCTATGAATTAACACATGTGGAATTATATACATAACAAAAAAGTGAACTGAAAATATGTCATATTGTAGGTTCTTCAAAGTAGGCATCAAGAGAATGCCAAGAGTGTGCAAAGCAGTAATCTAAGCAAAAGGTGGCTACTTTGAAGAACCTACAATATGACATATTTTCAGTTGTTTCACACTTTTTTGTTATGTATATAATTCCACGTGTTAATTAGTTTTGATGCCTTCAGTGTGACTCTACAATTTTCATAGTCATGAAAATAAAGAAAACTCTTTGAATGAGAAGGTGTGTCCAAACTTTTGGTCTGTACTGTATGTACTGTTATTGTAAAGATTTAACAAAAAATTCTCATTTTGACAATTTCACCCTGAAATCATGGCCACTTCATTGCTTCTTACCCCCTTAGGGAGTAATTAGCTTTCTCTGCTCTTAGCACTGTCAATACTGCTGGTCTTCATCTGCTTAACCTACTCTTTACCCGTCCTTCTACACAGTCACTCTTGACTTAACACGTCCCTATACGAATGTCCCATTCGAATGCAGGGCTGACTGATGAAACATCCTCGCCCTACTTTTGCGTCTTTCTGGCCGATCTTTGTGTCTGACCACTGCTTAGCCTCGTCTTTTTTCTAGCGTGCGTATGACTGTGGGTGTTATCTAAGCTCTAATGTTTGATGTTGGTTTGAGTTCTCCCAGCTGCCTCACTGTTTCTCTTTCATGTAATAGCTGCAGACATGTTGAAGGCCAAAATCTACTCCCTGTTTACAATTAATGCGAGAAGCATTAGTATAATCAATCAGGATTTTGTTCTCCCCTACACGCAGTGAGAACGCTGGGCAGTGTGCTTCTTATCACAGAGTCTTTTAAGTGTTCCATTACACTGTGGGTCTTTGCTAGCTTTAATCATCTAATTCATTTATTCAAGAAAAAATATCATAATATTTAACATGACATAATATTTTAACATTGATTGCTACTTTCTTGAAACAGAAATAATATCTAGAAAATTTGATACTGTTTTTCTCTGTGTTTGTGTACTATAGGTATGAATGTTCACATGCATGGGCTAAGTCTTCCATATGCCCAATATTCTGTATTTTTTACAGAATTAAATTTAATCAAAATCTTATAATTGGTACTAAGAAAAAAACCCTACAAAAACAAACAGCTGCATGCTGCCAGTGTGTCTGGTGAAACCCTCTGGTCAGATGACCAGAATTGTCTGACTTGCTTCAATTAAGGCACACAGACGTCTCCGTATTGCCATGTGTAATAAATGATCCATGAAACAGCATGTTAGCACTAACACGAAGCAAGCATGTGTCTCAATCTAACAGACTTGTTCTTATCCTTTTTCTAGGAGCTCCTACAATAAAGCCTTTGCGGAGCCCTGTGGTGGTAACGGAAGGTGCTCGCATAACAGTGAAGTGTGAGGCCTCGGGTAAACCGCCACTGTCCTATAAGTGGTACAAAGATGGCACTATTCTGAAAAAGAGCAAACAAGTCAGGATCAAAGACAGGAAGTAAGTGTGCAATTAGCAATCATGTGTGTATGTGATGTTTTTGATTCCAAAGGTTACACAAGAATCTTAGAGAATATACACCAATTGTTTTGGGGCACGGTACAAGAAAGCCCCTTTTATTGGTAAGGAAATATACAATGGATCAGATTACATGCAGAGCCCGGGTGCTGCCTTATAAAGTGATTCACATCATAACACATTATTGGTCATGTTTGCCGTTAAATTTACTGCAGACTGGATTGCAGCCATTTAAGAGTCATCCGTAATATAAAGCTTCACACTATAATCCTTTTGAATCTTTGCCTAACAGCACTGTTTGGAACGCTAATCTGCTGTTACTAGCTTTGAGACTGACGTCCATGTTGTTGGGTTCAGGCAATCCAGAGGCACAGTAAAGTTCAATGACTCTTGTATCTCTTTGTTGCAGGAAAAACTCCAAGGTCCAGATTTCTAGTGCTCGGCTGCAGGACTCTGGGAATTACATGTGTGTAGTGGAGAATGACAGTGGGAGTAGCAACAGCACAAGCACCGTTCACGTCCAAAGCAGTAAGTAACAAGCTAATTCATAACTTGCTTATAATTAAACGAGCCAATTCTGTCATTTTCTGTCAGTTGTTCAAGTGCTTTGGAGTTCCTAAGGGTGATTGTACTCCACGGCTCATACAAAAACATTGCTAATGGATTCCCAACCCTGCTGCTGATATCACCAGTTATGTGTTTTAATACTTTGTACTGACAGACTTCGCCTGTCACAATAGGAGTTTTAGGGATTTTAAATGTATTTTTTTCAGCTAAGTTTAAATGTACATTTTGAATGTAACTTTCTCCCAGGAGTTTTGCATTTACAAACGCCACATCACCAGAGCTTTGCTCAAATCATGGCCAGAAATGATATAATCATAACATGCCAACAAACTGGTCTTAAAGTACCATTCAGCTGACTGCTGAACAATCATTTAAAAGGCAAGGCATTGAACATTTGCATAGACACTAGGCACTTTGCATTCATTCTGCTATCATCAGGGTTCTGATTGAACCCACATATTTCAAAGACTTTCACATGGGGACAATATTTCCTTAAAAACAGGCTAAGCTAAAATCTTAGAAGTAACCTACAATCCAAAATGGCTATAAATTATCCACTTCTCACCTTCTGTCTATGGACTTAATTATGTGGTCAGTGTAGCCCTTGCTCTACTTCCTCTGCCTTCTACTGTTGAACACAAGGTGTGCAAACCCTGGAACATTGCCTGAAGCAGAATGCATTGATTGATTTATGGAGGTTTCCATGTGATTAGTAATAGAGTGCTCTGACTTTCCCTTTTTCGGTGGTTAGATGGATGAACGGGTGTCACCTTTTAAAAAGACATGTATAAACAGAAATTGTTTATTTTACAGACCTGGTTTTTGGTCAACAGTATACCACTTTTTACCTTTATTCTAGTGCAAGTTCTTTTTATATTCACTGGACTACATTATTCACCTGGGACTGCTTGTCATATTGGACATATTTACAAATGAATACTCTTTCTGGATTACTTTCCCGATTTTTTGGTGGTTAATTTTTTACTATACTTTTCTTCTGGATTATTTTTTCCTCTCGGCTTGTTGTTACCTCATCCTTCTGGACTAGATTTTCTTTGCTGGGTTTCATCGTAAATGCTCTGACTGGTGTGTCCTGACACTAACAGTTCTACCTGCCGGCTATGAGCCCTCTTCCTGTGAACCTGGCGCCATGTCGCTATGTGCTGGTGAGTAATTGTGTACTCTCTCATTAGTTACTCACTCTCCGTATTGCTAAGCCTTTCATCCTGCCCCTGATTTTGGTGGTTGAGCTACTGGTGTTGGCTAACACATTTGTACAGTGTAGGTTTGATGTCCTCATCTCCTAGTGAGCTTGCTGACTATTTGTTTTTTTGTGTGCTCTCATTTGTAGAGTGATCTCGTTTGTAGAGTGATCTTGTTTGTAGAGTGATCTCGTTTGTAGAGTGATCTTGTTTGTAGAGTGATCTCGTTTGTAGAGTGATCTCGTTTGTTTGTCTGTGATCTCACTGTAGGTCAAAAATCAATTGTAGCCACATTTTTCATCAAAAGCTATTAAACTATTCTCCTTTCTGACTTCACAGTTACAACCCCCAGTCTTGGTTTTGCCTACTAATGGCTGGTTTTAGTTGTTCTGTGATTCTCTTTGTCCTCGGTATACATCTTATTCTACCGAATGCTGCCGGAGTGTTTATTGCTTTGCTAGCAGTGCGACCCCTACAATCTGGTCAAGCAAGCGAGTCCAAAATCAATGGCTATAACCCAAGTTATTGATTTATCCACCCCTTTTGGAAGGTGAACGTTCATAGTCACATCAGAAATGATAAATCAGTGTAGGACAACATTTACATTGTTAAATTGCTATTTCATAACCTCCAATGCTTGTCAAGAGGACTAAAACTCTGAATTTTTTAACCTTACTCTTCTGAGCATTCATTGACCCACTTTGTATCCAGTTATTCAGTCTGAACACTGATCCAGAAAACTCTAATCATATGTTATGTCATACCTAAGCTGTCTTCTAAGTCCATTGGATCTGGTATCTTGAACCTGAAAGTCCTGAACTTCCTGTCATATAATTGTGGCAGCGCTTGAAGGAGTGACTAATCTACTTGTCTTCCTTGATCTATTGTCCTCAATATTTTTATTTTGCTAGACTATAATGAGTCATGACATTCTTCTGCTGTGTCTCTGAAATAGAGTCTATGGTTTGTTCATTCAGATCTATCTACATATGCTATTTGTACCTCAGTTATTAGTCCATTTTTGTATTCATCTTATGTGTTGCCACTTATGATGTATTATTATATTCTTTGGTTTATTGATGGTTTACAATTGGAGCAAGTGCAAGGCCCAAGTGCAACAGAAAGTCTTAGGGGTTCATTGTTTATTACTGCCAGAGGTGGGCAGTCAGATATGACGTTTTGTAGGTTGAGAAATTATATATTGATTAAAATTGGAGCATATAGGACGTGATGCATTTTCTGTGACCTTCTTACGTCAGTAATGGCTTTATCCTGGTCATTGTAATGGTCAAAATGTGTTTATATTTTTACAAAGAGTATCAATTGTGTTTGCACACACCGCATTAACTGTATGAGCAGATATAATAGAATTTAACTGAATTCATTTTGATTTGTATAGCACTTTTAACAATGGCTTTGTCTCAGTGCAGCTTTACACAGATAACGTGGAATTGATCAAAAGGGTCTGCAATACATTATTCTTTAGGAATCAGGAAGGAAAAAATCTTAATAACAGTTTCTTTGAAATGCTCTAAAGCCTGGTTTCTGTGGAAAGCAGGTGATTCAATATCAATATTCTCAGAATGGGTTATTTGATAAAGAGTGAGCTGACAGATCTCCCTTTTCTCCCAAACGACATTTTTTTTAGCTTATTTTCTTTGCCATTGTTATTTTATAACGTAAAGTGGTCTTCATTGTGGTAAAGATGTTACATTAATTAAAACGATAATTTATTGGGACCCACAAGGTTTCCTCTGTTGCTTTTCACTGCCTTTTTGCGCAGGAGCTGTTTGAACAAGACAGAGCTTATTCCGTTTGAAAAACAGCTTAGCTGCCACATTGATTTTGATGGAATCGTCCATTGGGCACACCCACTGACAAATTATTTCCTCAGGGGTGTATTAGTCTTGTATTAGTTTTTTTATTAAGCTTTTGCCAAGTTATGAGACCTGGTTCCTCTGGGGCTGCCAATGACATCTGACACATATTGTGCATGCTTTTCTTTTGGAGACAGGTTCAAAGAGACATGTTGTCATATTTTTTGCTATCTATGAATTGTGAATTATGAATGTGTTTGCTATAAGGTGAATTTTTTTGCAGATAATTAAATGGCAACCAAATTCAGTTTTTAAAACAGTTTTCATAGTAAGTGCAATGCTCGAGCAGTTTTAGCAAAACTACCCAGTTGTTATCTTTAAACAAAGAATTGTGATATGATAAAAATTATTCTATACTGAGAATTACACTACTTTTCTACATACTCTGTTCAATTTATTTTGATCTTACCACAAAAAAGAGGTCATACCCTGATTAAGCAGTCTTTTTCCCACCATGTAGAAGGATAGTATAATAATTGAGGTGTCAAAAAAACATATACAGCTGTTGCCTTCTCTTCCCACCTCTGTAACCATTCATTGCTCCATGTTGCCATCTCTGGTATGGCATGTGCAATTTCCACATGAATGTAAAACCTGCTCAAGGCCACACTTTATGCACACTTGCATTGATAGAAAGCATATTATCAGGATATTAGTGGCCAATTCAAAGCTGAAAATCATGATACATTAGGAATCACTAAGGTGATACTTCACTTAAAGCTGTACCTCTGTCATGGTTGCAAATGTTAAGAAATGTCACTCCAGGCAATTTCAAATGTATAGGTTTAAATATTGATACCTATTTCAAAAAACTCAAAATGTTTGCTTGATTCATATTAAGAAACTATGGAAAAGAGTTAGGACTGATTGAGTAGTAAAGTTGTTTTCAGATTCAAATTTATATTTCAAATGTACATGATGGGTTGATTTTGTATAACAAAGCACATGTGGTGTTTATTATGTTATTATGTCTTATAGCAGAAGACTGGATGGCTGCCCTTGCATTGAGACTTTATAGGCTGGGGAGGGTTGAAGGCCATGCTTCTTAACATAACATTCTGTAGGCAGAAATTCCAAATTCAATTCCAAAAGAAATTCCTCAAGTTGTGTATGTGTTTATATACGGGCTGTCAAAATTAACACGTTAATAACGAGTTACGCAAATTCTTTTTAACGGCACAAATTTAAGTAACGCATACTTAATGCAGCGTGCATTTCTATTTTTAATAAAAAATATTATTAAATAAATATGAAAGGGGCAAAATTAAAACCTTTAACTCAACACACATTTATTCATGATGTCCTTTCTTTACTCAGATTTTTTTTTTTTATTAACTCCACCAAAAATTATTTTTTATCACTAAACATTTGTTTTATTGAGTCAAATCAAGCACCAAAATCTGCCATGAAGCACACATTAAATTAAACAATTAAATGATTTATGTAATTTAAAACACCATCAAACATAAAACATTTACAAGAATATTTTCTCTTCATGCTTTTTGTTGTTTGGTTTTACTAATAATTAATATGCATTTGCATAAACTTTTATTTATCCATGCCCATGTTGATTAGAGTAAATTTAGAGTAGTTGATTAAAAACGTGAACAGTATTAATTTAAGGTACATTTAGAACAAATAAAAATGTGAGAATAATTTGCTATTAATTAATATTTGAATTGATTGACAGCCCTGTTATATATATATACATATACATGTACATATGAGTGTTTGTGTGTGTTCATGTTATTTATATAAGGCTTCTCTCACATTTGTAAGTGCATAGTTGGCTGCCTTTCCACAGTGAGGTTATCCCAGGCATCTTTAATATACTGTATAAGGCTGATTAAATTGATGGTGTGTAAGCAGTACCATTCCAGTTTCTCTTAAAAGTCACATGCAGAGCAGGGGTGCTGCAGCATTCACTGCATGCATGTGCGTGCGAGCAAAGCAGGCATATATATCTGTGTAGGTGTGCTTAAGTAATTTGAAACAAGCCCAGGATTTCTAGAATGGTTGTGGTATGTAGTTGAAGGAGCGGGATGCCTCCAGGCTGGGATACACCCACATCAGCCTTTTCAACATATAGCAACCTTACTAAGAAACACAGAGCGAGAGCAAGAGATTCAATACAGAGGCAGCCAAGCGAACCCCAGCCTTAGGTGGCATTAGATTAATATAACAGTCCAGAAAATACCTTGAACTTGACAATGTTTCATAAAATTGATAAAATGTTTTTCCCAGCCTGGTTGAGCATGACGGGGGGCCCTGAAGATGAAGAAAACTCTTAACATTTTCATCACTATACTGATCTGCCACACAGCGGGGTGCTTTCGTTAGGAGGGGGGACCTTAATTTATTCGGCACGCTGACTCGGTTGATTTCCATCCTAAGGTCATCAGTGAAATGGCTACTGCTGTGAAAGGCTGCAGTGCTGTGAGGCTGATGCAGCAGCATGGAGCCGCAGTGCTATCTGTGTATGTATGCACGCTTGCCCAATGTGGGGTGGAGAAGAGAGTAGGGGTAGGCGAAACAACAAAGAATGAGAGGGAAATACAGAGGATGAGACCCAGCTGCTTTGCAGAGTAACTTGCCTTCAACTCATTTTGTGATGCAATCTTTGAGACTTGGCTTGTGCCAGTCATAAAACCTAGAGACTCCTTGTTGGATTTTTAGGTATGTATTGTAGGTGCATGAATGCATCATCCAGCTGTAAATAAAGTTCTATTTGATGAAATACTAATTTGATTTTTACAGAATATGTAAATAGCTACTTGTAAAGTAACTGCCCATGTGGTAGCAGGTCGTCTCGATGTAGTAAAGAAGAGGGTAGGTTTCATAAATGCAATTGCTGCAAAGACTCAGGTTTAAAATTATATTAAATGAAATAGTACAAAGTGGATATCGGTAAATATTTACATTGTGGGGGTAGTAGGCTGATTAATGCCAGCATGAGTGTGTCTTTACAGTCATTTATTAAACAGGTGTGTTTGAGCCATTTCATTCGAATTATTGAACGTCTCTCCACAACCCCAGAAGCTTGTCGATGTATTACTTACTCGACTGGTATAAGTATGCACTCAGTGTATACTGGATGTATTTGTGCAGTCTGAAGGCATGTTCATTCTTGTGTCACACCCTTTGCTCATAGAGGTTTCCACAGAAGGGGCCTCATCTTGTGGATCGTGGGTCACCCCGACTGATTCAGGATTGTACATGCACACACAGACACACACTTATACAAAGCACTGTTTTTTCCAAAGATTAAGTTAATTGAACCCATTAATAACAAAGGTCAATGCTAAACGTGTGAACGTCTGAAAAAAGGTTAGCTAAAGCTATCCAGGGAACAAAAGACAGAGCGAGATCTTGGGGCTACGGTTAATGAAGACAAGCAGACGCCATCATCTTGCTTCAGCCACAGGCAGTCTGGCATGGCTTCCTCTGAATACCAGTAGGTTTAGAGGAATTATGACCCAGTATCGCAACCATTTGCTGCATGGTGGTCCTGCACGTGTGCATGTGTGTGTTGAGGTGATCTCAAGAAGTGTTCGGGGCATAGGTCACTAAAAAAGGTGAAACCTAACAAAGAGTGAGGTCTCGGGGGAATGTGGATGCCAAAAGAGAGCAAACATTTGTCATTCAATAGCCTGTAAAAAAAAATGTTTGTAAGTATGCCCTCCTACTTAGCTTGAGCCTCAACAGTGCATGTTTAATAAATTAAGTATATTTAATGAGATATAGATTAAACTTAAAGATATTTTTACATTCAAGAAGTAAAAGCATCCTCTATGAACCTTTTGTTACTGACCCTGATCAAACTTGGTCTTTAGTGCTATTATATTTTAGGGCATGCAACCATGAGGTTTTAAAAAAAGTCTGATAAATGACACCTGTTTTACACAAGATGCTGCC
Organism: Silurus meridionalis; assembly: GCF_014805685.1. Classification (NCBI taxonomy): domain Eukaryota; kingdom Metazoa; phylum Chordata; class Actinopteri; order Siluriformes; family Siluridae; genus Silurus; species Silurus meridionalis. The sequence goes on from NC_060898.1 coordinate 18,365,312, forward strand.
GTAAAGAAGAGATGAGCATGTACGTTAGAATCCCAAAAAATAACGAGCAGCAAAGGTGTTTGGTTGTTGTTTTTGTACTGGAGCTATGCTTAACGCTGGGACGTTCCTGGCCTTGAAGCAAACCCCGTGCCTAAATTAGACCAGATGCCTCAAACCAGGTTGGGTGGCTTATGTGAGATTGACACGGCTACCAATGAAAATTCATAAAACCATGTGTCAAAGCTAAAAATAGATGTAGCATCTGTCCGGAACTAGTTTTATATAATCAGGTTTGTATGTTAATGCATAACTTTGAGTATGACATGGTGCAGCAGGGATTTATTCTTTAATGCTATAGAACAGTCTATTCAGTGTCATGATTTCTTATTCATACTGCATAAGGTTAAGCTGGAATTTCCCTTACTGCTGCAAGCTGGACTTTCTGCATAATGTTAAGCTGGAGATTCCCTTACTGTCTTGGTGTTCTCGTACCACTAAAGGAGAAACCTCAAACATCCAGGGGAATAATGTATAGATTGCTGCATCGTAGTGCATCATTTAGATAACGCTTAGTGTCAGGGGAATGGCATTATGTACATTTGACGTACTTTTAATCTTGCCGTAGGATGGGTCATGTGTAGTTAATAGAGAGCAGCAAGCACATGGCTGCCTCTGCTGCACAGTACTTATTGGAAATTCGTTTTGGTCAAAAGTCTTGTCCCTAGGGGGCGCTGTTCCACTCTGAGAGAGAGAGCGAGAGAGAGAGTAAGAGCGTGACATGAGAGGAATGTGTTGATGGAAAATGCAGCTGGGCGGCTGATTGTTCCAACCTCATCAGTCATGCTGGGGCCCACCAGCAGCTCTCTTTCTCGCTCTCTCTCTCTCTCTCTCTCTCTCTCTCTCTCTCTCTCTCTCTCTCTCTTTCTCTCCTACTCTCACTCGCTATATCACTTACTCTCACTCTTTCCCTCACCTACACTTGTACCGACACTTGCACTACTCTGAAGCAGCTTACAAATGCTTCTCTGCACACAACACCTGGCGGTCTGATGAAAGGTAATCCATTTCTGCCTAAATTCTCAAGCCCAATCCATTACTTGGCTTTAATGCAGGTTTTAACCTTAGGATCACAAAACAAATGGCAAACATTTTGGCTACTTGCCCCATGCCAGTCATATTTTTTGTTTTTCCAAGTCTTTTTCTCAGGCCCTTGTCCTTCATCTTGCACAACAATTACACCTTATTTCTGTCGAAATGTCTTCAACGCCCCCATGTTCTCTCATGATTTCTCTCCTCTCTTCTCATCTTTCCTTTTCCTCCTTTTCACCCATATATCATGTCCTTTGATAGCATAAACAAGAAAGGTTTTTTTGGCCATTGGCTGTGCCTAGGAGGCATGAAGTAAGGCCCTAAAGCAGTGGTTATCCAAATGTGAAGAAAAAAGTTGCCTGGCAGAAAGCCAAGTTGTTTGACTGGGAAATTAACATGGGACTGAAAATTTGTATTCACTTTTTGTAGTGGTTAATTTGCTTTACAGTAAAAATGATATAACATTAACCTTTAATTTATGAACCTTGGAAGGGATACCTTGGTGGATTATGGTCTTTTACTGGGAGAAAATGTTCTGGTAAGTTCTGTGACTTCAGTTCTATTTCATTTGAAAATACAGACAATTAAAATTAATTTCGGAATTAAAAATTGATCTGAAAACAAGTACCCAGATATGCCATTCTACCCACCCCTTACAGACTCTCCCAGTTAAGATTGGCTTGGATGTAGAGAGGCACAAGAATGTGTGCATGTTGCAGTGTGTCAGCAAGTGTTTTGGATTATGGTCCCAGAGTTCCTACATACTTGGACTGCTGGGCGCTGTGAGGTTTATTTGGCCTTTAACCCAGGGGTCAGAGTCGTTAAGCTCATTGTCTGGAAGGGTAAGGTGCGCACCACTTTGCGTTTCTGAACATGTATGGAGTGCATTTATGTCTCATGCTGCTTTGCAAATGTCGCTCATGTTCCCCTCCCCCTATTTTCTCTTTTTCTTGTACTCTGTATTGAGTGGTGCATGCTGGTGCTGGTGTTCTTGCCCAGTCCAAATACTTTATTTGATTAAGGATTTGGTGGGGGTGAGCTCTGTTTCCCCAATCAGGCTGACTGCCATAGTAGCCGTGAAAAGCAGAGCAGCTGTAAAGGGGCTGTAGACTGGTGCCTTGGTTGATGGGTGGGGTCAGATTTGGCTTTCTCCAAGGCAGTCTGCTTACTCCAGCGCCCCAACGCCACAATTTCACGCCCATCACTGTTCCAGGGTGGCCGCCAGCTCAAACGAGTCCATCTGGGGGATAGAGCTCTGACACCAGAGGCATGCCATTACTCCACACCAGTGAGTCCATGTTGGTGGAGCAGTGCAGAGAACAACAGACCAGGACACAGCAACTGGACTTTTTTTGGATGGCTTACCTAACATGAAGCTACTTTTGTAAGATCCTTTGGACAAAAACACTGGCTGGCTGGCAAGCTGAAGGATTTGGAGGTCCCCAATGGACCCAGATGTGGCTTTATATCCTTTACCTGTTTTGCTGCTGTCACTTTGTGAGGGGCAAAGAGTGGCTGTTTTGCCTGGGATTGGGGCAAGCTCTGAGGCTGAGGCTCAAAGGAGTCTGGAGCTCCAGGGTTACCCTCTATCTCATACTACTCATCAGCACTGGCAAAAGTGTGGCTGCAGAAGACTATGCAAAGGGACACTTGTGTTTCTGATACCCACTGTGTTGCTTTTGTTGCTGGGTCTGGGAACCTACCTGCTTGTTCTGAATCATGTTCTGATCCCTAGTGGAAAGCTTGACTTGCCGGACCTCCTCAGAAGTGAGGAGAAAGATTTTAAAGTGGAGGTAGCAGTCACAAGAAACACAGTTCCTTCATGGATGCTTATCATGCCTACTGGCCCGACTGCTACTCCTCCCACCACATTCTCCATTCAAGAGAGCGGAGCTGTGTCTGTGCTGGCACCTAGAACAACCTTGTCCCTGGCATCCTCCAGCCCCACACCCAGCAGCACCCCACCCCCTCTGGGTAAGTGCCCAACTCCTCTGCTTGCTTTTACATTGGCCCTATTGTGCAATCACATGCAATAGCATTCTTTGATTTCTCTTTGCGACGTTTTCGAAATGATTGTGGGAGGACAAGACCGGGCAAATCAGCTATGCTGCAGGAAAAATAGCAACGGGAGAGAAAAATGAAAGCATGCTAATCAAAAGAGAAGAAGACAGGACGAGGTCCACCCAAAGTCCTTTTTGGGGGGATTACATGGTCCCTATTTTTCAATACTCTGATAACAGTGGTGGTTTATTGTCGAGGTTTATGGCTCCTGAAAGCGGCTTTTTAGACTATTAACAACGCTAATGTTTTGTTTACAACAAATTCTTCAGAAAGGTATTCGACCTTCTTCCGTTTGTCACATGATGTCTCCAGGCGTCATGTGCTTCCTTTGAACTCTGTCGTGGAGGATTGTATACGCAGTGTGAACATGTAAACAATGAGCAATGAGCTTCTGGGATGACATAAAGGTCAGAGGTCAATCTGTCACGAACATTTATTAATTTGTTTTTCTTTATCAGGTGTGTGAAACGTGTCCGAAACTGTTAAAGAATCAGTAGAAGAGAGTCACATTGAAGATGCATCATATGCCTGAAATTGGTTCGAAAGTGACGTAACCATGATTACCATTTAATTAAACATTGAAGATAATCTAAAATGTTTAAGCTTAACAATTGTCCTAGTAATTTCAATCAGAGAGTTGTTGAATTCTTTAAAAATCACTTCATACATCAATGACCCAATTCAAACATTCTTCTGGCAAGCTAGTCCATCTTAATGTACAGTGCTAGTTCTTTGTGTGTGTGTGTGTGTGTGTGTGTGTGTGTGTGTGTGTGTGTGTGTGAGAGAGAGAGAGAGAGAGAGAGAGAGAGATTCTCTCTCTGTTTTAGCAATTGGAGCTTTAAAGATTAAAGAGACTTTGTGTATGATTCAAAGTGAGTTTGTGTTCCTAGTACTGTTAATGCACCTTTTATTTGGAATTAACTGCAAAATTTTGCTCCCCCCCCTAACAAGTGTTAAAGCATTACAGTGTTTTTGGAGATGCATTTGAAAAATCTGTTTTACATGCTGTTGCGTAGTTTTATGTGACAGGGCCTCCCCCCTTGGGAAAAAAGTCTTGGCTCCAAGTTGTTATCTTGCCTGTATAAACAATTATTTTAAATTACCGATATTGATTAGAACCATGTGTCATCTCTAGATATTTTATTTGAGGAGTGTGGTCTGCAAACAATTTGTGTAAAAGGGAAAAATTGCAGCGTGTCTTATGTGGCGTACTTACACCATTCTGGGGGATGTTGCTCTTGTGTTTGCGTTTTGGATTCCCTTTAAACTTGTAGAACTGTAACAACCAGAGGTAACGGCAAGATACTGAAAACAGAGTGAAAGGCTGCTGCTATCACAGATCATCTGTTTTTCTCCAATGAACTTGTAATCCTTGGATTCAGAAAAGAGGCTTCTATTCATCAATCTTAGTAAATTATTTGTTAGGATTGTGTGAGTTATTGTCTTATTTGAACACATAAAAGACAGTAGTCAAACCATAGATCTTCTACAGATAATGAGACAAATGTGGTTTTTACATCACTGTGGAATGTACAATCTTTACAACTTAAATGTATACTCATCTCTTAGACACCATCGAATGCTTTCATAACAGTATATTTCACATATCTATGATGTTGAAATGATGTTTCATGATTTAGTAAACACTTTGTTTTGTTTATCTATTTCAACGAATACAGTCATTTTACTCTTGAAAAGCAAACAACCCAAGCCTATTCATCGCCATATACACTCATCCATGTGGACTGCAGCAGCCTGGTGTCTAATCAGATGGAGCCCTTTGGTCTATGAAAACAATTGCTCCAAGACTGATCTCATGAATTAGATTAGCTTTCCTCTGTGGTAGGCCACATGTGTTGGTTTAGGGATCATGGTGTAGTGGTGTATGTTGCAGGATATGTCATGGAGAAGACCTCTCTGAGGGATTTGGGAAGCCCTTTAGAAGATTGGGATGTTTTGGATAATGAAAACCACACTAAATCTGGAAGAATGCATAAAGACTGCATAACTGACCTTTTTTGGTTCGGTGATTAGATGTCGGTGTTTTAACTGTAATACAAGAACCCCCCAGAAATTTCAAGACTTACTGGGAGAAAAGCTACTGGTACAATTTCTTGACTGGCAAACCTTGTTTAACACATTATTTTTTCATGCTAAACATATGTAAATACCAATTGAATTGAAATTGAATTGAAGACTGCAATTTTGGTGAAGACCTCTAATGAGCATGTGCATGGTGCACATGTCTCCAAAAGAAGAAATAAAACATTCTGAGCATTAGGGGCCTCTCTTTTCAATTTTACGACTTTCCTAGAACCCTTTGGCGAGCATGGAAGGATAGACATGTTTATGAAGCTTTCCAGATGGTCTAGTTTTGTCTCCCCACCCTACATCCAGATTCCTCTTCTAGTTCCTGGGCCATTGAGGAATTTTGAAACTCAGGAGCTAAAAGGGTGATGGTGGCAGGAAACCTGTTTAGGGGCCCAAGAACCCTTAACAGATTGTGGACTATCTCTCTGAGGGAAACTGTTAAGGTTCTGTGTAGTGTTTCCCATTCAGAAAGCGTTTCAAGTGAAACCAATTTAAGAAATGATCAACTGTTAACTACTAGTGTGAGTCAATCTTTATACTATTAGGCAAACTCAACCATGCTTGTGTAAGAGGTAATCCTAATAAAATTAAATGTAACCTATCTAGTGAATTAAGGGATAGAATTTTTTGAGCTCTAAATGGTAAGAAGCAAATTATTAAGGGTGGCAGGTTGAGAGTGACCTTGCTGGAGTGGAATGTACTGCTGCTGTGAATCGTGGTAATACAGCAAAGCTGAAAGTACAACAAGGAAGAAACTGCAGGAGAGCAAATCAGTGAATTCTGTCAGTTATAAGTCCAGGAGAGCTGACTATGCTTCAGGCCGAAGCACTTAGAAAGCAGACTCGACTCTCAGCTTAAAGAAATGCTGATTAGCGACAACAAATGACATTTTCACACCCTTCATCATCCGTATTAAGACAGGAACTAACACACGGAACGTCATGCAGCTAGTAAGTATTCATATAGAGCACAGTGGAAGGATCTAGTTAATTTGTTTTTAAAATTCCAGCACTGATTGGATGGATTTCCCCAGTTCATTAACATTGTACAGTGAGTTTTACCTGCCTGTATTGGCGTGTCCTCGCAACCTCCAGTCAGTCACACTCTAGTTTTTCCTGTGGCACATGCTGTCTCAGCGGGTATTTACAGCATGCTCCCAGACATCCAACAGCAAGATGATGAAAATACCAGATACATTGAGGAATACTGTAGTTATGTAATTGACATAGCTCCATAAATGAAAAAAGGGGAAATTTGTCCACAGGGTCCTCAGGTATGAGCATGTCAAACAACACTATAATTAAGCATTAAAAGCCTGGCTTTGTAAAGAAAATAATGCATGCTCTATTGTTTAGTACGAGTAAAACATGAAATCAGGAAGAGTTGAAATTCTGCAGGTAGAAGGTCTTTAGAAGTTCTAAAGGAAATGAGAAGACATATTGAATGATGGGTGTTGTTGTCAGATAATTTTGTGTTCCCGAGGCCCTGTTTCCGCAGGCCCAAAAATGTGGCTGTCGCTTTCTGATTGGAGTTTCATTCCAACCTATTTTATTTCGAAACATGTCTCTCAAACGCTAAAATTGGGAAAGAAAAAAGCGGGAGAGAAGCAACCAGCCAAAGTCATATTAGCATTGCACATTTAACCTCACTTGAGGACTAGGGTAACTCAAAATGCTAGCATGTTTAACAATGAATAGTAGCTAGTTGAACACACAGAGTCATCAGTTAGCGTACAAATGCAGTCTATTAATCTTTTAAGATGTGTTACCATTTTTTTGGCCCATCCATTGAGAGTGTTCTATTTTCCTATGCAGACCTGTATGAGTGATGAGACTGCTAGCAATTAGAGATAGTAAAGAAAAAAAAGCAACTAAAGTCTTCTCTCTAGAGCTCTGGTAGAGGAACCTACCAGGCTGAGTAATACTACTCTTAAAAGATCACTATAATGATGTGTCTCACTAGAGCTCTGTTGTATATTGGGTCCAATATGACCACAGCGGACCTCAGAGAGCCTTCACTCAATACAGGAAGGATGAATGAGAACATACCACTCAGCTGCTTCTATTGGCTTCTGGTCAGGTCTGCTTTGTTGCCTGTGTGTGGGTAAGGCAGCAGAGTACAGCGGTGTGCCTCTGCTGGTTCTCTGCTTGGAATTTCATGGCACATCGTGCAATAAATAGATAATAAGGTGATGAGGAAACGGCAAAGGAAAAACAGACAGATGGTGACTGGTCATGTCAAAACTTTAGCTATGTTATGTGTTAGATTCAATCCGTTTTTCTTTGGCTCTGAAATATGCTTTGTTCTCTGAACATTCAGCTCATCAGCATGTCTGAACATAACTCAAATATGCAAGAAATATGATTTACACATTTTTAAGAGCTTATCCAAATGTAGTCGAATGACAATGAACTCCTGTGGCTGCTGATGCAATAGGAAACATTTAAATTTTATCTTAAAATATAATGAATCTGAAGTTTGTGTAGCATAATACACAAACATAAATTGTGTTACACATTTTAAACATTTATACTGCATCAGAAGCAATTTTGTCCACAGTGTTTTCTGGAACCTCTATTTACTATGCATAATAAAAAACATTCATTAACATGTTTTACATAGTAAATAAAATAAAAAAAAAGGTTTTAAGCTGAACTGCAAGAAGAGCGAGCAGTTTGTACAATGTAACATACAACAGACAAAGGTTTGTGAACACCGAACCATAATGATTGTGTGTGCTTTTACAACATCCCATTACACATTTATTCCCCATTTGCTATTATAATAACCTCAACTCTTCTGGGAAGATGTTCCACTAAATTTTAAGTATGGTTGTCAGTGTGTGGTTGACAGTAAGGTCAGGTACTGATGTAGGATGAGAAGGCCTGGGAATGCAGTCAACATTCCAATTCATAAAAAAAAAAGTGTTCAGTAATGTTGAGGTTGAAGCTTTATAAAAAGCCAGTCTGGATTTTCCAACCCATATAAAGCATATCTTCATGGAGCTGGCTTTGTGCACAGGGGCATTGTCATGCTGGAATAAATTTGTCAAGTAAAAAGGGAAAAAAGCAATGCTATCGCATTCAAAGGCATCCTATACTATTATGTGCCTCCATCTTTGTGGAAACAGTTTAAGGAAGAACCACATATGACTGGAAAAGTCACATGCCCCAATACTTTTGTCCATATAGTGTTGCTTGTAAGCATTCAGTGTTAGCGTTACTAGTTTCGAAACTCTAATTGAAGGTATTTTGTGTATATAGGCAAAATGGTTCTGTTGATTTCTCCTGGGAGAAGAAAAAAAAAAAAACGAAAACTAAACTAAAACTAAAATATGTAACAGGATTAGCACATTCTAATCTACTAATTTACTAATACTAAATACGGTCTTTAACTATGAACTAGTTTATTACCGCATAAAATTAAGCAGCTAATTGTCTTCAGATGCGAGCTAATCAGTTTGCTAGTAAGCTAACTAAGGTTGAAATATTAAGGGCTAGCAAGAAAAGCTTAAATTTAGCTGTTCTGTTTTGTAGACAAGAACCTCACTACCACAGAATAATTTATTACAACCACAACATTAGCCAAATATAGCTCAAGTCAAGAAGCTTTTATTGTCATTTCAACCATATATAGCTGATGCAGTATACAGTAAAATGAAACAACGTTTCTCCTGAACCCAGGTGCTACATAAAACAACATAAAACAACAGTCACAGGATTATTATTATTACTAGCAAGCACACAAATATAAGGGCAACTGTTAGGGAATTAAAACCATCAGATGATGTTGGGCCTTAAAGTTTTTCTCTGAATTGTTGCAATTTTTGAGAGAAGAAGCTTAGTGAGTGAAAATCAGTGTAATTAATATTTAATAACATGTTAATTAATAACATGATATTTGATACTTGATTTTTTTAATATTATAAAGCCTTCAGGCTATTTTATACAGACTGTAATCAAGTATTTCTGTTTTGACATTTGAGGTGAAGTTTTGTAAACTGCCACACACCTGTACATCACTCATTAAGTTGTTTGCATTTTCAGTGATTTATTCAGTGACTTAGTTTTTTTATGTTTGAGGTCCAGCCAGAATGTTCATAGACATAATTATAAGTTGCTTGTGTTTCAATAAACTACAATTTTTACTGCATTCATCCAAGTAATTATAATTAGAAATGTATGTGTTAAGCACACACATGTTAATATACCAGTAAACAAACATGCCCTGTATCTCCATTAGTTTTATTTATTGTGCTGCGGTCATATGATTGACTGATTAGATAATCGCATACTAGTACATAATTGGCTGTTTTGTTTTGTGACACAATAGCAACTCCTCTTGTATATTAAATTAATCTAAATGATAACAAGAAACTACTTAGTTAACATGGTGTTCATATTGCAAGTACCGTTTGGAGGTCATCACTGTATGTATATTATGGTTATGTACTGGGGAAAACCAACCAACATATTTTCAGGTGCATGTAAATAAGTCAGAAAAACAGGAAACAGTTGTCCCACCATGAGGATAAGGAGTGGTGCATTAGCACTAGCAAACATGCTGAGTTCTCTCCTTCATATCCAGTCACATGCTCCATGTGAGCCAGATGTGTGCTGGTTGTTGTAAGACCATGATGAGCTCCATTTGGCGGGAGGTTAGTCATTTCTCCATTGCGAGTACACCCCTATCAATGCTTTGTTCGCTTAGAGAAAGAAGTAGCAGTCGAGAGAATACGAGCGCATTTTGTTCTTTACTGGATTTCAGAGTGACTTTGCTTTGACGTCTGTCTGCTTTGCCCCAGGCTACATTGTGTTGAGCACGAATTCCCGTCACATTCTCGGCTGTTGCGAATTTTCACACATCCATTTGCAACAAGAGAAGAAAAATTCAAGTTCATTTCTGGAGCCGAAGAAGGGTTTTATGAAGACTTAATATGTGATAGTTTTCACAGCAGATAATAAAAAGAAAAACATTCTGGAGTTTCAGATAAAGGAGCAGAATTTTATTGGCTTTTCTTTCTTGGAACGTTTCCCTTAAGCGCCATAAATGACAAATGAAATTAGAGACCTGCGTTTGGCACGTATGTGCATGTTTGACGTTATTCATTAGGACACATCACCTTTCTCAAGCACAAGCAAAGAGTGTCAGTTACTGGGAAAGTTTGGGATTTGTTGTTGCTTTCTGGATAGAAAATAGCAAACTTTGATCTTGATAAATTGTGTGTGTGTGTGTGTGTGTGTGTGTGTATGGCTGTGTCTGAGTGTGTGTGGGTTTGCATGTGTGTACTTGTCCCATTCATTTTGCAAGTCTGTATCACCCTGGCTAGTGGTCATGACACTTTCAGTAATTATTTCAATATCATTTCACACCCAGTTTACACTCATTCGGGAGACTATGCAGCTGCATGACTGCTGGGCCTGTTGATCATTGAAGAACATGTTCTCCTTACAGTTTATCCTTCAGCAATCAGACATTTGGTAAACTGAGTAATAGATTTGTGCCATTCTGAACCTGCCCCAACACAAGAGTTGATAAATGGAACTAGTATGTACCAATGGGAAATGACTTTCCCTGTCAGCTTCTTGTTTCGATTCCACAGCCAATAAACATGCGCACATGTACCCCAAGAGAGCACTGTGTATAAACTTCAACCATGTAAGAAAAAATCTCTACAAAAAAGCTACATTTTATTTCCTACTCAGTCGCATGTAGGTCTCTCATACTCATGCTTACTGGATTACACTGTTTATTTTCCGATCTAGCAGCTTCACAGCGAGGTGGAATATGTGTTCTAGGTTCGGTATTAGTCTTTTATACACTACTCATACTACGCCAGCTGTTACAGCACTTCTCCATTGTACTTCTTATTTATGCAGCAGCTGCTCCAGCTACTTATGAAATGAAACACAAACTTCTTAAAGTTATTTAAGAAGTTATTTAAGTCCTTTTTAAGTTTGTAAATTATGACTTTCCAGGATTGGTGCTGTTGGTGATGCTTAAAAATAGACTCTTAACCATCATCTATTATATTAAGCTCAGACTACTTTTAATATCTGCACTATTATTATGGGTTTTTGTTTGCATTTTTTTCCAATTCATTGCTTTATCCATGGGAGAGGAGTTCATAGGGGAGGGGGGCCTTTACTAGGGGTTGACTGTGGATTTTGCAGATGACGATATCAAGGTTGGTTTGGACTTGCTAATAAACAATTAAATAACCGAGTTTTTTAAATGTATACCGGATAAAAAAACAAACAAACATAACACTCCATGTACTAAACTTTATTGCAAAAAATACATAATTAATATAATATAACACTCTTCCTGCAGCATGCAGTCTCACATGTAAAAACAAACAGCAAATGGCATCAGATATTCACCTCTAGAGGCGACTCTAATGACAGTGGATTTTCTCAGCCAATCCAGCACCGTACGCTACCCGCAAAAACTATTGGTATGAATTTTTCCCCTTAGTCGATAGGTACAACTATTGGTGCCAGTTAATCCGCAAAACCAATGATTCGGTCGACCTCTTGCATATACAGCTATTGGCAATCACTTTATGAGCTAGAGCAGCCTCTAAAAAATTGAGATACACGTTAAAGATACAAATACTAAACTACTGTATATCCATACTGCTTTCTGGCATGCTTTTGCTGTTTTTAAAGTATAACTATATCCAATGAAAATAAAACTGGGTGACATACCATCTAACCATACAAAAGATGGTTCCCCAATAAAGAGGGTTCCAAGTAGAACCTTATAGGTGTATATCGAGCTAATTCAAAATTAATATTTTGTGTAAAGTTGAGTATTTTTTTAAATAGACAGAACTGAGTGTACATATTATACCCCAGCATGCTTGAATACAGCAATACATTAAGTCCTTTATGAATACTAAATCAACTGAGGCACATGGAGTGTTTCTGTAGTCTCTTTACGGAAATGTTTATCTTTTCACTCCGAACATCTTGAGACGCCATCAGGGCTGTTGAGATGGAGAGGAGATTTGCGACGGCGACTAAGAGGTCATTGTTGTGAAGTGAATGGCTGTTTTTATTACGCTGTTTAGATAGGCTGCTCGAAGGGATAAGATGGCCATTATGCGTGGCCAACGCGACCCGCATGAGCTAATGAATGTTATCTCGTCGGATAGCCCGCTGTGTCAAAGCCTTCTCCTTTTTTTTCCCTCGAAAATGGAGATGCTTTTAGTGGAGACTTCCATCAGAGCGATTTGCTGAGACCTGCCCGTGCGGTCGCATCTGCATCACGATGCTAACGCGATAATTGTTTGTTTTTTTCCTCAGTAACCACAGCGTTACCTCCGGGCTCGGGCCACGAAAGAAGATGCAACGAGACAGAGAAGGGATACTGTGTGAACAACGGCGAGTGTTACTTCATCCACGGTATAAATCAGCTCTCCTGCAAGTGAGTCGCTCACCCTTCTACTTTCCCACCATTGAATTTATGAAGCCTGACAGGTTTCTGTATAGATAAGGGTGAACCACAGCATTCGTTTTCCATGGCTCTGTGTACGTCATTTTGCATTTATTTACTATCATTCTCATCCTGTAAATGTACACTAATAGTAAAAACATTTTTAAACACAACTATGTAATGAATAACACAGTAACTGCATGTACAAACAAACATGCAGATACACATGTTGTTTTTTTAAGAGTATTACAGATTAAGAGTGTGCTCATTAAATATATTGTTTTGTTTGAGCACCTGAAAAAAAGGTAAATGGGATCTATCACATACATCTTGCCCTTTTTTCCCAAACCAACCCCTTCACCCCTTTTTCCCTTCATCTCCATCGTGGTTCATCAGAAGTTCACCCTTATCCCTTCTTGCTTGTCTGAGAGTCAACCGGTTGACTCACTGGTGAAGATGTTCAGAAGTCTCTCTCTCTCTCTAGCCTCTCTCTCTCTCTCTCTCTCTCTCTCTCTCTGTGATGCAAAGTGAAGATGGGCCTCTTAAACTATTCGTTTAGCGTGCGGTAGAAAATTTGTATCAGACTTCCCCAAAATGCCATGTCACACTGGTTTAAAGCTGGTGCAAATATTTACAACAGGCTAAGGCCTCTCAAAAGGTAAATAGGGTCATTGCTTACATTTTGATTTCAGTGGTAAAAAAAAAAAAAAAAATCACAGACAGCTTTTGCACAGATGCTTTTTGGTTATCTGAGGATGACTTGCTTTGAGCCGAAACAATAATTTGGCCCCTATTATAAAAACAATCTACCGCTGACTAAAGGCATTGAGTAGCTGTTTATTGGGTACTTTGGACCAGGTCCAGGACTCTTGTTTTTGCAAGTGTGCATATCTAAACATACATGTATATAAATGCTGTTAATATACTGTATATTTATATGTGGCTACAGAACAAAAACGTGAAAACTATACAGTTAATATACATGCTATACTTTATTTTGTACACTAATGGTACAAAAACTAAACCAGGCAAAAATGTTTTAACGAAGTACTTTCAGTGCTGTTTTAGAAGCATCATTTACACTAGTCTGCATTAATTTGACTGTTGCTATGAAACAAATTTTACTATTTTATTTGTATAGTTTAGTCATTTTATCAGTATTTGTAGGTGAACAATTTAATACACATATAATTGTCACTTTTTCTTTTGAAAAAATATCCTTTATTACTTGATGTAAAAAATAAAGTGAAGTAAATGTCACTTGTAAGAAACTGTCATACATTTAAAAGGAAATAAATTAAAGACCACAGAATCCTGGACAAAAAAATTGCTACAAGGTACATGTTTGCACTGTCTGTGGCATACATATAAGATTCTAGTCCTAAAATGCTGTAATGAATGTGCTCTGGTTTCCTAAGACTTCCTCACAGTATTTACAGCTCCAGCCTTATTGTGCATACAGTTTATATGTATATACAATATATGGGCAAATGTTTGTGGACACCTGACCATAAGATTCATATATGCTTTTTGAACACCCCATTCCACATTTAGTCCCTATTTGCTGTTTTATCAAACTGCATTATTTTGGGGAGATGTTTCACTAGATTTTGGAGTGTACCTGTGGAGATTTGTGCTTATTTGGCCACAAGGGTGTTAGTAAAGTAAGATACTAATGTACACTGAAGAGGCCTGGGGTGCAGTCAGTGTTTTAGTTCTTCCTAGAGGTGTTCATTAGGGTTGGACTTAGAGCTCTATAGCAGGCCACTCAAGATCTTTCACTCTAACCTATGTTTAGCAGATCTTCATGAAGCTGGCTTTGTGGACAGGGGAATTTTCTTGCTGGAACAGGTTTAGGTCTCCTAGTTGAAGTTAAGGGATAATGCAATGCCTCGGGACACAAAGACATCCTATACAACTGTGTAGCTCCAACTTTTGGTAAAAGTGTGGGGAGGAACTACGTAGGTCAGGTGTCGCAATACTCCATATAATGTTTCGATACATCTGACTGTATGTGTGTGTGTTTGTGTGTGTTTGTGCTTGTGTGTGAGTTTGTGTATGTGTATGTGTGTGTGTGTATATGCATGTGCTGGCTGGAATACTGCTCAGCAAGCAAGCATCAGAGACACGACTGCAACGGCCATTCAATACGCTGTGTACAAATTGGAGGGAGCAATAACTCAATTGCTGCAGCTAATTCACTCATGGGGGAGTTACAGGTCCAGAAAAGTCAGATAATGCAGTCAAGGCCTGCAGGGAATTGTTGCCCAAAGCCATCTCGTTCAATATAGGCCAGGCTTGTGTGGGTATTATTCACTAGCTGAACAAGTCCAGCGGACAGCCTGCCTCATATTTATGCCCTGGCTCTTTCACTTTGAAATATAAAGTTACACACACACACACACACACACACACACACACACAAACAAACACACACATATACACATAAACAAAAAAACACACACATCTGCAGAGGGAAGCAGGGGATAACGGATGATCTCGGCCATAATTATTTGCCTGCTGTGAAGGTGCAGAGGTGTATTTCATGGTGTGGTGTGTGTGGAGCCTGCCACACATGGACAGTGTTGTCACACGGCGTGGAGATAAGGAGAGGACACAAGCCAGCAAGCAAGGAGATTTATGGGCCGGCGCACAGAGATCTATTACACAACCTGTCTGATCTGAATGAAGCACTTTTTCTGGGTCTTCTGTAATAAATCCGATAGCAGGCACAACGTCTGTCAGTTCCCAAGCAAACAGTGAAGTGAATTGGCCAATATATCACATGTTATGCATTAGGACAATATTAAAAAAGGATTGCAGATGATATACGTAATGTCTTTAAATAATATAGTTGAAATGTAGGTTGTGTGCAGTGCATCAAACATCGTGCAGTGATTATAAATATATTATCAAGTATCAGTATCAATTGTAATCGTTGGGTTATGTAAGAGAGTCACATCAACTCCAAACTGACATCTTTGCTCAGGCAAAGCACTTTTTAAATCAGGTAATCAGCATGTTACCCCAGCCACTCTTAGTGCCGGTCCCAAGCCCGGATAAATGGGGAGGGTTGCGTTAGGAAGGGCATCCAGTGTAAAAACATGTGCCAAATCAAACATGCGGATGATCCGCTGTGGCGACCCCTAATGGGAGAAGCCGAAAGAAAGTTTTAATCAGCATGTTTGTGGTAAAACTAGCAAAAATTAGGTGTTTACACACTATGGAAAAGCATGATCCATGTTAGCTAATTGAAGACGTCACTACTATACTATTACCAGATATTCAAATATCCAAATATTCAACTCAAGTAAAAGTACTGTTACTTCTATGAAATTTTACATGTAAAGTTACCGGTCTAAAAATCTACTCAAGTAAAAGTAAAAAATTGCTTACAAAGTAGTAAAATTTACTCCGAGTAAAATTTAACAAGTTTCTTTTTTAACGGTGGGGGTGGGGTATCCTAGTACAGTTTATAATAATGAGAGAAATTGCAAATGCAGATTCGAAACTCAGACAGTAAATGCACGCATTGAACAACTTTCAATTCAACTGCATTTTGCTTTCAGCCGGGTCTGCCTTCTGCCATCTTCCTTTCTTGTGAGTTTAGCACGTTTGTTCTCCTGCCCATTAATCAATCAGTGCAGTAGTTTCCCGGTAGCATTTTTTTCCCCTCCTTGCATTATTTTTATTTATTTATTTTATTTTTTATGGATATGATTTAAAATTTAGTACAATACTTCAAACAATACATACTTGAGTAAAGTAAAATCATCGTTAAAAAAACTACTTTTAAAATTCGAAGTACACAAAAAAAAGACCACTCAATTACAGTAACTCAAGTAAATCTAATTTGTTAATTTCTACCTCTGGCATTATATAGCTATCCCATGCTAGTGGATCGTCTGGAAAGAAACTGGAAGATTTTTGGAGGATTGTTTGGTTCACACCTAGCACCAAATTTATGTTTTGTTTTTTTTATTTAATGTGGGGTGGCCGAATGATTTAAGGATTTGACTGAATCAGAGCAAGAAAATCACAGGACACAGATGTTGCAGTGCTCTTTAAGTTAGGACGGACTACTCCTTTTTTCTGGGTCAGGACACTGGTCCCAACTCCCCACAGTGTTAAAGTGACCCAGAGTCGGCCTGCAAACTGTGCCAGACCTTGTTTCTCTTTTTTAGCTCTTGGATAAAACCCATACATTACCGAATGAAGTCTGATCTAGCTCACTGTTTCCACCATTGGAAATGTGGTTCACAGTACAGGAACTTATCTGTATACTTGATTAATCTGGATGAATTGTGGGTTAATGGTGGAGTGAGACAGAGAAGCTCTGCTTGTATTTGATGAAAGACAAAAGGGACGACATTTGGTGTCAGCGCTGCATGTAGGTTTTTTTGATGAAGTGGATAGGCACCTGTGTAAATACCAGGATCCTGAGAAGTTGCTGGGCAAGCAGTTTTACAAGAACTTGGGCATACAGAATGTTTACACAGATCCAATATGGACCATCTCGGCGAGATTAGAGTGTAACGTGAACATCTTGTTCTGTTTTGTAGAAGAAGAAGTTGAAAAAAGGGGAGTGTGTATAATCTGTGTGTATGGTGACTTTTAGAAACCATAGGTGATTCGTCGAGGCTCTTGTGGATGCCAGACAGTTCGCTGTTAAATATTAACAGCCCAAGCTTTTAGCATACCAGTTTGTGACATGGCTCTAGAAGAGCGAAAAGAAAAACTTAAGGTCCCATCTTCAGACTTTTTACATACACTATAAACTTTGCCTTAAAAGCCATGCATGTACTGTAGGATACATGTGCAGTGTCTCAGTGCTCACCTCAGAGCACTGAGACAATTAATAAAAAGGTCCTGAAAGAGAGAAAGAAAAACACAGTAAGTGGATCTGCAGCCTCCTCTCTGCCGAACAAGTTGAGAGAAGGAGGCTCTGCAGATCAAGTGATGGTTGAAGAGAACATGCTTGCCCTTTGTCTTTGTCACACACATCGAAGCCACGTTCATCGGTGAATCAGAAATTAGCTGTGTGGAAACATTAGCCAAACAGGAGTAATGCTCATTATGCACTGATGAGCTTTAATTTGTTTACCAGAACAACACCAATAGAAATAATTGGCCAATCAAATGCATGAATGGAAATCATGACAGAATCACTGCTCTGTGTTTGAGACAAACACACATTGGCTCCTGAACTTAGAACTCCGGCCAACAAATGTTGACATGTTGCATAGTTCCAAATTTGACATTCTCTACATTAAAATCAGAGCTTGAAATGAATGTTTCTTCTTCTATTTAAAAAAATAGGATTTCATTACATTTGATTGGTTATTTGTGCTAGAACAGGTGACACTTTTTCCCAATAGTCAGATGTGTTTTGGTGCCCAGTGCACTTCCAGCTCCTGGCTGTAAAGAGTGAAACTAAATATGGTCATCTGCTTGTGTTACTCATTGACCTGGATTTTTGAGCAACTGAAATGCTTTGAAAAGCTCTCCATTGTTGTAAAGAGGTTGTAAGGTTATTTATCCTTCCTTTCAGATCTAATTGGCCCATCATTTCTCCTTTGACTTCATTCAGGAACTGCTGACCACCACTCATCTAATGGTTTTTGTTTTTTGGACAATTCTCTGTGAACTCTTTAGTGTAAGACGAAAACATCCCAGGAGATCATCAATTTTGAAAATATTTAAACCAGCCAATTTGATACTAACAAAAATTCTACAGTTAAAGTCAATAAGATCACACTTTTCCTGATGTTTGATGTGAAAATTAAGCTCTTTAGCAGCATCTGCACGGGTTTATGCACTGCATTGCTGCCTTGTGATTGGCCGATAAGAAATTGTCATGAATGTTCCTATAAAAGTGCCCAGTCAAAGGTTTATTTAGTTCACAGATAACAGGTGTTTATTTCAAGCCCTGATTACCACGCATTATGACCAAATTAGCGCTAACGCATCGAGTTCAACCAGATGAAATCCAGAATGCATAATGTATATGTGTTATTATGTCACCTTGTCCCCCTCTCCTCCCCCAGATGTCCAAGTGGATACTTCGGGCCGCGGTGCTTACAGCCGGAGCCCCTACGGCTGCGCATGCCCAAACCTACTGAAAGTATGTTGACTTGAGAAGCAGAGCTTCACACAGAGGACCGGTGTCCTGCTGTCACCACTTCTGTGTCTCTACTGTCCTGTGTCCCAGAGGTGCTGACAGTGGGACTCTTTGGCCTCTGCGATTCATGATGCTGCTCTTGTTCTAATTTCATGTTTTTTCTGCTTTCTTCTCTCTTTCCCCCCCTTTTTTTGCCTCTCTTTCTGTTGCTTTTTCTCCTCTCTTTATGTTTTATTCCTCCTTCTTGCCCCTTTCTGTCTCCCTTTCTGTGGTTTTGTTTCCTTCCATCAGGTGTCCAAATGACTTTACTGGCGATCGCTGTCAAACCTACGTTATGGCCAGTTTCTACCGTATGTCCATTTCTTTTTCCTGTCTGTCAGTGCTGCATGCAGGAGCTGCTGTGTTATGAGCTCCTTGTTACTTTCTAATTGTGGATGCTCTGCTACTTTGTTCTAACCGACCGACTCAGTTATGTTATCCCATTCAATGAACAATTGACCCTCCATGCATCACATTTTACTGATCAGTATTACATTTTTATATAATAATCCAAAAAAACCTATTAGTTAACAGAATAAATCATATGCATGGTACCTAGTTTGAGTGCATGAGTTTCATTACAGGAAAATCAAATACTTTCATGCTAAACCATTATTAGATTACTAATTGGTATTGTGTATGCAGTTCTGAAAAAAGTGTATTTATATATAACAGAAATTGGACTGTTGCATCTTAAAATTTATGAAAGCAAATAACAAGTACTAACTATCTATAAATACCTGTATAATATACCTGTGTGGGATCAAACTGCGAAAAATATTAGATTAAATATATAAGTGACTGGACAACTTATGCTTAAAAAATATATATATAGAACTTTTAAGTTTTTAAACAATTTCAATGCTTTTGCTTTTATTAAATTTATGGAAGTGATGATCTGATTTTAAATTCAGAATAAGGTGCTTGGGATGAGACAGACGAAAGAGAAAGTGTTAGCAGAACTGTCCTTATGTAATTCTATTTAACGTTCCAACACTAGAGCAAAACAGTATGGAAAAAAAGTTATTATGGTTGCTTTCCAGAAAAGTTTCCCAAAAGTGTTATGCAAGTACAATGAAGTGGAGACTGAGACACATGTTTACTTTGATTAGGATTTTTGAACAAAAAGGTCTCATCTGCAAACAGAATTACTAAAGCAATAAAATATGACTGTGTATGCTGTTATTAAAAAAATAATCAAATAGGGTGGTGTCACTTACACCTCTCAGCAACCTTGATTTTATTACTCCTTTTTTGAGGGTAATATGACCCAAAATTGCAGCTTGATATGTTATCAAACATACTAAATAGAATTTTCTCAGTCTGTAAATCTCTCCTATGTAGGAACAGCTTTACCTCTGACTATTACAAAGTGCTGACACTGAAGACTCCTTCTATAAATGCAAAATAAATATTTCCTCACAGATTTACTACATCGGTAGTACAAACATGTTTTAAATCTATGCAGTCCCGTTATACTGCCTTACAAGATATTAAATTAATGAACACCTTCTGACCAATCAGATTTAAGAATTCAGAAATCTTATTTGAAAAACAGCTATAAATAAATGTTTTAGGGATGTGCTCTACAGAGAAGTTATTCACGGAATTTGTCATCGAAGACCCCTTATGTGAGTCTTATGTAAGCAGGTAGCTACAGATTCCCCCTGAATTGTTTGCCTAAGCTGTAAAAAAGACATTGTGACAGAATTAACAGTAGCTCATTAATAGCTTAAAAAAAATTGTTGCAGAAAACTGTGCTAAACAAAATGTCAAAATTATCATACTGTAGTTGAAAAAAAATACTTGTCAAATGCACATGACTGGAACCCAAGTATAATCATGTCCTACAGTTCATCCTTCATTTTGTTCAGACTTGAATACTAGGCCAAAATGGTCTATATCGTTTAAGCAAACATGCCAGTGTTGTTACGGCCTTGGCGTCCATATGCAAAGCTTTTCGTAGAAACGTCTGGAATTGGCGGCTTGATGACGTGCACTCGTCATCAGTTGAAAGACTTTTGAATATCTTTAGAGGAAGCTCAGGTATTGTGGATTTAAAAGCACAAAACAACCAAGCTTTCATACCATTCCCTTGCACAAGGCAAACTCATTTGTGTGAAATACACCATTGGAGATTCTTTTATTCATATAAGCTCCCCTCCAGGGGGAAATCTTACAAAAACTCTCTATACCCTCTCTTCCCATCCTCCCTTCCTCTTCCATGTCTAGTTCCTTGACCATCCCCCTAATTATATAGACAGTTAATAGCATCTCTTCCCTGGGCTAACTTGCTTTAACCCCACTACACACAACTATTCCTTCCTCACATGTCCATCAACTGCGGAATTAGTCCCAGAAGAAGGAGGAGCAGAAAGAGAACTTGGCTTTGACAGTTCGTGGCCGTAGGCTGTTGGCTCTTACATGAGGCCGTTGTTCACACAGAACCATGGCTTTGTGCTCTCATCAGCGTTGCTATGCTGGCACTGTTTACCTTTCAACATGACCCTGGTGTTAACACATGTTTATTTGCAAGAGGACAGCAGATAAATCACGTCAGGATGGATGCAAACAAACCTGCGAGGATGAGGAGTTTATGGAACAGTACCCAGTTTAAAAAACAGATTTCCTCTCCAAATAAAAGAATAAAGGAGGTATAATTTATGAAATGACGTCTAGGAGGCACAGAAGCGAATAGTATAATTTGACATAGGGCCTATTAACGTGTCATGTTTTGTCTTGACGCTGGATTTATAACAGTAGAATGGTTACCTTTGTTCAGGTCACCTATCAAGTCTTTGCACGTTAGTTTTTGTTACTTCATGCTCAAATGCCAGGTCTTTCTTTTCTGTGCAGAGTTTGGGAGGTCTGGAGTTATGTTGAAACAGTGAGACATCTTCACTGCTACAGTGTCACACTCTGCATATAAAACACCTCCAGTACAGGCTGTCAGTGGGGTTAGAAATATCACCAGTGCTGTTGATGCAATCAGATCGAAATTTCAGGGTAATGTGTCTGTGCCTCATTCAGAAGCATTGGAGTTGTGGAAAATGGGAGTCCTTTCTCTTCTAACAGGCGAATGACATGGACTAGCTTGAAAATTCATCATCTTATATTTACTGTCATTGACCATGCAGATGATTCTATATGAAGAACCCAAGCACTAACATCCTCCTCCAGAAACATCTGCGTCACCATAACAGACATGATTCATTATTCCAGCCTGCCAAGTAGAAAAATCAAGACTGTATGTCTGTCTGGATAACGCCTTGTGGAAACTTAATTGGCTTCAATCAAATGGACAGAAACATCTAGGCAGGACAGTATTGGTCCATGCATTGGTCCAGTTGTTCTAACAGCTGTGGAAATTTGCAGCAGCCTATTTACGTTCAGCCATCCCGAGAAAGCCGACAGATGAACTCCTCCCACAGCCACCCAGTGGGATGAGACGTTAGAAGCGGATGCATGTTGCTCTGATACAACTGTCATTGTCCAATCAATTTCTCAGATCCCGAAATAGAAAAACATGACATCATCGTGGAACTATCCAAAATTTGTCACGCTTGCTGTAACAATGCTGTGCAATACTTTGCAATATTTACAGTATATTTAATAAAACATCCTCATTCAAGGATTTTAGATGATAATTGGTAACATTGGTACATTTGAAATTCAAATAATATTTAGAGAATCTTTTGGATTTCACGAATATGTTGAAAATAAGACTTGGATTCCAGTCAGGTGGATTTCTATAAGTTCACAGAAAGTTTTCCAATATTACCCATGAACCAATATTATGTTTGATTTAGTAATAATACTTGCATGCGATGTGACATTAAAAATAAAGACTACAGTAACTAAATTGTAACAGCAGCAAGTTTAAAAGGCAGTCTTTCTAATCGCAGAGCAAGCTATGGAATTTTTAAACAGAGCACAGGGAATAAAATTGTGTAGCTCGCATTTATAAAGAGCTGTATAGCGTCGCTGTATATATCTCCACAATCTTAACCTCATGAGGTTATGGTGCTTGTCTGATTGTGGTGAACATAGCATAAATCATACCCTGTTTTGATCGGGGACAACATTAATTAAGCCAAAAAGAAACAAACTGAGGCCCAAGTATTTCTGAGACAGTGGTTATGCAGTTAACTTGTTCACCTGTAACAGCATGTTCTTGTTCAGTGATCACAGAGTGTTCCAAATTTGCACCGCAATTGATGATTAACCCTTAAAAAAAAGCATTATGTGTTTATGTTTTTAAATGTATGTAATATTTGTATTTGTGCACCAAAAGGTAAGGTTGTTAAGATAAAACTGATATTAATCATTTGTAACATGCATTCCTGAACTCTTTTTCTATAGATACAGTTTAATTTCTGTCATTAATATAACATTAACCGTTAAAATAACTAATCTTAGAGTTCCTCCTATAATAACATAATAAACCTTATAATAAAAAAAAAAAAAAATATATATATATATATATATATAGAAAGAAAAAAATAAACTAACAATAATGCACTCGAATGGTTAATATACCAAACACAAATATGCACCCTGACTATAAGGTGATTATGACCATTTCCTCCCTTTTAATCTAGAAGTGCTGTCTATCCTATAGGGAAGTGTATAGCATGCCTGCATGCTCGAGCATGCTCTAACAGCTTGCTGTTGACATAATATTCCGGTGCTTATAAGCGCACTCGGCTACAAACATTGTTCCTCTTTTACTGCTTGACTCGCCCTTCTCACGCCACTCACGCAATGCACACGTGTTGGAAATATCCGCCTCTTAAACTTTGTTCTGTTGTGTTTCTTTCCCTCTACCTGTCACCTTCCTGTCACGGCAGAGTCTCTTGGAATTGAATTTATGGGTATGGACTGATTCCTCTTTCACCGTTTCACTTCTTAAGTAGATCTGTGTAGATCCGGCTGTGTTCGCCAGACCTCAGTCGCTTTCCTTTTATTTTTTTTTTTAGAAGCGATTGAACTTGTTCGATTAACATGATCGACCTGTCTGTCAACACTCGCTGTGTAGTAATATAACCCCTTTTTCCTGGTGTCAGCATGAGAATTGCTATCTGCAGCCCTCGTTCTGTTAGGGAAACACATGATGGGGATTGTAGTGGCGACCTGACTTTTTTTTTAAGAAATCGAAAACAATTTTTTTCATGCATACAAAAAAATTGCTGCATTTTTAGCATCAGCAGATTGAAGAAAAAATTTTCACTATTTAATTAGTTACTGATACTATAATGTGCATATGATTGTTAATCATTTTGACACATTTGATTGTACTGGGAAAAGAACAGAAAACCTGTTTTAATACAAACTCAAATGTAACAAACCAGAAATGTAAATGTTTTAAGAAGCTTTTTTATTACTGGGGTTCGTTCTGGGTGCTTGTGTTTTCCTTACAGTTTTTGGTATCCATTCAGGGTGTTAAACAGTAATGCTATTTGTAAAACCAACACACTGGGGAAAACCCAAAGATTCTGGCGCTGACAGTTCCTCAACTTCATTACTACATCTCTCAAAGTCAGTATTATTCTCAATATTGGTTGGACTACAGTACAGGGGCAAGATATACCGGCCAAACCCAAATTGGCAAAAGCTTTTATAAGTCTTGACAAGAGGGCATTAGTCAGGAAATTGGTTAGATGTCGGCCTGAATACTTTTTAATCAAATTTAGACAGGTGTTGGGTTTGTTTGTACCTGCCCAAGAAATATATTAACTTTAGACAGTTTTTTTCTTTTTAAACAATGCATTAAAAAAATTATAACTTAATTTAGTAGTTCAATTCACCTTCAACACCACCACTAAGCTTCCACTGCTGGGCCCTCGAACAAGGCCCTTAACAGTCAACTGCTCAGTTGTATGAATAAGAAAAATTCAATTTTCCATTAAATGACAATGCACAAAGACAGCTCCATGGCCTGCTATAGAGCTTTGACCTCAACCCTCTTGAACACCTTTGGGATGAATGACTGTAGCCTGGCCTCTTTACCCTACATCAGTAACTAACCTGCCCTTGTGGCTAAACAAGCACAAATCTCCACATGCATACTCTAAAATTTAGTGAAACATCTTCCCAGAAGAGTGAAGGTTGTTATAACAGCAAATCAGGACTAAATGTGTAACAAAATGTTCAAAAAGCACATACAAATCTTATGGTTAGATGTCCTCAAACTGTTGTCCATAGAGTGTCTCCACCAGATGCCTATAATATTTATTATAATAATAATTTGTGTCTGTTTGGTACACTTTTTACCTCTTCATTCTAGTTACATTCTAGTAAACACACAGCCTCCGCTCTATGTAAAGACAAAATTACAAACAACTCTAACTCAGCGATTAAAAAAATATATAACAAAAATATGCCACAAGTGGCCTCAGACATCTATTTAAAGTGATTAATAAATGAACAAACAAACAAAAAATCTGTTCTTTTCCCAGTAAAGGTAAACATTTAGAAATGTTTCCTTTAATTCCTCAAAATTTAGCTGAAAAAAAGTGTATTCTATTTAATAAAACATGCCATAAAATACAAACTGGTATTTTTTTTTAGAACTTGTAATCCAAGTTTGTTTCTCCTCCATTTGGAGAAATATAAGTAAATTGACCACCTGTGATCTTTTGATCGTCCTGCGTATGACACAGGGGATTTTGAGTAAACCTCGCACAGCCTGTTATTTACCTCTTAGTAAACAAGAGAAGATCTTCAAGTGAATTTGTTTGTGTAGCAGGGCTAAGAGCATAATTACAATCCCACCTGTCTGGTTTAAACCCTAGCTGTGTCACCTGCTAGTCATCCTCGCTCACGCACGTTTCGCTCATCAAAGCCTCTCCAGTCCGTGCGCGATCATGCTATCAGACGTCATCCCTTTTTTAAACGACCGCCTTGTTTACCAAACACCAGATGAAATCCTGCTGGCTGGATTATGCCTGCATCCTCTGTTGTTTTGATTTGGAACTGGATGCTGGGTCATGGCAGGGGGGATGCAGGAGAACGAGCGGTCTAAGTAATGGAAAGTTTTTCCCCAGCTCTCATAAAAATGTGAACGAGTGCTGCAGATAATAGCCTGGTCTCATTTCTTCAGGCATAACTGTTAGATTTCTGACAATATATGCACTTTCCCCTCTTTCATCATCCTTGTTTTTTTTATCTTCTATAACTTTCTGTCTTCGTGTTTTTCTGTCTCTGAAAAAAAAAAACCCTTCTAACTTTTTTCCCACTGCTCTGTCCCACAACTCATACTCCATGTGTTGTTTCATTCGAAAAATTGGACACCATCTCTGTTTTTGTTTTGCTGTTCCTGGTTGTGTTTTTAAAGAATTAAAATGTACTCTTTATGTTGTAAATAGCATGCCAGACTCCATTTGTGCACTGGTTATGTTGTTGTTTATATGTTCTTTTATAGATATGCCTGTTTTCTTTTACCAAAGCTGCTTGTTTCTCTTGGAAATGACCTGTTCTAAGATGTATATAAACTCGTCCTTAAGTGGTGAATCAATTTACATGTCCAAAAAATAAAAAAAAAATAAAAATAATTTTTTCTCTCTGTCAATAAGCACAGGCAAAAAAAGAGACAAAACCCCAACAAAATTCTGCTTTTTGTTTGCTCTTTACGCTCTGCAGTCAAGGTTGCCTGATGGGTTAAAAATCAGCCTAGACTGCCATCTGACCAAATTAACTAACAGCAAAATACTATTTACTATCATATGGCAAGAAATATTAGCCGTTAAGTCTTTAAGACTCTATGAGCCTATTAGTCTTTGAAGCACATCACAGCTGGATCATATCATTATTAATTATTACAAGTTTCCCTCAGCTGTGGAAATCCTCTTCTGATAAACTCCATGTGGCCGTTCAAAGGAGCACTTCCAAGAGAAACACAAAAGGCAATTTTTTCCCCTCTCTCATTCTTTTTTTTCTCTTTTTCTTTTTTGATCATTCCGCATGATTTATGTCCAGTCGGTTTGCCTCATTTTGAACTACAGTTGACTTTATATGCTGCCATAGTAAAAAAAAAAAAAAAAAAAAAAAAAAAAAGTGTGTAATTAACCACACCACCGAGAGTCCCAACCTGCACCTCTGATTGCATATGTTCCATTATGTAATCTCAGGTAGCACAACCAGCATTGCATAGTTGAATCTGTATTTGTGCTGGTAGATCTCCACTGATGCCCCCCAGCATGAAGCAGGCTGTGCTATAAATTAATCTGAAATGAATACCCTCAAGTGGACGAAAAACATCAATAGAATCAGAGAGGCAGGTTCGTCAGTGCCTGCAGGGATTCCCTTTTAGCGCAATGTGATCCATCCTCACATCCATGGTAATGATGCGCGTATGGCTCACCCAAGCATTTTCCACTGCTGAGCTGGCCCATTAGAGAGATGCGAGGAAGGCTTAGGCATGTCCCACAGCTGAAATTAACTCTTATTCTCATATGGCTAAATCAGTGTGTGGATCTCGGCTATACTGCAGAGTCATGCTCTGTTGCCATTGTACCTACAACGAGGACCTTCCTGTAGTAGTGGGAAAGCCGGAGGTGTGTAAAGATTTGGCTAATATGATCAAAACAAACAAGTTTATGAGGAAATCGCTGATGTGTTTTAAAGTCTAAACCATACGGTGCATCAGTGCAAATGGACCCATTTCATAATATTCTATATATGATTTTGGATTGGGAATTTAATTCAAATTAGAGCCAACTCAATAGCCGTACGTAAAGTGTGAGGTTGAACAGAGGAAAGAACAACCTGGAAAATGCTTCTACATCATTTTTCTATTATAAATAATAAAAGTTTCATAATGTGGTATTTCTGGCAAATTTCCCCAACCCTCATTGAGGCATAATTCCCCAGAGCAGCAGTGCAAAATAGGTTTATGAGGTTGATGCTGACATGCTGATGCTGAGACACTGACGGTTATATGTTTGTGTGTGGGTGTGCTACAGAGGCAGAGGAGCTCTATCAGAAGAGAGTCCTGACAATCACAGGCATTTGCGTGGCTCTGTTGGTGGTGGGCATTGTGTGCGTGGTGGCCTACTGCAAAACCAAGTAAGTACCATTGTCATTCCTTTACCGTAAATTTAATTCAGTCCAGCGCCCTTCGTGCTGAAGTGCCTACTGCTCTGCTCTATTGAGTGTGTGATGTGGTGAATGTGACTCTAAATCAGTTTCTAAAAAAAGTGACGCTGCCTCACTATAGCCTCCCCCCTAGGAAACAGAGGAAGAAGATGCACAATCACCTGAGGCAGAACATGTGTCTGGATCACCCTAATCGCAGCCTGGCCAACGGGCCCAACCACCCAGGCCCTGGCCCTGAGGAGATTCCCATGGTGGATGTAGGTCTTATTTTTACAAACACACTTTGTCACGATGTCAGACACTTTTCTAGAACACACTGGAGCCTGTTTTGTGATCGCTGAAAGTATGTGTTTTTTCTAGTATATCTCAAAGAATGTCCCAGCCACCGAGAGAGTAATGAGAAGTGGAGCGGAGGAGTCGTTTGCCGGCAGCCATCATTCTTCCAGATCCCAAAATTCCTCCACTCGAGCCCACTCCTCCACAAACAGGTACACTCATCACATTAGTGTTTTTTTAACATTGTTTACTCATTAGCGCAAAATTTATCCGCGCATTTCTTGTATTATATAATCTAACAAACACACCGTTTTCATTATCTGACCAGTCACAGGTTCCAGAGCCTTTTTTTGTTTGTTTTTATTTTTCTTAAATCATTGACTTAAGCCAAAAAAACATGACAGCGGATATATGGCCTCACTAATTTGTTTTATTATATTCCAAATCATATTGTAATAATCATACTGAGTAAAAAGCATTTTATAATCTATTTAATATGTCCAGACTCGTCGGTCTGTTCACCATACACCGTGTGCTACATAAAGGTCCGTTTGAGCAATAGGTTTGTTTTACATCTTCCCAGCATTCTTTCCTTTTCTCCCATTGAGGGGTCTGGGATGGAATTATAGCCTGGAGTCTTCCTTTACACTCACAGTAGTTCTCCGTGCTTTCCTCTGTTGCGTTACTGTTTCGTGGTCTTTCCTGGGGCTGCGTAATTAATCATCCTTTAATTGCGACGGCGTTTCTTTTTTTTATTTTTGGGATTCCTCAGATAATTACGCATATCTTAGCATAATCAGCTCAATCAGCATGACAACAGATTTCATTCACTCTAATGCTGATATTTTGTGTTGATTTAAATAATACAGTGGATGATGCAGATGAAAAATCATTATTATAATATTAGATATTGTAATATCATAATAACAGCTACACTGCATTCATTTAAATTAGACTGCTCTGAAGTTGTTGATAAATTTTTCGAACAGCAAATCACAGATTTATATTAATGCGCTTGCCCTAATAATATTCTCGCTATCGTGGCGGCTCGTTCATTGGAATTACTGCATAGTGTCAACGCTTTGTTATCCAATGCCACAGACTGATCAGGATCGTTCCAGGTTCTCTGCAGCATGGCATGCTGATCCATGTCTTATTTACCTAAAAACGGAGAATGCTCGATGCTCAAAAAGCACATACCACACTTATGACCAGGTGTCCTCAAACTTTTGGCAATATAGTGTATGATTTAAAATTGATAAAATAAATCACTTTGAGGTGATCAGGCTGCATAACATCGTCTGTTGTTATATAAGCATTCCTTGACCTGTTGGTATGCAGCATGGACATTAAAAAAATATTTTTTGTTCATTAATCTTTATCTTTCAATCTGTCACTGGCTTACTGTATGTTAGACATGACGAGAAGACGTGGAGCTTGGAGCGGACGGACAGCGTACTGTCGGACTGTCCCTCAGGCATGCTTTCTTCCTCTGTGGGCACCAGTAAGTGCAGCAGTCCAGCATGTATGGAGGCACGAGCGCGACGAGCCGGTCACTGCAGCTTCCCCGAGTCTCGCCGGCCACCAGTGCGCTACGGAGACTCCTTTGACTCACTCGACTCACCACACAGCGACAGGTGTGACTTGACATTAAGATACTAAGCAGTACCAGAAAACCTCGCTGCCATCATTCACACAATATAGCACATAGCAATGGTATTAGCGTTTGCTGAGAGGTATGTGACTCCGAAGCCTGAGGTGATACAGGTCAAGCTAAACCCAGATGCACCATATACACATTAGGGAGCAAAGTTAGCACCCGGCCAGCTGTATTTACAGTTATCTCTTGCCTGCTAGCCACCCCCGCCATCGAGCAACAGCCAAAGCATGAGGATTTATACCGTAAGGGGTTCATTAAGTCAACACGAGCTGAACAACACATCATCTCATGGGGATTTTTTTGCGAAACCTCCGGTGTATCAACCGACTTTACCTTATCTTTCCCCTTTTTCCAAATCTTGAATGCTAAGGCCATTCAAGAAAAATAAGCTAGCTCCTACTACTCTGTGTATGTGACAGAAATTAACCGAAGCCAATCTAAATTAGCCTTTTTGGTGCGAACAGAGGAAAGGGTTTAATTGGGAAGTGTAGTTCTCACATGTGCTGGGGGTCGGGTGTAAAACCGCACCATGGCCCGTAGCCATGGCACTCGTTATTTATGGAAGCGTTTACATCTGCTTTCGAGGCTCTCAGCTGCTGGATCTTAATGTTCACAAAGTCGTTTTCCTAGAGTTAAACGACGACTGGAGGACCTGTTTACACCACAACGTAACAAACATCACACAGATTTAAACACTGCAAAGGTCGCAGAGTTTCTAGCATGCCATGTAAACACACAACACACTAAAAGCCAGAGGCTCATTTGTTAATAATGTTTGTGTTTTGGCGAGGGTACTTCTCTTATTTTCTTTTCATCAAAACAGTTGACTCACTCTGGATAAAACCGGTGCTCAGTTTGAGCTGGTAAATTTGTCAGTGTTTATGCTTTGATAGGAAAAGTGGGTTCTTATGGGTAGCTTAGTGGTTACAGGGAAGTGTACAGGGAGGTGGGAGCTTAGTGCTTAAGGCAATGGACTTTGGATCTGAAAGTCGTGAGTTCAAATCCAGCACCAAGCTGACACTCCTGGGACCCTAAGTATGGCCCTCAACCCCATAGCTGCTTAGATGTATAAATGAGATAAATCTAAGGGTGTGTGCCAAAATGCCATAAATATGTATTTGCTTGATTAGTTGTGAAATTAATAGTCTATCAGTTTTCAAACGCAGACCAAAACGTGTTTACTAAGAAATACACTTTTTTCAATAAAGCAGTTACTTTGAGCTCATGATCCTGAGGTTTGAATTATTTTATTATGACTTTAAAGATGCACACGTGCACAATCGGATACACCAAAAAAAACCCCACCTATATAATCACAGTTATTAAATGAATTACTAACTGACTAGGATCGGCTAGCTGGATTAAAAGTTGTTACACAGGGCCTTTTTTTCAGAATCTTAGCGTGTCTAAACTCTATTCTCACTATTCTTTCAGGTACGTGTCAGCCTTGACCACGCCAGCGCG
Source organism: Silurus meridionalis (assembly GCF_014805685.1). Classification (NCBI taxonomy): domain Eukaryota; kingdom Metazoa; phylum Chordata; class Actinopteri; order Siluriformes; family Siluridae; genus Silurus; species Silurus meridionalis. The sequence continues at coordinate 18,396,628 of NC_060898.1, forward strand.
CTTGTCTCCAGTGGACTTCCATTATTCACTGCCTCCACAGGTGCCTACCTTCCAGATCACGTCTCCCAACGCCAACCACGCCATGTCTCTGCCGCCTGCCGCCCGCTCTCCCTGCCCACCCGAGGAGGACCAGCCGCTGCTTCGCTGCTACCAGCTGCCTCTGCACGAGGCCCAGCGCCACGAGACCTACAAGCAGCGAATACAACAGCAGCGGGCACGCTCCTACCTGCAGGACAGCGCAGGCAGCCTGCCCTCCAGTCTGTACCGGCTGGCCCAGGACGACGATGAGTATGAAAGCACGCAGGAGTACCCGCTCTCACTGGAGCAACCAAAGAAAAGCAGCGGACGCTGGCACAGGTCCAGACTGAATGGGCACGTGGCACCGCAGGGCTACAGGCCGACCCGGGACTTGGGCTCGCGCAGCTGCCTGTCAGGCAGTGAATCGGAGGAGGGCGAGGAGGGTGAGAGCACGCCCTTCCTCAGCATGCAGAACATTAACACACCCGAGCCCTCAGCCATCTACAGGCCTGTGCCTCCCACACACGTACGGACTTCCCGCACACAAAGCAGACACACGCAGCAGCAGCAGCAGCAGCAGCAGCAGCACGCACGCTCCAAACCGGACAGCGCTGCTCACTAATGACACAGTCCACCTACCCACTCCGCAAAATCTGTATACCTATAGACCTGCACCTATAAAAAAATATTTTTTATTTTATATAACTAACAGATATTCTAAACAAATATTTATTTTCATTTTAGCAAAAAAAGTTGTCTACTAGTTAACAGCAAAGACTTTTTTTTATAGGGAAAACTCTATTTATATGTACATTTTGATTTACAGCATAAAAGAGACGTGCCGATTTTTTCACAACTTAAAGAAATAGAAATAATATTGTGGTGCCTTTTGCTGTATGCCGATGCCAGAGGGCCAGTGGAGTTTTTGTAGCCTTTCTTATAAGGACGCCTCATTTTTTATACGCACTCTTTCGTTGTCTCTTTTTTGCCCTTTTGTTTTCCTTATCCTTGTGTTCATTCAGGGGCCGCCCCAACCATTTGAGCAGTGACATTTCCTTCCCCCTTTTACATCATGCAATATAAACCGCTCTTAAGGTGTATGTTTACAAGAATATAATTCACATGTTTAATGATTATGTTGCTTTCCTAACAGGAACTTAATGACAAATGCAACTGGGACAGGGGGCTTATTTTTTTTTTCTCCAATGAAATGGAAGGAAAGTATGAGGTGTGCATTCAGATGTCCGACTGAGTGTGTGTATAAGTGCTCCACAACGATGTGAAGTGTGCGAGCAGAAGGAGGGAGATGTCTAATTTTCCAGACTAGTGTCCATTTATCAGAGTTCTCACTACTAAATCAAGGGCCACAAGCTTGTTATGATCCAAGAGGCAGAAACTTGTCTATCTGTAGCAGATGTGGGGGTTTTGTTGATGGCTTAGTAATTGGAGAGCCTCCACACTCCAATCCTCTCTTCCCAAACAGTCCTGTTCCACTCTCTCTCGTTCTGTCCATCCTGTCTTCTAGTCAGGCTGATACAGAGACATTTAACGAATCCATTGATGAATTTCAGATGTAATGGCCAAAACAGAACATCACACATTTCTTCCATTAAGAGAAACATGAAAAATAGGAAAATATTATTCATAAGGTCTTTCTTTTTTTTTTTTTTTTTTAAATGAAAGAGAGAGAGGTGAACAGCCACGTAGTGTCTCAGGACAACCCCTCCTCACCCTTCTTTTCTTCCATCACAGGACTGAAGTAGAAGGAGAGCCCTCACAGGTTTATGAATGTATAAGCTCCCTCTTCCATCCCCATACATGCTGGGAATCTTATCACAACGGACAACACATGCAGACACACACACACACACACACACACACACACACACACACACGACAAGACAAATAGCTGTGAAACTTCCTTGGGGCCATAAAAATATGCCAAAATATGCAAGCTTTATATTTTAACATTTGTTTTCTAAACGAAAACCATAGTGCATTGTGTGAAAACTGTGACGCTTGATTTGAGTTTGGTGTGCTTGAGTTGAGCTCCCCGTAAATTCGAAATCAAATCAGACCACCAAAACCATAACACATGACACATGACGCCCATCTCCGAGTCCAGACAAGACCAAACCGGACAATCTCTGTGAGTCCGTCTTCAAGGACGTTCAAACCTTCGATCATCTTATAGAAGTCCCTAAACACCTACCCGTGCTACAATTGGCCACGATGTCTACGGAAAGTAAATACGAAGGGTCTGATGTCAAATGTGAAGGAACACATCATTGCAATAGTTAATTCAGGAAATCCAGAAAAGGGAGGAATTTCATGATGACTAAGGAGTTGTGATTAGATAAGCAAAAGGAGAAAAAACTAGATCCTTCAATGTTTCTCTTGCTCTATTGTGGTTGCACAAAGAAATAGAGATATCACTGAACATATATATTTATATATAAAATCCAATGTTTTCTTGCACATCGATGACCCGAGTTTGTCTTCTGTTTAATCCCTGCCCTGGCGTTATGGATCCTGTTTGTATGTTTGAGAAATGCAAAACCAGACAGTACTTCTCTAGTTAGTTTTAAATGTGATATCCCTGTCCTCTTCTGATATCCCTCCTCCGAAAAGCCCCACTAGACTCTGACAGTTCCGTTCCTAGCGTTTCTTTCTTTTGCGTTTCCTCCTCGCTTGAGAAGTATGAACACCTCTCCTCTGCATGTCCTTGTGGTCAAGGTTAAATGGGTGCATGGTTAAAAAAAAAAAAAGCAGCAGATAATTTTATTTCCCTCCAAGTCAGTGAAAGTGTGTTTCATTTAATATTCAGCAATAAAAGAAAAAAATAATCTTCCCCACCCCACACCAATCCCCCCATGTCAATTCTTGGAATATGCTAGAAAAAAAGAGAAATACATGCCAGGTTGTCTTAGATTGTAAAAAAAATAAATAAATAAAAATTGAATCCACGTCTTCACATTGAAAAAAAAAATAAATCCTTCGTATCATTTCAACTTGTGCGCATATATGTGCAAGCCTTTCCGTGTGTGATTTGTCCGTGCGGACTGTTTGTGGGTTTACAGTTCAGCAGTGTACTGTGGTTGAAAATTGAGTGTGTGGTTGGATTATTATTTCCATTAAAAAAATACAATTTATACCTCCAGTTCAGTGGTCACATGGACATGAATATGGACATGAACAAGTTTTGTTTCCCTTGGAAAAAATGGGGTAGAAACCAGGTAAAAATTTAACCCTCGAATGTAGATTCACACAAATCCTTAGCACGTGAAAGAGATTTACATTGTGCTTATCAACATTTTAATGGTCGTATGATGGTGTGTGGGAGATCCAGACGAATTGAGGTGGAAACAGACACTGGAGGTCAGAAAGTGTGTACGAGGGAGGGTATGTAGCTCCAGCTGTGCACATCTGAGCTGTTGTGTCAAAGAGACAATTCTTCCTGTCTTTGGAGACACTTGCCAAGTCATTCATCTGGCTCCTATCATTGGTAACACTTTCCGTTTTCCTCGGTGATTAACCTGATCAGCCTTCAGATTTTTTTTTTGTTTTCTCATCCTCTTTGGGCAATCCTGACGAGCCTAAACATGAAACAGATGCCTAATGTTCTCAGCTGCCAAACCAAGAGTTTAAACAAACTGTTATGTAGCAGTGAGAGGAAGAAGATGTAACACAAGGCTATGTGATTAGACATTTCTGACTGGTCTCATCAAACGTTTTATCGAAGATATGTAGACATGTTCAACAATTTAATGGTGGAACCGACATTCTGCTATGCTACAACAAACTAGCAATGGTTTGAAGTTTAGACTGAAATTAAGTTCAGTTTATACAGCCAACATTCGCAAAATATGCGTTATACAATGACACACATATGTGATTTGTATACAGTGTGCAGCTTGTATAGCAGTACAGATTTACTGTCCTCTGAAAATAATTCAACATACAGCCGTTATTGTTAATATAGCTGGCAACAAAAGTGAGTACACCCTAAGTGATAACAGCTGTTTGTCGTTTAGACATGTAAGGCCACATGTGCTATTCATCATGTTCAGTGATTGTGTATGCTTGACAGGACCATACACATTTGTGTATCTCGTATTAAAGCAGTTAAAATTTGGTGCTTGAGTACAATTCTCTCAGACTGAAAACTGGATGTTCAGCATGGCATTCATGGCAAAGAACTCTTTGAGGATTTGAGAATTAGAATTGTTGCTCCTCACAAAGATGGCCGATGCAATAAGAAGATCAGTAACACTCTGAAACTGTTTTACAGTACAATGGCCAGGGTCATACAGAAGTTATCCGAGAGGTTTCCACTCGGAACAGGCCTCTCAATGGTCGATCAAAGAAGTTGAGTCCTCCTGCTGTGCATCAGGTGCAGAAGCTGCTTCAAAAAAAACAATCGCCTGCGTGCTGAAGTGAAGGGTCTGCTTGTCAGTGCTCAGACTATATGCCACACACTGCAACAAGTCGGTTTGCATGGCCGTTGTCCCAGAAAGAAGCCTCTTCTGAAGCTGGCTCACAAGAAAGCCAGCAAACAGTTTGCTGAAGACAACCTGTCCAAGAGCATGAATTTCTGAAACCATTTTGTGTGGTCTGATGGTGTCCCCATGGTGAGGAGTAGCAAGAAAATTGTGTATTGTCTACAGTCAAGCATGGTGGTGGTAGCATTATGGTCTGGGGCTGCATGAGTGCTGCTGATACTGGGGAGCTGCAGTTCATTGAGGAAAACATAAATTCCAAAATGTAACATTCTAAAGCAGAACATGATGCCCTTCCCTCAGAAACTGGGCAGAACAGCAGTTTTTCAACATAATAACAACCCCAAACACACTGCCAAGATGACAACTACCTTGCTGAAGGGGAAGATGATGGAGTGGCCAAGTATGTCTCCAGACCTGAACCGTTTTGAGCACCTGTGGAGCACCTTTATTGGAATAATTTATATTTATTTTAATTAATTTATATTTCATAATCAATTTATTTATTATTTATAATCAGCAATGCCTACAAAAATTCAAAAAGTGCATGCATTACTTTGTTTTTCTTAGTATATCAAAATATTGAATTACCATGACTGATTCTTCATATGTTTGAACGAAAAAGACAATTTTATTCCTCATTATGCTTATTATTATTCGCTTCATATTATGGGACAAGGATTAATGGAGAAAAGGTGGTTGGATGGAAGGGTGGAAAGATGGATGGATGGATGGATGGATGGATGGATGGATGGATGGATGGATGGATGGATGGATGGATGGATGGATGGATAGATAGATAGATAGATAGATAGATAGATAGATAGATAGATAGATAGATAGATAGATAGATAGATAGATAGATAGATAAAAACCTGGTGTACAGTATGTTTGCACAATAATAAAATAATGAATAAAATTTCGACCTATGAGAAAAACAAGTTGTGATTTCAAGAGAACAACTTTATCATGAAATCACAAGTAAAAAAATGCCACGATCTTGAAAAAACAACTTTCCTTATCTCAGGAAAACTACTTTCATTATCATGAGATCACAAAAAATAGAATGCATGGCCTTTCTGGACTTCTGTATCCACCACCTGTTTCAGTTCTGTTAAAGGCAAGCAAACAATACATGAAATACAGTGCCTGGAAAATTTTTTGGAAATCCCTAGTCTTAGAGGCACGTTCATGTTGTCACGTTTGTTTTGTTCATATACAACAAACTAGGTAATTTAATGGTATGAAGACTTACTTTGACCGAACAAATATATAAATATACAGATGTTCAACTTAATTTTTTCATTTAAAAATTCTTAGCATGAATAAGAACTTTACACACTCTTGGCACCTGCACAGTTCATTTCTCCAAACATTTAGCTGAAAATGCAAAAAGAGTTCTTCATTAGTTGAATATTTCTTTCTGATCTTGTGATCCAGTTCGTCACAGAGCAGTTCAATAGGATTTAGGTGCAGTAAATGGGATAACATTATAACATATAGATAACATGTTTGCTATCTAAATAACGCTTACAGAGCTTGGACATATGTTTCGGGTCATTGTCCCGTATGGTAAAGTTGCAATGAGCCACAGTCCAGACAGAATTGCATGGTTTCAAAGTATGGAATGGTAGCCATGTTGGTTCAGTATTCCTTTCATCTGAAAATACATCTCCAACCTTCTTTGCTCCAAAACAACCCCAAACCATTAAGCTTCCATTTCCATGTTTACCATTGGGGGTGATGCTGCTAATATTTTCTCTTCTGTTAACCATATTACATAAATTCTTCTGTTAGAACCAAAAAATGTCAAATATGGACTCATTTGTCCATAGAACTTTCTTCCACTCATTCATTGTCCAATTCCTGTGTGTTTTTGCCAGTTTGTTGGACATGCATGCATCTTAAAAACAATAAAAAAGTAGGTGTTTCCAAACTTTTGACAGGCACTTTAACATGATCAGGGCTACATGCTATTTCAAGCTAATGTTCGATAAACAAAAATACTATTTTTTTACTAAGAGATTAAATAGCAAGTGATTATTTTCAAGATTTGATTTAGGATAATATTCAATATTTAAACTTTCCCCATTATATTGATTGTGGCAGTGGAAAAAAATCATTTTATGTAATTAAAAGCAGTATGCTGCACCAAACAAGTGAAACAAATGATTAGTGGTGATGTGATATGATCATGTTTATAATTGGCTGATTAAATGTAATTTAAGCTCTGCTGTTGTTAGGACAAGCAGTCTAGACTCAGTGATAGTGCAGTATCTGGTTCTAGTTTGTAAAAGTATATTGAACCCTATGTTCTTTAAGCTTTGTGCAGCACAGTGGTTGCCTCCTTCAGGGTCCCCGATTCAATCCTGAATTCAATTGGGTTTCCTCTCATCTCCAACAAAGATGTGTGTAGGTAGATTAATGATTCTAAATTTCCCTTAGGTGTGAATGTGTGTGTATATATACACGACGGATTGGTGTCCCGACCAGAGTGTATTCTCGCTCCGCATACATCCAGTGCGACCTCAACAAGGATAAAGCAGTTACTAAAGATAAAACTAATGCTATGTAAGTTTGTCATGAGTCCATGAGAGATGATGAAGAAATCAAGGCTCAAGCTTTAAAATGAACAAGAAATAATTATCCTGATGGAAACCTTGGCATTAAACAACAAGCACAGCTTTGTGAGATTTATTGGTGTAAGCTGCCTTTCAATCTGAGTTAACTTGACACTTCTCTTAGATTAATGAATAGCTGCTGGAACAACTGATTTTACAAGGATGGTTTTCAGCTGGATGGATTGCGAGCGAACAGCAGCTTTCTACAAACTGAGGTATGACTGCTGGATTTCTTGGGACTTTAGTTTAAAGTATCAGCTGTGGATCAGCTAAGCAGCAACTGAATCAATCCGCCATCTTCTGTTCTCATGGTTCAGACCTGTGTTACAACTTGCAAAACTCTACATTACATTCTGGGTAGCATCAAATACAATGTGAAAAAAAGCAAAAAAAAAAAAAAACAAGCCATCCCAATGTTTGACTTGTGTTATTATTCCAGGGTGGGTGATGCCAAAAACTTCAAATCTGATACTTGGCAGTGTTAGTAAGCCTTTTCAGAAACATGTCACTTTACAGAGTACAGCTCATTTGCAATGCTATGCTAGGCATCAGAGAAAGAGAAAAGTGTTAGGTGAACATCTGGTTTATCTCTACACAAGATTATATTGAGCACAGAACTAAATATTTTGATGTGAAATAGAAGGGGGGAGGGGGGGGGGATTCAGTGTTGGTAGTGCTGGTAGGCCTCAGACAGTTGAGGCTTGCACTTTACCAAAGGATGCGTTGTAGCGATCAACAGCTAATAAATTCTTCAACATTCTACTTTAATTATACAGAATTGATTAATAGACTTATTTAAGTTATACTCAATCTATGTGAAATGTAAAAACCCTGCCAGGTGGAATGCTCTTGTCAGGCAGAAAGCTTCTGTTGTGAGCCCTGCCAACCACTTTCAAGCCTACTGACTTCTTCAATCACATATTTCATTTATCCCAGACGAAATGTTTTTCCACTCAGAGGTTCCACTCAGTTCCTATACCATGTGAGGAGCTCCATTATAGAGGATTTGGGAAATTTGGTGAACTTAATGTCAAAATACCACCCACAAACTAATGACTAGGTGGTTAGGAGCAATCAGGAAATAAACCATTTCCTCTGTGTTAACAATCAGAGTGACTGGTCCTATTTTCTGCCATGAGCTGTGTACACTAAAACTCTTCATGGCACTCTAAATGATCAATTTCCAATGTGTGCTTAGTTACCAGTCACCTCTGTTCCCAAAGAATGCAGCTATGATCAGTACTTTCCCCGGGGATGACTGGTTCCAAACACGAGAGTGAACCTCAATTATATGAACTGGTAAACCAAGGGAATTGAGGAAATCAGAAAAAAAGTTACTTAAAAGAATCCAGTCAATGCTTGACAGAGATGGTATTTTTCTAAACCTTCTATACAGTAATTCTAAAGACTTCCTGAACTATATGACAGTTACAGCACACAGCCAGGTGAGACAATATTTCCATGAGTGAGATGCATAAATTATAAATAACCGGATACCTAGATTCCATTTGCCTACCTTTGAAGGTTAAATGAAAAACATTGGGATCATAGCAGGAAATGTAAATTTAGAAGGAACAAAATCACGAGTGGGAAAACACAGGGATGCGAGGCTTTTGCATAACATGACCGTGCTTGTTGTACTGCTGTGCCAAATAAAGAATCACGGATCCCAGGAATGCGGGAGGCAGAACTTCTCTTGCAAACATTACAAAATAACTGGACTTTGCAACAAGCCATACCGACATTGGATAATGTAACTGTAACAAACACCCTGACACTTGATCGACGCTCCCTTTCTCTCTCTCTCTCTTTTTTTTTTTGCAGAAATGTATTCTGAAGAAATTTCCCTTGTGCAGCAGGTCTCTATTTTCCATAGATCCCAAAAAGACTTTAAGCCAGGTGTCACCCTGAGCAAATCTCTGCTAACACAGTTGGACACTTCAAGGCTTTTGGAAACACTCCTCTACCACCTGGCACTAGCAAGCCCACTAATTACACGCCCAACACTCTCGTCCTGTACACACACACACACACACACACACACACACACACACACACACACACACACACACACTCATCTTAAGTCCTTGATTGAAAGGTAGGCCTGCTCTCCTGGCAGTTGCAAATACCTTGATATATGACCAGCAGATAAAGTAAACCCAAGTCTATTAAACATCCAAACGAATGAAAAAAAAAAAGATACTTGCTGCAGGGTCATTCTACTCCAGATGTTTTATGACAAGATGGAGACTACATGGATGGGAAACATCAAAGGCACACCTAAGTACAAGCTCCTCATGCGTGGTGTATGGACAGGATAGCTGGCATAATCACTACCTCACAGTCTTCAGCATCCATCTCTGGACATGCTTGCACAGTCTTGCTTTACATAGTGTACTTTAGAAATATATCCCCGAGTTATTTATGTCTGCTTCATCACAGGAATGTGTCAGAAGCTCTGCAGGAGCACTGCATTGAGGGCGTGTGCGAAATGCAGTGAGCAGGTCCAACAGCCTTATGCATCCCCAACAAGCTTGCATGTCCATCAATCACGCCTTAACCAGAGGTCATCGTCTCAACCTGGCTCGCTCCTGCTGGCCAAACCCTATCTATTATGTCTTGTTAGCATGTGAAATTCCTAAATGTAGAATAAATCATTGGATACTGCACTGGAGGGACTGAGATTGCATTTCAGAAAGGCTAACAATGGCGACGTTGTAGTACCACTCACAAACTCTGCTGTGAAAAATAAATGTTTTGAAACTTACCATATCCCCCCACCGAAAGATCCACGGTCTGCGCCCAAACTGTCTCAGCCTGACACATTTGGCATGTTCAATACCAACAAGACGAAAATAACCAGCAGTTGATGTCATTTTACAAACACAGCTGACAGAAAAAACAAGCGCGTTCACATAATCATTGACAGTCAGGCTATTTCCCTCTAATCAACATGCACAATAATATTTATGAGGGTCTGTGAAAAAGTAATAACAGAGTCAGGCATTGGTCCATGTGGGCCTGTTTGTAAAACCATGATTAAACTGGTATTGATTTTGGAACATTATGTAGCACTATTGCATTCCATGCATTCACTGGAGTGGTACTCAGAGGGTAAAGCTGTATAACAGCAGCAAGCACCAATGAAAGGAGAGTTGAAGATAGAAAATAATCCTTTCAGGAGTCATCATTACAAACAGGTTTGTATGAATGCATGTTTTGAATCTTTAACCAACCTACTTTAACCTCCTGCCAGAGGCGACCAGACTTTGGGCTAGAATATCCTAAATATCAGTATACATTACAACTGGGAAATGATGAAAGAAAATAAAAATGTCACAAGAGCATAAATAAGGCTTGCAAGATGAAATAAGGCTACGATGAATAACATGGGAGCTTAGTGGATGTCAAGAGTGCATTCAGTCATTAATAATAGTACTTTTTTCTGCTTTATACTGATCATTTATATTTACATTATATTTAGATTATAATATAATTTTAGAACCAGCTGTGTTTACTGAAACAGTTATGAACACTCAGAATTCCATTAAGAATTGGGATTTTAAAAGATTGAGTGTGAAAAAGATTGGGTTTAAAAGATCTGGAGAACAATCATCAACCGTCCTTTCTGTATGGAGAATGTTTTTTGGTTTTCTCCATGCTAATTGTTGACCAAGGAATTTTACATACTGTGCACAGTCTTTATTGTAGATGTTTTGATAGAACATGACCCCCCCCCCGTATTTAAAAAAAGTACAGTAGATTTTCCCTTAAAGTATAGCTTTTTGCATATTCTTTCACGAGTATAAATAATATTTTTCACATCTGTACCCTCACTTTAATTATTTACTCATGTAATTACCTGATCCAGATTCCTATTGTCACCCCCTCATGGCTCCACTCCTACCATACATATCATTCGCACCCTTCCATAAAAAGGTTAACTACATGTATTAACCATTGCAAAATTAAAGTATGTAAGCATATACTGTAAAAAAAAAAAAAAAAAAACAGCAGAAAAAGAGGCAAAAGGGCTAGAGTGCTGTGGAGGACAGGGGTGCTCACTGGCAACCCCTACCGCACCCCCAGCTGTTTGCGCCTGAGGCGACCCCCTAGTTTGCCTGTGCCTAGAAACGGTGTTTATCTGATCAGCCAATCATGTGACAGCACCATAATAATAATAATAATAATAATAATAATAATAATAATAATAATAATAATAATAAAATATTACATTCAGATGAAATCCAAATTTTTCCACTCTGTCTGCCCTGTATCCATAATTTCACTCTGTGCCCTTGGCTGAGCATAAAGTGCAGGTCTGCCTTGCTCATTGTTAGCTTCGTAGGCTGGCCTACATCTTTGGTGCCAGGAATTGATACACCAGTGGTAGGTTGAAAAAGCCATGCAATGACAAAGAAATAAGTTGATGACGTAAAACCGGTGCACAATGCTAGGAAAAAATATCGATCATGTCAACAAATAGATTAAAACTAAAGTAACGAGCCTGTTTTTGAAAATGTAAGAATTGCAAAAAATGTAATATGAAACTAAAAAATAAATAGTGAAGTAAAGTACTGATACCAGAAAAATCTACTAAAGTACAGTAACAAATTTATACTTTGTTACTTTCCACCACTGATAAAGTTTAGGCATACATTTGGTCAGAATTAGCTAAATGATAACTAATACTAACTTTCTTAAAATAAATAAATAAATAAGTAAATAAATACATCTGCAGGCCAAAATTAGTCACAAAACAAGCCAGGCCACCCAGATTTCTCCCCAGTCTCTGAGCACAAAGTGGGAGCAAACCACTGATTCTAAGGTTTATTTAAACAGTTCATGTTTGCAGGTGCTAATAGGACACAGGTGCCAGGACATTAGCAGAGGGGTGGTAACTGGAAACAGACTTATGTGAGAAAATGTTTGTACTAGATGGATTTTTGTGATTGGACCTGTAAGTAGTTGTGTATGTGTATGATACAGTATAGTGCTGTGTGCACATAATAAAACACAGGTGTCTAAATGAACAATATGACAAAATGGCTGCTGAAGCTGAACTCTAATTACGACTTAACAACATGATGAGGACTCATATAACCAGTATAATAGTAACAAGTTTTATGACAAAGGTTTACTCATAAACCTGAGTGAGAGAGGTGCATAGTGGTGGCATCTGAGGCACGGGAGAGGAACTTGACCTACATATACCTCTCTAATACCGTAAGAATGTTTTGCACATGTTGAAGCGCAGTTCTTCCTGCTGTGCTCCACAGAGGGAGGTATAACTTTTCCTCCGCTATGTCTGCACTACCTAAATAAAATCCACATGCGCCAGCTTTCACGCAGATCCTGATCCCTTTGTCACTGTAAATGTATTTAAATCCTCTAACCTATTAAACTGTCAGCTTAGCACTCAGTTATTCATCCTAAAGCATATTATTATTTTGTAACTACTATGAGTGATTAAGTTACTATAGTTAAATCCTATTCCAGATTTATTCCTTTTTTGCTGTTATAATAATCGCCACTCTTCAGGGAAGGCATTCCATTGGATCTTGGAGATGTGCCTGTGGGAATTTTTGTGTCATTCAGCTATTAGAACATTACTAAGGTCAGGTACTGATGTAGGGTGAGGAGCTCTGGGATGGAATCAGTCCCCATTTCATCCCAAAGGAATTCAGTGGGGTTGAGATCAGGGCTCTTTGTTGGACACTTGAGTTTCTTTTTTACTTCAACCAGACCATTTCTACATGGAGCTGGAACATATTTCTGGCCTTTTAGTTCCAATGAAAGAAAATCTTACTGTTATAGAATACAAATACGTTCTAAATAATGGTGTGCTTCAAAAGTTATGGCAACAGTTTGAGGAAAAAAAAAACACGGGAGTAACGTTTAGGTGTCTACATACTTTTGGACAACAGATGGATACAGATGGATATGATATCAAATGAATATGGATATGTGGTCGAAAATGACAAATTGACCGCACACTTCTTAAGTCAAAACAATATTTCAAGCTCTACACAGATACAGACACTGCTTTACACCCCTAGTATGTAACTCGACTGTGTTTTTTTCTGACTCTGACTTGATCATGGATAGGGTTTGTGGATGATAACAGTGGTAAAAGTCTCAAAAGCTACAATTCTGCATTTGTTTTTGTATCACCAACAAAATCAGGAGTACGAATAACAAGCAGAAATGAATTATATGACAAAAGTACACAGTTGTAAACAGTCATATGACCAGCATTTCCAGTTGAACATTGACCCTGAGATAAAAAAAAAAAAAAAAAGAATAAACCAACATTGCTCACAGTCATGTGAGACTGGATGGGTCATTCCATTTCAGACTTTATCTGGTGCCATCTGTAATTCCTTGCATGCACTTGCCAGTGAGATGCACCATGAGGGGGCACAGAGATATGAGACAACAAACAAATACAAAATAAAACATAAAAATAAAACAGCTATAAAAAGATGCGGCGTGCTTCGACACGAAGTCAACAATAAGGTTTCATTCGGACAGAAATGATTTTGAAGTTATTTTTTGTATCTTTTTATGTCCCCGGAGCTGTTTGTATTTCACTAGTCATCCTTGTTCATATAGGCTGAGAGGTGGGAAGTAACACAATGCAGTGCTACTGTGTTTAAGACTAGTTTTTTTAAATATCTGTATATAAAATTTCTTTTCATTTGGAAAGATCACACAAACAAACTGAAATGCAGCTATTTTCCCAAATCTGTAGCTGCCATCACACCCCCCACGATCTCCTCAGTAAATCCACCAGGACCACCCTTTGCCTCTGCATGTACTACAGTGCATTTGTCTCTGTATACAATGTGCAATATCTCCAAAGGTTTTATATTATGTGCAATACATTTTAGAACACATTAATCAAGTCAATCTATATATCTATTTTACAGTGTACTCTGTTTATTTATTCTAAATTCTACTTTTTTTTTTAGTTTTATGTTTCAAAATCCTTTTTGCTGTCTAAGGGTTTCCAAACTAAAATTCGTTGTATTGTATACAATGACAGTAAAGTACCCTACTTATCACTCTCCACTCCAAAACTACGTCACTACATTTCTCTAGAATCAAATATTTGTAAAGTCCTATTAGCACATCAAGAAGTCTACAGTGGCTAAAATACACTACATTTTATCATGTGACACCAAGAATGAAGCTTACAAACCCATTATTGTGATCAATCCACTTTGTATTTAAAACATATTTTAACATAATATTTTAAAGCTGTTTTTATTGATAGCTAGCTATTAACATTCAGCTAGTTTGTATTGTCAAAAAGATTATAATGCTATTTTATGTTTGAGAGATTGGAAATAAAGGTATATTTATTTCGCTTTAGCTACCTAAAGATTGTTATAATCCCTGGTTCCTTGGTGAAAGAAAGCACTAATTTGCCACCAGTAGCTAAAACCACTGTGCGATCGGCGCCAACTTACATTCCAATAGTTTAAACCTTTGTTCTTCTTTTCAAAAATAAAATTGGAAGAGATAAAATCAAGTCACATGACCTTTATATGTCATGTCACACATTGTTTTATTTTTCACATGTAATTACCCATACTATTCCTCTTCACATGTAGGTCATCAGAGTTTACTTTCTGAGGTGATTTCTCACACGATTCATTTAAACTTGACATGACATGATTTTTTAAATTCTTTTAAATCAATGTTAGATTTTCATTCCCAGGTGTGATTTGTGATTATTTCATTTACATTTTTCTCCCTTTTTTTTTTTTTTTTTTTACATGTAATTCCCACATAATTTACATGTCCACTATTAGGGTACACCATGGTGAAATGCACCTTTATGTGAGTAATATGTGATCATGTGTGGACAATATAATCACAAGTGAAAATAAGAGTCTGAATAAGTTAATCATCAGCTACACTGAACCAGATCAGCAATGTAATCCAGGCTTGGTGAGAATGAAAATGTGGAGTTTACTGGAACGTGAGCTGAGCCTTTCAGTATAAAACCTGTGACCATTGCGTATTTGTGCTGCTGTGCGTCCCGAATCGTCTTGGAATCATGCAGGCTGCTTTAGTGCTTACGATCGTCCTGAGTGTGCTGCTCGGTGCCCTCGCTCAGAAACCACACCACTGTAGTAAGTCCAGCAGAATGATGTTATCTCCGAATCACTGCATTCCAGATTGAGATTTAATCCTAAATAGTAACACTGTGAAAGTCAATGTCATTCTGAGGTTAAGATTTCCAACAATACATTTTAAAACTAGTCCATGTTTAAATAATAATAATGAAAAATCTGTAAACTTGAAACATAAGTTCAAGAACAGTTACTTACAGTAACTAAAATCTGTTACATATCCATTACATAAAATTGCTACAGATAAGAGACTGACCTTTTTTTATTTTTTACTTCTTCTATTCATCTGTAAACATTTTATTTTTATTCTTCGATTTGCAAATCACAGGAAACGGGTTAAAAAAAATTATTAGATCTATAAAAAAAAAGTTAAATCACTCTTTCCTGATGAGCAATCTTCTGCTAAATGATTTACTTGAACACATGGTATAAAGGCTAAAGGTTCTATTACCATGTATTCCCTTTTTAATGTATATTACATAATTTTCATGTCCTGAACTTTACCAAAGAGAGAGATGTCTTACACTGTTTATTGTTTCACCTTCCCACAGAATCCCCACCGTACCTACAGGGAAAGTTATATGTAGTAAGTATGTCTGATGTGTATCAGTTGTATATGGGCAGCTTTACATGTTAATATTCTGTCGTCTTTTTGTAAGAAGCTCCATACTGAACATCATGTCTCCTTCACAGAACTTTCCTGAGGGAAAGACAGTAGTGTATGAGCAGTTCTACTATGACGCTTTGGAGGAGAGGATTCGTGTTGTCGCAGCTGGGAAGGAAGGCGAACATGATGTGTTCATGGATCGACTTCTGCTTTTCAGAGAAGTAAAAAGAAAGATCAGGATATAAAATTTATCAAAGCTACTAGTCATGCTTTTATTATAGATATTAATTTATAATTTTAAATACACCTGATGTATCACAATTGGACAAAAACTACTTAATAAGAGCAACCCATTATGCTGAATGATACTCTATAAATGCACAAAACAGTAGCCTGTAGCATTCACTTACAGTCCACTGCAATAAAAACTTAATTATTGCCATTATCCCTTCAACCAATGACGAGGCAGCAATACAATGTGTAAATTCATGCCAATGCCATATTTTTCAAACGTGAACAACAAACAACAAAAAATGAAAAATGTGTGATCTCTGTGACTGGCTGGTTTGAGTATTTCAGAAAATGCCCTCTAGAGTTTACACAGAATTCAATTCAATAAAATTTTACTTCTATAGTGCTTTTAACAATGGACATTGTCTCAAAGCAGCTTTATAGAATGTAAGAATTATTAAACAAAATTCACTTATATTGAAATGTATGTGTATTAATCCCCATTGAGCAGGCCAGGGGTGACTGTGGCAAGGAAAAACTCCTTCAGATGACATGAGAAAGAAACCAGGCACAAAAGGGAAACCCATCCTCATATGCCAACAAAATCCTCATGAGCACCAACGTGTGTGATTATGAGTAATTTCCTTTCAACAGAATGGTTAAAAATATATATATTGACTGACTGATTGGACAGAAAATATTTGTTGATGAAAGATTAGCGGGGTAATGAGCAGATAATCATCTTAGCATGCATAAAAAACCTTGTGGTGAAACAGCAGAAGACCACATCAGGCTCTATTTCTGTCAAACAAAAAAAACTTAGAATCTGGGCAGGGACTCAAACTAGACAGGTGAAGATTAGTAAAAAATGAATCTGGTCTTTTTCTAGTCTTTAGCTGTCCACCTTTGGCGAGTCTGTGCCCTTGATAGTATCATCTGCATCATATGTTCCTGTTTTTGTGGTCCTCAGGCTTCTGTCAGCTATTTCGAAACTATTTCAAAAATAGCAACTTTAAAAATCCTCCTCTCATGTTGTACTCATTTCAGAAAGTTTACTTCGACATCAGTTACCACAACAAAAGCTGTGTTAAGGGATCTCTCGACGCTGCCTTTATTCCCATCGCGATTCCCTTCGATGCCCAGCACAGGGCCCAAGTTGTCCTAGGAAGTTTGTCTGCTCCTGGGCAGGGCCTGCTGGTCAACAACTGGGTGGGATCAAACGCTGAGATAAAAGGTGAACTCAAAAAACCTTATACTAAACATAACCGTCATTGATCAGCATTAGATTTACTGGTTTTTCATACCTCTTTTGCAGCAAACTACTCCATGACCTTTACAGAGTTTGGCTGTATTCCTGTCGTCACCATCTATAAGATCGATGGCCAGGGCCACTTTCTGTCAAGGTTAGGATTTTTAGAAAAAGGATTTTATACATTTTGTGCACAAAACACTGTCGCTGTCATTGTTGCACATATAAGTACACACAGATTTAACAGCTGGTTTACTGGGATGAAGAGCCAAGCTGTAAAACATGGGGAATGTACAGATGCACAAAATGTGACTGGTTTCCAGCATGAAACTAAAAGCTTGATGTGAATAATCCACAATACGAGTCCGATCCATCAAGGTTAATATGTTTGTATTTTTTCATTCCTAAGAATGAATTGTTCTATTTACAAAAGAAGCACTCAAAAAATTCAGAAATGTGTTCTTTAGTTGGCGTTCATTCATGTTTAAACTTGATTCAATCGCTTCCAGTCATGTAATTGGTGATGATTTACTGCATTGCCATTCCACAAAGAAAAATTCATGTGGAAAAAAAAGCTGTCCAAAAAAAACCCCACTAATTCCATAAATGAACACAAATAACAAAAACCTTTCAATTGGGATGGAATTAATGGCGCACCATTAAAGGAGGAAGAGTTAATGTGTATCCATGCTAGCCATGTTCTGCAAATGCTAACAGATTTGGTGAGGGAATTTTTTTTAACCCTCTGAGATTAACTTTCATGGGTAAAGGTAAATCAGCCATGCTGTTAATGCACTCGAAAATTTAAACTTGATTGGGATTTATACATATTCATATATATATATATATATATATATATATATATATATACACACACATGAGTACAAAGATTTTTGGACATATGTTAACTTTTTAGTTAGACATTAGCAAATTTACACAAAACCTTTCCTACAGACTAAAGGAGTGAAAACAATAAATGTAATGTACTAAAGTAGATAACCAGATAGATAGATAGATAGATAGATAGATAGATAGATAGATAGATAGATAGATAGATAGATAGATAGATAGATAGATAGATAGAATAAAGAATGCAAACTTGATTAACTGAATGCTAGCTGAATTGTGTAGTGACATCTCAGACAACCCAAGTATTATTATTTCTTCTTTGCAATTTGGAATCATGCTGATATTTGATAACGTTCCCTCTCAGCTTCGCTGGCAAAAGTTTGATAGTGGTATTCCACCAGACAGCTATAAAATATGCAAGATAAAAGAGAATTCCAACAAAGCTTTAAAGTTTTTTGTAAGTTTTGAGCCATGTGCAAATCTATATACATAAAACTGTCGTGGTTGATCACTATTTGGGGTTAAGAGGACACGTGTACATGTGCATTTTTTGAGATCTATTATTGCTAAGATGAGACATTTTGTACTCAGAATGCCATAAATAGGTATTTCATTATTCTTCAAAAGGGCCATTAAACATTTATGAGATGTACCTTTTGTAAATCAGATCTAGATGTACTAATGAAAAAAAAGAAAAAGAAAATTGATGATTGCTTAATGGAATTAGGTCAAAATCATGAACCTTGTTGCCCTGAGGACAAGAGTGTGCTTATCCTTTGATGTCGGACTGAGTAATTCAAACAAGCTGTGAGGATTACGGTTAAAATGTTTCCTAATTCTGCATCTTTTTCCTTTCTATTTATTCTAATGTTATATTAGGAGTTGATTACATATTAATGGAAATAAAAGGTGCAATGGTTTATTTAAATCTAATTAAAAGGCATATAAACTAATATCAGTTCTGAATCTTTACTGCAATATTATTAGTATTCGGAAGGCTGTTAATACAGAAGCCTTTAGTCCAAATCCAAAATCCAAATTCAATGTCATTAAAAGTTTGGTATATTACATAATATTAGTAATAATATCAGAATGCATTTCAAATGATTATTTACACTCATTTGTCTTATCATTCTGCTCCATGTTCTGTTTGTGATGAAAATCATACCAGGAATCTGAGAACTGCTACGTGCAACACTATCATTTTACTGTCAGCAAAATACATCATGTGCTTTCAAACTAGACAAACAACAGTAGTGAAACTAAAATATACATGTTTTTTCCATGATGGAATTTTTTTTTTAAACTAGTGAATAGGATGAACTTGGACAACACATCCTGGACATACATGCAAAAGCAATCTGTATTTTTATAGTTTCCGACTCTGGAGAACTAGTTTTATTGCAACTCATGAGAGTTCATTACAAAGAATAACACCACAGAAAAGGCATTCTACAACATCTTTACCATAATCACAAATGGCAGGTGTATACTGTGCTACAGCGTTCAAACAGTTGAATGATCTAAAGAGAAATAGACAGTCCTTAGTAATGCTAATTCCATTAACCAGCATGGATTCTGAGACATTCTTTATATGCTTAGAAGGGAATGCGTGGTTGGATTAAGGAATTTAATGTTGTTGTACTTCACCCATTCATCCGCTAGAGGTCCAATCTTGACTAATGTACTTTTAATATAATAAAGGTATAGTATAAAACACAGACTAATGGGACATTGTGATAAATATGTGACTGTAGTCATTAAATATTTATATCAAACTCTGGCACTAATATATTTGTATGTATAAACATAACTCCTTTACTCTTTTCAGCTTCTTCGACATCGTCACCGGCATGGAGGATCCCTCAGTCTTCATTCCTCCAGATTTTTGTTTCTCCAAAAACTTGGTGGAGCAGAAAGAAGGCAAAGCAACAAACTTCTTCACTGCTTTACTGTAAACGATGTGGTGCATTATACACGTGATTTCCTTCTTTCCTTACCTCGCTGCATCCGCTGCTGTTTAAAATTCTCGTTCAAATAAAATGAACAGAATGATGCTCAAATCATCATGTCTATTGCAAACTGTTTATTCGCACACACTCAGAAACGAAGAACACGAGCTGTATAATAAAACACAGAGAAAATTCCAGCGGTAAGCACGGAATATTTGGAGAAGAGTAGCGTTTGGAGTTATACAAAAAAATAAAAATAAAACAGGAGCTGTACAAAAGTCCAGTGTCTGAAGTCACAGAAATCTGCCTTTGGGGGGCGCTGAGAAAGAGACGGTGAGATTGAGTACTGGACTCCTAATATTCATTTCACAGCTTTGAAGTCGACTCGAAAGATACAGTGCACCGATGTTGGGAGCTGCTGCTGTGCAGCTATTTGTACAATATGTCGTAGTGGCCCGGTCTGTACAGGAGGAAGATTTTGGGTTCTCCATCCTCGGGGAAGATGTGGTGGTTGACTGTGCCTCCCTCCCCACGGTCCATGTACTCCACCAGGATGCACACGCTCAGGGCCTGCGCTAGAGCGATGATGTGGATGTGGTCGCTCTCTTTGGACATGGGCTCCACCTCCTGGTTAACAGAAAGGAAAACATGTTGAATTGGAATTGGTGTAGCTTTTTCTAGATAGATGTCGCAGTTGACGCAACACAATATAATTTTTACCAATATTAATGAAAAAGCTAAATAAATCTATTTATGTGCTTTTAAACCATCAATCTTGATGCTGTGCTTCTATAAGACAAAACTGTACAGAATCATATACGCTTTTACCTCAATACAACTGCAAATGCTTCCAAAGCTACACGTTACACACTGTTACCCTTATAGTAAAATGGTGTTGATTTAGGAAATGTATAAACCATGGGGTGATTTGATGCTAATAATGATGGGAGAGAGTCAGACCACTGTTTAAAGTCTTCTCTGGCACATCCCAAAAATTCTCAATGCTGTTAAGATGTGGACTTCTTAAGGTGGGTTATGGTGTGGTGGCCAATTCATGTGTGAAAATGATGCCTTCTGAACCACTCTTTCTTAATTAGAGCCAGATGCATCATAACTTTGTCATCTTGAACTATGCCCATGGCATAAAAAAATTTAATTGATAAAAAAAAAAAACATGGTCATTCATTAATTCGTTCATTCATTCAGTATATTTGGGAAGTCAGCTGACCTAATTATTTTGCTGAAGACCAACTGAAGCAACCCCAGATCATAACACTGCCCCCACAGGCGAAAGCATGATCAGGTGCATCTACCTCTCTAACCCCGACAGACTGCATTAATATAACTCTTGCAGACAGACCTACTATCAGCCGTTGTTATAGAAAAATTAATGAACACATTCAGAGAAATCGGGATCGATTAAAACGCAATAACACTTGCCTGTCACATTTCCAAATGTAGCTCAGCTATTTCCCAGAAATAGGCCATTTTTGTAATCGAGAAATCCGCAGGGAGATGACGAGACATTAACACACTCACCTGCTGGCAGAATTCTCGCACGGTGCGTCCGCCCTCTATAAAGTACTGGTAGAACTCGTCCTCTCTCTGCAGGTAGCCCGAAGTCACGAGGCGCAGATACACCACCAGGTAGTCGGACACGCTCTGCTCATTGAAGGAGTTGAGCAGCTCTGCCACGGACGGCTGCTTATCACACACCTCGATCAGGTCCATGAACTAGAAGCAGCAAGGGAGGTGGGGAATAAAACACTTTTTGCATGAAGACAGTATCACATTCCAAGTGATTTCCTTAGAGTATCAGGGAAATGACCCAGAATCAAAAACAACCTGCCATGTGTGGTCTCTACAGACCGGGTATGAACATGCCCTGAGAGCATCACAACTAAAATTACAAATTACACCAGTCGGGTTCCGAGGTGCAAAATTAAATGAAACATTAAGTCGAGCTTGAAATGCTAGATCTTGATGCAGATAAGAGCAGAAGACCACATCTGGGTTCACTGCCAGGAGATATCTAAGGTTACAGGGGCCCTGGGCACACTAGAACTCAGAGGTTCATGATACATAACACACTATATATACATATATACATAAAATCCAAATTTCCAAGCAAATGCTTACTTGATAACAGGAAACATGACACAGATCTGTTATTTAGGCCAGATTATAGCCTGAGGCCAGTGTATTAAATAAACCCTGACTATGTTAACATCATCCAGAATCAAGTCTGTGACATTTATAGGCTGTGTTTATATAAGATCTGTTTATGTATCTGAGAGAGGAGGCTTGTGGGTAATCATGACACACAGACAGGTGTGTTAATCCCTAAACTTCCTTAGCAGGTTTTTTTCTAATAGTACTGTCCATTCATATTACACCTGGTCCAGTTTACATATATAGACAAGTTTCTGAGTTTTATTTAAACCTCTTTCACATGACATGCTAAAGAGCCGGTAGGAACATGATATGGCAAATAATTACGTTTTAAATCATGAATTCCTGGTTATGATTCACAAACCACACTTACACAGAAGCATACAGTCAGATAACATCAAAACTTAAAACCAGATGAATAACACAGCACCACTCGTGGTTCCATACACCAATTATGTACTCACAGTTCACGAGTATAATAAAGTGCTGTTTAATAGAAATACATTTGTGCAGAAATAAGAGAGAGAAGGGTCTACCCCCGGGTTTTTCTATCTAATTCATTTATGTTAAAGAGATTAGATTAAATACACAAAAACAAGATATCTACTATTTAGAGTTTAGTGACAAACAGCATCTCTGGTCCAGTACATTGTTTCTTCTCTTAACTGTTTTGCATTATATTTGATATTTTATTTATATGGTACATGAGAACTGAAACGTCATTTCGTTGTACCCTGTGCAATGACAATAAGGAAATCTATCTATGTGAGACTTTCATTCAAGGTTTCACTTTACACCCTCTAGTGGACAAACACGTGCACCTACAATATAAACATGGAGCTGGGTGGCGATGCACCATGTGCACACAAATAAGCTAATGCAGATTTACTCATGGTTTAGCCCTAAAACCATGACTTCGATGCACCTATGTGTTTGCGTACCGTGTTGTGAAAATCTTCGATGGTGAATTCGGTAAAGCCTTGGCTCACAAGGTCCAGTTTACTCTTGGCAGCAATGGCTTTGAACCTGCAAGTACAAACATTTTCCAGTTCAGTAGGTGTACCTAAACTCCTACATTTGCTTATAACGTACTCTCTAAAGAATTACCTGTGAAGCTCTTTACTATCATCCAGCACTGATTCTAAGTAAGCAAAACCAAAGGCTCTGTAGAAGCAGTTTCCGTCTGGCCGCGTCTTCCGTATAAATGAGTACTTCTTCTGTAAATCCTGTAAGTAATATCACACAGGGTACAAGTGTCATCATTCATACAACACAATACCAGTGATTTCATCATAGTATCTGGTCACAGCTTCACATTTTGAACAGGGAGATATTAAATGACATAGTGTATAATTTTGTTATAAGAACTTATAGGGTTAAAGACTGCAATTTCAGCAATATAATAATCATTTCAAAACACACTGTGTGACATGGAGCTAATAAAATTGCTAATGGCATATATGTAGACGTTAACAGACACGGACAGAACATTTTTGCAGATTATCTTTGGTCGCAAGACTGTGACAATGGTCTTTGAACCTCTTTAGAGTATGACTTAGAACCACCATTTAAGAGTCATGACTAGAGTTTGACCGATTTTACCGATAGCTAGGGTGGATCAAAAATACAAAAATCATGGAAATGTGTTCAATTAAATAAATGATAATAAACAAATATAATAGCGTTCTCTGTGCAGCGTGCAGTCTCACGTGTAAAAACAAACAGCACGTGGATTCAGTGAATCGCCTCCAGAGGTCGCTCTCGTAATCACAGCGGACCTCCTCGGTCTCTACAGCAAGAGAAAAAGCAATCCGGATCGTTATGGATTTTTGCTGATAGCTGAAAGTTACAGCTATCAACTATGGGTGTCGATTAATTCGATTCATCGAAAAACGATGAATCATTCGACCTCTAGTCATGACCAAAGAAATCATCACGACTGTGTCTGGTCTTTTTTCTGAGACAGCTCAATATCGTACAGTGGGGGAGGTGAAAAAATCTAATTTTTCAAAAGAGCACAGTATAACACAGTATAATTCACTGTGAAAGAACTGGTGTTTAAAAAAAGAAAGCGATACATGCAGAGCTATAGTATCTTACCCTGATTTTTTGCTGGTAAATCGAGTCATCCTCAGCGTATTCTTTTTTAAGTATGGCTAAATCCTGACGATCTGAGACGAGTGAAATGCTGGTGGCAATCTGGAATTAAACAACAACCAAGTGAGAGCCATATCAGGTAGACTGTCACCGTGTGTTCACATTAGAAAATATAAAATGTTTAATGTGGATGTTGCACAACAACTAACATATTAAAATATTATTGTGGTAGTTTAATTGTAAATAGGCCTATATAGGGTGGCCTGGGGAAACCTGTCAGACACTGCTGTGAAGAAATTCTGGCAAACAGACAAACTTGGTGAAACAGGAAGTATTGGGCAGGATTGGGTTTTTAAATATACTGTAATTTACCAACCAAATAAATATTTTACCAAAAGCTCAAGGAACTTATTTGCTTTATTATGATGATTCGGGTAAAAAGACACCCACTTGAAGATGTCTATATCCTTGTCGTTTATTAGCTACTAAATAATCGCAAATAATCCAAAATAAATAAGACAATGTCTGCGAGGGCCCTGTGCCACAGACAGTAGGAAGCTTTAAATGCAGTTCTTTTTTTTTCCACCTTTGGGCATTATCGGAATTTAAAATGATACAATTTCTTTCCAGCTTTAGAGACATGCAAAAAGAAACTTGTTTGAAAGATTGATAGTTTTATCAGTTTTCAAAATTGTATTGAATAGAAGAAAGAAAATCCGAACGTATAAAGGGTTTCCCCGGGATGCCGCACATATTGTAATTCTACTACAGTGTTGCTGTTCCAAAAATAAGATAGTTCATGCACTAATGTGGCCTCAAAACTGGTTTGAGAAATGGGAATTAAACACGATTGGTCGTATTGGTTCTAGTAGTATAAAAAGAAGACTGAGGACATCAGACACCATACACTCCACATGATTATATTTGATTGTTGGATTTCTGTCTTCAGCACGACAAATTTGCACAAAATTGAAAGAAAATATAATCATAATGTTCATTTGATTTTTGCTTGAAATGAAACTCTGTGTCGGATTGGTATCAGAAATTTTACACAATGTTATGATTAAAAAAAAATGTTAAGACCAGAGAACAGGTATTACCTCTTGCTGAATCCTGTCTTGTTGTGCAATAATAGCTTCGTCATATGCAAGACAATTCAAACCTGTCCGAAAAGAAAAGTTAAACTGAGTATAGATCACTTGGCACATATACAGTCATGGACAGCGATACACAACTTCTTTTATACCTGTCTGTCAACGTATAGGGACCAGAGATTTTCGAACGATGGACTCTGAGAAGAAACTCTGGTGCTAAACACCAAAGGTTTAGCAAACAGGTTTATTATTCTTTTTGCCATTCCTTAACCCAATAGATAAATGGCGATGTAGAAAGAAGTATTAATTTTATTGAGCTTGGTGTGAATAGAGAGATAATATGCATGCCTTCATTGATGAGTGTTTGTTAGTAAAAATGTAAACCAGCTAACATTACAATCACAAGATTATAATGTACACCGTTATATAAGATCTTCCCTAAGCTACAAAATTGTAATTACACAGTTGTAAAGAATGTCTCTATGCTATAGCATTACAGCTTCACTGGAACTAAAAGGCCTGAACCTGTTTCAGCATGACAATGTCCTGTACATAAGGAGAGCTCCATAAAGACATATGGCAAGGCTGGAGTGGAAGAACTTAAGTGTCCTGCAAAGAGCTTCAATTCCTTTAATCCAGTGGAACACCTTCCTAGAAGAACGAGGGTCATAACAGCAAACTAAATATGGAATAGGAGAGTCGAATAGCAGATTTGTATGTTTTATTTATAATTCAGATTCATGGCATTTGGAAGAGGTCTTTATCCAGATCGACTTACAATAGTGGCATCTTGGTGGTGCTGGTCTTCCAATTAGAAGTCCAACATTCTAACCACTGAGTTACCATTTCCTTTTATGTGTTATACAGTGAGGTGTTCAAATACTTTTGGCTTCTAAATTATAGATTTAAACAAGTAGTGTGTCTATGTGGCAAATGTAATTCCACGATAAAGCTGGGGATTACTGTATACACTGTATTGCCAAAAGTATTGGGTCACCTAAATTTTCCTGCTCCATGTGTTTTGTTTTTTTCCAAACTGTTACCACAAAGCTGGAGCCACTCAACTGGATAGGATGTCTGTTTTTGTGCTATAATTAAATTTTGCATTCACTTGAACTGGGAAACCCAAACCTGTTCCAGCATGGCAATGCCCCTGTGCATAAAGTGATCTCCTTGAAGATATGGTTCACATGCTTTGGAGAGGAAGATCTTAAATGGCCTGATATAGAGCTGTGATCTCATCCCTACTGAACACCTTTGGGGTGAATTAAAACACTGATTGCATTCCAGACCTCCTCACCTTCATCAGTACCTGCGTTTCATAATAGCCTTGTGGCTGATATCCATAAGCACACTCCAAAATCTGGTGAAACATCTTCCCAGAAGAGTGGAGGAATAAGAAGAGCATTTTGGGACTAAATGTGGAATGCAATGCTCAAAAATTACTTATGACCAGGTGACCCCATACTTTTGGCAATATAGTATATTATATAAAGAACATTTAACACTGTTTTTCCTTCAAGCACTGCATTATATTTTTGGCTCCAGACAACCTGGACATCATAAAAACAAAAGCTGTAATAGTCGCACTTTCACAGTTAAAGTACAGGTGGTTACAACAACATTTTGCTTCTTTATCTGTGCATCTCCGTGTTTTCCTTGCACGAACACACACTTAGAGAAGAGCTATTCAGTAATGTATAAGAGGAGTGTGTAAGGGCAGTGCAAACCACTCAGATGTGCAGGTCAGAGTTTACCAGGACCTGAGCCCTAGACAAAGAAGCGCTTATACTCCGCAAAGGAACACTGAGGTGAAACCTCTCAGGCAGCGGGGAACATTTCATTATTTGGTTCTCGGTTAAACTGCAGAAACAGACACATGTACAGACAGGACTGGTATTTTCTAACTATGACGGATATTTACATTCTGATTAAAGATCTCAATTTGGCAGCTAGGTTGCTATCGTTTTCGCCTGTTAGCATCGAGTTCTCCTCAGCAGCTCAAAGCTGAAATTAATTCTGCATAAATAATGCCACGAAAATGAGCATTGCATCTTATAAAAGCTTATTTCAAACCGGCAACTTGCTCATGCCTTGTGAAATTTCTCACCATCGAGTTCCTTTTGAGACATCCCTTCTTGTTGTTCGTCGTCCGCCATGTTTCTTGGAATTGCTTCCTGTCACGTGATCAGAACCCACGCTTCCGGATCGCAGCGTGTGTTCCGCCTATTTACTACCGAGTTAAGGCGTGCAAACCAGTCACCAGAACCAAAATCAAATCCAGAACATAGCTGGATTTATTTAAATATATACACAGTGTCCGAAAAATAAAGAACTTGCATTTCTGCACCAATTTAAGAAACAGCAACCACCTCAGAATTTAAATAACATGTTTATTTTTAAGTAACAACATCCACAAGATCCCCAATTATTACAAGTCACTGGGCAGCAGTCATTCATTCATTGATTTGATATTTTAGAGACTGGTGTGAATGAGAGAAGGCAGACTGCCTGTTAAAGAAGGGAACATTGAAGGTGGTCAGACAGCGGTTCCTGTGGTCCCAATACAGGTTTAAAGGCATGATCCCAGCAGACTTCTTTTTCAGGCATCCTTCTTCTTGTAGCTCTCAAGGTTAGCCAAGACCCAACCGGATGGAACCAGGATAGCCAGAGCAAACAGGGTGAGACCAATTGTTGTCTCCTGCAAAAAGGACAAATGCACAATCAGTCTATGGACAGTAGGAGGACATCTCAGCCCAAAACAAGTTAGGCCCTCTTAGGTCAGTGATGTACAAAAAATGTGCAGGCAGTGTTACATTCTCTTTAAAAGAAAAAACCTAGATCATAGTTTCTCAACTCCAGCCCTGTGCACATGGTTAAAAAAAAAAGTGAGGTGGGAGAAAATTGTTTAAATAAAAAATTTATTAAACACAAGCCTCTCCAATCAGTGCACTGTTTACCACAATTTCTTGCACTGTCCATACCTGTAGCCTAAACTACAGCTGGTTAAATACAACAATAAAGTCCTAATAATTTACATGCATTCTCCCTAGTTAAGTGTAGGTGGGCTTTAGTTTTTTTGACGTTGGCTCTGGCTGGACGCCATCAGCTGGAAAGAGAATCCAATCGCAAATGAGCTATTTGCAGCACAATCGGCCCATGCTGATTAACTAAAAAAAATGACAAATCAACCCGATTATTTGGTCAACATCTATAAACTATTACCAATGCTACAGTTATGATATTCACCTTTATATTAAACAAACCCAGAAATATTGATTCAGCATCCTAAATTTACCAAAGAAATTTAATGCAACAATTCATGGCAGATGATCTGCAATAATCAATTGCAATTACAAACACAGGAACGAGCAGATTCTAACCATGAGTAAAGTCTATGATGGGAGGTTCCTGCATGGAAACATTTACCTAACTTTAAATGGTGAGTCTCAGAAATCAGCAATTGTTACATCAGTAAACCTTGTTCAATTGTGCTTTAACAAAGATACAACTGAGGTAAAAGACTTCATAGCTGTTAGACAAGTAATAACAGGAACTAACTATCGAGGTATGCAGGATATTTATTTATTTATATATATATATATATATATATATATATATATATATATATATATATATATATATATATACACACACACACATACATACACACACACACACACAGTGCAAAATAAAGTGTATTTCTGGTACAGTGTGCAGCCACAGTGACACTGTGCTAACTCTAGTTTCTTTTATATATAAAAGAAAGTGCAAAAGGGAGACTAAAACTTGCGGTCCGCCACTTAATACGCTCCTCAGGGAACTTAGACTGTAAATATGTTCCACACGTACAAAGAAAAGCCCGAACCGAAAGCCCTGTACAGAAAGATTTTATATAAATATTATTTATATACATCATGTCAACTAGTACTATTTTGCTTAATTTTTTTATTATATAATTCTATATAATTATATTAATATTACATATATTATAACACATGCAACAAATGCTTGTCAATATAGTTAACAAGCCTTTCTTGCTTAGATCTAAATGATCATTATATACGATTTTTTTTTAATCATTCCAAACTTGTTTGCATGTTTAGGCTTCTTATTTCAGTAAATTAATGTTTCTAGAACAAACTTTGCGCTAACAGACCACAGAAACAAAGATAAACGTTAACTGAAGATGAATAAATGGACAGGAAAGTGCGATATTTTTTAATTACAAACTGATAAATAATTAACTTCCTTCATTAAGGGTATTTTCAGATAGACAGCCAAGTAATAAAAGCGTCACCTGGAACGAACACTTTTATATGTAGACTTTAATAAAGATGTAAGTTTCGACAGAACCTCCTGCAGTGACTGAGTGACCTCTTCAGTGTAACTCGGTATCGAAGCCAGTGAGCAGTCTAACAAACCTACTTCCATACCACGAAAATATATATAAAATACAACATTCTGGCCTGTAGATGCGACACATTCCTAATATAATGACTACTTTTACATATGTTTGACATCTTTTTTCGCCTCACATGCGAGCTAGTCAGCTAGCTTCACCCTGCCATCTGAAGGTTAAGCTAGCATCTACCGCGCTAGGATGAAGGCCCGGAGCCTGGTACAACACCACCCTACTGAAGACTTACAGCCGGTCCGTGTACGTCCTTTGCGGGTTTGGATGTAATGTTAGCCCGCTGGGTGATGGCTGTTCCCCGCAGAACCGGGGCCGAGCGGATTCGAGCGAGTCCTTTGAGCAGAGCGGACATGGTGCAGATTGAGTGCTAATGCTAAAGCTTCAGCTGAGGAGATTTGGAGGAAGTGAAAGGAGCAATGGATTCTGGGAGTTTTCCTCGAGCGCACGGGTTTATGGGAGATGTATGACCAGTTCACAGACACTAGTGGTGGAAGAGCGAATCATTTATGTGACTTGGATATTTTAATCTGATTCATCAAAATGAATCTCTTTTTTTTTTAGTCACTACGTTCCTTTGATTAGAAATAAAATTAGATGTTACATTTTCAGTAATCAGATTCCCCCAACACATCTACATACACAAACTTTGACTATGGTTCCAATATTGGATATATGACAGCTTAGGACAAATAATGATGAACAATAACAGAGTAGATTCACCTCTCATATCTTCTGGCCCATGTGATCACATTTTGTCACATTCACATTTGCGGCATTTAGCAGACGTCCTTGTCCAGAGCAACGTACAAAAATGCATTGAGTCTCCGTCAATTAATAAATTACACTGTTACGCTAGATTACAAACTTAAGATAAATCCGCCTAAAACTCTGTTGAGATGTTATTTTAAGTGTTTGAGGAAAAGGAAGATCTTCACCCGTCGCTTGAAGATAGACTGGGGCTCCGCTGTTTGGACATCTAGATGAAGTTCATTCCACCACCTCGGTGCCAGAACAGAGAAGAGCCTTGAAGTATACTTACCTCTTACCCTAAGAGAAGGTGGTACAGTGTGAGATGTTATGAGATCTCTGAGGTATAAGGGTGCTGGTCCATTTTTGGCCTTGTAGGCAAGCATCAGTGTTTTGAATCTGAACACCAGAGGTGGCAAAAATACACATCCTTTATTTAAGTAGAAGTACAGATACTCATGTTTTAAAATACTCTTGTAAAAGTTAAAGTACTGACTACACTTTTTACTCAAGTTAAGGTATAGAAGTTTTAGCTCTGACATGTACTTAAGTAAAAAGTAGTCATTACTTACTACCTTACCCTAACCCACATCATATTAATATTAGGGCTGTCAAGTCGAGTGTTAACTCATAACTAATCGCAACGTAAACATACATTCTTATCTGTTTTAAATGTACCCTAAATGAATACTCTAATAAAAATGGGCATGAACAAATATTGATACTTTACGCAAATGTATGCTTATTATTCGTGAATCCAAACTCAACATAGAGCATGAAGACAAAATATTCTTGTAAATGTTTTAAAGTAATTTCCATACTGCAGAAATATACATAAAATACAACCTTTTGGCCTGTGTTTGTGGCTGATTCCTAATATACTTACTACATTTATATCATTTTCAACCCCTTTTTTTACCTCACATGTGAGCTAGTCAGCTAGCTTCACCCTGCCATCTGTAGGCATCTACTAGCATCTACCACACTAGCTGGGAAGACCTGGAGCCTGGCATAACAACAGGATTTTTAAAAAAGATTTGAATCCCCCCTTTAGCACACAAAAACATCCTGTACAATTGTATAGTTTTGTAGCAACAATTTGTGGAAGGTTCACATGAGTGTCATAGTTTGGTGTCTACATGTCTTTAGGAATTAGGAATTTAGTGTAATTTTATGCATTTATTATTATGGTCAATGTTGTAGAACATCTGTGAAAGGAGTTATTCTCTTGTCACATTGCAGAGAGGCTACAAAGTATTGCCACTGTTTTCTCCCTGATTGTTACAAAGCACTGACTGACTTACTGGATAGCAAACTAAGCAAATTAAGAGTACTTACACTTGACACTTTTGGAAAACTTCCGGTTTATTAAAATGCTCTCACATTGGAGACTCCTTCCATAAATATTGTCAAATGAGTTTAAAAATGAGTTTTCAAATTTTAAATGAGTATGAGTTTATTTATATGAGATTTATTTTATTGTCATTTACAATAGATTGTAAATGTAAATGCTCTAACAAATATATTACCTCTGAAACAAGCATTACATGTGTGCATGAATATAAACCTGTAGTCAATGATATTATTAAAAATGAACACTGT
This sequence comes from Silurus meridionalis, assembly GCF_014805685.1. Lineage (NCBI taxonomy): Eukaryota > Metazoa > Chordata > Actinopteri > Siluriformes > Siluridae > Silurus > Silurus meridionalis. The sequence continues at coordinate 18,428,927 of NC_060898.1, forward strand.
GTGACAAGTCAGATTCCGTACTCCAGTATAAAGACTAATATTGTTTAATCTATAAAGTGTGGTATTTCCTGTATTGTACATCCACAAACAAGAATAGTTCCATATATAAAACACTTGCACTCAAAATAATCTATTTTAATCAATTCCTTGACATTAGAGGATTCAATGGATTGCAATACATTTACTGTGAATAAACTAAAAAAAAAGTCACCTGGGTTACATTCTACTTACAAAAACAACCTTCATTAAAAAAGTAACTTTCTACTCTGTTAACCCAGTCTATATGTTCACTTTCTTGTATTCTGCTGCACACTCCTTTAGTGGTATACTGATCTGGTCATTCAGGGTTACTTCCTCGCTCTTGGTGGAGTTTTTAGGCTTTCTCCACTTGAAACCTCTGTAGTAATGAAAAAAAGAAGAGGAAATTAGCTTTTTACCTGAAATTCTTTCTTAGTTAACCCAGTAGACAGGCTAAAAAATAAATATTATATTCTCTATAATTAAAAATTAAGTATACATTTGATATAATGTGTTATATTCTTTATTTTTGTGTATATTTATATATTTTGAAATATCATTTTTTTTTTTTGGTGACAACAATTAAACAACTTTTTCTTTCTATCAGCTGGTACTACATTCTGTCAGCAATAAGTAATGATAAAAAAGAGCAACTTTATAATTCGAAAACTTAAATTCCACCATTTTTTCCATTAAAGTGAAATCAAATTTAAAATCAACCTGTAAAAATCTAATTTTAAAGACAAACCAGGCTCTCCAGACTTACCTATCCTCAGCATCTTGTATAGTATCAGGAAGTGCTGTATTTAGCGTCTCCGGAAGGAAGTATGCAAAAACTCCACTTACGATAGGAGCTGTTCCATAAATTAAACCAGGCAGCCAGGCATATGCATCAGAAAGTAGAAGGATCAAAGGAGCCACCATTGCCCCAAGACGAGCCGTCATGGACACCCATCCCATGCCGTTCTGCCTGTGGAAAATATTTTTTTTAATATGAGAAGCTATGATGACCAAATTCAAATTGTAGAAAACTTGTGTTTTTTAATTAGGAAAATATGACTTTGGCAGGCCTTGGTTGTTCATGCAAGATTGACTGCTAATTTCCTGGAATTTTTACACACAACAGTCTGCACAGTTAATGCAGAATGGCGTGGAAAACCACCAGAAGATCCATTGAGTGTTAGTTCCGTGGGCAATAATGTCATGTTGATGACAGAGATCATAGAGAAATAGGAAGAGTGCTTTAAGCGACATAATGGCTATGGTGACTGAAATAACCAACTGCCAGATTCTTAGAACACATTATATATCAAGGCAGATGGGCTACAACAACAAAAGACCACATCAGGTTACATTCCGGGAAATCGTTGGAAGTTGGAAAGACATTTGGTGACTCCTGTACTTAGATAAAAGAACTGGAACCCAGTGTGGCCTTCCATTGTTGTAGTCTATCTGCTTCAAGGCTTGGTGTATTGTGCCTTCTGTATTGATTTTCTGCTTGACATGGCTGTAACTAGTAGTTATTCGAGTTAAGCCACTCGTCTGGCCAGGTACTTTTGATGTCTCCCATTTCTTCTGTTAAATAAATTATGCTCACTGAAGTTGTAAAGTATGAAATTAATACATTCTGCTCTGCAGCTTGTAAAATACTTAAAACACGACCATCTGGCACAAATCAAGCCATGGTTCATTCTCTCAGATCACATTTTTGATGTAAACATGAAACTCAGTTCTTAAATTGTATCTGCATGATTTTATGTATTGTTCTGCCACCAGATGGTAAACTGATTTACATTAGTAAGATAAAGTATAGTAGAAAAGTATATGTGAAAATATATGTATTATTATTAATACTATTATCATTATTATTATTTTTTTATTCTTATTGAATGTTGTTGATCACTGCACTCCACACTGCCCACTTCCAACTTCTTTTTGATACCCTACTGTATATAAGAAGTGGTTTTTGTGTAAAAGAAAGATGCTTAGAATTAACTGTGGGATTACCGGATCACTGTGGGATATAGTTCTCCTGAGTAGAGGTAACAGCAGTTGAAGGCAGCAGCTAGACAACCTTTCCCCAATACTGCCAAGGAGGTACGCAATGTCTGCAGCTCTGTACAGGTACAAGAAGAGCAGAGAAAAGCATTATAGCCCAAAGTGCAACATCCCTTTTTATGCCATAGCACTTTTATACATCCCAGAATAGCAATAACATTAAACTAACAATGGTATATGCTTACCATAAGGTACAAGCAGATTGACGAGAATGGTAGTACCAGCCAGTATAAGTGATGCGCACTGGGACAGCCTACGTCCAATAAAACTCATTGATACTGTGACGATTATTTTAGCTGGAATGTCTACTGCACCAAAGATCACCTGAATCAAATATATGTCCACGCCAAATTTCTGTAAATCCATCGACAGGCCATAGTAGGAAAAACTTGTCGAGAACCTAGAGGAACAAGACATGAAATGTAAGCAAGAATTATTATTTATGTTCTAATTTTTACAAATTGCATATCTATAATGGTAATGGTATCTAAATAACATCCAGCGACTGACCACACTGCACTGAGACACACAGTAATGATTCTCATGGTGCGTGTCCGCACAAGATCCACAGCACTGTGATTGACCTTTGAGCAAGACATCTCCTTCTTCATGGATTCCTGTAGCATCTACATTAATATAAAGCAAAGATTTCGAAAAATCTTAAATAAAATCACTTTTCTATCGCTTAGTGAGAATGAAAAAGTAAGGTTACAGCAGCCTACTTTGGTCTGCTGTCTCTGATTATTCTTCTGAAAAAAAAGGACCCAGTAATTTCTTATATGTCTCCTGTAGACATGTAGCAAAGGTTTTAACAAAGTCATAGACTGTTTTCAGATCTGCCAAGTTAATAAAATATGTATATTCAAGTATATACTATATACTACTATATAGTAGTATATAGTATATATATAAGTATATAGTACTATACTATTTAAGTAAGTGTCAAGTCACATATACTGTAGACCATGTATTTATTACTATACTATACTATACTATACTATACTAAATGTATATTTGTAGAGTATATTTTTGATACTATAATAATATTTAATTATATTGTGTAATTTTGATATGCTAATACATGTATAAAGTACACTGTACATGGTAACCCTAAGGAAGTACGCTAGGGGCTAAGTGTTCTATATTCCAACTATTATTTAAACTGTATATATATATATATATATATATATATATATATATATATATATATATATATATATATATATATATATATATATATATATATATATATATATATATATATTATACAATGATAAGAATGCACTTTTAAGTAACATTTTCTTTGTAAAGTATTTTCCTTGTGAATAGATGATTGTGTTCAAATCTTGCTGTTGCCTTCTCACTGTTTTTAATTATTTAATCTCAAAATGTCTCTGTTATGTCTGCGTCGACTTACATTTTTGACAAAGATCATACCTAAATAAAAACACAGGTGAGAATCTCCATAATAATTACCAAAGTACCAATCAAAAATATTTAAACAAAGAAATGTTCGCCTAGCATGGCTGCTTTGTCTCCTATTACCTCCAAGTTAATTTTGTCACCCTCAGCCCGCCGGCCATTAATCCGAGCTACATATTTGAGGTTTTTTACTGCCTTCTCTGGCTTATTGGTAAGAACTAGCCATCTTGCAGATTCCAAGAACCACCTGTGTAAGAAATAATAGACATACAGGTATAAAATAAAGTGGTGAAAAAAAATGAATAATGTAGAGATGTTTTTGAGAGTTTTTTTTTTTTTTTTTTGGAGTAAAGGTGTAAAGATGTTCCTACACCACATTAAGTGTTATTTCCGATATCTTAATATGTCACATTTAGGAGCATTATATGGACATTTACTACTTACCAAGAGTACAGGAAAAAAACATAGAAAGGTAGAGAGACAGCCAGAGTGAGCCACCGCCAATCCCGAATGCTGTAAGCAACCCCTGCCAGAATCAGCTGCCCAGTGGTGTAACAGTAGCCCGTAGCTGTACCTGTAACAGTCCGTATGCGAGTGGGGATCCATTCCACAACTACACAAGAAGGACAGAGAAACGAGCACATAGCTTTATTACCTTTCACATATTTTTTTAACCACTGAATACATATTCAGAACAACTTTAAGGTCTCCAAAATAAGTGTTAAATCAGGAACAAAATATTTTTTTAAATGTACTTTGATGTCCTTCGCTTGTGATAAAACAAACAATCCTAGATGTTTAAAAAAAAAAAATTCAAATAGTTTTTAACACTTCAGTGTATTTTAGTGTTTTAGTTTTATTACTTATTTTACTCATCACTTAACATATCAAGAAAACATAAATTATGGATTGTGGTATGTATCAGCATGGCTGCCTTATTTGAGAAAATTTACGTATATGAATTTCTAACTCAGATTTACAATCTTGGGGTCTTGACTCCATATTGCATCTATTTTCTAAACATCATCCAGCCACCCACGTTTTAATAGCCTATGCCAAGGTCTCGAATTTATTGCATTTCATTACAGATGAATGATTTCAACTGTTTTATTGTTGATGTAAACATGTTCTTTATGTCCCGTCTCACCTAAAAAAAAAAAACCTTGTTAATTAGCCATGCGTGAAAAGGGTTGTGAATGTGTGTGAGTGTATGTGTGTGTATATGTGTGCATGCGTGTCCTTACTGAGAGAAAAGGAATTAAGGATTATTCCAGACAAGGCCATGCCACAGAAGAAGCGGAACAGACAGAAGAGGGAGAAAGTTGATGCAAAGGCAGCGCATGTCCCTGAAACTGCTATAAGCAGGTTAGAGATCAGGAGCAAAATACGCCTGCCAAACCTGACAAGGGAGATAGTTCAGTTTTTTGTACAGTGATAGCTAAAGCTTTGATTTGAAAATACACTCTGGCATGTCTGTGACATTCCCAATATTTCTTCATTTTAATAATGGAGGAAAGGTAAAAAAAATAAAGTATAACATTTGTATATAGTAAGTATGTATATAGTTAATATATGAATTTTATTAATTTCTTCATCCTTTCATTCCGTTATTTTCAGTGTCTGCTATATTCTGGTAAAAGTTGTTATTATTACGATTGTAAATGATCAGAAATCAGTAACCTAACACTAATATACTGTATGGAAACCAATTTTCACCCAAAAAGAATCACCATTATAATTTTATAAGTTGATAAATCAGTTGTCAACAGACAATAATTAATTATTCATCTACATCAGTAAATGTGTAAACCAATGGGGAAAAAAAATTATACAGTATATACACTATATGTAGATATATATGCATTGACAAATTTGTTCTTTCTATAATTAATATATTCCTATGAATAATTATTTGTCCATTAACTGTTTAATCATTTAATCAATAATGATGTAATCATCACATCGCAAGCATTTACACATACAGTATTCCTTACTTGTCAGAAAGTCCCCCAAAGATTATTGCACCTACAAGCACCCCTCCCATGTAAATAGTTTGCCCCATTTGCTTCAAAGATCTCAAATCACACACCAAATCCCACTGTAAGAGAAGAAAAAATAACATCACTCATTGCTCTATTGATTTAATATGATTATAAATGTTCTAGAAACAGAGCCTAGTACTTCTGTAATAATAGTTGAGCTCATGTCAGTCTTGTTATAACTCCATCCATCAACACATCCCTCCATCTCAATGTCTGTTTTTTCCTGGTCCATAGAGCTGTTCTGGCCCAAAAGGTCCCACTTTGGTTCGACATAGCGCCTACAGCGCTCCAGTTTACCCTGTCTATCCAGGGGCACACTAAGGAGCAGGATCTCAGCTGGACCCATTGCATGATCTGACAGGTTGGCATGGGCAGTGCAGTGGTGTGGAGGCACCGCTGCTACGAAGTTCTGCAACAGGTTGTGGCTTGCCAACATGAAAATAGGCATGGAAAGCAGCATGACATGGGCCAACTGGAAACGGCCTATGCTGCCAACCTGCTCCAGCAGGTCTGCAAACACCATGGTTTACCACGAAAGTATACCTTTGTGATCTAACAGATAGTCTGGATGTCTGTCCTCAGGGTATAATCTACGAAAGCAAGGAGACAAGGCTAATCAGTTAAAAAAGTAAAAATAATGTTAACATACCTATATTGGTGTTGTGCTGATTCCATGAATCCTTACTAGCCTTACATTGTTAAGCTTCTTCCCTCTTTGTCAACGGATTTCCAAGACGTTTTAGTGTACCAAACGTTCAGAGCGACTCCTTTCTACAAGATAATGAAATTCCCTCCAGACAAAGTCTCCAGCAGGTTGTAAAGTTGGAGTTGCACAATCAGCTTTGAAATACCTCTGTTTTTTTTCCTCAAGAAATCCCAAATAATCTAACACTGAATTTGGAACTCCACTAAACTCATTGTGGGCATAGAAACTTTTTCTGTGACACAGAAGAATGCAAGCTCTTAATCCAGCTGGCATTAGGAATACAAAATCATTATCTGCCAAATATTTAGGCTCCTTAAGAGTCTGCAGCCAACTTGGTATGGTTTCCTTGCTGCCAGTTGTTTTTTAAGAATTACTGCAATGAGTTGATCGCGTGGTACAGTAAGGGTCAAAAAGGCAGCATGTTTGATTTTAATATGAATAAAATGTTTCTGGTAGAAAAGTAACTAGTGCTCTGTCTGCAGTAGAGTTTACATTCAAAGTCCGCTCCTCTGCTCCTGATGGTTCTTCACTTCACCAACAACAGAGTGTGCAGTGACTCAGCACATGTTCTGTGAAAAGTGTGCCTCAAAGTTTGCTAATGACCAACAAGACAAAAGACCAGATTGCTGGAAACACATTTACTAAAAGGATGTCAGACTTAATAAGCAACAATGTAAGCTAAAAAGTTATTGATGAAAGAATATATAATTGTTTACTTGTTATAATGTCAGTAAAGTAGATGACACAGCAAACATCAGTGATTGTACTTTTGTCCATCTATTGTTTTGTTCTTATAGGTTACTTTAGCATTATTGCAAATGCAAACTTCTACACTTACAAGAAAACATTAACTTTTACTCCTTTCCTCAGATGTAAAAAGTGGTAGTGTTTACGACATTGGACTCCTTATCAGTAGGTCATGAGTTCAAATCCCAGCCTTACAAAGCTGTCTGGATAAGTGTGTGGCTTATAATGTATGCTTTTACATTTATGTGTGTCATAAATGTAAATGAATTTCAGAGGTGAACTTGTAGGATAAGTGTGTCTGACCCTTAATAAAATGTTTGAATATAAAGCTGTAAGGAAAAATAAGGTGTCTCCCTATTGAACACAAGCCTAGCACTATAATAGCCAAAGCATGTTTGATTGCTGTTGAACACAAGCCTGTTCCCTACACTACAATAGTCATAATTTAACAGAAACCCAGTTAAACTGACCTTATTACTTATTTCTTATTCAATCAGTAGCTACGACAAACTATATTGTTACTTACTGACTTCTTAACATGATATGATATGGTGTTTGCGAGGGTGCCCAAATATTTACGAGCTAAGGAAGACAGTGTCTCATGGGCCTCTGCATGTGCTGACCCTTACTCTATAGAACTTATCCATCCCAATACTGGGCTCAGCTCTGTACTGATGGTGTTATTTTAAAAAGTATTATACGTCTTGACAGCAGTTTGTAGGTTGTATCAGAAGAACCAATCCATTATCCCTTTGTCTTCCACAATATTAACAGGCCTACAGTCCATTCCAATCCATTTAGATTTTGCATTAATCTATTTAGACTTACTTATTTTTGGTTCACATGACCATTTGAATACCTTGTGATGTCAGATGTCATTTGGCCTCAGCAGAAGTGGGCAAGAACAGAAAAGCGCTCTGCAGTTTCTTCCCCCATGAAGAGGGTGCTGTGCTCCACCTCTCTTGCTCCAAGGAGGGGGTTGAGGCAGATGCCGTGATAGACGAACCCGTGGAGGTGCTTTCCCAGCCAGTCCACTTCAAGGAGCTCTTGGATATAGTAAGTCGGGCTGTAGCTAAGCTCAATATTGTTGGGCAGCAGAGAGTCAGGAACAGCGTTTCCTGAATAAGTTGGACTAGTGTTTCCTGCGACTGAGATCGCTGCCTCCATGCCAGGGCCTGCCTTTTTTCCTGGCTCTGCACACTGAGGTGTCAGGTCTTGGGGCAGCCCTTATTCAGCCTGCCTTTTTAGCCAGGCCTATATGGCGGCATGTCAGACTGGCGGCTGTTTGCACCCCATGGCGGTTTTGCAAGCCTACCAGGCTGACCTGCTAAAGAAAAAAAAAAAAGAGGGAGAGGAAAGTAGACACAACGACATAGTAGAGGTGCGTCATGCTACAGATCTGGGTCTCAGAGCCAGCAGGGAGACTGCTAGGGGCATAGGCTGGTCTATGGCAGCTCTGGTGGCCACAGAGCTCTAGCTTACCCTGTCCGATCTTTCTGACAGGGATAAAGACGTGCTCCTAGACGCCCCCGTTGTGCCCACTGGCCTGTTCAGCGATGCCGTTTCTACGGTCTTTGACAGGTTTCAGGAGAATCAGTGTCGCTACTCGCACTCCCCATGCCAGGGACATTAGGCGGAAAAGGTCCGCTAGGGTCTAAGTTTTCCGGTGCTTCAGGGCACAGCGATCTCCAGTTAATGCATTCCTCGGCTTCCGCCCAGAAAAATATCATATTTGGGGAGATTGCTGTTTCTAAGACAGCTTTAGGGCTTTGCTCAAGCTGCTTCATGCATACCAGAGGTCAGTATCGGGAGACTCATATGCACTGATTCCTTTAAGAGACTATCTGACAGCCTGGAAACTCTTGCCAAACGTGTCTCCATGGGTCCTGCACACTGTAAAAAGAGGCTACACAATTCAGTTCTGGTCTTATCCATCCTGATTCAATGGGGTGTGCCCCACTCTGGTGGGGCCCGAGCAGGCTCTGGTTATGGAACAAGAAGTAGAAACTCTCTTTGAGAAGCAAGCCATAAAGGTGGTCCCTCCCCCAGACTAAGAGTCATCTGGGTTCTACAGCCAGTAATTCATAGTTCCCAAGAAGGATGGGGGGCTGCATCTCATTTTGGATCTGTGTCAAGGCCGAAGCTTTCAGGGCTAAAGCTTACTAATATTGGGTCCTTTCATTTGGGCTTGCACTCTTACCCCGCATCTTCACAAAGTGTGTGTATGTGGCTCTGGCTTCTCTGAGCCTCCAGGGCATCCGCATACTGAACTATATCAACGATTGGTTGATATCGAGATGTCATTCTCGCCCAGATGAAGGAACTGGGGTTAAGACTAAACGCCAAGAGAAGTGTACTTTCTCTGATACAGAGGACCACCTATCCAGGTGTGGTGTGGGATTCGACCACTAAGTGGGCACAGTTGCCTCCTTCTCGAGGCGAATCTATCCTCAAGGCAGTCAAGAAAGTAAGAGAAGGTCAGTCACTAACTGTAAAGCAGTTCCAAAGATTGCTGACGGCAGCTGCATTCAATGTCGTGCATGCAACCTATACATGCAACCCCTGCAGTGGTGGCTCAGGATCAAAGGGTTCTCCCAGAAGGGCAACCCACTTCACCCAATCAAGGTCACACAGTGAGCCTAAAGGGTCTAAGGCATGTGTTACAGGACCCCGTGTTGGGGGCTCCTTGTCGTCGCATAACGTTAATAACGACTTCCTCCTTCACAGGTTGGGGGATGGTCATGAGTGGCTGCTTCGCCCAATCTCTTTTGGCACATTATCTACCTGGAGATGCTGGACATGCTTCTAACATTGAAGCATTTCCTTTTGTACCTAAGTAGCCATCTTGTGCTGATCCATATCGACAACACATTGGTGGTCTTTTACATTATCCACCAGGTGGGTCTGCAGTTTTGCCTCCATTACAAGCTGGCATGACAGATCCTCCTGTGGGCCCAAGGAAAGCTGCTCTCACTGAGGGCAGTATACATCCCAGGGCAGTTTAACTGGGGAGTACACGCTCTTTCAAGACAAAGGCCGAGGTCTGGGGAGTGTAGGCTCCACCCAGATGTGGTGGAGAAGATATAAAAGAAGTTTTACAGAGCACATGTGGACCTCTTTGCAACTTTAGAGACCTTGCATTGTCCTCTGGTTTTCCCTCACTCACCCAACTCTTCTCGGACTGGACACTATGGTGTAGGCATGACTGAGGCCATGCCTGTACACTCCATTCTCCAATACAAACTCCCTCCATGAGGAGGTTGTATGCCACAAAGTGGTGCCTGTTCACTATATGGTGCGAAGGTCACCAGTTAGACCCAGTTAACAGACCAGTTGGCCCAGTGCTGGAATTTCTTCAGGAACAGTTCACCAAAGGTTGTCTCCTTCCAACCAAAAGGTTTACATGTCTGCTATTGCAGCTTATCATGCTCCACTTGCCGAGCATTCCCTAGGGAAAAACCCATTAGTGACACATTTTCTCCGGCAGAACCCGTAGGCTGAGGTGACCCAGAGTGCCTTTGTTGGACCTGGCCATATTTTTAGAGGCCCTGTCTAAGCCTTCCTTCGAGCACCTGCCCAAGGTGTCTTTGAGATTTCTAACATTCATGACTGTTTTTCTACTGAGAGATTTGGAGAACTTCACACCCTTTCCATTAGCCCTTCCTGTCTGGAGTTCACTTCAGGCATGGTCAGTGTCTTCCTCTAACCCAGACCGGGGTATGTCCCCAATGTGGCCTTGGCTGTCCCACATCTATTTGTGCTCCAGGTTATTCTCCTCTTTTTTAGGCCACCGACCAGGAGAGGCTTTACCGGGTGTGCCCAGAACTGGCCCCTCTGTCCTTCAAGTCAGTCTGGCTATATTATACACTTGTTCTCAAAGCATTGTTAATGCAGCCCGAGTTCCTGTATGGGAACGTCTCTGGGTTATGTATGTAACCCTTGTTCCCAGAGAAAACCAGACACTGAGTCTCTGTGCCATATTTCCTGCAACCCTGCGAGCATTTCCTTCACTTTCAAAGCTAGCGCCATCTCCACAGCATGTGCTTTTATAGCTACCTGGTCATGACATCACCCTGCCAGTGATGTTGCGCTTTTCCGTTGGTCTGATTACACACGTGTTTCAGAGAATAGTCACACAGAGGCATTCCCAAAGCATTGTTGACGCAGCATCTCATTCCCTCAAGGAACCAGTGTTACATACATAAACCAGCGACATTTTTCAGGAGTAATATACTGTATACTAAAGTTAATGGTCATATACTTAATGTTTTCTTCCTGATATGTCCCCTTTATGCATTTCTTATGATTAAGTTAAACATTTTAAAATTAAGAAACTCTCAAAACTATATCTCAGGTTCTCAAGAAGAAGAAAAAAACAGATAAATTGATGTCTTGAATTAAACCTTACAGTTATGTGATTATATTGTTCTCAGGCAAAGGGTGTAATTTGGCAGCACTTAGTCTAAATGGGTGACCAGTTTGTTTAAAAGCTGAGTAACGTGCCAGAACAAACACTTCGGGTGTTTGTGATATGGCAATAGTCAGCTTGAAAGACATGAAAAGGCTTTTTCTCTTGCAACACTGCAAAGGTCGTACACCTCTGTTAACTAACTAACAACCAAATTAACATAGGTAACACTTATTCACTACAAGAGAGTACATTCTTGTACTTTGTATTCTTGTACTTTCAGATATGTGTCACAGTTCAATTAAATTCATTTTTATTTGTATAGCACTTTTAACAATGAACATTGTCTCGAAGCAGCTTTTAACAGATAATGTGGTGATAAGAATGATTAAGATGTTCTTATGTGTATGTTTGTCCCTTATCAGCAAGCCGGTGGCGACTGTGGCAAAGAAAATCTTTCCGACATGGTAAAAGGAAGAAACCTTGAAAGAAACCAGACTCAAAAGGGAACCTATCCTCATCTGGGTGGCACCGAATGTCCATTTATAACAGCGAAACAATGTTAAAGTGCAGTGATGGTGAGTCAGTGTAGCAGACTGTTGACATTAAGTACAGTCCAAATCCAAATCCAAATCCTTAAAGCTCCTGTTCTTTCTCTGTAATGTTATGGATCCCCAGGCCGTTGATGCAAAGCCATCCCCAGCTGCACAGAGTGGCCTCCAATCAACAAGAACCATCCAGAGCATAGGGGCAGGAACAGTGGTCACTGGAACCTCAAGAGCATGTTTAACTTGACCAAGAGTGAGGGAGAGAGAGAGAGTTAGAGAGAGAGAGAGAGATCTCTGGAATAAGATACAGCCCACCACACCACCGTCAACGAACTTGAGTGAATGTGTGACAGTAAGGGGTATGACAGCATACAAATATTCCATTTCACCAAACTCTCTATATCCACGATCCCTTCAGATCTGCTCCTTTACCTAAGAAAAATCTACTAAGAAACGACTCGACTAAATAAATGTTTTTATCTCCATGTCCCGAACACTGATTAAAAGGCTGTAGTCTTTATTATTTGAGGTTCCAACAAATAGACTGCACCTTTTGATCGAAGTAGGTGTGCGGATCATATTGGTACAGAAGTTATACAGATACTGCAGCGTGTGCTTTAAGTGCTTTATAAGCCAGTAGTAGTATGTTTTAATCAATGCAAGATTTAATTAGGAGCCAGTGTAGACTGATTAAATTCAGGGTTAATTTGGTCATATTTTTCTACATCTAGTAAGGACTCTTGCTGCGGCATCCTAAACTAACTGAAGCTTATTTATGCACTTACTTAAACACCCAGACAGTTTTTTCTTTTCTGCATCCTGTAACAACATCATATTTCCAATTAAAGCAAAATTTCTAAGGTGAAAAAAGGCGATTGTGGTAATATTATTCACGTGAGTCTGAAAGGAAAGACTAGGGTCAATAATCACACCAAGGTCTTTGACTGCTGTACACATTGAGACAGAAACACTATCCAGAGATGCTACATAATCGGAACCTTTACTACTTGAGGCATGTGGTCTTGTAAAAGTACTTCCGCCTTATCTGAGTTGGGCAGGAGGAAGTTATCAAGCCTTCACTGTCTAAGTTCTTTTCACACTCCTCAACATTTTAAATCTGATCTCTCTCATCTGGCTTTGCTGAAATATACAACTGTGTATTATCAGCATAGCAATGAAAGCGAATACCATGTTTGTGTATAATTTCACCCAGAGGCAGCATATATAAAGATAAAAGCAGTGGGCCTAAGATAGATCCTTGCGGAACACCAAACATTACCTCAGACAGTGTGGAAAACTCACCATTTACATCAACAAACTGATAGCAATCAGTCAAATAAGACCTGAGCTAGGAGAGAGCTGTTCCCTTTATTACAACAACATTCTCCAGTTAGGCAAGCAGGATAGTATTATCAGTAGTGTCAAAAGTTGCACTAAGGTCGAGCAAAACAATTAAGGAGACATAACCCTGATCAGAGGCCAATAACAGGTCATTTACCACCTTAAAGTCAAGGTAACGTTCTTAATTAGGGGGTTGATAACTACCAGTTTGAAGGATTTAGGTACATAACCAGTGCTGATGAAGAGTTTATTATTCGTAGAACCGGTTTGATTGGAATTATCTGTTTAAAGAAACAGACTTGCTTGATGTTTTCATCTTTATTATTAAAAAAGTTTAGGAAATCATTACTACCTATTGATGGTGTGCATGTTACTGCAGTACTTTTATTTTCTGTTAATTTTGCTACAGTGGTGAATAAAAATCTAGGATTATGCTTATTATTTTATGAGGATAGAGAAATATGCTGATCTAGCAGCACTAAAAGCTTTTCTATTTCTATTTTATTTTTTTTAGAATTTCAAATAATAGGCCAACGTAGTGCATGATGAACAAGTTACTAAAGATGAATGACTGAATGGTGTAAAGGCAGTGAATTATGTTAATAGAATAAATTTTTTTTACTTGTCCATTGCAGTACGTAAAATATTTTTTGCATATCCCAGCAATGTTGGGAATTCTGGGTCAGACAGAAGACAGCACCCCTAGAGCCCAAGAGTGGCAGCTTGGCAATACTATGGCTTGATCTTTCCATCAGTAACCCAGAGCCTTAACCACTGAGCTACCACTGTACTTTTACTGAATATGGACTTGGATCTTGAGCTTCATTTCTAGCTGTGTAAAAATAAAAGCTTATAGTTTATTGATCCCGTCATAAAGAATTCATAATTTCTATACAAAGTGGGTTGCATTCCTAATACACTGTATATACAAAACTGACACTGTGTGGTTATATAATTTATTTATTAATAAGGCTGTAGAGTGGTGAGAACAAACATCACTGATATAAAAGGATCAGTTTATCTCATTAAGCTGTCTTTATTGGTTAAAGACTCACCCCACGGTGAAACTAGATGTTTTAAATGCATGGCATACCCCTGATACTAGTCCAAAACTAGCCAGTGAGACCTTGCCAGTGTGTTTAAAGACTTTTTTGTTACAAAAACATATTTCAGGTGAAAAATATTTATTGCAAATAGTAGTTTTCCAGGTAGACTCACTCATACGTATAAACTTGTATGTAGCTTACTATAGAGTAAGTATAGACTCTATAAATCTTCCAGAGTCCCTGTGTATGTTTGTGTCTGTTTGTGTGTGTTTGTGTGTGTGTGTGTGTGTGTGTGTGTGTAAGGAAGCAAGGCATGATCATGTTAGACCACATTGGAGAACAAAAAAAACAAACAGACTTAACTAAATTTATTCTGAAACAAATCTGGTTTATAGACTGCTTTTAAAGACTCATGAAGTGCTGGTGTTGGGTAAGAGTCGGATTTGGGCTCAGGCTTTGGCTTAGGCAGCCAGTGTGATTTATTTCAGGTCATCAGGAGCAGGGAGCTTTTCCAAACTAGGTTCTACTCCCCAAATTTCACGAGCGTACTGAGCAATGGTGCGATCGCTGGAGAACTTGCCAGAACCAGCGATGTTGTAAATCACCTTCTTGGTCCACTCTTTGGGTTTCTGTTTGATGAAGCAGATTACAATTTAAAAAATGGTAATAGGAGGGAGACATATGAGTAGAATCTAGACATGGGACATGGGAATCACACTGTAAAAATAAGCTCACTTACCTTGTAAAGGGCACTGACTTTGTCTTGGCATTTGATGTAGTCCTCATAGTCAGCAAACACCTTAAATCTGTATGGGGTTTGATCAGAGGAAGAATAATGCATACAGCTTTTGAGGTGACCTTTTTGAATATAAACCAGATAAACATTTACTACCACTTTTGGCTTTGATACCAAACTACAGTTAAATGTAAAAGCAGTAGCTTAATTTTTTACCACAAAGATAATAATTAAAAATGTTCTGATTGCAAAAACCTTGCACAGCTACTGGCTAATTGATTAACATCATTCTAACACTCTGTATTTCCGTTGAATGCTATATGTCACAAATTTGTCTGGAATTTGCAGACACCACTTGCATTAAAAAGCTTGTTGAAAGGACCATATTTTAACCAAAAATCCGAACAGTGCAGATACAGTGATGAGTGAGAATATACCTGTCATGATGCATGAGCATATTGACAATACCACTGAAGAGGTCAGGCTGATTAGGACTGAAGAAACCACTAGCGATCTGATCAATGGCCTGCTTCAGCTCCGGGATATGGTTATAGTATTCCGATGCATTATATCTGTACATCAAATAAGACGAGGAAGAAAAAGAAATAAAAGAATACAAAAAGTTTCAGTATTCAGAATTCAATATAAACCAACCAGGCATAACATTATGATCACATAATATTGTTTTTTAATTGTATTAATAAATAGTAAATATTTTACATTTCTGCTGCCAAAAACAGTCCTGACCTCTCAAGCATTAACAACATTAACTTAGTCAGCAATTTGAGCTACAAGAGCTCGTCTGTTGGATCGGACCAAACAGGCCAGCCTTCACCCCCTACGTGCATCAATGTGCCTTGGCCGCTGTTTACATTTGCCCATTTTTTCTGCTTCTAACACATCAACATTGAGGACAAAATGTTTACTAGCTGCTTAATATATCCCACCCACTAACAGGTGCCATGATGAAGAGATAATCAGTGTTATGCCTATCGGTGTAGATATTCATACTGACTGTCATACTTACTTAAGTATGTATATATTTTCATGCAAGCTTTCAGTTGTTAATCATTATAGATTAATCACATAACTTTTTTGGGAGAAATTCACATTTAACAAAAACACAATGAGTAAAATCTCCAAAGTTGAACTCTACCCTAAAAAATCTTTGAGTGTTTCACATTCTTGAAAGTGACATTAAAGTGTCAATATGTAAAAAAAAAAATCTCCTGAATGTCTGACTTCTGTTCAAATAGTGCAATGTGGCTGCTTTGTCTTTTAGCACCAGTCATATTTGATGGAAAATCCTGTTAAATTTCCTAAAAAACTTAACTCAATCAAAATTACTAGATATATAACGCTAAATAAACAATGCTTTTCATGGAAAATATAGAGAATTACCCTGCTATTTTATTTGAGTCCGTCCCCAACTACGATCACCAGCCTTTCACCCAGTCCTTAAATCTCATTATTAACTCATTAAACCCAAGAAAATGTTTCCAGCTTCCTCTTGTTATTGTGTTCTTACCCCTTTCTGTCCATGGCCTCCACATCATCTATTCTCATGCCAAAAATGAAAAGATTTTCCTCTCCGGCCTCTTCTGCCATCTCAACATTGGCACCGTCCATGGTACCGATAGTGAGGGCTCCGTTTAGCATGAACTTCATATTTCCCGTTCCAGAAGCTTCTGTGCCGGCTGTGGAGATTTGCTCAGACAGGTCGGCAGCAGGAATTGCTGAAGGAAAGGTTTACCAAAATATATGAAGTCTTTCCATTATATTACTCAGCATTTCACTCACAAATCAGGGTGAAAACAAAAACTCATTTTCAGATAAATTAAATAAATAATAGGACACCTTTTTCAGCCAGAGTGACTCGGTAGTTCTCTAGGAAGATGACTTTAAGGCGGTCGCCCACCACTGGGTCGTTGTTGACCACCTCACCGATGGCTGTGATCAGACGAATGATCATCTTGGCTGTGTGGTAGCCTGGAGCGGCCTGAGATCACAAGAGCACAGTCAGGTTACGTTCATGCACGTTCAGGGGTTCCTAGTTGTGTGAAGTTTTCCTTGTCTATATCCCTCTGGATGTCCACTTCCCTCACCCCTCCCAATCGCAGGCCTGTCTATGTTATACTGCCAGAAAGTGTGGTGATGCATGTATGTCACACAAAGACTTCATTCTATACAAAGTGCATTTCCAACTTCCACCCAGTGTCCTCGAAATGCACAGATACCCTGACCAACCCTGAGCTAAAGATAAAATAATGAAATTTTATCATCCCTAGGCCATTACACATTATTTTTATGTTTTAATTTGGAAGTCATGTTTTTTCTTTTAATCATATAACTGCCTTTTTTGCCTTTTGTGTGTGGTTTAGTGAGGGAGAATGGGGATAAAGAAATAAGTGTGTCTCGATCATATTAATGCTTGTAGTAAGTGCTGTGGCACCTTCTGGCACTTTTGGTGAGTTCTTGAGGAGTGTTAATTGGAAAGAATATGGCAGACGGCAACCAATAAGCAGCTTTCACAGCGTTGTTTATGAACTGAGATAGCTATCTATCACTTTTCTGCATATGTGTGAGTGTGCGGTGTGTGTGAGGTCCTATCTTGTTCTCTGTCTTGCTCATGTGTGTATAGCTGGCAGGAGAAGATTATAAATAAATCTTGAAAATGACAACCTCCAGACTTCAGAAGTTGTTGCAATGAGCATTGGCTGAGTTCCACAGCAGTTCCAGATGATAACACTATAACGTGTAATAGCTCATAAGCACTACATAGTGTCTATGGTTCTTTGTACCTTTCCACCAATCATGATGGTACGGGGAGTCCATTGCTTCTTGGGATCCTTCTTGATGCCTAAAAACAAATGTCATGTGCCATGTGACTGATAGATGCTTGCAAAGAGGAATAATAGATTTGGAAATAGGAAAACAAGAGAAGAGCACTCACGGTTATAGAAAGTGATAATGTGCAGGCAGTTGAGCAACTGTCTCTTATACTCGTGGATTCGCTTGACCTGGATGTCAAACATAGAATTGGGATTGATCTTCACCTTGTAGTGCTCTTCCAGGTGGGCAGCAAACTTCAGCTTGTTCTCCTGCAGCCAGAATAATAATTAATAATAATTAAATATTCCTGCACGTCATTGATTTAAAGGCTACAAAGGAAAATCCTTTCTCAAAGTCTTACTCACCTGTTTTACTTTGGCAACATCACGAATGAAAGCCTCATCATTAACAAAGTTGCTTAGCTTCCTCAGCTGACTCAGGTCCCGGATAAAATCCTCTCCTATTTTCTAGCACACACAAACAATAGTCTTGTCATTAAAATATAAGTTTTGGGAGAGGGGTATGGGTTAGTCTCTGTTATTCCACTAGAGGGCACTATTTCATCATGCGAGCTACTTATAAAATGACCAAGTCAAAATGATCTACCTACTATAAAAATGCAGCAATAAATATCTATTTTTTTATTTCAAGCGATCTACCCACACTACCTTTTCGATCGACTGGTAGATCGCGATCGACGTATTGGGCACCCCTGCTGTAGTCAGTAGCCAAAAATGTGGCTACTGACAAAATGTGCTGAAGATATGAGTCTATATAATCAAGCAAAGAAATTGACTCTGTAACCAAGTCCTTCTGCAAACAAATAACTTTTTATGTTTATATATGCATAGCAGAAGCTGCAATATTTACCTCATCAAAGGTCCCTGGGTGTTCCAAGCATTTTTGTGCATTATTTTTTTTCATGCATTTAATACAAATTCATGTATTAAAAAAAAATACAATATAAAAAAATATATTAAAACGTAATTCAGTGAATCTGACAGTAAAGATTAGAGTTCAGACTAGAAGAGAAAGCATTGCTCGCCCTGGCAGCCCACCTCCCATATACACATATTGCTTTAGAACTGCAAAAAAACTTGAGTGTTACACATGAAGTGTGATTACCTCAAATTAAAGGTACCACTACCACTAAGGTACTAAGGAAAGAAAAGCATAGGTTTAACTTACTGTAATCTATGCACATTAACAAAAAATCCACATGTAGCAGTAATGTTAGTGGACATAGCCATCTCAGACAGCAAATATGTCTTACTTATGAGCCCCTAGACGCAACCTTACAAAGTCTAAATATGGAATTGTAAAACTAAAACTTATATACATAGAGTTTGATTGATAACTTCAAACAACAAACTGTATTGTCTTGGCTAGTTTAGGGTGAAAAGTGCTTTTTAATACTAACCTCAGCAATAACCTCAGCCAGGCCAGGGTTGCACATGACAAGCCAGCGACGAGGGGTAATGCCATTGGTTTTGTTCTGGAACTTGTGTGGGTCCATCTCATAAAAGTCCTTGAACCTATGACCACGTTTCATAAAGGATATAAATCAGGTGGAGTGGAAAATGATAAATCTGTGTGTGTGTGTGTGTGTGTGTGTGTGTGTGTGTGTATGCTTTTGTGTCTGTGTGTATTCTGAGTCATACGTACACAGTAGCTATGAGGATGTCTGAGTGAATTTGCGCCACACCATTGACTGCGTGGGCGCCGACGATGCACATATGTGCCATATTGACCCTTTTAATTCCTTCCTCCTCAATCAGAGACATGCGGCGTAGGCGGTCCATATCACCAGGGTACATGGAGGCCACACGCTGTACACATGAAAATATTACGCACGGCCTTAAAACATCTAGTTAAAATTTTTTCCAACATAATACTCTGTTAATGTATAGTTTGGACATCTGGTGCCTGAAGTGTCAGCAGTATAGACTCAAATCAGCTGACATGAATGTCACTGACTGAATGAACCTAGAAATAAAGAAATCTGCCACAGACTTGCATTTTCAATTAAATCAAATAAAACATTTTGGACAATTATGTATGATATATGTATGATATATGTATGATATAAATGACTCTTTGTCTTTAAAAAAGAGGAGTCAAACTCCAACACCTAAAACTGTGCTTCTCTGACCTCCAGGTGGCGGCGGTTGATCTCGTAAATAATCTCAAGGTGCCGAGGTAACAGGGTCTGGAAGAGGTCAATGGGCCAGCGCTCCAAAGCCTCAGGCAGGACAGTGTGGTTAGTGTAAGCACAAGTCTTCACAGTGATATCCCAGGCCTAAAAACACAACACAACAAAATGCATGGTGCTACTTTACCTGCTACACTTGCTTTAGAGTTCTGAGTTAAGAAATTCCTCTTACCTTCTCCCAAGTCAGCTTCTCATCATCCAATAGCACCCTCATCAGTTCAGGGATTGCAAGAGCAGGGTGAGTGTCATTCAGCTGAATGGCCACCTGATGGTAGACAAGAGACAAATACTGTATGGACTGCAGACTTAACCAAGAAAGCTGGTTCCAAAAACATTAGCAAAAGAAATGATGAACAAGGGTGCTAATCCTTTACCTTATCAGGAAGAGTAGTGAAGTCTGTGCGCACAATCTCTCTGGAGCCAAATTTGGAGGCCTTAAAGCGGCGGATGATGTCCTGGAGGGTAGCAGCGACAACAAAGTACTCCTGCTTCAGACGTAGCTCCTTTCCTTCAAAGAACTGAAAAGAAGAGGTGTGTGTGTGTTTGTGTGTGTGTGTGTGTGTGTGTGTGTGTGTGTGTGTGTGTTAATATGATAATGAACAAAACAAACAAAATAAATAAATAAATAAAATAAAGTTAACTCACATTGTCATTGGGATACAGAACTCGAGATATATTCTCGGCCAAGTTGCGGTCCAGCACCGCCTGGATGTAGCCACCGATGTTGACTAGGTACAAAAAGTTGGAAAATCTGTGTTTCATTTGAACTAAGGAAAATGGTGTGTAACACAATTATCTGTGTGTGACTTACAGTCTTTTAGGTTGAACTCGCAGGGCGCCTTGGCAGACCACAGCCTCATGGTGTTCACAACATTGTTCCTGTAGCCTGGCACAGGGGTGTCATATGGCAAAGCCAACACAACCTGCCAGTATGAGTCGGCAAAAATCACATGGTTTCCATCGTGTCTGCAAAACACACTCAGACATAACGAAGAACTGTGCTTACCTGAGTGTCAACCCATTTGACTCCATCTGGATGGTGCTCTGTCCTGCCATAGAAGTGGACCGGACGCATGTATTCAGGGCGGGCTTTCTCCCAAGGGTTGCCATAGCGTAGCCAATCATCGGCTTCTTCAATCTGTTTGTCATTAAGATGCTACAATCAGCCTTATTGTCCTGTGATTATTAGGACAAGATCCCTGATGAAATGCTGTTTACAAAGAGGTGACAAATTAATAGATAAACCAGTGATTTGGCTGTAGGGGGAACAAGAAAATGTCACTACAAATTAATGCAAAGTTATTCTGACTGAACATCAGAGTTGCAAAGTCTTCACCACAATGCTTCTGCTTCTTATTAGCCACTTATAAAGACCTGACATTAGGCTTACCAGTACAGGTACTGGAAAAAGTGGCATAGATAGATAGTATCTGTATTAAATGCTTTATTTTCCCCCATTACCTTAGAATGGCTTTTTTTATAGTGTCATTATAATTCCACTTTTATAGTTTCACATGATGGGAGTAGCCTTATTTAGCAAGACTACACCCCGATCCACGTGCTCATCAATCCATAAAGTTCCAGAGATGTGTAGAACCTTTGCCCAGGTTCACTGAAGGTGTTTTAGTGGCTCATGGAATCCCAACACATTTTATGGTGATTTTTCATCCTTTAATATAATACCTGTCTGTATATTTCTTGCAATGTTTGACTCACCTGCCAGCCATTAGCAATTTTCTGGTTGAAGATGCCAAACTCATAGCGAATGCCATATCCATAGGAAGCTAAACCAAGAGTAGCCATAGAGTCCAGGAAGCAAGCTAGTTATAGGAATAAGAGGAATAGGGTGGGCACAGAATTAGAAGACATTTAACTACACACTTTTAATGCTTTTTAGCTTTTGTCCTCATATCATTGATGCTATCATTGGTGATTGTCCTTTAGTGAAACAATGTAATCGTTAGAGATTTAAATGTAATTAAAATCCTTGTAACTATACATTATTATAACCATAAAAAAAGAAATTGGGCATTTTAGAACTGTTAAAGGACAAATGAAATGGAGAGAGGGGGTATATACCAGCCAGTCGACCCAAGCCTCCATTTCCCAGTCCTGCATCCTCTTCAATGTCCTCAAGCTCCTCCATGTCCAGACCCAGCTAGAACAAGAGCAGTTCTGTCACTGCATCCAATATAGTTAACAAACGTAAAGTTCTGTACAATAATGCGGACCTGGTACACAGCTTCATCACAAGCGTTCTCCAAGGCCAGGTTCACCATGGTGTTCTGCAGTGTACGACCCATGTAAAACTCCAGCGAGAGGTAGTACACACGCTAAGGAGAAAAAAAAGAGATACACAGCCACAAGGGTGTTGGTAAAATCAGGTACTGATTTAAGGTGAGGTGGCCTGGGGTTCAGTCAGTATTCTAATTCATTCCAAAGGTGTTGAGGTCAGAGCTCTGTAGCCGACCATTCAAAATCTTCCACTCCAATTTATATAATCTATGTCTTTTTGGAGCTGGTTTTGTGCAATGGGGCACCTGAAACAGTTTTGGGTATACTAGTTAATGTGAAGGGAAAACATATTGCTACTGCATCCAAAAAAATCCTATACAAATTGTGTGCCTCCAACTTTGTGGTAACAATTTGGAGAACCACAAATAGTCAATTATCTATTATAGCCAATTATCAATATCTCCCAATACTTTGTCCATATAGTGTACATTTGAAGAGTCGCAACAAAACAAAAAAAACGTTAACGCAATGTTTATCATACATTCTGTGCAGCTCAGCTATAAATACTACTGTTGTTTATTTTTTATAACTAGCATGCTAAGTTAGTAAGTACTTAGTGTCCACTTTCTCTAAGGTAATGTGTTGTGTAGTATGTAATGGTCAACTGCAGTAAATATGTTTACTAATTAAAAAAACAATCCCTTTTCTTTGTTTTCTAACCAACAGTGATGTAGATTTCCTGTAACATTGCGGGAATGACTGGTTTAGTAGCAAAACGAGTACAAGAGCCATACTAAAAACAGAAATTGCAAATGTCTCCTCGTATCTTTAGAGTGATTGAAGGCAACCTTATAAAATAGGGAACAAACTGAGACAACAGATTACTGAATACTTACAGCTTTCCAAAATAAATTCGTTATTTTCTACAAAAAGTAGACAAGAGAAGGAATAATTTAGCGCTACCACTGACACTTTTGGACACAAATATATTTATTTGAAGCATAAAACTATTAATTAACCACAAAACATTAAAGAAACCCATTTGTTGAAAATGTATATGGCCAGGGTTGCACCATACAGTGTACTACACGAAACCCCAGGATGAAGCTTTTGCTGGATTTTCTAACATGTGATAATGTCTGTACAATAGAAAACCACAAGGAAGCTCATTGCAGAGCATAAAAAACCCCAAACAAATGCATGATGGAAGTATGCTTTGAGGTTATTTGAAGGCCTAGATAATAGACCAGTAATGGATTAAACAATTTCAAAGTGGAAAAATGCAAAAACAACAGTAGAAATGCCAGTATTGAATTAAAAGAAATGCTGCTAACCAACCTAAACCTTTACATTAAATATACAGTAGCAAAAAGACTAGCCATTTTTGAATTTCTTTTTGAAAATTTAATTTGAAATAATTAGAAACATTATTTTTTTTTTATTATTAAGGTTATTGACAATAATGGACGCACTATTAGTTATTAAATAAACTTACCCATAGCCAGTACTTTAAATTTCGATAATCTTTAGACACTTATTTTTATCATTATTGTATAAACATGCACATATCAGGTTTATCATATGTGTAAACAATAGTAATAGTTTGCAGATAGTTTACTAGACCTCTTATAGGTTCCTGAACCTTTCACTGTAGTTGGCATTTGTAGGTTGGATTATTGGTTCAGTTGAGTTATTTACGTTTACATTATACATATTCTTTTTATGTGACAAGGCAAACAGGCTAATAATAATAAAAATTATATATAAAGCATAAATTACTCCTATTATCAGGGATATCCAGCTTTGCAAGTTAACACGTTTTTTTTAAATATCACTGTATATATACTTTATGTACTATATTCTGCATATTTAAAAAAATATTATATACACTATTATACTTCAATTATAAATGTATTATATACTATCATACTATATATGTATTAATGTATTTTAGCATAATTTACAAAAAAAAGCATACTGCATGAATTCAAATATTTATGCCATCATCATTATATTGTTTTAAAATTATTCATTATACTGAATGCAATTTATTTGCAATTACATTTTAATATACCAAAAGGCATACAATATATTTGGCTGTATTTTTTTATATTTTAGTTTAAAGGATAATTTATGTATTTATTTTATATTTAGTATGTGGAGGATAAATCTAAAGACTAGTTTACATGTGCCACAGTTGTTTCTTTCCACTATTGAAGACACACCCTGGCATAAATGGGTGTGTTTGTGTGTTGGGGGGTTGGTTGTGGTCGGGGGGCTAAGACTGGTGTAAAGGGGGAGAGGAAGGTCACTGGTGTTATATAACAGTGGCATTTTATTTGCAGTAAAAATAACCATGCTGGGGTCAGGAGAAAAGGTTATGAAGTCTGTTAGCCTGCACACTGTCCCAGTTTGAGGGGCCATTCAAGTTAAAATTTTGGAAGATTCCTTAGACTTAACTTCAATCTATATGATCCTCTATGCTGGGCTTGGTTTTCATGACACCCTGGATTTCAGCCCATACAGCAGATGTATCCTATGGTGACATTTCATTAAATAAGTGAATGACTTTTAACCTTTGTAGTGAAGATACCTAAAACTTTCAGCAACCTTGAGCTTGGTGTGAACAGAGAAGGTCAGAGGTGCTGGAGATGCACAGAAGTATTCCAGATTTAACTGGGCTAAAATACGCCCACGTTGCTGTAGCGCACTAACACAACAACACAGTGTAGCTATTTAACATGAAGTGCTTAGTGGCACTTCAAATTGGAAAATTGGAAACATTAATAGGAACATGTGCTTGATGTCAGCTGTAATTTGCATTAAGAGAACAGCTCATTGGGTTTCAGATGAGCGGACTTGTGCACTAAAAATGTCCTGAATGTAGTGTCAAATTAAAACTGTGCAATATTGAATCTGCATTTTAATATAATGTGAATTGGAACTCATCGGATGGCATTTTAGTTGAATATTAGCAAATAAAAAGCCCTGCATACTGCAACTCTAAAATGTAAACTGTGCTATAAGGCAAGGACGATGACTGCAAGCGTATCTATACAATACCTATATGACAACAAGTTTGCATATCCTCCATAAAATAGTGCATGAGCACAACTGTGTGTTCGAAAAGACTCAGAGGTCAGTGTGAGTGGAAGGCTCTTCACCATGTCAGGATGATGCAGTGGTCATTATTACCCACGCTTCATCATCCAGCCTCGCCAGCTCGTGTGCAATGTACACTAATATACCCAGTGATCATTAAGATCAATGTACTCTTTTTAGCTGAAGATGATTTCTTCAGTTGCCGTATGGAGATCATCTTCAGCCGAGGGAAGAGGTCAGAGAAGGTCAAAGATGAATATTTACGGCCATATTAATATAACACAAATGCCCCGAAGAGCCAAAGCTGTGGTGTTGCCAATGAGCTGTAGAAATGTAATAATACTAAATAACATGCCGCATGACAGCCACGAGAGTGCGAAATGATCCTTGAATAACCTTTTATTTTTCTAGATGAAAATGAAATGCAAACACTTTTATTTATTTCTCTTAGTGATATCATTTGCACACGTTAGAGAATGGAGCTTATTACAGCACGTTGATCTTGCTTATACAGGGGAACGACCACAAAATGGACCTGAGTGTGATTTGTACAGATTACAAGAACTAGAATTATGAGTCAGGGTAGAATTTGCATTCTTTCTTTTGACTTTATTTTAGATTAGGATTAAAATTATTCAGTCTAAATGTAATGTTCCTTGCTTACTTTTTTTTTTTTTATGCAATTCTCCTTTTCCAGGGCAATGTTCAAGATTTTAGAGATGAACACTGCTGACTCAGCAGGTGCTGAATGAATGAGCAATGAAGGACATGATCACTCTGAATTAAGGATTTAAATGCAAAATCAACATTTTTTTTGCCTACCGTGTATATATATATATATATATAGAGTTTTAACACTTCACTGCATTTTAGTGTTTAGTTTAATTACTCATTTTCACAGTGTGCTCAAAGTATCAAGAAAACACAAAATATTCAAATGCGGTATGTATCGTCATAGCTGCATTATTTAAGGAAATCAAATATGAATTTCGAAATCAGATTCACAATCTTAGGATCTTGACTCTATATTGCATCTATTTTCTAAACATCATCCAACCACCCAAGTTTGAATTTTCTAAAAATGAATGCATTTCATTACAAATTAATGATTTCAACAATTTTTTTTTATTTATGGTCTCCCAATGAATGTGTGTGTGTGTGTGTGTGTGTGTGTGTGTGTGTGTGTGTGTGTGTGTGTGTGTGTGTGTGTGTGTGTGTGTGTGTGTGTGTGTGTGGGTGTGTTCATCCAGAATGCCTCATGTGTGTTTCCAAGATAATCTTTAAATCCAGAACAGTCCTGAGGATTAAATGCTTACTGAAAATAAATGAACAAATGTTTGAATGGCTGGATGAATTAACTAATTCATTTATCTAAATTAATTCATTAAATTCATTAAACTATTCAATGAAACACTTTTCAGAAGGGTTTTAAACGATATATATTTCATTGTAGCTGGATCCTTACCTGTTATACCTTTTTTTCACATACCTACATGTTTCCAGCTAATAAATCTCATTGTTGTGCAAATAATTTTTTTATTCATTGCAAGTATATATTTAGTATATTGTCATATTTTGGATGCTCAGAAACATATGCACATATCTCTGTTAGCTCTGCACATATCTATGTGGGGTCCTGGGGAATTTTCTAAACTTTACTTACTTTAGGGTCCTTCTCATAGTAGTGTTGCTGGGTCCTGATCCACCTGCCTACCAGGTGATCCCTCACTGTGTGCGCCAGGGCGAAGTAGTAATCCCTCTTAGTGGCCACATTTCTGTCCTTCACCAGTGTAAAATGGAGGTGCCGGTTGAAGTTGGTCTTCAAGTCGGTCACATTCTCCACACCAGCAAGACCTCTGACAGAAATCTGTTTCCTTCTATCATGGTCGGACAGTGGTTTGGACATGATGCAGGATGAGTCCCGAACACAGGAAACACACAAAACTGATCTCAGCTGGAGCCCAAAGCTGTCACTGCAGCACCACTTCAACCCTGACAGCTGATCTGATTTAAAACCAAGCTCATTAATATTCATAAGTGGGTAGGGTTAATATTAATTGCTAGAAACAGAAATATTAGGGACTTTAATAAGAAAGACGTTTATATAGCACATTCAATGGTTTATATTTTGAGCAATGGAAATTGATTTGTAGCTGCATAGTGTTTTATTTCCAACAAAAGCAGCAATTCATAATGAAACTACCACTCCCAGAATCCCATGTTTCTTGATGGATGTCACAGACGCTGTGTGTGAGAAGGGGAGAAGACTGAGACATTAATAGCTCCGTGTGACCCATTTTAAAGGCCGTGATATTTAAAAGGCATGTTTGCGAATGTCAGAAGATATCACCAACCTGCAAGACCTACAGAAGAGCTGTACAGTAATATTAATAATAATCCTCCTCATCATCATAATCATCATCATCTTCATCATCACCATCATCATAATGCACCAGCAATACAAAACCAATGTTGCAATTAATAAATGTTAATAAAATGTGTGTGTGTGTGTGTGTGTGTGTGTGTGTGTGTGTGTGTGTATATATATATATATATATATATATATATATATATATATATATATATATATATAAAAGAGAAATAGTCACTTTAAACAAAAACTGATTTTATAAAATTGCAAAAGTGAATAATAAACTGATTTTGTCACATTTCCCTGCGATTAGAATGACATCAGTAAGTTCACTTCCACGACACGCCCACTAGGGGCTCTATAATTCCCTCGTGACCTTAAACATCCATCAAACTCAAATCACATCCTGCAGCTTCAAGCAGCTGCATACATTTAAAAGAAACATTTAAATGACTAAACATCTAAATGTGGATGATATTAAATCTAGAAACATGAGAACAAATATGACATGCACAAGCTTACTCTAAGCTTTACTAGGAAACACCTGTATGCCTGCTCATTTGTTTAATTTCATAATCAGTTACTCACCTGTCTTGTTTCATTAAGCATGTGCCCATATATATATATATATATATATATATATATATATATATATATATATATATATATATATATATATATATATATATATATATATATATATATATATATATATATATATATATATATATACACGTATGTATGTGTGTATATATGTGTATACATGTTTATATACTAACAGCCAAAAGTTGACACACCATCTCCTTCAGTGTTTTTTCTTTGTTTTTATTATTTTCAACATTGTGCATTAATACTGAAGACATTTAACCTATAAAAGAACACAAACAGAATTATGTAGTAAACAAAAACGTGTTAAATAAGACAAAATATGTTTTATATTTTAGATTGTCTAAAATAGTTTTTTTTAGCTTTGATGATTACTTTGCAAACTCCTGGCATTCCTTTAACAGAATCACGAGGTAGTCACTTGGCATGGTTTTTAATTCACATATGTGGAATCTCAAGAGTTAATTTGTGACATTTATTGCCTTCTTAATGGGCTATAGACTATCAATTGTCTCGTGCAGGGTAAAGGATGAGTACAAAGTCAATAGCCCCATTAGTGCTACTACAATTACTGTACAAATCCATATTGTTGCAAGAAACTCTTAGTTAAGTCAATAGAAAGGACAGTCTGCCAATGCGTTAAGAAAAGAAGGTCAGTCAATCCGAAAAATCTCAAGAATTTTTTTATGCAGTCTCTGAAACTATTAAATGCCATGATGAAACAGGCTCTTACAGTATGAGGACTATCCCCGCAAAGAAAGACCAAGAGCTACCTCTGCTGCAGATGAATTACCAGGCATATTTTACCATCCACTGTTCAGAAAAGACTGTATGAGTCAGGCCTTCATAGTCAAATTGCAGCAATGAAACCATTACTTTGGAAGAACAAGCAGAAGCACAATTTTCCTGTGCAGTCAATAAAGTCTCAAATTTGCTTGAGAAAAAAAACTAAAGAAATGGACATTAGATCAGTGGAAAATTGTCCTTTGGTCTAATGAGTCCAAATTTGATATTCTTTGTTTTTATCTTTGTTAAATGTGCAGAGGATGAACAGATGAGTCCTGATGGCGGTTCCCACTAATGCCACTATTGATGGTTTAGTCAAACTTGAGTCACCGCTGGTAACTCCTCAAATTTGATGGAAAACCATTCCAGGTGATTACGTCATAAGGCTGACTGAGAGAATGCCACGGGGGGCAAAGCGTTCCTCATAGCAAAAAGTAGCTATTTTGAAGAATTTAAAATATAAACCTGGGTTATTTAACTCGTATTGGTTAACTTAATAATGATATGTGTTGTTGAATAATTTGGATGTCCTCACTATTAATGTTCAATTGTTAAAAAAAAAGAAAGACAAAACACTAGAAGAGAAGATGTGTCTAAACTTTTGACTGAAAATAAATACACACATATACATACACTGTATATCAATACCTTATCTATAAAAAAAAAAAGTTTATTATATATTTATTACAGATTTCAATGGTTTTAACCATATAACTCAAAACAAGCATATTAACAATATTATGTGTATTATGTCTGATCTAATGTGTTTTGTCAGTGGAAGTTTAGGAGAAAGGAGAAGGAATTGCTGAAGAACTGTATGTATAAAACAGTTGCATCTCTGAAACAGTTTCTTCAGTGACAGATTGTTACATCTTAGGTGTCTGAAGGAGGGATACCAAAGGTCTGTTCTTCCTTCTGTTATTAGACTTTGCAATCAGAGCTGCTCCCAGTGAACCAGTCACCATAATACCACTGTTAATACTGTTTATTAAACTGATAAATAACACTAATTAAAATGTTTGTGCAATAGCCAAAGTGCACTAACATCCATTAAAACTGCAATACTACCTAGTACAAATTGTTTTTTTGATAGTGTAACTACTACTAATGTTATTGTTGTTTTTCTCTTTTGTATTTATATACTGCTCTCTATATATTTGTACAGTGTTTCTGCTTCATATTACAATTTTTCTCTTTGCTGCTGTAACATGGAAATTTCCCAACTGTGGGATGAATACATTATCTTATCTTATCTTATCTTATCTTATCTTATCTTATCTTATCTTATCTTATCTTATCTTATCAGATTATCTTAATCAGCAGTTTAAAGATTAAAAAATTTAAACACATCAATTTCTAGAAATTGACTTGCTGTCAAATAGTCTTTGATTATTTCAGCATTACCAAAACATTTTATTTGGGCTGTGCTGCACATTATCAAATTTTAACCTTGCAAAAGCAGTGGTTCCTGGTAGTTATTTCTATATATTTGACTTAAAATGGATGCAAATCTGAGAGCATGTAAATTATATCCAGCATGTAGATGGTGACAAGATCGGCAATCTAATACTTAATTACATAAATTAAGTACAGTTAGTGAGGTATTTTTCTGCCTCTGTGCACAAGCACAATCCAACCAGATAATAGTAGTCGAGTGTTTTAGCAAAGCGACATGCTGAAGTGTCTAACAAAGGTTGTATCTACACTACATGGACAAAAGTATTGGGACACCTGATGTTACTAGCCATATGTGCTTCTATACTAAACTATTTCCACAAAGTTAAAGGTACATAAGTAAATAGGATGTTTTAGGATGTGGCAGTTTTACATTTTTCCTTTACCTGAACTTTTTGTATATTTGTATAGGGCTTTTAACAGTGGACATTGTCTTTTTGACAAAGTATCTTTACACAGATAATGCACTAATAAAGAATGAATTAGATTGTTCTTTATATGTGTAAGTTTGTTCCTAATGAGCAAGCTGGTGGAAAACTGTGACAAGACTCCCTGAGATGGCATAAGGAAGAAACCTTGAGAGGAACCAGACACACGAGGGAACCCATCCTCATCTGGGTGTCTATTTATTAGTCTTCCATGTTGTTGAGGTGTGAAGCAATGATCAAATGCAAACCGTAGTCCTGAGTCAGTGTAGCAGTCTGTTCACATTAAGTAGAGTCCACACCTACATCACCTACACCTATATTTACTAACACCATTTTGAGTGAATAAACACAAATCTCCACTAGCACACTTCAAAATCTGGTGGAACATCCTCCCAGAAGAGTGGAGATTTACTTTTAATTAAATTCATTTGTGCTCTAGGCTGTGTTTTAAAAACAATTCTCGTGTTATTTGATGTGGGAGCATGTTAAACGTGCTTGGAGGGTGTTGTGACGTGTGAAAGGAACCATTCGGTTAACAACAGGAAATGCAAGGACTGTAAGTTTCACAACCAGGCCGGAAACAGTGTGATCACTGCGAACCCCTGCTCTTGTTTTTCTGTAGTTAAACACACTTTGGAGTACATTGTGTCTTCTTGTACATTTACAATTCTGAGAGGATTACTGGATCATTTTTCTGCTGCAGACCTTCAAAGTAAGTGAGTATGACTTATTGTATTAGTATTAAACAACGTTTAGTAGTGTTTAGATTATTATATTTCTGTAATTAAGTCTTTTATTATTAGCCGTTTATATAATACAGTGCTGTTTGAACCCCAGCTATCACCATAATAAGTGGAGGGCGTGGGAGTTTTTATAGTTGCATGAGAATTACTGATGGTGCTCATAACCAAATTGTTCTGAGCTCCCCTTTTTATTTTCCGGTGTTTGCACTGCTTTACGTGCTTCTGCCATGCAGAATTTGCAGAGTGACAAAGACGGATCAAAGAGAGGCGTGGAAAATCGAAAGAGAGTGAGAGAGAGAACGAGAGAAGCAAAGGAAGATGGAGAGCATTTTATCGGATCAGTCAGCCAGCGTGGAAGAACTGGTTGAAGCCTGCATCAAAGCATTCGGTCAGTAGTCCCACTCGCTCTTGTGTAAGCTCACTGATCAAGCAGCTCATATGCAGGCTGGACCTTTCTCTGTGCTGATTAGAGGGATTCCCTCACTTTCTGTGTCAGTGTGAATGAAGTTCTCTTTCGCAAAGCAGTCAATGCTCTGTTTTGTCTTTCTCATTAATTCAGGGAAAGATATGAGGTTACCCACTTCAAGTCGTGATTTAGTTATGCAGCCTAGTCTCACTCTTAGCACTTTCTCTTTCTATCTTACAGATGAGGAAGGAGTGTTAAAAGATGCCTCGGAGGTAAGGATGTTCCTAATGATGCATCCCTGGTACATTTCTTCCACCGACTTCGCCAAGAAACTCCTCCTGAAGTATCCTTTCCAACATCTTATATTATGTTGGTCCCCCTTTTGCTGCCAAAACAGTTCTGACCCATTAAACATTAACAGCATTAATTTCTTTACTAATATGAGCTACAGGAGCTCGTCTGTTGGATTGGACCACACGGGCCAGCCTTTGCTCCCCACTTGCATCAGTGAGCCTTGGCAGCACATGACCCTGTCACAGGTTCACCAGTATTCCTTCTTTGGAGCACTTTTGATAGATATTGACCACTGCAGACCGAGAACAGCCCACAAGAGCTGTTGTTTTGGAGATGTTCTGACCCAGCCCTCTAGTTATCACAATTTGGCCCCTTGTCAAACTCACTCAAATCTTAACACTTGCCCATTTTTCCTGCTTCTAACACATCAACTTTAAGGAGAAAAATGTTCCATTGGCTGTCTTAATATATCCCACCTACTAACATGTGCCATGATGAAGAGATAATCAGTTGTATTCATCCACCGGTCATAATGTTATGTCTGATCGGTGTATATTGTGAACTATTCATTTAAATAACCAAAAGACGTCACGTTTTATGATCACCCTACATTTAAATGACCTAAATGAAAGGTGCAGTCAATGATTTTAACCATTTTATGATTTTGAAACAGCACACACAACCCCAAAACACAAATTCATGTTTCCTAGCCAACTATAACTAATAAATGCTAACCAAAAAAGCAGGAACTCCACCTTGTTCTGATTGGTTGGATGCAAAAAGTCTACCTAATTTGGTTTTTCTGCTTTTGTTTCTGGGAAAAACAGGGGTTTTCCTCTGCATATTGCAGCTGCAATATTCGGTGGTCTGATGCAAAACAGTGCAACCATGAAACTTATTATTTTCCAGCAACACTTCACCAACATTTTCAAATGTTTTTTATTAATTAGTGAATATTTATAATAGTTGTGTTCAATGTTGTGGGGTGTTCCTGAAACAATTTGGTTCTGTTATGACTTACATTTTCACACTAATTAAAAAAAAAAAAACAGTTCTTACACACTCTTTAATTTCCCCCCTTTTGAAGCTAAAGGTCAAACATTTACAGCTTGTCATACATGTTGCTTTACCAGATAAGAAGCATTTCTCTGTTAAATAACTACTAACTGTTAAATAACATTTTTAATTGGGTTATTATTCTGATGTTGATTAATTTCATACAGCAGCCATGACAATAGTGCTGGCTACTAATATAGATGCAATACAGTATCATTTTTATAGTAACAGCTCCTTTATTTGTATGTCAGATGCTCCACATGGTCTAAGTTTAATAATAACCCAATAAAAAATATGCGTAGTTATTTAACAAAGAAATGCCTCTGATCTGGTAAACATGTATTTTTAATTGGATTGCTAGTGTCTCAGTGATGTGGTATAATACAAATTTTAAAATTCTGTCCACACATTTAGTGATTTAGCTTTAATCAAGCCCATACAACAGTCACAGGACACAAATTCATAAAGTTTAAATTAATAACAAGGTACTTATTTGTAATTTACAGAATTCTGCGACATCAGTAGAACAATGAACAATATTGTGATAAAGACGATCAGACGTAACAAACAACTTATATTCGGAGCAGCTGTACTTACTTTGCAGTCTGAAACCCATACTTCATTTTCCTAACATCATAACTGACTGGAAGCCATAATTTACCTCTCTTGGGTGTCAAGTCTTTTTCACGGCGTGCAGTTTGTCATGCGCCGATGCTGTCAGCGTGAGAAATGCTCGGCACTGTCACATGTTCATTTTTCACACCTTTTCTTGTATTGAATTACACTGACAAAATGGAGATTTACCGTAACAGCATAACAGGTCTCAAAATTGTTCTACTGGCTGCCGCTCTCAGATTTGTCATCTTGTCAAGTAAGTCGAGAATCAAATCAAGAATCGAATTTGTTTGCTGACCTGTAAATAAAGCTTGCTCACTTTGATGCACCCTTATGGCATCGCAGCTCAGAGAAAATGGCTGTGCTGAGAATGCCCAAAGCACTCATTGTTTTTATGTAGCATGGAGGGCTATTTCATGCCTTGCTAAGCGCCACTCTCTCTCCTTTTCTTTCTCCCTCTCTCTCATTCTTCCCTACTCGCTGTCTCGGCTCCCCTCAGGTACTGGATGAGTGAGTTCCCAGCCGAGTTTGACCTTAACCCGGAGCTGGCTGAGCAGATCCGTTGTCTGAAAGAGCTGCTTGAGCAGAACGGTGATGTGAGGCGAAGTCTACTCATAGACATAGACAGTGTGTGAGTCAAACAGCACACTAAAGACATTTACTTTTATGATGTATAGGGCCACATCAAGCACAGGGAGATAGTTATAACCTTATGATCACCATACACTGAGCAAGTAAGTATATACTGGTCAGGGATGTAGCAGGTCCAGTTTATCCTGGAAACACTGGACGCAAGGCAAAAGAATTTATCCTGAGGGACCAATATGTGCACACATTCACATCTAGGGGTAATTTAGCATCGCCAAATTGCCTGCGGCATGTTTACTGGAGGTAAGGAATGAAAACCCTGAGGAAATCATTGTGAACATTAGAAGAACATGTGAAATTCCACACACACATATAACTGCTGTTCAGGACTGAGCCAGAAACTGTTTTCTTATTTTAGTTGGATTGGTTGTGCTAAATCGTCCCTGAAGAAATGCTATTTATGGAAGCTCATTTTCATTTCAGGACGTTCCATCAGCAAAACCAACAACTCCAAGCTGTTGACATTATTTTTAACTCTAATTGTTTGTCAGTTAATGTCTAAATTGAATCCATTAAATCTTAGCAACCAGTCAAACCGCCTAATAAGTATTAGAACATTTCTTTAATAACGGTTAGTTGGCATTTTATCCTTCATGAACCCCCTGGGGTTCAGAAACCATTATTCGGAATTATGAATTAAAACATTTAGGGATACCTACTACAAACCAGTTTGATCTACCACATGGCATGTATATGTGATCATGACAAACTTTGTAATAACCCTATGACTGAGCATGTGAGTTTGCATGTAATCTATTAATCTCTTCAGCCCATCGTATGAGTGGAAGCGACAGCTGACCTCGAGTATTCAGAAGAAGAGTAAGACCTCTCTGCTGTTTGACCATTTGGACTCCTCCACCCTGGCCGAGCACCTGACCTTCATGGAGTACAAATCCTTTTGCAAGATCCTGGTGAGGCACAAACATGAACTGCAAAGTCTTGTAGTAATCTGTCGTAGGAATCCATTGCCAATTTTATCAATTAATGTGGTTTACAATACATATCTGATTATGTATTCAAGGTTAACTAGCTAACTACTGATGACACTGACATTCTATCTAGTTAGCTAGGTAGCTAGCTATATAGGTATATAGTAATTTTTGTGGAGACTAAAGCATTTAAGCTTTATAGATGTTATAGTATAAATTTATTTATAATTTATGCTTAATTTATGCTCTCTGGTGTCAACCAGAAGATAACAGGTTTTGTTATGCATCTGGTTCCTTTCAAGGTTTCTTCCCCTTTGTTTATCAAGATTTTTTATTTTCCATAGTCACTAATAGTTTGCTCATTAGGAATGTGAATCTACATTTGGACTTTTGTGAAACTTCTATGTAAAAATATCTATTGCCAAAATCACTAAAGAATTAAAGCTGAATTTATACTTGTATCTCCACAGTTCCAGGACTACCACAGCTTTGTGATGCAAGGGTGCACTGTAGATAACCCCATCCTGGAACGCTTCATCACCCTCTTCAACAGTGTGTCACAGTGGATCCAAATGATGGTGCTCAGTAAACCTACAGCCCAGCAGAGAGCCAATGTCATCTGTGACTTCTTCAAAGTGGCCCAGGTTAGACCAAGACATAACTGAGATAGACATCTTCTGAGAATACAAACCCATTAATAATGCATGTTTCTTTATTTTCAGAGGTTGCTAGAGCTGCAGAACTTTAACACTCTGATGGCAGTAATCGGAGGGTTGAGTAACAGTTCCATCTCCAGACTAAAAGACACTCAGGCTCTTATTAGTAATGATGCTCGAAAGGTAAAGTCTGCCTGTTTTCAAATCAAAATGAAACCATTAAACATAGGTTTTCTGAATTTGTCTGTATTTTGTATATAGTGATAATGGCAAATGTATGAATAACCATATTGAAGGTATATTTTATATTGACTTCCAATATGAAATTTCAGCAAATTCAGCATTTCCCATGACATTGCCATTCAGAGAGTCTATCCTTATCTCCTCATTTTTTTGAGTCATTTGTCACACTGACTATTTAACATTTCCACATTGCCTCTGACAGTTTCCATTATGCTTTATCAGGTGTTTGAGGGGCTTGTGGAGTTGATCACGTCCAGCGGGAACTATAGTCGCTATCGACAACGCTTTTCAGAGTGCACCGGCTTCCGTTTCCCTATTCTGGGGGTGCACCTGAAAGACTTGATTGCTGTACACGTGGCCCTTCCTGACTGGGCTGACCCAGAGAAAACCCAAGTCAACCTCACCAAGACACAGCAGCTTTACACCATCCTGCAGGAGCTGGCAGTGATCCAGGCCACGCCACCCAAAATTGATGCCAGCCCAGATCTCCTCAACCTGCTCATTGTGAGTCCAGGGCTAAAAATGTGGCCAAGCACAGTCTTAAGAAGGAGGATCATCAATTGAGCTGTCATCATTGGGAATTGCAACAAGCCCAAACAGAGGTCTAATCGGGGCAGGAATCATGCTGTGTCATTCTTGGTCTATAAACATTTTTTTCAACATAAAAAAGGAGCAGCGGTTAGAACAGATAATCACAGGGTTGCAAGGTTCATGGTTTCTACTTCAAGTTGGGTTAGTTTTACAATTCTCCACTGCCCTTAATGTCTTGTTATAAAGCAAATAATTAAAATAAAATCTAAGGCATTTCTACAATCAAAGGCAAAGTGCAGGCAGAGCATCTATGATAGTAGAAAGTTTCTACTGTAAGATAACATGAAAATTAGACAAGTTAAAGGGGGATTATTGACTGATTATTGTCCAAGGATCAGAAATGCATTTCCCATGCAAAGCCAGAAAATAAAGTACTTTTCCAATAACTGAATCAGATTTGTTCATTGAATTTAAAGTATGTTTGTCTATTAACATGAAATCCTTTCTCTTTTAATGAGCTCAGGTGTCTTTAGACCAGTACCACTCTGAGGAAGAGATCTATC
The DNA here is from genome assembly GCF_014805685.1 of Silurus meridionalis. Classification (NCBI taxonomy): domain Eukaryota; kingdom Metazoa; phylum Chordata; class Actinopteri; order Siluriformes; family Siluridae; genus Silurus; species Silurus meridionalis. The sequence continues at coordinate 18,466,710 of NC_060898.1, forward strand.
AGCTTTCGCTGCAGAGAGAACCACGTAGTCTGAAATTATCGGTGAGTTTTTTGTGCCGGTATTGGTTCTCCATAAAGCACCGATCAGAACCTTGTGACAGCAACTTGCCTCAAATTACTACTATTTATGACATGGTTTTGACAGATTAATGTACCGATTTTGATTGCATAACCCACTTACTTGGGCTTGCAGCTGGGAAATTGGACAACTACACTGTAATTATTCTTTTTAGACCTCCGACAGGAGTCATTTGTACAAATCCATCAGTGCCATGCATATTTTGCAATAACGACTTCTCCATTTATTTTGGCTTGTTAGGCATCCAGCTCAAAGCCACAATCTCCTTTAATAGAGCAGTGGGCATCTTCAATCAAACCCAAGGCTGACCGTGCGATCATCAACAAACACATAGAAAAGATGGTGGAGGCAGGTTATTCACTCAACTAACTTTTTTTTCTCTTATTTATGATTTCTTTTTGAATGAGCCAGCACATTATGAGCCACTGTCATATATATTTGTTTCAGTCTGTATTTAAAAACTTTGACACGGATGGGGATGACTACATCACTCAAAAGGAGTTTGAAAGCATCAGAAACAACTTTCCTTACCTCAGCAAGTTTGATGACCTCGACCAAAACCAGTGAGTCAAATCAAATTTTTTTTTTTTTTACCCATTACATTTTGATGCATGTACTACACAGTATAGTCTCACTTTTTTTTTGTCTTTATGTCTTACACCTAAAGGGATGGCAGAATTAGCCGAAAGGAGATGATTGAGTATTTCGCCAAGGCCAGCTCTATGATGAACTGCAAGATGGGTTTTGTGCACACATTCACCACCATGAACTGCTTCAAGCCTACAGTCTGCCAGCACTGCTCAGGCATTGTGAGTATGCACACACATTTTAAATATGATTATTTAAATGGGATAAGAGAGTTGAGAACAAGAATAAGTTGAACAAAGAACAAATGTAACTCATTTCCACTTCAAATGTACCTCAAATAGGTTGATTGGGCCATTTTTTTCTTTCTTTTTATTGACTATGAGACTGATATGCCTGACATTAGTGAAGGTCTTTCTAACTCAGGCATTGACTGTACATATCTGCCACGAACTTCATCATTAGAAAATGTTTTAAAGCGGATTACTGTTAAAGCAAAATGATGTTCGATTGCGTAGCACGTTTACTGTCATAGACGAATTATTGTTTGACCTAGTGGTCGAAATGAGAACTGCAACAAACATAAATAGAGGCCCAGTGGGGCAGAAATCATGCTCTGCCATGCCTGGAGGAGGAGCAGTGAACAGTTAAATACTGGGTTGCCAGGTTAACTGTGTTTTTGCCAAATTGGGTTTATTCCATGCTTAGCTAAGATCTTTTTTAACAATTCATTTTAAAGCACTTATACTGTGTCTGTGATGGACAGAACCACAGAACCATTTTTATTAATATATATTAAAATATATATAAAGTGTGGCAATGTGGGCGGTTTGTTGTTGTTCAATGCTGTTAAAGTTGAGAGATGCAGTAGGGTGTGGACATTTACCACTTCCTCATCTTTCACTTCCTGTATAAAAGGCACCCAGACCTCTGTTTTTTATCATGTGTGTACATCAATGCCATCTTTCTATTTTTTTCTGTTTCTATCTCAATCACTCTGTTATACCATTAAGTCATGTATAAAAAACATCCTGTTTCTTTAGATGTGGGGATTCTACAAGCAAAGATACAAATGCAAAGGTATGAATGTTGTTGTTAATGAAAACAAGCCAGAATAATGAACTCAATTAAGACAGAATAAATGAGGAAAAAAAACACACAAACAAACATGCCTGTGTTTGTCTCTCCTACACTGTTAGTGTGCGGTGTTAGCTGTCATAAGGACTGCTGTGCTCAAATAGCTGTAGAGTGTCGTAAACGGACTAAAAGTGTCAGCTGTGACAGCAATATTCCCCGCATTAGCCGCTCTTTCAGCTTGCCTCCTTCTACTAGACCACATTCTAAAACTAAACCTAAGTGTTCAGGTAAGCCACACATACACAAACACACAAACATATGCTAATATGTAGAAAAGGCACCACTCTCTAGAATTATACATATCATTAATAATGCACAGTGTACACCTGCTTCCGTGATAATATACTTCAGTACTACACACACTGGTCCCTCAGACGCCTTCTCTCTCCACTCAGTCATCAAAGAAGAGACTCCAGAGAATCTAGACAAGGAGGTGTTTGATGACCATCTTTGATAAGGTAGGGAAAAGATTGTCACCAGTGGTTTAGTGTTCTTTTTTTAACAGCAGAGGACACTTTCTCTGAATTCAGCCTGCTCTAAAGACAAACAAATCGATATTTATGGTACATTATTGTAGTCACAATAATTTGCAAACAGTGATGATGATAAAGGCCGTGGTTTTACGGTTTTACATCACGGATCATTGTTTTAACATTAGCATGGATGTAGTAAAAATGGATCAATATTAGCCACAGAGTATTGTTCAGGCTGTGTTTGCATGCATTTAAACCAGATTTTTTTTCTAATTCTACTCGCAGTTTGCTTGTAGAAATAAATGCTTACAATTAAATCACGTTTTCTGCCAACGAAGCAAGGCTGTTAAAAAACAGGTTAAATAGTCAATCATGTGGTTTACTGTAATTTCCAATACGAATGCTAAATAAAGCTTAGTATATTCAAAAAATGTTCATGCCATTGATGCCACTTTTGCATTATCTGCATTCAATTTAGACCAAATTAAATCTATCAGCCAAGACGTTTAATGTCTAATGTTCACATCTTCATTTTTTTTTACCGGATCTCTAAGGTTAATGCAGTTAACAGAAGTCAGAGAAGTCTTTTGTCGTTTCTTTTATTTGTTCAATTTGGTCATGTATTAAATGAAAAATCTTGGGTGAGATAGCTCTCTATTACTTTTCAGTGCAACACAGTGAAGCCATTTTCTTTGCTGATTACATTACAGACAAGAGGAAAGTTTTTTTTTCTTTTGAAAAATTCCTTTTTTTTCCAACATCTTTTATTTTTACAGAAGCATGCAGTGCCTGTAAAGCTTTGGAGGCTGTCACATGACCCAGTCATGAATCACCGACATGTCCCAAAGCTGTTTGAAGTTGATGACATGGTGCATGCTTCCCACTGTGAATATTGTGACTCATCTACCACTTTCTGGCTACTTTAAGACTTCAAGATCTTCAATATTGCAGTTTTAGTGCTCACTGCATCCTCAGATTCCAATACATGGAGTGAACATCTGTTATTAGCTTTAAGGATTATTGTGTTGTGAAATCTGTAATGCTTTTCTGCTCACCACTGTTGCACAGAATACATTTACCTTCACAGCATTTGGCAGATGCCCTTATATTGACTTACAAAGAGTTAAGAGCCTTGCTCAAGTGTCAGCTTAGTGTTGCTGGGATTTAAACTCACGACCACAAAGTCTAATATTTTAACCACTGAGCTACCACTTGCAACTATTTAAGTATATTTTCATCAGTCAACGTGTTTCCAACTGCCAAACTGCTGTTTCCTGTATATATATTTTTTTCTTTTGCACCAAACTAAACTCTATAGACTTTCATGTGTAAAACTCCAGTGGCACTTCTAAACGCACGACCAGGTCGTGATCGTCACTGAGATCACATTGTTTCCCCATTCTGATATTTCATGTTAACATTATCTGAAGCTCTTGACCTATATCTGCACGATTTTATGCATTGCTCTGCTGCCACATAATTGGCTGATTGCATAATTGCACGAATAAGTATGTATACATAGTTTTCTATCAAAGTGGCCAGTGAGTGTACAAGTAAATCATAATAATAATTTTAAAAATTCACAGTTTTGATTTCCGATTTAATGCAATGTTCTTTTCTGAATCTAACTCAACTCACAGTCTGTTGTTTTCTAGTTTCTGTCTTAAAGCTGTATTTTGCTGGATGATGTCTCTTTCAAGTGAATGATGACTCTTGAAATTATGATAAATTGACAGCGCCACATTTTACTTCATTAGAATATGTTCTAATCTGTGAATTTATAGCCACAAGGTCGCATGAATGACATTTCCTTCACGTCATGATGGCCTTCAGCTTGATATTTCCTGTGTTCAGAGTACCAGTAGGGGGCACTGTTGAAACAGCTGGATTTGTATCTCCTCCATGCCCCCTGTACATGCAATGCATTTTGTGTGATCATGACGATAATGTGCATCGAAACTGCAAATGTCTCTGTGAATCTACCAGCTTTGACATTAAAGATTTTGCCTTTTTTGAATTAAAGATGTTTTTTGCATCTGTAAAAGATGCATGGTTTTTCACTTAATTGTACATATCTGTCTCTGTCTCCTCTTTAGGAGCTGTGGTAAATCTCATTCCCTGCTGCTCTTAGACAACAGGTGTTATTAGATAGTGATTTCCGTTTATTGAATGGGTCTCTGATGAGTAGCTAATCTTGCAGGTTGCAGGTTGTGCTCCGAAGCTTCGATTACGTCTAGCAACCTCTCTGCACCGGCTGTGATTTCTGACAAAGCTTTAATAGCAGGGTGAAAGCCTGGGCACAGTGGGAGTGCATGGCCCCCTGCTGCTCACATAACCACAGGTTTCTATGTGACTCCATGCTTTGCTTTTATACTCCAACACTCTGCTTCTCCTATGTCCCCATGCTTTTCATTTATTTTCCTTTTCACATGGGTCGAATTCATAAGCTTCTTTGAGCAATTGAATTATTCGCCTTCCCTCGTCAACAGGGCAACTTGCGAGGTACAATATTGATAATGTTTTCCATTTATGAAGAGTGTAATAAAAAACAATAATAGAATAAGCAGCGAAGGCCTCGGGAGATCTGTGGGACGGCGCACGTCTCGAGAGAGCTGCTGATAGTTCCCTGATATGGAATTACTCCATTACAATTAACCTTCGTGAAAGTCTGTGCGTCAGGGAGCAGACTATTCTTCTTTTCAGAGCGAATGCGTGTTTTGGTATCAGTATGCTTGAGGGGACCATCTACAGCGTTTCATTTGAATAATCAACTCGTTAATTACAGGCGAGCGCTATGGTCCATTTTACTAATGTGTGATGTGAAAGTGGCGATGCTCTAGGAAGCGCTGTGGTGGCTGATAGCCCGAGGGGTGAAAAAAAAAGCACCACAAAGCTTACTCCCATCCACTATTATACTTTAGCAACATCTTAGGAGCAGAGGAAGTGAATTAAGAATTACAAATTAAGTATGGTTGCCCTTCAGGGACTTTTCTAGGCAGCTCTAATGTGTTTATATGTGTTTATAGAGGAGGAAGGGCTATGGAGAGGTGGACTCAATGACTCAGTGTGTGTGTGTGTGTGTGTGTGTGTGTGTGTGTGTGTGTGTGTGTGTGTGTGTGTGTGTGTGTGTGTGTGCAGGTGAATGCAGGAATGCTGAGTGGGCATAAATAAATGCATATTAACATATGATTCAATGTATATACGACTACAGCTGCTCGACCAAAGATATCGCTTGGTAAACACTGCTGATGCAGAGCACTTTCAAATTATAATTAGATGCAATGCAGTTAAACCTCCTATAGTGTTTTTTTATTTATTTGCGTTCTTGTACTAATAATCAGAAAAAATATGTTAAACACGATAAAAAATAATGGTTTAAACCGTGGCTTCAGTGCCAACTAATATGAAACTATAAGAACTCATTTGGAAAACTATTCCACGGCCCAGAAGGCTTGTTTGCATTTTCATGAACCACTTTCAGTCATTTTATACATTCTCCATCCACTCTACCATTATCTCAGTCTGAAATCAGCAAACGGCAGCACAGCCTTATCATTCTCCTGCGAGCAAACAAATCACTATGAAAAAATATATATAATGAAACAAAAGAGGGGGCATTAATACCAGAATAGGGAGGAGAAGCACTGAATTATCGACTTTGCTCCTAGACAGGTACGTAACACAATCTGCATAAAACGTTCAATATTTATAACAATGGTATAATGGTATAAAATGGTATAACATAACAAATCATGTACATATGCTTCGGGTTTAATTACAAAAAAACCCCTGCACTCTGAACTCCAATCGGCCTGTCTTTTAGCTAGTGATGTGAATGATGCTAACATGATAACACTGGAACTAAGTGCTCATTAGAGCTAATTACAAAGATAAAAAGACAGTAATTACGCCCATTAATTATTATGAGCTGAATTTTGTGTCTTTATTGTGCTATAACTTGACTTTCAAGCCGTCTGAGTGCATGTCATGGCAGTCCTTTTAAATGGCAACTGAAAAGGAGCTTTGTGTACTTGCGTTTTGTGTACTTGCACTTGTGCTGTACATGTGTGCACTTGTAGCTTTAGAACCCCCTGCTGCTGGTGGAGAGAATTACAATAAGAACACTGGAAAGCTTTCCTTTTGCTCTAACCTCTAAATCCAGTCAGCTTCATGCATTGCTTTTTATGTATAGAGGTATAGCTGAGCAGCTAATTTCTGGGCCAATAAAATAACAAATCAGCTGGAGCTATACACCGTGGAAGCTGTGAAATGTTCTTAAGTGTTTGAGCCCATAGCCTCAGGTGAGGTCTAAGCAGCAAACTCCTATAGCAACTATCTTTCTTGGCAAAACCAACAGAAGTCAGGCCAAAATTCAATCTTTATGGGTTGAAGTGGGATTTTTTTGACTCATCTGATCTCTGTAACTTAGCAAAAAACCTGAGACACAGCTTGTAGTTTGAAAGATGCATTTGTTTCAGGGAAAATCCTATATTTCCCCCTATATGTGAAGGAAAACAATCGTTTCGCTTCAGGTGAATTTGGGTGCAGATGGCATTGTGTGTGAATGCCTCCTGCTTCACAGTCTGGGTGTTGAGTAACATGATGCATTCGACTTTGGCATTAATGTTTTACAGTGGCAGGGGGGTGAAATGGTCAGATGTGGAAACCAAATGTCTTGTCATTGGCGCTCAAATACAAGTGGCTCTAATTTACTAACACCAAAATCAAACTGATCAACTGAGAGCTTCATTGATTCATGTTGCAGCAGAGCAATGTATAATGCCTAATCTTTCATCAATTTTCATCTTTCCAGTCTCTACTGAAGCCTAGGATTCCTGTTTTGGGATGAAGACTAGAAAAGAAAATTGTTGTTTTCGAATGTTCTGCTTTATTAGATGCTTTTTTGTGTGCTGTGGCTGTAAAAAAGTGGTTGCTTGAGTTACTTTCACCTTTATATCAACCTAAACGAAGTAGAATTTTATACTTTTCTGATCAGTCATGCAAAACTCTTGACGTATATCTGCATTATTTTAGCAATTAACTTGTTGCCATGTGATTGGCTGATTAGATATCTGCATGAATAAACAGATGTACATGTGTTCAATGCCTGGTGTATAAATAATTCTTATAGTAAAGGGTTTCTTGAATGTTCTTTAGTTATTTAGGGGTAAGACCAAAAATCTTGCTTTGGTATTTGAATGAAATGCACCCAACCCACATAAAAAAAAAAATATCCACATTGCTATGATCCCACCTTTAGAGACCCCTAATCCTAAATATGGACATGTATATTTGGGCAAGCACTAAGCTAGTCATACATTCTAAACCTCACCACTGTACAGAGTTTGCATGAATTACCCAGAACAAAGTCGTAATCATTAAGGCGCATAATCACTGATGATGCTTTGCTTTGAATGGCCAGGGAGCTGCTTTGAAGATGATGGAAAAAATTCAGGTTGCTCCGTCTGCTGGTGGAGCTCCTAGCCTAAGCTCTGGCACAAGATCAATGCGTCTGACACGCCATGCAGTGCTCTGCATGTGTAATGCCCATGCGAGGGCCAGTAAACAGTGGGCATAGGGTGATAAACACATGGCCTCTGAGACAGCATTTAAGATTGGATCTCCTTGCACATATCCTGTCCACTCTCTCTCTGCTCCTGTCTCACTCTTCCTCCACCTCTCTTATCTGGTCTAACCACTTCACTATTTGAGCTGACATTCTAATCTTTACATTTAGGTTTAGATTTTCTTTCTGCCCCCTCACACCCAGCCTTATGCTTGTCTTTTCTTCGACTGCTGTTCGCTTTGCGGCTTTTCACGCTGGGCCTGAGTTTGTGCGTTTGTTTATATCCTCCCTCTGCACAAATTGAAAACATTATGCTGGATACAAAGGCAGACGATGGCTGCGAGACCTCATGCTGGATTCAAGCCTTCCACTCAATTCAGGTGCATTATCAGCCCTGGTGGAGGTCAGCAAACACAGCAGACAGAGTGCAGCAACGATGGTGCCTGCATATGTGTACTCAAGCACGAACAGGATATGCTTTAGTGGAGTGTGTGTGTGTGTGTGTGTGTGTGTGTGTGTGTGTGTGTGTGTGTGTGCATGCCTGACCAGAGGCATCACATCCGAGATGTCACAGGTATTCAGGAGCACTACCTCAGAGAGTGCTCGCCGCTTTGCCCTGTCCTCTCTATTAACCCAGGCAATTGAGTGGAATCCACTGGCACGCTGCTCAGCAGACACTGGAAAGTAATGAGAGAGTAATTAAATGAAGCTGATGCTGGTGAAGGGTTCAACTGAAGAGGTTATGTTGGGTAAGAACGATGTACAGCTGGACCAGCATGGAAGCCTCAGAAGATGTGAAAAAAAAATCCCAGCTTTCCCAAGAGCAGTGAACTGGCAGCTATATGTCCTAAGCTGCTCCGGCCTAATGAAAGGAACAAGGTGTGTAAAAGAGGATTAAGTGTGGATCATTAAAACGAGAGGCCTGCTGGGCACTGACGTAGTTAAGCTCCAGAGAGACGAGCCAGTGGCCACACTACAGCTATGGATCAGAATTATATATTCGTTCTCTTTGAGTAACAGTTTAATCCTGGTTGGGGTCATGGCTGGTCTGAAGCCTATCCTAGGAACACTGTAAGTGAGATGAGAACACAGTCTATCACATAGCACCATGGACACACATATTCAGACGTAATCAGACCTGAGCATATTTTTCTAATTCCATATTTGCTTTTGTCTATTCTGTGATCTTTAAGAAATAAAATATGCTTTTGACCATGAACAAGTGTCTGTGGAGGAAATGTATATATATATATATATATATATATATATATATATATATATATATATATATATATATATATATACCGTATTTTTCTGGACTATAAGCCGTTACTTTTTTCCCATGCTTTGAACCCCGCGGCTTAAACAACGAAGCGGCTTATTTATTAATTTTTCCTGGGTTTTTCCCGGTTTTACAAACTTCAAGCCAAAAAACTGAGCGACATAACATTAGACCAATGAAATTTTCGAACGGAAATGAAAAACTGCCCTTCACCTGTATTCTGAGCTGCATCGGGAGAAAAACATCCACCGGTGGTGATTTTTAAACGCACGACAATGACAAAAGGTAAACTCCAGAGAGAAATAGTTGTGAAAGAAAGATGGAAGACAGTGAACAATGACTTTTCAGGTAGGCTACTGTTTAGATACAAGCCATTGTAACGCGTTGAGTCTGGGTCATGGGAGAGCTCGCTAACTCCAGTTGCAACAGAAATCATATAAGCACAGACAGGTTTCCAAAACTCGTGCTTTTTTATTTTTCTTGGCAACAGCGTTATGGGTTAGTCAAAGAAACATAGAAATGAGCATCAGAAAATAAGAAGGACATATTCCTCGGCCTTGCACACACGCAGTAATAACGGAAAAAATGCGGCGGCAGGCTATTCCCAAAATGCTGCTCTGCTGTTAAAGGAGCCACAACATATTTCACCCGTTACACCGTGTAACAGACACTGTCTTTCATTAAAGCCTGTGTAAAGTTCTTTAATTTCAGTGTAGACTTATAGACTTATAGACAGGTGCGGCTTATTTATGTTTAAAATAAAAATCTTTGTAAAATTCAGTGGGTGCGGCTTATGTTTGGGTGCGCTTAATAGTCCGGAAATTACGGTATATATATTGAAAAAATATATATATTTTTGTATATATAATATATATAATGAATGAATTAAGCATGGAAAAGGACCTTGGAAGCATGAGATGCTAAATGACTTCACACAGTGTCTGCAATTCTTGAAGTATTTAATTGACAACATTTCTAAGTAATTTTTATGTTAAAACCTAACATACATTACTGTAAAGGAAATGTGGAATAACAGATCCCAGCTAGCATTGTGCTGTCGATGAATACGCTGAACATGTCTACGTTCAAGTTAAAGCGATGTAAATTGAATTCACTACATATAATTAAAATCCAGCACAAACATGTATTTGAAAGACAAACCCTACCATTTGGTCTTTATTCATCTCAGACAATAGCACTTTTTTTTCTCAGTCTGGCGCACATGTAATTAAACAGAAAATGTTCCACTATGCCTCATTATCTTTATGCATGACACACACACACACACACACACACACACACACACACACACACCTAATATCCTACTATCCGCAGTTAGTGGTTAGCTGCAGGAGCCGAGCAGCTGTAAATAGTGTGGCTAAATGTCATGCATAAGATCTGGAACGGCATTAGCATAGGCTGTGACGGCTGCCGTGCCTGCCGCTGACCCTTGCTGATTGACAGTCCCCGAGATCAAGGAGAGGTGAGTTGGACGGCATGGACCTGAGCCTTGTGGTAGAATTTACTGTCACTCACTGTCACCATTCGATGCATTTTGTAGCAATATTGGAATATTCTTGACGAAGAAGGTGCTCGTCACTGTGACACTGACGAAGAAGTGGCTTTATTTGTACGCTAGCTTTGTAGGTGACCTGCAAGCTGCTGCTGCTGCTGCTGAGAGTCTAGTGATCTACCTCTCCCTGATCTCAAAAGCACTGTTAATTAACAGCAGTGATTATAGCCTGCCCTAAGAGGCACAAAATGGCTTCCTCTTCTCTAAAATGCCTTGAGCTTGTACTGAGTGTAATTAAACCATGAATGTTGAAGTGTCCAGGAAGAGTCATGACTTCATAGCCTACTGTCTCACTTTTTCTTTTCTTTTTTTTTCCCGCTCAGGCTCTGACATGCAGCTTCTGAGACCATGTCATCGTACTGTCACATTTATTTGAATAGCAAATCCCTCTGTGCAACTCTGCAGTGCCATTTCCTTCCTCTGGTATATTTCTGTCTTTGGAGAGAGAAAAAAAAAGGTTTGTGTGAAAAAAAAAAACTGCAGTAACCTACATCTGCTGTTGATGTTGTGAACCTCATAGGGGAGGAAAATCAGAAAAGGATGGGCAAAGGAGAGAAAGAAAAATAGGAGAGAGAAGTGGTGGAGGAGGAGAGACAGCAGCATGCAAGCTTTGACAAAGGCGAATAATGAAGACGCAGTCGCGCAGGCTGAAAATGCTGTAAGGGGTTACCTTTTACACTGGTGCATTTTGGAGTGTCTGGGTACGTATGCTGACAAAAAAGGTGTGTGGATGAACAAGAAAGAGAGAGAGTGAGTGAGAAAAAGAAGAAAGAGAGAGCAAGAGAGCATAAACCTAACTGTAACAATAGACATACTTCTACATTATTTGTGCAAAGAAAATCATTTGAATCTTAGACAATGTCAACAATGTCAAATATAATCTGCACAACATACAGTAAACTACTCTATACAGACAAAAGTTTGTATCCATCTGATTAAAAGATTAGTATGTGCTTTCTGAGCATCCCATTCCACATTTAATCCCCATTTGCTCTTCTAAAAAACTTTACTCTTCTGGAAAGATGTTCCACTAAATTTGGAATGTGCTTGTGGAGATTTGTGCTCATTTATCACACATTAATTGTCAAAAGGGCTTAGTACAGCCAGCAGGCACTGATGTAGGTGAGCTGAGGAGGCCTGGGGTACAGCCAATTTTCAAATTCATCCCAAAGTGTTTCAGTCCGGTTGAGTCATGATATCTACAGCAGGCCAATCAAGATCTTCCACTCCAATGCATGAACCTTCATGGAGCTGGCTTTGTGTACAGGGGTTAGGTCCTGGTGGAACAGGCTTGGGTGAAGGGAAACTCTAATGCTATTATTTTAATGCAATGCAATGCAATTATATTGTGTGCTTTTAATTGTATGATAATAGTTTGAGGAAGAATCACATACGGCTGGAAAAGTAAGGTGATAAAGTGCGGCTGTTTAATCTGTTTAATAGCTAGCCAAGTGGGTTATATATTAAACATTCTTACATGTCCTCATCTCATTTTCTTATTTGCACACCTCCCTTTTTTCTGAAGTTTAGTGTCCTGACGTGGTGACTGATGAAGGAGGAGGCATCGGTATCTGCGCTACATATCCAACTCTAGTCACATTCTTTCAGCTGTACATTAAAAAAGCCCTGCTGGCTTTTTGGACTGTGTCATTTTTATTTTATGTGGCCTGGGGGGTGCCTCAGGGAGCAAATATGCGCAACCTTGAATGCACTTTTGAGCCTTACGTCCAGGGCCTTGCTCTCGGCTGTGCTATTTTTTTTTAAGATCAGCTTCTTCAAGCCACAATAACCTCAGCTTTGCCTCAGGGATGTAGTCGACTTGAGTTTCAAGAACTTCGTCATATAAGGGGCGACCCCTCTGATGCAGTACCACCTACTGTCAGTGCGGATTTTTGCAATAAAGTCAACTTTGACCTGTCATGAATCAGCAGAGGCAACCACTTTTCTGCATGGCTTATGAAATTTAAAGGATGACTGTAAGGTTGGTTATTCGTAGCTGCATTGTTCCAGGTTCAGTCCTGAGCTTTGTTTATTTTCTGCGAAATGTCACACGTTCTCTCTGTGGCTATACATTTTTTCTCCTACCAAAAATATACTGGGGCTACATGAAATTGCCCATATGAATAGATGTGAATAATATGAATCATTGTTTTAATGACTGTTTTTGTATGTGACTTTACAATGGACTAGCAACCCTCATGCCCCTTACCAGGATAAAATGGTTAATAAAAATAAGAATTACTATGACTCACAGTATTACGATGCAAAAGAGCTGCTTATTTCTGGTTAAAATATATTTTTTTAATTGCTTCACTTACATCAGCGTTGCAATTTTCCTCTTATAGGCATACCTTGAATAGTTTTAACAAACATGTCACTTCACAGGCTACATAGGTCTCTAAAATAATGAAGCTGTACTTGTAACAGACTTTATGATTACATCATGATGTTGTGTTTGTGTTATTTTACTTTTATAACAAATTGGCTACAAAATGGATCAGTGCTAACCAACTCCCCACCACGCTATCTAGCTAGCTAATTATCAATAACAGTAGGATCATTAAATCCCCATTTCTTACACATTAAAGTGCTAACAGTGCTTTGCAATCATGACATTATTCCCTCAGCCACGTATTGGGTTTTACTTGCCTGTGTTGGCTGCTACAAAGAGCACTTGTTGCCCCAGGACACCTCCAAAATATTTTATGTAATCCAAAGTAACAATTAAAACAATGGCAAATCTCCTGACTCCTGGCTAGGCTGAAAACAATACAAATATATATATATATATATATATATATATATATATATATATATATATATATATATATATATATATACACACACACACACATGCATTTCTCAACCTAAAATTCCTGACATCTTGAAATACAAAGAGCTCATAAAAAATATAGTGCATAACAGCCTAATGAAAAAAAAAAAAAAACATGCTGCAAAAGCCCATACAGCTGCAGTGTTTTTTATATATATAAAATATATTCATTGTGATGCCTGTGTGAACTGAAGTTGAACTAAAGGTGGTACAATCTGTAGAGCATAAGCAGCTCCATATGCCACACTAAGGGATGGTATATAGTATATTTAATCCGCTATACTGCACCTGGAAAAATCATTTTCTTAAAAGCACTTGTTGGGGTTGAGGTGGGGCTTTGTGGGGGAAAACTAATAGACAGGGTGGTGTGATGTGGCCTGATATATGGGGATAGTATTATGATCCTGAAGTTGATTATTTCACAACAGCATCAAAAAAGAGTTTCTTTTTGCTCTATAGCATTATTTGAATTGTCTTCTAAAACATTTTTATTTAAACCATTTTAAATAAAGAAAAATCAAATCAAACATTTAACCATTTCTAGTTAAATAATACATAATTTTTTATAGAATTATTATATAATATAATACATTATGGCAGCTAGAAATACTCGTTCCATTATATAACCTTTCATTTAGTCTCTCTTTAAAATACATAATAATATAAAAAAAATGGTCCAAAGCATGACATCGAGAAATCAAAATTACTTTACCTTAAAGATTTTCTTATGGTGAAATTGTACAAAAAGTGCATTTTTAAAAATATAGTTTTAAATTAATAAAAAATTAATGTTCTCTTCTAAACCCTTCAGCCTAAACATTTTATGGATAAGGTTTAAATTGCATGTTTCATAAAGCTTCTTTGTGACAATGACTATTGCTAACAGCGCTATGCAATCAAATTGAGTTGAATGTTAATTAGAAACTAAACCAGACCACCCCTCTGTCACATTTAAATAATGCGTATTGTTCTCACGAATTACATACACTAAAAACATTCCATGAATTTGTTTCATTTAGATGTATTTATTGGTTTCACATGGAATAAATTGAATTTTTATAATGCAGTTTGTCTCCATACAGCCAACATGATTTGATAAAGCACATTCAAAACCCTGGAATAAAATCCAATTCCTCACACTCAGCCAAGATCAGAATCGAACACAGGACCCTTGGGCTATGAGCTAGCAACATTATCTACACATTTTTAACATAATACTATGGTCATTGTTTCTCCTGTCAGCATCATCATCCTTGTGATTTTTATTAGATTACATTAATACTCTAGATCATTTCAGATGGTAGATTAGACACTTTTTACGTGTAGTTTTTTTAATATAAGCAGTGAAACCAGGTTTTAAACAATGCCATGTTAATACTGCTATAAAAAATGTATAAATACTTTTCCACCTGTACAACTGAATTTGGTTTGATTCGGTGCACAAATCACGGACAGAGTTTTAAATTAGCATCAACCATGGTGGGAAAATTACACTACAATTAAAATTACTGACACTGGAGCCTCGGCTCATAAATGCGAATTAGCTGATAATATAGAGGCGATAACATTTTAGAACAAACACATTAATGTAATCATGTGATTAGGATTACAGCCGGCACTGCTGTCACAGCTGCTGTTATAGAACGCAAAGCAATGCCAGTCAGAATGAAGAATTCAGCAGTGCCATGGGTTAATAACTTTTATTTGTAATGAATAACTGAAAAAAAATGTAATGAAAACATAAGGCTTAAGGCAATGCACTACAAAATGGCTGCCCCAATGAGTAATGGTTACCCTTATGTATGGATATGTGTGAATGCTTGTGTGTGTGTGTGTGTGTGTGTGTGTGTGTGTGTGTGTGTGTGTGTGTGTCCTGCTGCTCCACCCTCCTGAGGTTAATGTGGCTTGACTGAATGCACTAAGCTCTACATGATGAGGCATTAAAGATGAGCCATGACCTTGCGCTACCTGAGATATGGGACAAGGCTGTATCCGTGTTACTGTTTTCAAGAAACAGATTTATTTTATTAGCATTAATATGAAAGGTGATTTAAAGGAAATAAGCTTCCAATTAAGTAGATTAATACTGAAATATTTCTATATATAAATATCAGGTGCAGCTATATAAAAAAACAACAACAGTTTGAATATCTATGCCTAATTTTATGACAAATAAATCTAATTTGTGGGATTAGCATAATGATGACATGAGATTTTTTTCCTAAACCAATTAACCAACCTGATTTCCAAATCAAATACAACAGACAAGCAAAGTTGTTCCCCCTCCTGTGACTCGCTTATCGTTCCTGAAGCGATGCAAGATGTGATCTGGTATTCCTTGCTAAATTTCGCCCCCTGCGTTAGTAACAGGTGGTTAATTTTGTGGTGGGTTCAAAATTTAAGTCTGTTCCCCCCAGCAGGGACATACCTTCCATCTGTGGACTCATTACCTAATCCTGCATGAGGAAATTGAGTGGAGAGGCATGGAGCATGACCTTTCACTCTAATATGGAGTCATGGATATTAAGCATGTTTGCTTGCATGTATCACATTTATTCTATGTCTTTCTATTTACTGATATGTAATAGCTATTCATTATATTCTGTATGTTTTCTTTTGGCCTTCTGATTGCTTTTGCATACTGATTCATTAGTTCATGGGCAGCACTGCTGCACTTTGGATCCCGGTTTTTGACTTTGCACTAGTTTTGGGTTAAACAGAACAAGAGAAAAGCATGTCTGTGACCTGGGTTGATCCTGGAAGGATGCTAGGCCTTTGGCTAAGAGTGATCTCAGACTGTTTATATGTGACCACTGTAGATATGGAGGCAGCCGAACACAGGACTTGTGTATACAACCCCAGGTCAATCGTGGATCCTTTGGAACTCTCAGAATAGCGTGAGGCTAGGAGTGACGCTCATGCTGCAGTGCTGATAGGGAACGACAGCAGATATGGACTTCAAAACGGGTCAGGCCGCTCGCTGTCACCTCCTCTCTGAATAATGGATGATACTGACCCCTCCATGTTCATTTTGCTAAAGGGGAAGTTATTAAACCTCAGATCCTGTGCTGAAAAAATATTGTTTAACATTTTCTACTAAAATATGTCTTTTTTCTCTAATATTTTAATTTTATTTAATGCATTTAATTAAAATATATTAAACCTATATTAGCTCAAAACCAGCAAGAATTCTTTATCTATATACATACTGTACATGTGCATTAAATTATACAAATAATCAGAGACAAAATAATGTCAAGTGTTTTGACTCCAGAATTGATAATTTTCCAATTAAATATATATTTTTTCCTTTAGTACTGCAGCTATTTGACATTGATTAGTTTTTCTTGTTGGTTTGTTTGTTAAAGAATAACAAAACAAAAGAAAAAGAACACTGCTTTTCACTTAAAGAACACGATCACAAGAGTAAGGCATGGTGGTGGCAGCACCTTTTCAGCTGGGACATGAAGCTCTAGTCAAGGTAAAGAGAATCATCAATAGCTGCAAATATTACTCTATTATGACACATCCTGCAGGCTTCTGTTGGACAGCTGAGGATGATGGAAGACTTCACCCTCTGGCACAATGACCTGAAGCACAAATCCGAGTCATTAAAAGAATAGCTTCAGAAGAAGACGTTCAACATTTTCAAATGTTGCTGTGAAAGCCCAGATGTAAATCCTTTCTGAAACCTTTACTTGAAAAGCGAAATGAAAAGGACTGTAATCAGTAGATCGTGTCACAATTTAAGAAATCAAGGAAAAATGCAAAATAAATAAAATTGCCCAAAAGTATTTCTTCATGCGAGCAGTTTACATTCATTTATTATTACTAAAACTGTTGTATAAATGTTTAAAAGTCAATTTGAATGTAAAATAAATACATTTATTAACTCAATTAAACAATTCAACAAGTCTCCTTTACTACAGCCACAGCTCTACATTATCTCTAGCAGAAGTTTCAATATAAACCTCAAAAAATGACCCTGAGTTTTCTGTACATTTTTGTGAGTTTTTTCCCCATGCACTATTGTTTCCTGAGAAATTGAAATTAAAGCAAACTGTGTGCTTTTGTTTAAAATATAAAAAAATATAAAAGGTTCATGAAAAAGCTTAACAGCTGGGTTTGAACTGTTAAGGCTGACCTTTCCTCATGATGTCCAACTTTTCTTGAAAAGTCCAACTTGTAAATCAATTCTTGAATGAATAAAACAATGATATTAAATCCACTTGTAAATATTGGAGCTTGTTAAGTTTGCTACAGATTTGCGAGCTCTGATTAGTGCGCTCTCTGAACAGACAATCACTGAACATGAAAATGCCTACGTGATTGGATGCCTTCTAGAGGACCATAGACTCAGCAGGTCGAAATCTTGGTTAAAGCAACAGCTTCACGTAACATGGAATTTAAGTAAAAGAGCTAGCAAGTGTTGACACTGAAGGGTTTACAGTAGATAGATACCCTGGCAACATGTGATGTGACAGCTTAAATCTGATTGGATAGAAACTCCGACCTACTCCAACTTACACTGAGGTGCGGTGCTCTTTTTTTAGCAGAAATGAGAGAAATGCTATAAAATTAAGAAAATAGACTATTGGGAATAATTTTTATACATATTTGTGGACAAAAATATATTAAAAAGAAAAAACAGTGATTCTGATAGATGCTGCAGAGAAGACCTTGCTGTAGTATCATGTTTGATGGGGTTTTTTACTAGCGTGTTTGTATATAGTTTTTAAATCCTCCAGCCTGGGTCTATCACAACAAACTGACACTTCTCTAGTAACACCAAATCTTTAGTGTAAGACATCGAACTGTCACTGGGTGTTAATTTATTTGACAGTTTACCTTGACATAACTAACACTAAATAAGGGAATTAAGAAAACATTATTTACACTAACACGAAACCAACCTTAGCCTTAGCAAAACACTTTGAAACACAGTCTCATTCTGGATACACACTTCAACTCCCAGAGGACCCGTCGACACATTAGGTTCTTGTGTTCATGCTCCTACAGTAGATGTGCCCCTGATCAACCTACAAAAGGACGTGTGCGTGCTTTTCTCTGTAGTAATGTAACGAGCACGTCAAGCCAAAATAGCTTTGTTGATGTAGGGAAAATAGCTAACAAAGCAGAAACATGTGGCGTGCTTAGCAAACTAAACAGACAAGAGAATGAACTCAGGAGAAGGTTGTGAAATGAAAGCGACAGGAAATCTAGAGTCTAGCCAAGCATTATATTTTGCCAATGATAAATTAATCTGCGCTCTCGCTTTGGGGGAATTTGTTACCCTAATAGGCTGACTAGCATTTTCTCTGCCTCAGAGACAGAATTTAATGAAAGTATGAAAGAAGGCTCATGTGAATGTATGTGTGCTGTATGTATGTTGTGTGTGTGTGTGTGTGTGTGTGTGTGTGTGGCCATCTTTGGTGCGTCCGGGCACAGAGCCCTTATCAGGAGCAGTGCAGAGTCAAGATGTAATTCTGTGAGCCATCCCCTGGGGATTGTGTGAGTGGAGTGACAGGAGTGTGTGATGCTCACAGAACAGGTGGAGGAGGGAGATCCGATGCATTCTGTTTGAATGTTTTGTACTTTTATTGATCTCTCCCTCTCTCTTTTCTCTATTTCTTCGAGGCAGTCTCTTTTTTTTGCTCTCTGGTTCTCAAGGGCAGGTCCTTCGGTTACGCCTAGTCATCCTTGTAGCCTGACAAGGAATATTGACGGGGTCTATTGTGAGTCTCAGTGTTTAGGCCTGAATTTATTAGCGCATCTGACAAATAGTAATATCATCCGCATGCTGAGACACAGACCTTGAACTGGAGCATAAATGATATGAAGCGGAGCCGTCGTCATACCGAGTCCCATAAAATCCAAAGTGAATTTGGGATCGGTTTCATAGAAATCAGTAAGAACAGATGTTTGATGGTGTACAGCTACGGATTTATTGCATCCAATTGCATGTCTCGATTTGGCACATAATTGCATGAACACTAATAAGTGGTAAATAATGAGCTTGGATATTAAAGGACACAATGCCAGAATATAATGTAAGCGTATTTAAATAAGACTATCTTCTATGCTATGGTTTCTAGGTGATAAATCTTTTCAGAGTTTTCACTAAGAAAAAGTAAACCTGGTCATTTCCACTGTGGCCTCAAATTTCTTTTCTTGGCTCACAGAAGTGGAACAAGGTTTTCAGGATGATTTTCTGCTCACCGCACATGTAAATAGTGGTTATTTAAGTTGCCTTGGACGTTTGGTCAGCTCAAAGCAGTCTGGCTGCTTCTCTTTTCAACAAGCCATCTCAGAACTGCCTGCTCACTAGATTCTTTTTCTGTTTCTCGCACCACACTGTTTAAACTCTAGAAAGTGTTGTGCATGAGAATCCTGAGATATCAGCACTTTCTGATGTTCTTCCAAACAAGCATTCCCTTGGTTATTCATTTTTTATGACAAAGGTACACTGTTTTTCTTTCTCTTTTACTCTCTCTCACTGCACAAACCCTTTTCCTTCTTATTTCATAGCCATCACATTGTGATACCTGTGTAAATGTACTGAAATTGTATTGAAATGTAGCAAAGTAAGAGAACCAGCAGATGGTCAAGGTTATTATTCGGTTACTTGAAGCTAAAAGCATTGGTTAAAGAGGCCTCACAATCTGTAAAGAGGAGGTGATTTACTTAGAAGAAAAATGTCAAGCTGAGATGAAGTTTATGACAATATTTGATGTGAGTCACTAGACCAGGTTTCTGTTCTGATTCTGTCATTATATTCTTTGTTTGTTTGTTTGTTTGTTTGTTTGTTTGTTTTTGTTTCTTTCTTTCTTTCTTTCTTTCTTTCTTTCTTTCTTTCTTTCTTTCTTTCTTTCTTTCTTTCTTCTTTCTTTCTTTCTTTCTTTCTTTCTTTCTTTCTTTCTTTCTTTCTTTCTTTCTTTCTTTCTTTCTTTCTTTCTCTCTTTCTTTCTTTCTTTCTCTCTTTCTTTTTTCTTCCTTCCTTCCTTTCTTTCTTTCTTTCTTTCTTTTTCTTTCTTTCTCTTTCTTTCTTTTTCTTTCTTTCTTTTCTTTCTTTCTTTCTTTCTTTCTTTCTTTCTTTCTTTCTTTCTTTCTTTCTTTCTTTCTTTCTTTCTTTCTTTCTTTCTTTCTTTCTTTCTTTCTTTCTTTCTTTCTTTCTTTCTTTCTTTCTTTCTTTCTTTCTTTCTTTCTTTCTTTCTTTCTTTCTTTCTTTCTTTCTTTCTTTCTTTCTTCCCAAAGATCTTCTGTGGTTTGGTAATGCAGGAGCATTTCTCTGAGTCAGCTATGGAAATCTGTCTTCGATTAAAAGGGGTCTGCTTAATATATTGAAACATATAAGATAATATAATAACATATATTGGAACATTTAGGTCAATATGCTTTAAGCAGCTACAACTTCCCCTTTCTGAAATACATAATAGGCCTTGATTGCATTTCAAAATGACAGTTCTTGTCTAATCGTTTTGTAAAGAGTAAATTCCATACAATTAAAATTTCCATACTTTTGGGTATTTTTTTTATGTTTTTGTTTTATTTATTCTAGTTCATTCTAGTCTTTATTTATGTATTTATGTATTTATCTATTTATTTATTTATTTATTTAAAAAAATAATAACATGCAAATAGACAGAACTGTAACTTCTTGACACAAACACATGCATTTGTATTTACTTCTAATTCCTATACAAACATCACTGTTCATTTTAAAAGATGTAGCTACTGGCAGTCATGAAAAAAACAGTATTATGATGATGATGATGTTAATTGTAATAATAATAATAATAATAATAATAATAATAATAATAATAATATGATAATAATAATAATAATAATAATAATAATAATAATAATAATAGTAATAATAATAATTATTATTATGATTATTAATGTGATATATAAAGTATTGTTCAATATAATATATTTGTTTATTATATACTGTTTTTTTATGTTAGTAATTTGGATCCTTTTTGACCTTGTTGTATTTACACACAAGAGCAAAGTATTCACTTTATAATATCCTGTAGTAATTCATATACCACGTCATTATAAGTAATAAAAACGTATCTAAATCTGGTTAAATTGTATATAGCTTAAGCATGAAAAGGTTAACTGATACCAAAGAAGGACTTCCTTCAGGCCAATTGATGAAATTCTACCAGATGCCTACCAGCCAAACATAAATGATTGTTTTCCATAAAGCAGTCTATGGACTGAGTACTACTGACAACTGTTACATCACTGTTACATAACGGTTTCATAATGCAAACATGTTTAATCCTCAAAAGAAATGACACATTCCTTTTCCAGTCAGTTGACTGGAAGCACAATGGACTCAAGGTTACTGGCTGAATCTGCTCTCTTTGACCTAACAACAAACAAAAAAAAGCCTGAAGTGATAATTAGTATGTTCTAGTGTTTGAAAGTCATGGATAGGCCCAGTTATCCACGTTACAATATGAACTTGCACAGCATTGTTTACCACATTGCTGATACTGCTAGTATTCAAAGAATGGAGAAAGATGAGGGGTTACTGCTGTATTGGTTAAATTTTTTAAATATAGATAAAGCACTAATTTAAAAAAACATGACCTTTGAGGGTTTGCAAAAAATCTCAATTCACATGAATGAAAAAGGAACAAATGGTGAAAGATTTTGGAAGTACAGTACACATACTGTATAGACAAAGGAAGTCATGGAACAGATGATGGTTCTATAAGAATAGCACAACAGCATTTTTGCTTGCAGTAAATCTCTGCTGATTGTTGGATAGAAATGGTTAAGTGCAGGGTAGTGTGTGTTTGTAATCTTCTAATTAATCTGAATTAACTGGGCACAAGCACTGGGGAAATGATACTGATGACACAGCTGTTTGGCTGCTCCTCAAAAGATGCATGTGTGTGTGTGTGTGTGTGTGTGTGTGTGTGTGTGTGTGTGTGTGTGTGTGTGCGTGTTTATTGAGTCAGGAAGGGGACAATGTAGTAAAAAGTGTGTGGTAATACAGTTTATGTAATCATTGGCCACCTAGTGCAATCACAAACCCATCAATCTTTTCATCGGTTTCATAGGCGAGAGTCACGTTATAATCACATGATTACATTCCGAGGCGTCTATCAAAGTAGCGGAGCAGTGCAGCTATTCCTGAAAGCCCATATTAACACGAGAGAGGGAGAGAATGAGAGAGCAAGAGAATGAGCGAATAGTCTATCTCCTGTGACCTTGTCACTCTGCATTAATAGCTGTCTCATGCAGCTGTGCACCCGAGGCCTCCAAGGTCTGTCTGTCCAAATGGTCCAGGTTTTTTACTCCAGCAATCATTTAGGACAAGCTACAGTGACAACACACACATTCCCCTTTAGTCTGCGAGCCGTCACCACACAAGTCCCACTGCAGCTACCTGAACACGATTCGCTATTGAGTTTCAGCTCGGCTGGTTTCGAGACAGAAAAACATTCCGCTCAGCTGTGTCTGCAGCGTCACAATTCATTTGCATTCATCTTTTTTTTTTGTTTGTTTTTCCAGAAAGACTCCTTTGCTACTTTTTCAAATGCAAACAAACTAATAGTGCACCATGAGTGAATATACTCCTGTAATAATAACATGAGCAAACCTGAAAAAATGAACTGCAGACTCTGTCCTTGGTAAACTTTGGAGCATGTGGCTTAAGGTGCGTAGCATGAGGTGCTACATGCCAAGATGCAAGTTTGGAAGAGCAGGCGGTTCTGTCTGCTCTGGGAAGATAAAGACAGCCCTGAGTCATTGCAAGGCACTCATCATAGCACGCAGCCACTTTTCAAGAAGTCAGGAGAGCATATTAAATGTTGCCCGTGTAATGCCCTGTAAATGTTTTGGCACACTCATCGTACGGGTGTCAGCTGGGCCTTGTGAGAGGTGCTTGCTTTGCAATCGCACTCCATGCAAAGCCACAGGCTGCTGGTGCCCTAACTAACCACTCGTGTTTTCAGTCATTGCTTATAGCCGAGGGTCAAGGCGCCACACTGGGGACTCGACCATTTATCACGCTTGCTCAGATTATTGGGTCATTACACAAAGCAATTTGCAATTACAGTCGGCTAGCTGACATGAGTCTGCTCAAAAATTGGAATGTTTCTGGTAGCTGGTGATTGCAGTATTCAAAGTAAATCATAGTTGTAAGATCTAATACTTTATCTAGATCATTTAGAATATAATTAGAAGTGTGCAATTTGTATGTGATTGTCCTTTCTTGCTCACTGGGGATAAATACACATAGTTCACTTGTTTACATTTTTATTTACCACTCATTACAACCATGTTGCATTTAAGAATGTACAACAAGGATGGGATACCAGTGTAGAAAACCAAATAATGTTATGCTAATGTTAATAATGCAACAGAACTTTTGTCCTTCATATAAACAGTGGGGCAAAAAAGTATTTAGTCAGCCACCAATTGTGCAAGTTCTCCCACGTAAAAAGATAAGAGAGGCCTGTTATTTTTCATCATAGGTACACTCCAACTATCAGAGACAAAATCAAAAGAAAAATCCAGAAAATCACATTGTCTGATTTTTAAAGAATTTAATGCAAATTATGGTGGAAAATAAGTATTTGGTAACCTGCAAAAAAGCAAGATTTCTGGCTCTCACAGACCTGTAACTTCTTCTTTAAGAGGCTCCTCTGTCCTCCACTTGTTACCTGTATTAATGGCCACAACCTCAAACAGTCAGACTCCAAACTCCGCATCTGCATGGAGGAATGGGCAAAACTACCAGCAACAGTGTGTAAAAACCTTGTAAAAACTTACAGAAAACGCTTGATCTCTGTCATTGCCAACAAAGGGTATATAACCAAGTATTGAGATGAACTTTTGTTATTGACCAAATACTTATCTTCCACCATAATTTGCAAATAAATTCTTTAAAAATCAGACAATGTAATTTTCTGGATTTTTCTTCTGATTTTGTCTCTGATAGTTGAAGTGTACCTATGATGAAAATTACAGGCCTCTCTCATCTTTTTAAGTGGGAGAACTTTTACAATTGGTGGCTGACTAAATACTTTTTTGCCCCACTGTGTATATATATATATATATATACAACATGGTGTGTACAAACATGGTGTGTTAGACATGGTTGCATTGTTTAGTGTTTTCTGGTCTCTTATTACTATAAAGGAAAACCCACTTGCTGTGTGCGAAACCCCAGTGTTTCCGAAGTTCAATATCAAACATATTGCTTTATGTTCTTGATCAGAATTGTAGTTTCTTGTTAAACATATTGATTCTTTATGAGCCAAATATAACTTTCATTTATGACTTCAGACCAGTTCTTAATTGACTAGGGACCAGAAACGAATGAATATGAGAAGTACAAGTAATTGTGTAAATTAGATGCATGGAGTGATTAATTGCATTGTTATGGATTGATACATTTAAATTGCTTGCTCCTTGAGGAACATTTCTGTTTAAAGGTGATGTGTTTTATCTTTGCACTGGATTCCTGCTGGCCTTTTTGCTCCCCTCCAGTTTCCTGTCTCTAACATTTCACTATAAATGCACACCGGATGGATGTGGCTTCTAGCTGGAAAATGAATACTAAGGTAGGCCATTTCCTGAGAAACAAGCTATCGGAAAAGTATTATGTAAGTACCACAGAACTGCTCTAATGGAAATGTTTTAGGCCAAAGTTTGAATTACACTATGCCCAGATTTGGTCAGTTATAATGTATAATTTACAAAGATTCCTTTTGGGTTTAGGTCATAAAGCGTATTAAAAATGAATGACGTAGTTGGGAAGGATGGGCTGAATTTTGATCATTTTCTCTCTGGAAAAAAAATTGAGCATTAAAATATGTTTTATAATCAGTTTGCTGCATACACAGAAATTAACATGTATTACAGTATATATATATATATATATATATATATATATATATATATATATATATATATATATATAAAACTACATAACTGAACTTGATGGTGGTGCACACTAAATGACTGTACCTGATCCTTTATAGTTTCAGCATTGCATGATCATAGTGCCTGATACAGTAGCCATGTCACTGCAGCACCCACTAGACCAAAGATACCTTGAGTTTTCTATAGCGCAATGGCCTATATTACATTTTTGTACCTTTATTATGTCTCTATTACTCATGAAAGTACTTGTTTTACTTGAAAAGGTAATTACATACACAGCAGTGGTCCCAATGGTTGCCTATGTGCTTTAAGATTTTTTAAAGGTACAGTATGAACCTGTACTAGAGGTACAAATGATGTATCTTTGAGGTTTGATGAACGCGTTTAAAAAATACACATAGCAATAAATTATAATCCTGCAAAATAGAATTTACCATTTATCATCAATATCGAATTTACCATTATAATATTTAGCAATATTATTTTTACCTAAATACATTTTAGAGGTCACAATTTAGAGGCCCCTGTATTATTCAAAGAATAATTTAAAAATTATTTGCGGAAAAATTCTACTTTGTTTGACCAGTAACCATTTGCTAAAACAAAGTTAAGATGGTCAGGCTGTTAGGCCATGTTTACCAGCTGGATATCGTCATAATTACCTGTATTAGTGGAAAGATGTTTAAAATATCAAAATTGTCTACATTCTTAAAAGATACTTGCAAAGTGGAGTTGTCACCTCTCTAAAAAATGTCTGAAACTATTAAGATTATAGATGTAGATCTGGCTTTACATATTGTAGGCTGTATACAAACTAGATAAACAAGATAATTTCAGCTAAACTAGAAAATTCTATCCAGGAAAGCTATCTAAATGATCACATTATGTTTTTATGTGTATTATCTGGTTTGCTTTGTAGCATTAGCAATGCATGGTTTAATATATCAATGCCTGCACTGCAGGTAACACTTCTGACTTGAGTTGCTGCCAAATGTTCCCCATCATAAGCATGACATATGATTACTGAAGAGGAACTGAATGAATGGACTTATACTTAAATGAATGAGCATTGAATTGCATTAGTACCTGCAATTCAAGAACTATAAGGTATGTATTTGAACTGTAACTAATACAATTTACTACAATGGTTTAGGACTGTAATTTGCATAAACTGTTCTGCTTTTCTGGGATCTACAATAGAACTATAATAAATGGACATCATGGTGTCACCCAGATGAGGATCCCTTTTGAGCTTAGTTTCTCTCAAGGTTTTTCCTCATTGCATCTCAGGGAGTTTTTCCTTGCCACTGCTGCCACTGCTGCCACTGGCTTGCTCATTAGGGAACAACTTATAAGGAAGAAACCTATAGGCAATGCACTTAGAAGCATTGATATACAAATTCTTATTTTTTAACCTATTTATCTCTGTAAAATGATACAATTGTCAATTGTCCCAAATGATCCCAAAGTATCTTTACAGAAATAAAATGGTTATAAAATGTTTCTTTTTCATTAGTGCCTGTAAGTTTATCTTATACCTTTATCCCAAAAAGGCAAGCCAGTGGCAATTGATTGTATGAGGAAGAAACCTTGAAATACTCGAAAGAGATACTCGAATAATTCTCGAAAGTGTTAGTTGGTAGGATATATTAGGCAGCAAGTAAACATTATGTTCTTAAAGTTGATATGTTAGAAGCAGAAAAAATGGGTGAGCGTAAGTATTTGATCGGCGAGTTTGACAAACAGTGACAGCTGGATGACTGGGTCAGAGCATCTCCAATACTGCAGCTGTTGTGGGGTTTTCCTGGTCTGCAGTGGTCAGTATCAAAAGTGGTCCAAGGAAGGAACAGGGGTGAACCGGCGATAGGCTCATGGGTGGCCAAAGCACATTGATGCACGTAGGGAGAGAAGGCTGGCCTGTGTGGTTGATCTAACTATAGCTCAAATTGCCGAAGAAGTTAATGCTGTTAATGCTCGGCTGGGCAGGAGTGTTTTGGCAGCAAAAGGGGAGCGACACAATATTAGGCAGGTGGTCATCATTTTTAATGCCTGATTGGTGGCCATTAAGTTATGCCTGGTCAGTGTAGTTCCATTATGGTTGACCATTCAATGATGGGTGCTTCATGCAAACTGCAGTCCTAAGTCATTGTAGTAGACTGTGTGTATTAATTGCAGTCCAAATAGTTCTTGAGTTGCTCAAGAACTCTATGGATCTTCAGGGTGTTCATGTGAGTCATCCTAAAACTGAATTGAACATGTAATGTACTGAAGTGTTCCAGTTCGGCAAGTGCTTGAACACTAGACACCGCTGTGTCCAGCACTGTGACTATCCACACTCTTATCAGGTAAAGTAAGCTATAGGTTGGACAGCGCGTGCCGCAGTGGTCCTGGTTAGCTCGGCGGGCTCGCGCCGCGCGCTGATTGGCCGGCCGCTCGGCTGACCGCGCCCTCATTCCCCAGCTCCCACACGAGCGCTGCGGGTTAAGGGCGCGAGCGGCGCGCGGGAACCACAAGCACCGAAGCTCCCGCTCCAGCTCTCCCTGCACGCGGACGCAGGCGGAGCACGCGCATCTGGCTCCGAGACAAGCCTGGACGGAACAGGAAGAGGGGGGAAATAAACAGGGGGCGTCCTTGTCCTTGGACTCTATACCGGCGTGGATATTTACACAAAGAACCTTCTCGAGGGGACACCGCTGCAAGACGAGCAGGTAACAGAATGAGCTTTTGTGATGGTGTATAATTTGAGTGACGCCGGAACGAATAGAGAGAGAGAGAGATAGAGAGAAGGGAATGGCGCTCAGGCGAAAACAGGAGATGTATCGGGCTGAGACACTTCTCAGGGTCTCACTTCTTTCTTCTGTGGAATAGTGTTGAAATAGTAATATTATTTAATAGTATTAATAATAATAATGTCGTCAGAGCTTTGAGTGTTTGTTTTCCCCTCTCAATGTATTTGAAGTTAATTTGCCCGAAACGATGCTTAGGATCCGGGCACGCGCGCTCGCTCGCTCCCGTGTAGACCCCCCCGCCCCCCCACCGAGTTCGACATGCACCTGAGATCCAGCTCACCTGACTGTATCAGTGTGACAGACGGTATCAAACGATCCACTGCTCGATATGAGTCTATATTCTGGGAGGGGTTCGGCGTTGACTTGGTTGTCGCTATGCTGAGAAATCCCTTACACACACACACACACACACACACACACACACACACACACACACACACATATATTGTTTTTTCATACTCCTTTATTTTATTGTTTTTGTCGTGAGATGCAGGTGAACTGTCAGAGAACTCTATCTATCTATCTATCTATCTATCTATCTATCTATCTATCTATCTATCTATCTATCTATCTATCTATCTATCTATCTATCCATCTATCCATGCACTGGACCAGTAATTAACTGCATCACCAACTGCTGCGTGGTGGCCAGTTGGGAGGAAGTGTGAGATGCTACAGAGAGAGAGAGAGAGAGAGAGAGAGAGAGAGAGAGAGAGAGACACTTTCATGCATTTTTTTCATGCCTCTACCCCTTTTTTCCTTCCCTATGTCCAAAACACTAACCTCCTTACCTCTCTTGGCTGGTATTTTTCCTTTTTTCCTCCCCTGCACTCTTCATAGCTCCTGTGTCGGTCCTCCATCCAGAAGATAAGACGAAAGCATCACTTCACCATATTGCTTAGTCTGGTCCATTTATTTCCCCACTGGACAAAATCTATTCATTATTATTCATCCTGCCAGTAGGTAGGGTCATAAAGAGCACAGCACACAATGCAAATATGTTTTCCTTCGTGCTATAATGAAGATTTAATAGATCCAGCACGAAATGATGGCCGTAATGGAATTCGTTCCTTTTGGACGTGTCAGGGGGGGTTTAGCGATTCCTCTCTCTCTACACCCAATCTATGCAACTTTCATGAGCTTTTTAAATGGAGGTATAGAAAAGAAAGAAAGAAATCGAATGCTCTTTCTTTCTGAGCAGATCTTATCAGTATCAATGATTTATTTAGTCATGATACACCGTGGACGATGAAATCTCACGTGCGGCTTAACCCGGGTGGCAGCAGGTGTTGAGAAATGAGTGTTCACACACATTGCGTTCTCAATGGATGTAATGGCAGAGCCTGGGAAAGATGGGTTTCATAATTGAATAGATCTGTATCTACATTTCCTTGGCATAATACAATGAATATATGCATGACCCATCATTTAGTCTGGTTTCAATAAATGTCTGAAGCATTGCATTAATGCATAGTGTTGAGTTTTAATGGAGAGAGAGTGTAACTTATAATAATGCAAAGTGTACACAAACTGGAAATCTACTGCTAAACAGAAGAGTCGTATTGACTGTATGTGTATAATTATTTATTTACTTTACCAGCACCTACACATGTCTATAGACATCAAAATAGGGAGTATCTTATAAATCAACACATACTGTATTAAGATATTTCTGGAAAAAAATGGTGATTCTGCGATTCAAAAACAAATTAGTTTTTATTGTTAGATTAAATTTGGTGTTACAAAAGCGTACATTTTTTTGCTACATGATCACTTTTTTCCATTCTTTTTGAGCAACAGAATACTTCAAATAATGTGTCATTAATGTTGGTTTTAAGGTTAAAGTATTGTAGGATAAGGATTTAATTCGGTTCACCCCTATTTTGGTTATTTAGGTAAATATATGTGATTGCAGCCTAAAAATATACAGTGTACAGTTTTTTGTTTAGTTTCCTGAGATTGGTTTGCAATTATTTTCAATGTTCTAAGAAAACAAACCAGAAATACCAAGTATTGTTTACTTGGTTGGTCTGATTAGACTCCTGTGCACAAACAGGTCAATAAATGCTGACTGAAAGAGGTCATGAGTTTTCT
Organism: Silurus meridionalis; assembly: GCF_014805685.1. Classification (NCBI taxonomy): domain Eukaryota; kingdom Metazoa; phylum Chordata; class Actinopteri; order Siluriformes; family Siluridae; genus Silurus; species Silurus meridionalis. The sequence continues at coordinate 18,497,033 of NC_060898.1, forward strand.
GTGTATTTGCACAAGTATGAATGTTTTTAATTCTTTTGCATGTTAGAAACAAAGTTGATATAAATGGATATATTAAATTATGGCATGTAGGATTGTATAACAAAAGCAAATAATAATGAATCTGTTAAATAATTTATTTGATTAAATGGATTTTGGACTGATATTAATACGTAGGCCACAATACCACATTTTATTAGTTCAACTAATACTAAAGGCAAATAAGTATTACGGATATTTCTAGCATATTTTTTTTTTTTTTTTACAATTTTACAATTACTTATTTACAATTTAAGTGTCCAAACTGCATTGCGAATTTAAAGTAAAGTCAAAATAAATGTTGGATATCTCACTAATTAAACACTACAATGCCTAGTGTATTTATCTTCCAGTGTTTTTTTGTGTGATGACTCGTTTTGTGGAACTCAGTTTTTATTTAAGTCTGTTATATTTTTCACCACATAGAATAAGTGATTAGATAATTTTTAAGTATGTTAATGAGTGAGAATTACTTAAATACAGAATAATAATGTAGGCCTGATTATTTAATTGATACAACATTTAAAAGTGAATTATGTTGGAAATTACATGAATTTTAGTAAAAAAAAAAAAATATGTCACCAAAATGTACTTATTTTCTCCATTTCTCTTCACCATCCAATTCGGCATAAAACAGCTACTAACAGGGTTGAATTCTAATATGCTTCTTTTGAGACATGTGAAGCCAGCCAACCGTACCCTTTCAACCTGCTGACAAATTATCACACTCAGACACAAGCACTATCCACCCTCTTCCGCATACCTAAACTCACAGACATCACTGAGTGTGGCAGTGATTGAAAGGTGAGAGTATTTCCCACCCTGTACATCTAGCGAACACAGCCTGATTTGCTATTGTGTCTCCCTGCCCTTGTTTGGCATCCAGTGATTCAAACCCAGGGATCTACCAGTGACTAGGGGAACACTTTTTCTTCATTAAGTGTTTAAATTCAATGTGCCAGACTGTGATGAACCAACAATAAATCGGGCTCGAGCTTTCTCAGAAATCTGCTGAATTGCATCACCATTTGCACTGGAAATGAATGCATTAAACATTGTGTACCATTCTGACACCATTTTAAAGATGCACTTCATCTTACCATTTTGGTGTCAGTCTAGTATAGTGACCCATTTTCAGTACTGATATTATGATGCTTTAATGAGACCATGTTCTGGAAGAGTGGACACACTTAAGGCTGTGGTGAAATAGTATTATTTAGCAAAATTACAAGCAGCAAGGCCAGTGTACAGTATTTGCACTTCCTAGCCAAATTGTAGATTTTCTCCTGTTATGATCCATATTTATTTTCATGCTTTTTCATGCATTCTTGTTGAGGTTTGACTATTAATAAAATAGCACTTGAGTTAGTAATAGGGTTTTGGGAGAGCCCATGTTCACCAAGGAATTTATTTGTGATGTCACACTCACATTAGTGGTTAATACCAGAAACAAAAGACACTAAGGGATTTAAAAACCCTGCTAGATTTTATGTTGTTATTTATGGTGTCAATTGTATGCAGTGTTTTACAAAGAAAAAAGTTTTCCTTGTGCGATCTGTTTTATCTCTGTGCAAGTGTTATTTTGGAGAAGTGTAAATTGTTTGCTAAGCAGGGGGTCCCTCTATTTCCCAGTGTTCTTTTAACCAGTAGCTTAAGAGTCATGACACTCTACATACAGAAACCTAAGAGTGTCCTGACCAATCACGTGGCTATAACTCATATGGCAATAGAATAGCAATAAAATATTATGGCCTAATTTAGAATTAATTGAAAATAAATCTATATAATTATCATTGTGGAATTCCAAGTATAATAAAATTACATCTAGTAAAACACTATACAGTATAAATGTTTTCAGTTGTAAAACATTATGTTACCTTTTGCTATTTTGAATAAGCAATTATATATGTCAAGGTATATTTTAAATTAGTATTCCTGTTTAGTCTAATTTAATTTGGTCTAATAGGAATATTACAATAAAATAAAATAAAATGTTTCTGAGGTACTTATATATGTGATATATATAAATAGGCTGAGTATAGCAAATGAGGCACAGAACAGAAACCAGTGGTTTGTAAAGTTTGTCTCAGACCAGTCCCTGCTTCAGAATTCAACATGACATCACCTTCTATCACCTACAGAAACACAGAACACAAACAAGCTTAAAGCACTCTACAGGGACTGTATGTGAAGGCTATTCCTTATGATAACATATCATTGTGATGGAAAGAATAACAAGTGCAGTAACAACTTCAACCCGTAAGGACATGACCCTGGTTTTTACAGTGGACAAAATGGACTTTAAAGCATTGATCAGGATCCTCCATACAAGGTCTGTTATGCAAAAGTCTGGAACACGATTGTTTACTCAAGTTGCCCTGCTTATACAACAAATGCCAGGCCAAAGAGGATGAGCTTCACAGCATATCATAATATGATATTCAATGCCACTTTCAAATAAATGCAGAAAAGAAAAAGTGCCTTTCACTGGTGTTTTAGATGGCTTTTATTAATGATCAAAATGCAGTCATTTTATATATTCTGTATATATATGAGATTGTTGGAATCACCCAACTCTATAGTATAGTATATAGCATTGTGTATTTCTTTCTTTCAGCTACTCCCATTAGGGGTCGCCGCAGCGGATCATCCGCATGTTTGATTTGGCACATGTTTTTTCGCTGGATGCCCTTCCTAACGGAACCCTCCCCATTTATCCGGGCTTGGGACCGGCACTGAGACTTGTGCAACCCTAATGGCTGGGGTTGGTTCCCTGACCGGGGATCGAACCCGGGCCGTAGCGTTGAGAGCGCCGCATCCTAACCACTAGACCACCAGGGAACCATAGCATTGTGTATAGTATTAGAAAATAAAGACTACAGTAGAATTTAATATATTAAAAGAGAACAGATTGGAACCAAATAGTATAAATAAGAATATGTAGACTGAAATATTATTAGGCTAATATGGATAGAATATATTAAAATACATTATGTTAAATAAAAATAAAATAAAATGGAATAATGTCAAATATAGGGGTAGCATCCTGGCTGTAGTATGTTACATAGTTTAATGGAAACTTATATCTCAGTGAGGAAAGAAATTCCATTACTTCCACAGAATTGATTATTTTTCTATAGACACACATTATAGGAAGTTTTTTATTGCTCTTATTCTATTGTGATCTGGGCCCCTAAGGATTAAACTACAGTACAAAGCTATAGATTCTGTTAGTACTCTACTATAGAAAATATGATTTATTAGAATGAATAATTCAGGGACCAAAAGTAAATAAATCTATACTGTTTAACCAATCAAATGAATTTTTTTTATCAATTGCAACTGGGAAAATCTTAAATAAATTATCAGTTTCACAAACACAAGAAAAAAAATAAAGATAGGGAGATACAGTTTTATTTGACTTTATTTTATTTTCTGGCATTTTCCTACCAAACCTGAATGCTAATAAACATTACATAGTTACAGTTCAGTTCAAATGTCTTCAAGTATCCTACTATATTTTTGCCATATTGTTGTTAGTGTCACTTTGACTAGCAAGAGCAGCTTGTGTGTAGGGGATGGCAGATGACCTTCAGCTCCACTTTGGAAACTGTGCTTTTTTTGTTGGTTTGTTTTTCTTTGTTTAATGATATTTACAAATGTATGTGTTTGCTGTGTGTAAATTGGCAGTGTAGTCAGTGGTGCAGTGTGCTGTCTACAGTAGCTTGTGAATTTATTTTAAAACATGTTTGTGCCAGCAGTGAGCGAGTGGAGGGTGGATTAGTCTTATGTGATTAGTCTCATCAGCTGCAGGTGTTTTTTACCGCTCGTTTCGTCCGGCTTCGCCCTACACTCGCTCAGCGCTGGCACGTAGTTCTTTAAGGGTTTTTTGGATAGTTAAACGTAGTCCAAAGTGTAGACAACATTTCACCTGCAAGTTCTCAGCCATGCTCAGACTTTCCATCTGGTGATTTTAATGACTCCTGCTTGCTATGCCAACAAGCATAATAACTATTAGCTGGATATGATGTTTGTGTTTATATATTATAGTGAGTAAGTGAGAACATTAGGTTAGTTCAGGCACTTGGCTAAAAATGCAACAACAACAAAAAAAATACTGCTTGCTTTATGGCGTATATTCACGGCATCTGTCAGAGAAGATGTGCAGGTTTCATGTTTTATTTTTTTCATTTGAAACACAAATTTGTTGTTTTCAAATCACAAATGTGTCCATTTAAAATTTAATTTTCCACAAATGTAATAAGACTAGTTTAGGATTTTTCTGAAACTTTTATTGTAATGTATTATATGATAATACGCTTGCCTAAGTTGTCATAATGACTTAAAGGTCAAAACAGGTACTAGTTTGTTGAAACAGGGATTAAATATTATATTTAACCGCTCCTGAGTGGCAGGATTGAACCCAAATCTTATTCTCTAACCGATAAGGAATCTAGATGGCCATCTCTGGCCTTCCACACATGACTCGACCAAGGGACTGGAGAGGTACATCTTTGACAGACAGAGAGCAAGCTTTTTTTTTCTTCTTCTCTGCATACTGGGAACATGTGAACAGAGCGAGTGTCTGAAGGACTGTGAGAGTGAGGCTTCTTTGTTCTTTGCCCTTCACTCTTGTCCTTTGTTGGAGCCATTCTAAAGGGAAAAGAGCAATGATGAGGGATGTTCCCGCCATGTTTCAATTGCACTGTTTAAGGATGAGAGATGACCCACTTATGGAAAATTGATGCGTTATCAAATTTACTGCATAATTAATACCCATTCTTTTTCTTAATCTCCTTCATGCTATTGTTTTTTTTTCACTGGCAATTTTGTGCTCATATGTGACTTTGCAGAATACTGATTGACTGTATTCATTTGAATGACAAATGAGTAGAAGAAATCAATGCACATAATAATGAGTGTAATAACATAATGACATGCATATAATATTTCACTTTCACAGATGGCCCCTATTGCTATTATATATATATATATATATAGCATATGACCTAATATTAGTCATGTAACTCCTATACTTCTGTTAATAGTATTACATGCAGAGGTAGAGGCAGAAAGTGAGGGATAGCAACAATGCGCACGCACGCACACACACACACACACACACACACACACACACACACACACACACACACACACACACACACACAAACACACACATGCACACACACACACACACACACACACACACACACACACACACACACACACACACACACACACAGACATGCACACACACATGCACAGAGAGAGAGAAAGAGAGAGAGAGAGAGAGCTCTGATTCATTGCTGCTAGACTGGCTTGTGTGGAAGAGCACCTATTTCTCACTGTTTTTTCAGCACCATAGACACGGACAGCTTCTTACACGTCTTGCTGCATGCCTATCTCTTTTCAGCACCACCTACATGGACAGCTTCCCGTCTTATATTCATCTGCACCCATACGGACAGCTCCACATATTCTGCATTACCCACAGGACAGCTGCTCATGTTTACCGTCATCTATATGGAGAGATCTTTACACATCCAGTTGTTTACATCTTTCATGTTTTCAACATCAGCCATAAGGAGAACCACCCATGAGTCTGGAATTAATGTCTCTCAACAACAATAGAAAAAGTTTTTATTATTATTATTATTTTTTTTACACCACCCATATAGACAGAATTATAACTTAGATGTACTCGGTTACAAACACCGCCCAACACCCAAAACCACACCCACTATGCGGCCGTCCTATCCCTCGCCTACTCACCGACCTACCTTCCCTTCTACCTACCTACCTACCTTCCCTTCTACCTACCTACCTACCTACCTACCTACCTACCTACCTACCTACCTACCTACCTACCTACCTATCTGCCTGCCTACCTACCTGCCTGCCTACCTACTAACCCAGGGGTGGCCAACCAGTCAGAGACCGAGAGCCACATTTTTTACTGTGTTACCGCAAAGAGCCACATCATACACATGGGCACACATGAACATCACCCATCCCTTCCTCTAACACACACACACACACACACACACACACACACACACACACACACACACACACACACATACGCACCTCTGCTCAGCCAGATTTATTGTAAATGTCACACACCAACATAATGACAGAAATTGACTCCTACAGTACTAAGACCACAGGACAGTCATTTTCAACAATGAACATTGTTTGCACTGTCTTACACACACACAAACTCTCAGTTTAACCAAGTCCACAAACAAAAATATAATAATTTAAAATAGCATTTTTCTTTTACTATGCATGTTACTTAGTGGGACTTTTGGCATTCCTTGCCTTGAACAATCCCCTTCAAATCTGGCTCGTATTCCGTTGTTGCCACTCGAAGCAATTCTTTTACATGGTTGTCAGTCAGAACAGATCGAGGCATTGATTTCACGTGTTTCAGGGTAGAAAACACAGACTTTGTTTGTTTGTTTTTTAATGTGCGTGTTTGCTTCGCTTGAGTTCAATACGGTATTTTTGTCAAATGCGCATGTGCGTGAGATGAATGTACCGCAAAGTTTCCCAGTAGGGGCAAGCTCATTTAAGTCTTAAAAATACCGTATTGAACTCAAGCGAAGCGAACACGCACATTAAAAAAAACAAACAAACACAAACTTCGAAATGAACGTAAGAGCCGCATGAAACCAGCCAAAGAGCCGCATGCGGCTCGCGAGCCGCGGGTTGGCCACCCCTGTACTAACCTATCTACCTACCTACATACCAATTCACCTACCTACCTACTTACCTACTTACCTACCTACCTACCTACCTACCTACCTGCCTACCTACCTGCCTACCCACCTACCTGCCTACCCACCTACCTACCCACCTACCTACCCACCTACCCACCTGCCTACCTACCTACCCACCTGCCTACCTACCTACCTGCCTGCCTACCTGCCTACTAACCTACCTACCTACTTTTTCTTTTGACTGCTCCCATCAGGGGTTGCCACAGTGGATCATCCGTCTCTATACCACCCTGTCCTCTATATCTGACTCTTTCAAACCAACTACCTGCATGTTTTTCTTCACCACATCCATGAACCTCCTCCTTGTTATTCCTCTTTTCCTTCTTCCTGGCGACTCCATCCTCATACAATACCACAACTCCTCTCTCAGCACCCTGTCGCACGCTTTCTCTAAATCCACAAACACACAATGCTACTCCTTCTGACTTTCTCTATACTTCTTCATCAACATTCTCAAAGCAAATAATGCATCTGTGGTGCTCCTCCTTGGCATGAAACCATACTGCTGCTCACAGATGGTCACCTCTCCTCTCAGCCGGGCTTCCACTACTCTTTCCCATAACTTCATGGTGTGACTGATCAACTTTATTCCCCTGTAGTTACTGCAGGTCTGCACATCTCCCTTATTCTTAAAGCTTGGTACCAGCACACTCCTTCTCCATTCCTCAGGCATCTTCTTACATTCCAAAATCCTGTTAAACAAACTTTTTTTATACTGCCATCTCTACTAAACATCTCCATGCTTCTACCGGTATGTCATCTGGTCCAACCGACTATCCACTCTTCATCATCCTAATTGCTGTTTTCACTTCCTCCTTACTAATCCTATCCATTTCATGCTTCACCTTCACACTATCCAACCTCTCTCTCTCTCTCTCTCTCTCTCTCTCTCTCTTTTCATTTTCCTCATTCATCAGCTGCACAAAATACTCCCTCCATCTTCTCAACACACTCTCCTCACTAGTCAACACATTTCCATCTCCATCCTTTATTGCTCTAACTTGCAGCAGATCCTTCCCAGCTCGTTCCATCTGCCCGGCCAATCACTACAAATCCTTTTCTCCTTCCTTAGTGTCCAACCTCTCATACAGCGCCTCATATGCCTTTTCCTTGGTTTTTGCCACATTGCTCTTTACCTGCCGCCTTATTCTCTTGTACTCCTGCCTACTTTTCTCATCACTCTGTCGATCCCAATTCTGTTTTGCTAACCTCTTTCTCTTTATGATGTCCTGCACTTCCTCATTCCACCACCACGTCTCTTTGTCTTCCTTTTTATTTCCAGATGTCACACCAAGTACCTTTCTAGCTGTCTCCCTTATAACTTATGCAGTAGTTGCCCAATCATCCAGCACCTCCTCACCACCACCTCTTCCCTGAATCACACACTACAGTCTTCCTCCTTCAGTTTCCATCATCTTATTCTTCTTTCAGTTCTCACTCTCCTCCTCTTTTTCTTCACCTCCAAAACCATCTTACAAACATCTGATGCTGTCTAGCTACACTGTCCCCTGCCAACACCAGTCTCCAATCTCCTTCAAGTTGCATCTCCTACATAGAACATAGTCCACCTGTGTGCACCTTCCTCGGTGCCTAATACGTCTCCTTTGCTCCTTCTTTTCAAAATAAGTATATATACCTACCTATCTACCTACCTTTTCCTCACCCGGGAAGGAACCCTTCCTTATGTTTAGAACAACATCTAAAGACCTTTGTGTTTAGCACAACCTACTGTATTAAGACCCATGTGGTGATTCTTGTGTTGAAATAATGTTTCACTTTTTTAAACATTATGCTTATAGACATATCCTATGTCTTATGGCATTCCTTTCCCTTTTTCCTCACCTCACCAAAAAGTGTTTCCTTATGTTCAGCTCTATCCATAAGAACAGCTTTTTTCTTTTTAACACCTCCTTAGAATAAAGACGTCTATGTTTCAGTGTTGTCTGTCTCTCCTTATAAGAACCACCCACTAAACCAGCTATTTATTTTCATCACCACCTACATGGAAAACCCCTTATGTTCAATAACACTTATGAGGGTAGTTCTTTGTGTTATCACCTCTAATAAGGAAAGCCCCTTATGTTTAGAATCACCCATAAGGACAGTACTTCATGTCTATCACAGACTACCAAGATATTACCAAACGTTCAGTATTACCTATATTGAAAGTCAATTTCCACATGCATAACTGTCTTTTTCTTAGCACCACCTATGAGAACAGCTCTTTTTTTCAGCACCACTGATAAAAACAGTTCTTAATTTCAGCACCACTGATAGGAACAGTTCTTGTTTTAAGCACAATTGAAAAGACCAGTTCCTCTTTTTTATTGCACCAGCTATAAGAGCACATCTTCTTATATAGCAACACTAAAAGAAACAGTTCCTCTTTTTGGGACCACCAATTAGAACAGTTTCTTTTTTTTTAGCGCTACCTATAAGAAGCGCCTCGTTTTTTAGCAGCACGTATAAGAAGTTCCTCTTTTATAGCACCTTAGATAAGAACAATTTCTCTTTTTTTTTTTTACACCACTTATAAGAACAGTTTCTCTCTTTTTAGAACCAACGATATGAACAGTTCTTCTTTTTTTTTTTTTTTTTTTTTTTTAGCACCTTCCTTAAGGTGGCTCTTCATGTTTAGTGCCACAAATTTGATTGAACCACTACAACCACTACATGCATGGGTCTCTACCAATTAGGACAGCTACTTGTTTTTTAGTAGTATTCACAGGGACAGCTCTTAATGTGTTAGCACTCATAGGACGAGCCCATGGGATTCAATATTATTTATATAAAATATTCTACACTTGTTTTATTGCATGCCTATCTTTGTTTTACCTCTTTTTTTACCACTCTTCTGAAGATGGCCCTTCATATTTACCACCACCAATAATGACAGCTCACAAGGTTCTGTATTATTTATTTAGAAGCACTGCATTCCTGTCTGTCTTTTTCAGCACCACCAAGGAAGACAGCTACCTTTTGGGCTCTACCCAAAAGAAACATCCTGTATGTTTAGCACCATCAATACGGACAGCTTTTATGATGCATTATGTCCAAATCCATGTTTGTTTGTTTTTTCCAGCCTTTTACAAAAACAGTTCCTTGTTTTTAGCCACACCTGTAAGTGAAGTCCCTCATGTTCAGCACCACCCATATGGAGAGATGTCTTGACTGCATGGCTCTCTCTTTTCTTTTCCACTTGAGCATTTCAGGCAGCTTGTTTCTCAAACGTTTCTCAAACACGCCCATCCCTTTGCTTACGCTGACAGATCCTAAAGCACAAAATTACCCGGAAAAGCAGCATACCTTAAACACTTCTCAATCAATGCCTCCATCTTGTTGTGTTCAACACTATAAAAACAACACCTTATGTTACCCTTATGGAGAGCTCTTTTTGCATTTTGACTGCATTGCTCTCATTTTTTCTTCCCAACATTTACACACAGATCTCTCAAACATGAATTTCTGAGTTGCTGTCTTTTCCCATCTGTCTCTTTTTTTCTTTTTTTTTCTCTTTTTTCGATTTCCCCCTGCAGCTCTATTGCGTCTCACTGATAGAAGAGTAGTTAATGCATGCATTCTGGGATGCTCACACACCCCCTCTTTTTTCCTCTGCAGAAGGCTGCCCATGCCTAGAGTATCTCTCGAGCTTCACTCTTCCAGGTCCTTATTTTGCAGTAGTGGCAGCAGCAGTAGCAGTCATGATAAGGGAGAAAAGCAGCCATAGCACTGAAGGGGGGGACAGAGGAGGGGGTATGTGACCAACACCAGAGTAAGTGTGAGCTGACGGTGGTAATTACCGATGTCTGTAAAAGCCACTCCAGGGGCCTGAGCTCAGAACTCAAGCCTGGCTGTGGTCACAGGCCATGTGCTCACCATTTCAGCCCACAATACCCACACACAGTCTGTTGTCCCTGAACATCAAGGTCGCTCTCATTCTCGTTCACACTCTCTCTCTTTCTCTCTCTCATTCTCTCTCTCTCTCTCTCTCTCTCTCTCTCTCTCTCTCTCTCTCTCTCTCTCTCTCTCATTCTCTCTCTCTCTCTCTCTCTCTCTCTCTCTCTCTCTCTCTCACTTTCTCTCTATCTTGACATACACATACACACAAACGGTGTATCTTAGGGCAATGCAGAACCCAGTAACAGGGTATCTTGTTAATCTGGCCTGACGCATGACTCAGCCTAAAAAAAAGAATTAAGAAAAAAAAAAAAACAAAGCAATTCATTGCTTCTTCAGATGATGATTGGAAGAAAGGTCACTTTTGAGGTCATAAGCTTCGGCCTCCTTCACCTCCAGGCAACTTTTTCTTTTTTGTTTTTCATTTCTTTCATTGAAGTCACAGATGTTTATTAGAATCTATAGTTAATTTGCCCGAGGTTGGAGATGCTTTGAAACCCAGTGCACGTTTAGGGTAGATGGCATGAGCATTGCGATTAAGGCTACCGAAGTGCTTATCATCAGCGAAGGTCCAGGTCAAACTCACAAATTGCCCGAGCAGAGTGTTATTCGGCGGCTTACATTGTGTTGTCCAAATTACATCGCTCTTGTCTATAAAATTCTGCCCACTCCACTTCTGCTGCAGAATGACCATGGCCTGCGTTATGACAAATTCCTGGCTTATTTTGGGCGATTCCCGAGGGAACGTAGGAGGACGTAGGTAATTAAAGGAGCTCAATACTCTTTCTGAATGTTTGTGGGTAAAACGGGTAAGCAGCAACAGATAATGTAGATAATTATCTGGCATTACTGAGCACATCAGGATGCCAGATGCTAGCAGAGTGAGTGAAAGAGGGAGAGAGAGAAAGAGAGAGAGATAGAGACAGAGAGAGGGGAGGCAAACTGACTTTCTTTCTGAACGTGGGATCTGCTTGCTATACATACAGTCTTGTGACCTGATCCCAGGTTTTCGTCAGATAGACTTATCCAGGCCAGCTTTGCATATCGGGTGTCTTTTTGCTATTGCAGAATTGCCACAAGCTGCAAGCTGACTGTGTCCAGGATACACAGGTATATTCAAGGGAGACGTGCCAGATATTGAACAGTTGTCCAAAAATCAATTATATAAAGAACCATTGTATAAAATGAAAAACAGAGCACTTGTATCTACATTGTATTCTTGAGGGAGATGGGGACAGGTGTGTGTGTGTAGGGGTGCGCGTGTGTGTGTGTGTGTGTGTGTGTGGCTCTAGTAGAGTGGAGGTGATATTCCTGGCAGCTTCAGGAGTACGTAACCGTACACTGCAGCAGCCAGAGTCACTGACCTCTCTACACCATGCAGGGGACATGAATTAGAAAGGTAGAGAGAGAGAGAGAGAGAGAGAGAGAGAGAGAGAGACAGAGAGAGAGAGGAAAGTTAAGGAATATTGTGAGGTAGAGAAAGAGAGAAAGAGCAGCACTCCTTATATAGTGACATTGTAGGGGACACTGTGGCCTCGACTATGGCAGAACAATAGAGGCAGGGTGATTAAGCATCGCTCAATCCAGTGCTTCCTCAGGCTGTCAGACTTGGTTTGCAGCACCTAACAGGAGATTTATGTCAGACTGATGGGTGCCGGGCTGACGGCCGCTTGTATATCCAGCGATTTTTAGCATCTGCCTAGCTGTCCATCGTCCCTGAACTGGGACTCGGTGTCACCTGCCACTGCCAAATTGTCACACTTGGCTACACCTTCCTTGCTTCCACGCAAGTCTGCATGTTGACGATACCAGTCTCCCTCCACATCTCTACACTTTATGCTTTTAGAACTAACTGCACGACGTGGCCACCCAGCGCTGCTGTTTTCCTGCCCATCTGTGCCCATTCATTTTTAGCTCTGTCTATTCATTTAATAAGCTTTATTACATCAGCCTGATGCCGCGCAGTAAACCGCCTGCCACTGGCTGCGCATCCATCTTCGTTCTACAACGTTAATCCGACACCGATGTATGCGGAATGACCTCCCTCTGCTAGAATGATTGCTAGCGATTTGTCAGTCCACATGCTCCCAGACGCAGTCATGTGACTCGCCGGGATCCAATTAGCAGCTTCCCTGCTTATCTCCAAACTGCTGCTGTAGAGTCATTTAAATACCTGACGGTGAACTGCCTAATGACACGTTACCAGCTACATCCTGTTTACAAGTCGAAAAATATTTTTTATTCGTATTTATTCTGTTCACCTTCCCTGCGTTTAATTAGCAAAACCTAAGCGCATAAGAACATTAGATTGAGCATCTCAGCTAAACAAATTCTCAGCAGGGAGGAAATTTGGTCTACGGCGTGCGCTTAGAGACCTTTCGGATTCAGCAAGCATAAATCATTCTCTTCTTTCGAGTGCTCTCTGGGAAGAGTATTTATTCGTAGGCCGCACTTTGAAGGCAGCACCGAGGCTCTCCTGTGCCAGCTGCAACTCTCTGCCCCGGGCCAGCTTAGCAAGTCACACCGTCAGTGCCATCTTGCATGCACCTAGTAGGGTTCAGGTGTAGAGCAGGCTTACTGTTGCCTGGCAGTCTTTGTGTCTCGTTGGATGGAGGCGCACTGCGGTGGCTCAGAGCGCGGTTCTGCCTGCTAAGTGATATCTGATCTCCCCTAGGCTAGCAAGTGCCGCTCATCTGAGCGATAATGTGCCACTCACAGATCAGATTAGCTCCACCTGAACGTTTCCAGCTGCCTGCTAATGCCCATGACCCACAACAAGATTAAAAAGATTAAGATATATTTCAGCTCGACTCGTCTGCCGAACCAGAGACACTCAGCCTGTAATAAGTTGCTTTGGCGTTAAGGCTCCAAACAGCTTTGTTCTTAGTGTTGCACCTTGAGGCACCTCTGTGTTCTTTATCTTATATTCCCTTCACACCCTGCTGTGCTGTCGAGGTGAAGATGGATGGCATGCATGACATTCAATGGCTGCATAAATGCAGTCTGTCAGACTCTACCAGGCACTTTAGAGGGGGATGGAAAATATCTTTCCATAGAGCGATGTCGCTGATTTTCGTTCTGATAGATCGAGCAAGCCGATATGACAGTGGATGAAGTGATCGTTAACAGATGGTAAATCCAACGAACATTGTCAATTCACTTTAAAGGCTTTTTTACATACTCTCTATTACAGTGTATTACTCTACTTCAGTGGTTCTTAAATAGGAACTGTGATTTTCAGTTACAACGGTTTGCCCTGTTTACAAAACGATTTATTTATTATATTTCTTATTGATTTCTAATATTTAACTGGAAAGAATAAAAGAGCAAAAATATTGTATTCATGTAAGCAGTGTTAACAAAAAATCCATTTGTCATGAAGCAGATTGTGATTTTTGATTATGCTGAAGGTTTGGGATGTTTGGTTAATGTAAAAGTATAATGAATCAGTAGTGATGATTGTGGTTCCTATCAAGATTTGGTGATCATGATGGTTATTGTGATTTCTTTCAAACTGGGGTGATTGTGATGGTCATTGTGGTGGCTATCAAGATGGAGTGACCGCGACGGGCTTTGCTGTTGGTATGAAGTTGGGGTGATCGTGATGTTTATTGTTGTGGTTCTATCAATTTGTGGTGATAATGATGGTCTTTGTGGTTGCTGTGAAGTTTGGGTGATTTAACAAACTGTTAAAAAATGTGATGGATATTAAGTTGGGTTGATTGTGATATCCATTGTGGTGAATATTAAATGTCTGTTGGAAAACGTGTCTTCTCATTATTATTTTATTTTGTATCTTATACAAATCTTAATAGATGATGTTATCTGACTTGATAGGAGAGCAACCAAGAAAACATCATCTTCTGTGCATACATGCCAAACAATTAAGTCCATTTATTTATTCATTCGCAAAACCTAAATAAGTGTTTTTTTTATCTGGATGACTTCACTATACAAAGTTATAGTGAGGAATTCCACTGCTGTTCAGCACAGAGCACATACACAACAGTTTCTATACATTTATTTCAGTTTAACAGTGAGCTTTGTTACAGCTAATAACTACTTTCTAAAACCTCTTAACAGGTAAATAGTAAAGAAATGGCTAAATGGTAATAATGTGGCGTATAATAAACATGTTACGTATGTCTAGACACGCCCCCTGATCCCCAACACCAATCCAAAGTGACATAAGGAACTATCATCAAGCAGAATATGATAATATTTTTGCATCCCATTTTTTTTTAAGTAACTTTATGCAAGCTTTATTTCAATTCCAATAAAACGGGTGATCATAGAGCTTTGTTTAGAAACCCTCAAAAGCCTCTTGCTAGGTCTGGAAAAACAAAGTGACAGTAGTGAACCAAAGAGTAACCAAAGAACTCAGGAGTCATGAAATAAAACCGTTCCATACCAAGACACACTCCTGAATTAAAACGTGGATGTGTCATAGATTGCCATTAAGACCTAAATTGCCAAACCCTAGCTGTGAGCTCAGTACTAGAAGCAAAATCCTCCAGAAATGAATCAGCAGGTTTTCTTACAAAGTTCACCTAAAGCGCTTCCTGAATTCTGGGATTAAATGTTACAGGCAGATGAGATGAAGATTAACCTGTACCTGACTGATAAAAAAAAAAAAAAAAGATGGAAAGTGTGAAGAAAAATAGGAAACGCTCATGATCTGAAGCACATGCCTCATCAAGCAACGGTGGCATGGCGGTCGTGTTTGCTTGCTTTGCCACCTCACTGACTCACTCAGTCACTGACTCACTCACTCGGGCGCTATTAATGATAGCAGGCAGCAGGATGGAACTGAAAGGTACGAGAAACATCTGGAATTAGATCACAAAATCAGGAGAATTGGCACTAATTTATGGTTCGTTCAAATATAAATTCAAATAGCAAATGATAACTTACCATGTCATATGTCCATAGGTCGATTTGAGACACACCCGATTTGAGACACTACTCTCGCTGCCTCACGTAGATTAAACTTAAAAAGCTTTTCGCAGCTCTTATTTGTCGACCTGCTAAAAAAACAGCAAAATGACAAGTAGCTACAACAGTAACTCAATGACTGCTAAATAATATAGATTATTTTTTTAAACCAGATAAATGAGTAATGCGGAAACCCAACAATGTCCCAGGCAGGAGTTTTATACTTTATTTAAACTGAGACACCCTCACCAACCACTTGATTAGGAATACCTGTACACCTTCATTTTATCCCACTGTCCAATCAGCAGAATAATCCATATAACTATGGAGGTCAACAGCTTCAGTTGAAGTGGTTTAAGCTCAGCGATTAAGGTTGGACTTCTTATTAGAAGATCATGAGTTCAAATCCCAGCACCACCAAACTGCTACTGCTTAACCCTCAACTTCTCAGTTGTGTAAATGAGATAATTGTAAGTTGCTCTGGATAAGGGCATCTGTCAAATGCAATACATGTGCCTCATCAGAATGATAGCTATATACATTATATGGGCAAAAGTATTGGGACACCTGATTGTTCCTGCCATATGTGGTTCTTCTCCAAACCACAAAGCTGGAGGCTTTGACGTCTTTGGATGAGGTATAATAGAGTTTTGCATTCACTTGAACTTGAAAACTCAAATCTGTTTCAACATGGCAATGCCCCTGTACACAAAGCAAGCTCCATGAAGATATGGTTTCCATGGTTTGGTAGAGGAAGATCTCGAGTGGCCTGCTACAGAGGTCTGATCTTAACTCTACTGAACACCTTTGTATGAATTGGAACACTGACTGCACCCCAGGCCTTCTGACTCTGCATTAGTACCTGACTTTACTAACACCTTTGTGGCTGATGAACACAAATGTCCACAAGTATTATTTAGAATTAAAAGAGCGAATTGGGACTGAATGTGGAATGCGATGTTTAAAAAGCGTGGCCTGATTGCTGATTCGAGTATTCTTCGATCTTCAGCTGTCCAGATTCGGTGTCCACTTCAGCCTCAGATTCCTGTTCTTCACAGACATGATATGCTGTTTAGTTGTTTTAGTTTATTTAAATCAAAAATCAAAATGTATGTATTTTAGGATGTTTTTTTCTGCTCATCACGGTTGTTAAAAGTGGTTACCGTAGGGATCCAATCGGCTTGAATTACTTTGGCTATTCTCTGACATCTCTTATCAACAGGGAACCTCTGCATGCAGAACTGTAGGTTTTTTGCTCACACACCATTCCGTGTAAACTCTAGAGGTTGCAGTGAATAAAAATTCAGGGAGTGTTTTTTTTTTTTACTGAATCTTGCTTTAGCGTTTTTTTTTTTTTTTTTGTAGGAGGATGTGGACTGCAGTGTAACCACATTTACAGCTATCAAACATACTGTAGAAACTTCCATCACTGGCCAGTTAATTAGCTTCTCATGCAGTCTTTCCTTATAGCCACTCTCATGTTCAGCTTTTTACCGAGTGTGATAAATAATGACAGGTTAACAGAAACGATATGAAATGTCATTCTCAGAAAGACAGAAGATTATAAATTAAGTACAGGATCCTGAATATTTTTTCCAAGAGAAGGTATTTTGACTCATTGAATGATTGACTGAATGACTTTAATTGTTGAAATGTGGCTGCGCAAGGAGTCTAGCTAGCTGAATTTTAACTTCAGAAACAGAGAAAGAGAATGAGAGAGGGAAAGAGCCAGAAAGTAAAAGAAAGAAATAGAGAGAGAGAGGTAGGTTAGCGAAAGATGTTTCATTATATGGATAAGTGTGTATTTGCTTGAAATATCATTCTCCTGTTAAATGAAAGGTATTTAAGAAAGTACTGGGGCGTGAATGTTTCTATACACGGGTCGTAGTTTTCTTGACCTTTATATTGTTTATTGATACGACATGCAGTTTGCTAACAGTGTCACAGCTCTTGTTTTGAAAAACAGTGCAGTTCTCAAAGGTCTAAAGAACTTCTAATAAGAAGGACAGCTTTGAGAGCATTAAATCAGAGCATCCCATCCACGGGGTCACAACCCAGGACTGGGCTGTGAAAGAATTGTGAGGGTTGCAAGAAGGTTCTTGGGGCAAAACAAGTCACGTCAAGTCAAGTTTATTTCTATAGCGCTTTTCACAACAGACATTGTCTCAAAGCAGCTTTACAGAATTTAATAGTTAAGGTGAAAGATGTGTATTTATCCCTGATGAGCAGCCATGGTGCCTGTGGCAAGGAAAAACTCCCTTAGATGTTATGAGGAAGAAACCTTGAGAGGAACCAGACTCAAAAGAGGAACCCATCCTCATTTGGGTGAACGTCTATAGATATGACACTGTAGTTTTTATTATGCATTTTGCCCTTTCATCCAAACACTATTATCCAAATTTACATACAGCACAAGCTCAGCTAATTATTAACATACGTGTTAAACAAACATCCCAACAAAAGTTTTTTCAGTGGAGGAGGTAAAGAAAAGGCCAAGCGGTAATGTGGTAATTATGGAGCGACAGCTAGTGAGGAGAAAAGGGGAAAAAAGAACGCAGCCGTGAACCGAAAATATGATGACTTGTATCTATAATACAGTTTCATCTCTACTTTTGTCTCTCTCACTCTCTGTGTGTATAAACAAACCCTTCCCGACCTCACACACACATTCAAGCAGCCGATCTAAGAGAATATTTTATAACACAACTGGTCCGCAGTGTACATAAGGTTAGAAACCCGTGCCTAGTCTCGTTTTTCACTGTATAGGCAGGGATTTTAATACCATGAACATTTCAATCCATAACACTAGAAATTGGGTAGGTATGGTGATGGTCCATAGAATCTTTGAAAACAGAATGAAAGACTCTCACAGTCTGTACTTTGAATTGGGACCTTCTCCAACCCCCTGACTGTACTCATATCCTGCACTCGTTCTCCAATAACTTCACTTTTAATACAGAGAGACATCACTGTGCACGCTCATGCCTGGATAAACACAATCTCACCAAGAGACTTTTTTTTATTTCTGCTTGGCTTTCTTTTTGTCTGTGCTTTCCCGTCTGAGACACAGGGTCATGCATGGACACGGATTCAGCGTGCATCCTGCTTTGTGTTGTTAGCGAGGAGATGCAGCTTTTCCAGACTCAAACGTGGGACGCTTTGGAGTGCTTTCGAGAGAGATCGAAAAAGCCGCACGACTGCTTAGTAGCATTTTATATCTAAAATATATTCAGGGTTCTCCAGAACTTTCGCAACCCTTCATGTAAAATCACCAAGAGGTAATATATATGTAAAGAATAACATACAACAGGTTATGCTGTGATACCAAATAATTAGGGTTGCAAAATTAACAGGATTATATGGAAATTACAGGAATTAATGGAGATAAACTGTAAATTTACTACATTTCAGGTTAGCCTATAACAGGGAATGTGAATGTAGTAAAAAAAACATCTCGCAGGATAATTTTGATTAAAACAACCAGATTTAACCCCCTAGATGCATTCCTCCAGAACCTAAGACAGGTCATTTCTTGAATCCTGCACAGCCAATAATGTAAACAATACATTTATATTTTGGTGAGTATTGACGTAAATTACATAAATATTACATTTATTTATGTTGCAAACGTCCTTGTGCTGTGTGTAACAAAATTATACAAACATTCAAATTACTGTATTTTTCAGACTATAAGCCTCTACTTTTTTCCCACGTTTTGAACTCCGCGGCTTAAACAACGAAGCGGCTTATTTATGGATTTTTCCTGGGTTTTTCCTGGTTTCACAAACTTCAAGCCAAAAAACTGAGCGACATAACATTAGACCAATGAAATTTCCAAACGAAAACGAAAAAACGCACCTCACCTGTGTTCTGAGCTGCACGGCATCGGGAGAAGAAACTTTCACCTGTGTTGATTTTTAAACGCACGACGATGACAAAAGAAAAACTCCCGAGAGAAATAGTTGTGAAAGGAAGGAGGAAGACAGTGAACAATGACTTTCTTGATCGGCTACTGTTTAGATACAAGCCGTTTGTAACGCGTTGAGTCTGGGTCATGGGAGAGAGTTTGTTAACACCAGTTGCAACAGAAATCATATAAGCACAGACAGGTTTACAAAACTCGTGCGTTTTTATTTTTCTTGGCAACAGCGTCACGGGTTAGTCAAAGAAACTTAGAAATAAGCATCAGAAAATAATAAGGACATATTCCTCGGTCTTGCACACATGCAGTAATACCGGAAAAAATGCGGCGGCAGGCTATTCCCAAAATTCCGCTCTGCTGTTAAAGGAGCCACAACATATTTCACCCGTTACACTGTGTAACAAACACTGTCTTTCATTAAAGCCTGTGTATAGTTCATTAGTTTCAGTGTAGACACCTGCGGCTTATAGACAAAAAAATCTTTGTCAAATTCAGTGGGTGCGGCTTATATATGGGTGCGCTTAATAGTCCGGAAATTACGGTATTTAAAAAAATTATTATAATTCCATGCATGTCAGCTTATGACCGAGTAAAATGTTTCAATTTATGTTTAGTATATGATACACTTTATATAAATGTCCCTAAATTTCTAATTAATTCTCATAAATCGAATGTAAGTTTGGAACTTTGAATATTTCCAAAATTCCCCAGATATTTTCTGGAACATTTCTGGAAATGTTCTGCCTCTTTGCAAGCTAAAAAATAATACATGGCAAGGTATGATATCCTGAAGAGTATCGTGGGGTAAGAAGGACATGCAGGTGTTGACTGGACATTTTTCTGTGTCGTAAAAATGCACATTACACAATGGCTGTTACAAAACACTAACATTGAGACTCGTTTTATAAGAAAAATGTTCTACAAATGTTATTTTGAGCAGAAACGTAGTTGGTGAGTTACAATGGCAACAGCCCCTAATGATGGTTCAAAACTTATTACTGCGGTGTTTATTGCAAATATTAGCAAGACACTTGTATTTCTAAATTAGCATAACTGAACTTGCTAGCTAATGTAAAATCCTGCATTAATACCATGTTCATAGTACCTAGCATAGACGAGACTATTCTAGAAATGTCGATGATAGATAGATAGATAGATAGATAGATAGATAGATAGATAGATAGATAGATAGATAGATAGATAGATAACTTTTAATAATGTTTGATTGATTAATATGCCAGATAAATAGAATAAATTCAGGAATATCACTTGGCTTATACTGAAAGCATCCTATAATTCTAAGAAGCCTAGAGTATGTGAACACTTAAATAAGTGAAGTATGAGTATATCTTTGTCATTTCTCAAAGCTCTGGAAATTGTGTAAGAGCATGAAGGCAGCTGATCCAAGCCATCAGCAAGTGTAGTCATTAAAAATCACAAGGTGCTGTGAATTGTGAGCACAAAAATGTAACCGTGAGCAATGTAGTGGGGAAGCACGCATGCAGAGAAACCGGCAGGTGTTGGAGCAGTTCAGTTTTGCGAGCACTAAGTGTGCTTTCGATCCCTTTTACTCCAGAGAGTACACAAGTCAAGGGTTTTGGTTATTATTATAGCTACTGTGGTAAATACAAGTTTTTAATACTGGTCATGAGAACTAAAAAACAATCATTTCATGGCTCCATGTAAAACTCGTAGACCATCATGATCTGGTACAAATATTTACTGTGATGATTAACCACAAGAGACACAAGAACGAAATCGCTAATCGGCATATATTATGTTCTGAATAATAATGAAGTCGATTCCTGACAGGAGTATGACGTTATACCGTTTCCTCGCCCGCAGATTAGCATAATAATGTAATTTTCTGTGGAAAAACCATTGCCTTGTGTTTATTCCATCTCCCACTACCGTAACCCCGCAGAGCTCTCCTCTACAGCCACAAACATGTAAATATGCCCCCTACTTCGATGACATGAAACAGCGCTGGCACAAGAAAAGCCTGTTGGGAAGCTTGAATAATTAGACCGGAGACCTAATTCCATCAGATCTGCAAGCGACACATGTTGTTTGAATAGCTCTGTAGTGGCAGCGTGTTTGTAAGCAACAAAACCCTCGCTTTTCAATTCCGCTTTACACGCTAACCCGAAACTGACCCGCACCCACACGGTCTGTATTTTTTTTTTTTTATCAATGCCAGATTCTTCAGAAAGGGAACCAAATTGCAGTCAAATCTAATGCCTTTACAAATCTGCTTCTCATGTGGACTAATTGTAGCCAGGACCAAAGCAGAGTTGAACTAAAAAAATGGCATGTTTTCCGCTGGACAAGTGAGTCATCTCCACAGAAGCCTACTGAGCCTCATTTACTAAACACTATATATAAAAGCCTGTGAAACAAGCAGTAAGTGAAAAGGTCATGTAGTTACTGTTTTATTCCAAACTATAAGATGGAGTACACTGTAAAAAAAAAAAACAATGTTGGGAATAAACCAATCTGAGATAGATATTGTATCCATGAGGTTTAGTAGTTTTTTAGATTTACTTGTAAGATAGATAGATAGATAGATAGATAGATAGATAGATAGATAGATAGCTAGATAGATAGATAGATAGATAGATAGATAGATAGATAGATAGTGTCGAAAACCATCTCGACTCTTGTAGCAGATCCTCTGTTTCTATCTAATCGCATGCATTTTTGTAAATTATTTAGCTGAAGGAAGCCCTGTAGACCAGTGTCCATCTCCATGGATAAAGGTAATAGGCCAAAATAGCGAGAGATTTCACAGACTTTCATCGATTTTCTTTATTTTATTTACCAGCACTTGTCCGATTTTTTTCAAAGAAATGTGGAAAAAACATCCAGTGAGCAGCAGGTGGTTCTGCAGGTGGAAATACCTTGATAACAGAGGTCAGAGGTCAATATTCAGACTAGTTTGTGTTCAAGGAACAGTACAGTACCTCAAAAAGGCAACTACAGTAACTACACAACAAATACACACTCTTAACAACAGTGGTGAGCAGAAAAGCAGCTCAGCCTACAATACCAGAGAGCCACATTTCTGTTTATACTCCTGTCAGCCAAGATCCCTTTCTCTAATAAATTTGGAGCAAACTCATCTCCTCTGTGAGTCTATTGCACTGCACCCAAGTGGTAAAG
This sequence comes from Silurus meridionalis, assembly GCF_014805685.1. Classification (NCBI taxonomy): domain Eukaryota; kingdom Metazoa; phylum Chordata; class Actinopteri; order Siluriformes; family Siluridae; genus Silurus; species Silurus meridionalis. Next base: position 18,519,767 of record NC_060898.1, read on the forward strand.
TGAAGCGATGGTGCGAAAACAAACATAATGACGGAATAGTTTTTTTTTAGACCATTCCAAATTTTACTCCTGCTTTAAGAGCAACTTGAAATCTCACAAGAAACAAACTCGAAATCCCAAATCCCAGCTCCAACATGCCTTCAGCTTTTATTTTAGAAGTGTAGGAAACACCTCATGAACCCAGTCTCAGCTTCTTTTCGAGGTGCCGCTCACAGGCACCAAGAAAGAATTAACTACATACATGAGCTAATAGACCCTTGTGATCGATTTCGCTATCTGCACTCTGGTCAACAGGGGAGAGGGGAAGGACATCCTACCCACTCCAGGACTCAGAGCCAATTATGGTTTCTTGGATTCCTGGCTTGTAGATGGTTGCAACATGGCAGAGTTTTACACTCTCTCAGCACTTATACAGTTGTTCCACTTCAAACTGAATGAAATGTGGTGTAGGCAGATAAAACCCGAGCTCGGTACAAATACAGACTTGGTTGGACCAATGCATATTTTATGAAAATAAAAGAGCGTTTATCATCCACTTTAGGAAAACCTGTAACCTGTAGATCATTATTGCTCCTATCCAGTCGAGTAAACATGTTGTCATGTTAACCGTATAATGCATAATGTACGAGGTGGTATCAAAAAGTATTTTTCTACATTTGCACACTATCACCTCTAAAATACTTCCCTCACAGAGCAATACAGCGCTCCCAGCGTTCCTGTTACTTTTGGAATGTGTCCTGAAAGTTTTCGTTTCGCCTGTCAAACACCTTTTGCAATTCGCGCTGGAAGAAATGTCGACCTTTGAGTTGGATCATCATCTTCAGGAAGAGGACAAAGTCCGCAGGAGCCAAATTTGGCAATCAGGGTGGGTGCGGAAGTAAGATGGTGTGGATTGTTCTCTGACTATCATTATGCACAAGTTGCTGAATGGTTTAGACTTTTTCAGGGGTTGAACTCGTTGGAGGTCTTCCTGATCCCTCATCGTCTTCCAATGATGCTTTTTCGCTCTTGAAGCACACGTGCAACTCAAAACACCTCGAACGACTCGTTGCAGCATTGCCGTATGTCAAACGTATGTCATGTCAAACAACTCTGTGGCAGATTTGCCCAGTTTAATTAAGTATTTCACGTTTTCTCTTTGTTCTGACTTGCTGTAAATGAGGAAATTGCAGATGTGGAAACGCATATGGTCAGAATAGAACCAGTTGGCACAATTAGTCTCTAAACATTTTTATACCACCTAGTATAATTTGTGTTGGTCGTTGCAGTCCAGGGCTCAGATGGAGATTTTTCAGGTGGCTGATGAAAGAAGGTGGTCATGTGATCAGCATGATAGCTTTCTCTCTTTCTCTCTCTCTCTCTCTCTCTCTCTCTCTCTCTCTGTCTCTCTCCCACTAACTTCCTCTCTCTCTCTCTCTCTCTCTCTCTTTCTCACTCACCCTCTCTCACCCTCTCTCGCTTCCTCCTCTCTCTCTCTTCCTCCCTCTCTCTCTCTCTCTCTCTCTCTCTCTCTCTCTCTCTCTATATATATATATATATATATATATATATATATATATATATATATATATATATATATATATATATATATATATGAACTCTATGAGATGTGCAGTTTTGGACTCATGGTGTTCAACCAGTACGACTGAACTGCATACATTCATATTTAATACAATACACACGGGTTGATATTTCACATATTCATGATGCAAATCATTACATTTGTACATCGCAATGTATCATACAGTGTTTAACGACACCCCGAAAATTGAAAGCTAGTGGGTCCTAGGCTATTCATTTTTGTATTAGTATCATTATCTGTATGAAAGAATCCACTCATAATAATCTCACTGAAAAAAAATTGGAAATGCTGCATCCCTTATTGACACTGACGACCGGTCCATTAAATATGTTTAATATTGAATATTGAATGTGAGAACTCCAGGCCTTTGCAGCTCTTTATTCCACCTCCACACTATCACTCTTGATCCAAGTAATAGATCATTTTCATTACACATTCAATAAACATAATGGAGATTTCCAATTATACTCCTGCTGTCATTTAGATTTGTTATTTGTTTGTTTTTCTGTTCGTTCAGTGAATAAACTCTCAATTCCAAAGGCCAGAGTTTGTACTAGTTTTTATGCTCTGTGCCTATAAATGTTCATATTAGTGTTCACGTCGGTTACATTCAATCATCGCACTGAAATAGTTTCATAGTCTGTTAATCTGGACAGGAGTAATAGTTAAAGTACTTGGTTTTCTTTGGCAACACGTCGAATAAAAGGTATTGTGTTGATTCGTTGTTGTGCAAAGACATTTAACTACATTAACTACGTGGATGCAATGCGTAAATATTTTACAAATCATAGGTTATGCGTAGGATCCAGCGACACTTTAAATTATATACACGCAGATGCTTCTCACATTACCACAATCTTCTTCTTTCATGGTTAATGCTCATATAATGTCACCTCAGTGTAGATAGCAATCGACAGCATCTCTGTAATGTAATCCAGGTCGGTTATGCTGAAAATTCAGACGCTGTGCAGTGAACCGAGGGTATACAATATCCGGCTGTGGCATTTTTGACTTGTTTGTGTGGTAAGAGGCAGGCCCTGAATGCATGATACTAGCCATGATGCAAATATGTGCAAGCTAGCTTAGCAAACACACACTCTTACTAAGCAGCGTTTGCATTCAAAAAGGAACTGTCAGAAAAAGGCTTTGCACAAAAGCAGCACCTGTCACTGTTCTTTCAGCAGCAGACACCGTGATTAGCTAAATTCAGATCTCCTGAAGGTGTGGATGAGCCTGTCATAACTTGGCTGAGGATTTCTTGCCATGCAAACAATGGAAATTAATCGTGTAATTGTCTCTTAAGTGCATTTTATGCCACTCATCATGGTTAGCATAGCAGTTTACTGTAAGTGCATGAAAAAGTAAGTGTAAGTCTAATTTTCTTCTGAAATTACTAACTACAGATACATACGGCTGCACAAATTATCATCCGAAACCCATTATGTAGATAAAAGTATTGGGTCACCTGCATTTTTTAGTTATATGTGGTTCTTTATCAAACTGTTAGCACAAAGTTGGAAGCACTCAATTTTTGATTTACACAAACCAGGTGACACAAACGTTCCAGCATGACAATGTTCACAATGTAGCTGCTCAGGTGTATGAATGAGACAAATGTACGCTCTGGATAGGGGTGTCTGGCAAATCCCATAAATATAAATGTAAATGCATGTTCAAAAAACATGTATGAATCTAATGGTTGTGTGTCCACAAACATTTGTCCATATTGTCCACATGACAGATCAAAAAGTCTAGAAAGTGGAGCTAATTCCATTTTTATTGGTACTGTAAACATCTCTAAGACCTCAACCCTACATACTGAGTTGCAGATTTTAAAGGGGGGTGGGAGAGGGGGTGTACTCAGCTTCAATCAAGTCCAGCTTCACCTCCTGGACTTCTGGAAAACTGGAGACATGATCATTCTTTTTTTTTTTTTAAATGCCTCAAATGTTTGACGAATAACATTTATGTCTTCTTGTGTGCTCAGTACACAATTTCACCCTTTAATATGCAGAAGTAAATATAATTTATTGTCTTTTAATGATAAGGACACTGAAATGTGAATCATTTTGCAAATTAATAATACACATAAATATTAGGAGTCCCTCTGCTGTAAACTGTGAATTGGTTATGGATTCTCATGAAATTAAATATGAAATTATACCTGTAATTGTTATTACTTATCTAAATGTTCATTACAGAAAGTGCATTTCATTATTTAGTAATAAAGACCATATAACAGATTTCACTGTTTATTTCCCCTTTCTTACCAACACACTTCCTCTCCTCTGTCATTGCTTTGATCTATGACATGCACTTTTACATTTTTTATTTTTTTTTTGCTTTTTCTATTTTAGCATGTTTATGATTTTTGGTCCTTATTAGTGGGATAGAATTAAAGTCATTCTTATTCTGAGAGTGAAATTATATTGTAATTTCATGAATGCTTGATCAGTACTGGAACACATGGTTTGAATATAGTGAAGAAATATTATCCAATTTTGTGACATTTATTTAGAAGAAAAAGGTTTTTATATGACTTGGGTTATTGCAATTATTTTGATTATTATTATTATTATTATTATTATTATAGTTATTATTATTATTATTATTATTATTATTATTATAGTTATTATTATCATTATGAGTGTATGTGTATACTTCATACAATTATAATAAACTATTATAAAATTTGCCATTGGGATAGACAGCTCTGATACCTACACACCCTAGGGCAGCCAACACCACAAAGTTTGGTGTACATTTTTTCAATTTTGATTCTTTGGATCATGCCAAGTTAACAGTGTTCATTAATGCTATGGGAACCCAACCATAACTAAATCCTTAAATGTTTTATGTAACATTTGTCAAAATTACCATTTAGAACAGTACACAGCTCTTTTTCCTACAGAATCACATTGAGCCTGCGGTTCTTTAAGCCAGCGGTTCAAGGTTAAGGCCAGCTAATGTCAGGTATTTAATACATGTTGAATTAGAGTGAGATAACAGCACTTTTCCATCAATGAATCCTTGCCAATTTGATCAAAGACGAAAAAATGGAATCTATTTTTCAGAAGATTTGTCAGACCCTGCTCGCCATGACCCCAGAGACTCTACAACAGTACAAAGCCTTCCTCAGAGATTAGCTTGTTTTCCTGCATAAAGCAATTCTTCTCAAGCTTTTCAAAAACGACATCTGCTTAGTCACCAAGGACCATGAAACACTATGTATTGCTGTACCTTTTATGTGGTTAAGTGACTTTTCCACATATTTATTCAGACTAAAAACCCATTGTCTAAAATCCCTAATGCAGTGCCTCAGGGTTACAACATGCAGTGCACAGTTAAATATAGCAAACAGATTTTTATGTAACTAGATTCTAGATTTCTGGACAATGACATATTTGATTAGCAGAATAAAAAAAAAAAAAAACATATATATATATATATATATATATATATATATATATATATATATATATATATATATATACTGTGTGTGTGTGTGTATATATATATATATATATATATATATATATATGTGTGTGTGTATATATATATATATATATATATATATATATATATATATATATATATATATATATATAGATAGATAGATAGATAGATAGATAGATAGATAGATAGATAGATATACAGATGGTCCCTGAGCTGCGATGGTTCGACTTACGATTTTTCGATCTTACGATGATGACGATAAAGCTGCGACAAAATTGTAAAAATATTTAACAATTTGTGCAAAAGGTACAGGCAGCAGAGTATGATGTATGGTACATTGGACGCACAGCGCGTATCTCTCGCCCTGTGAGATGCCCCACTATCGCTAGCGGTCGACACAGTAAAATTGTCTCAGTGTGTATTTGTTTCAAACGGTTTCAAACAGCAATTTTAGTGATAAAAGCATGTCTTCCAAGCACCCAAGTATGTCTCCTGCTTGTAGTTAAAAAAAGAAGAGGAAAGATATCAGGTCTGAGCAGAAAATTAAAATTATAAATCAGCATGAAGTAGGAAAGACTGTCACAGTCATAGTACCATCTTCGACTTTTTATATTTTTTACTTACGATTGGGTCGTCGTAACGTATCTCCATCATAAGTAGGGGACTACCTGTATATTGTATTTAATTTTTTTTTAAATCTAAAATGAAAAGAGTTAGTATAATGTTCAATTCTGCCAAGATTTGAAGTGTGACATGCTTTAATGGAAGTTGAAATTTCCTTGAATATCACCATTGCAAAATAAAAAAAAATTTCTTTCTCATTTCACAGATCAAATTTAGCAGGTTTTTGACAATGAATCCTAATTTGCTTGGAAGACTGCACACATTTCGGTGTGAACATCTTAAGGCTAATGCTGATCAGTTCAAATAAATATGACTAGCTGATTGTGTAATATCGATAACAGATCTAGATTTTACGTTTTTACACTATATCCTTTCTACCCAAGTGATAGGGCTAGGGGAGACGTATGAGAGTTTCTGGTTTCTGTGGATATTATGGATTTTTTTCACTTCAGTGTTTCTGGATGTGTTCATGTTACACTTGCATGCCTTGCTTTTGTTATCTGAATTTCAGACTGTAGGATGCACTTACCAGGCAATTGAACCCATTTCACCGTTTCCTCGATGTGCCAATCTTACCTTTGCATTGTGTACAAAGCACTGAGAAGGAAATGTAGCTAAGCTAAGGAACTGCCTACTCCTGCTTTTCATTGGTTTGTATGTATTGTCTATCAATAGAGTTTTAGTAGCAAATTAAGAAATGTTTGGTTTATGAAACAACTTGGGATGCTACAGTAGGTCTGAGCATTTTCAGCACAACTTATCAAAATGTGTTTAGCATTACAATACATGCAAACTCTCTGTAAACACTGAGCAGGGAGACATTTTAATGCCATTAATCCTCCCACTCCTAGTCATAACCTTTTAAAAAAATCTAATTGAAATCTTTTCTGATCAGTCGGAGACAAAACAGTGGCACTGGCACTTGTTTCTTTTCCTTTTCCTTTAGGTAGTGTTTTATACTTTGCAAAGAAAATACACTGAATGGACAAAAGTTGCTGGACACTTGAGCATACGATTTGCATGCGCTTGTTGAGCATCCCATTCCACATGTAGTCCCCATGTTATCATTGTAACCTCCACTCTTCTGGTAAGATGTTCCACTAGATTGTAATTGCGGACATTTGAGCCACAAAGGTGTAAGTCAGGTAGTGATATAGGGTGAGGAGCCCCGAGGAGCAGTCAGTGTTCCAGTTCATCTCAAAGATGTTTAATAGGATTCAAATAGGGTTCAGAGCTCTATAGCAGGTCACTCAAGATCTTCCATTCAAACTTATATAAGGTATATCTTCATGATATTCACTTTGGCATTGTCATGCTGGAACATGTTTGGGTCTTCTAGTTCTAGTGAAGGGAATCCTAACATCCTATACAATCATGTGCCTCCAAGCCTGTGGTAACCGTTTAGGAAAGTACCACATATGATTGGTCAGGTGTCCCATGGTTTATTTTTGTCTCTAAAGTGTCATTTAAAAAAAAAAATCAGATTATATCTTGCATCCTTTTCGCTTAAGATTTTAAACCTCTTATGAGAAACCCTACAACTAAAGGTTAATTACTTACTTTTCCAGCTCTAACATTTTTAGACTGATGCATTAATGCTTGAGAAATATTTTATTTTTATTTTTTTATTGTAGCTAGCTAGCTACACCCATGTCCACCCGAGTGTTAAATGCTAGGTAGTTTGCTAACACTAATTATCTGACTAATTATCTGCCCTCGTTCTATTGATCAGCATTGAGACCAGGATAATGACTGTTAACTCCCTCACAACATGACTTAATTCCATTTAAAAAGACTAACACAGTAAAGAGATTTCCATTGTTTTTTTTCTATGCACCCCTCTGTGTAATGAAAAACGACTGGTTGAGACTATAATCAGGCAACACGCCCCGCAAAATACATATGTGACCATAGTGAGAGTAAGGTTAATTAGTGTGTATGATTTTTTTAAAATGAGACTTTCCCACAAGAATAGGATAGACTGAAACAAAATCTATACCAGCTGTTTATTTACAATCTAATTTTGTCCCATGATGTCATTAGTTTTTATTTCTTGAGGGTTTATATCATAACTCTAAAACTCAGCAAAATACGGGATAGCAATAAAAAAACAAGTAGCCAGAAATTAGACGCTATATATTTATTTTTTGACCCATTCAGATTAACTCTTTAACTACTGGCTACTTAACTATTTCCACATTCTTTGAGAAAGAGGAAGAAGGTTGATTTCTCCAGGAAGATCAGCTCACTTGTAGGAATATAAAATTTGGAAAGCCATTCCAGTGAATGACATCATACCTCCTTGTAACCCTTGTATAGAAAATAATTCGGTTTCAATAATCTATTATAACACCTAGACCTTTCAGGGTATTATGGGTAAAGCATTATTATTTTCAGCATTGAAACAGAATGCATATTTGTCTTTTGCAGGTTTCTGAGAGAATTCCTATGACAAATAAACAAAAGAAACCCTGTATAGTTTTTTCCTTTAGGATCTGTAAAGCCTGAGCTGAACTAATATCATTTGTAGAAATATTGATTTGTTTATGTATGTAATTAAATACATAGTTTTCTGCTAAAATGTGCTCTGGTTTTATAGAACAACCCTATTGACTAGTCCTAAATGATCAATTTATAATTAATTGTCCAGTTTTGTTGAGCCTGTGCCCTGTTCCCGGAATTTCCTCATGTCAGATTCCCGAGAGACAGAAGTGCGATCGGATGTTATCTTCTACCCATTCACCTCAAGACTTGTACATTATGAGATGCATTTTTACTCATCATGGTTGTAAAGAGTGTTTTTTTTTGTGTGTGTGTAAACTTATTTTGTCTGCTCAAACAATTTACCCAGAGGTGCCACTCACTTGTTTTTTAAAATTGTAGTTTACAATGAAATTCAAGGCATTTGGTTGACTCCCTTATCCACTTACTATCATCTCATCCATACAACTGAGCAGTTGCGTGTTTAGGGTCTTGCTCGAGGGGATATGAATTGATGACCTTTTGATTAGAAGTCTTACGTCTTAACCGCTGAGCTTCCACATCCACAGTGTGTAAACTCGAACTTTATGAAAAGATAATAAGATCCCTAGTTCATCATATACTTTATACATCATATATTAATTCATCATATACACAGGTTTGAGGCCCTGAAAGAAAATACGTGTGTATGTGTACAGTCTATACAATATTCACATAATGACAGTACATTTACTGCATCCACCTGCATATAACAGGCTTGAATATCATATAAAGACTCTTACCAAGGTTATTATGTACGGCATACAGGTCACGTTGTGTTCCAATTAGGGTTGCAAAATTCCAGGAATTTTCAAGGTCTGGAAACTTTTCATGGGAATTAACTGGAATATATGGGCATTAACAGGGAATAATGGGAATAAATTGTGAATTTACAATTTTACCAATAACAGGGAACTAAAATGTATTTGAATAATCTTGCAGGATAATTTTGGTTAAACCAACCAGATTGAGTGCAATTTCAGTTGAATGTCTTCCCTGAACATTTATCAATCACATGCACACAACACACTTTACTTCTGTCACACTGCCCTCATACATGTCCTGCACCACCCTCACATACTTCTCTGATACACCTGACTTTCTCATACAATACCACAGCTCCTCTCTCGGCACTCTGTCATGCGCTTTCTCTAAGTCCACAAACACACAATGCAACTCCTTCTGACCTTCTCTATACTTCTCCATCAACATTCTCAAAGCAAATAATGCATCTGTGGTGCTCCTCCTCAGCATAAAACCATACTGTTGCTCACAGATGTGCATTTATATAGTCCCTAATTTATTCCTAGAAATTCCCATAAATTTCTGCTAAATTTCCAATTTGTAATATTTCCCAAATTCCCCAGAATAAAGTTTTCGGACATTTTCTTTGCAACCCTAGTTCTAATAAAAAAAAAAAAAAAATTCATTTGTACAAGGTTGATGAGGACGATTAATCTAAATGTTGAGGTGCGATACATGAGAATTAGGGGAATGTGTCATATCATGGAGTCTAGATAGGCGTGTGTGTGTGTGTGTCTGGTCAAGAAAAGCATGGTCATGAGTACCTACCTATGTAACAGGCACGGCTTTGTTGCACACACTCCTTCACCCCTAGTTCCTGTATTTCTCACTCCTCGGCTGACTGACAGGCTGTTTCATGTTACACACGACCACATGCAAGGAGCTGCATTGTGTCACCCTGGGATATCTTCAACTTCAGACTTTTACTTAGCTTGACTGGAGAGACAAGCAGCGGGAGTACTACACAGGGTTTTCCTTGGGAATTAAAGCATGGTAGTAACATACTAATGCGTATTACGGTACACATATTTTACATTTCTCCTGATGAAAACACATCATGGCTGTTTGTTTTAATAAATATGCACAATGTTTTTTTTTTTTATAGTATCAACACATTGGGAGGTTTTTCTTCTAACAGGGTGTCTGAAAAGGCAAGAACCAATCAGAGTAAAAATACATTGTACTTTATTCAATCATTTATTTATTAACTTGTTAGCTCTTGTACTCTATACACCTTTCAATCCTCTGTTTCATGTTTTTGCAGGCATTGCTAAAAATACTCAGACCGACACCTTTTGCTCAATATATTGCGATTGGTTCCTGACTTTTTGGAATCCCTGTAGTGTAATGTAACCCTGACTGTGAGATTTACTGCCAACTACCTCTTCAGGAACAGCGATTCTTCGAACAAACGAATGCCACTGAGAGGAAAAGCCTTAAAATCTTGATAGCCTGGAAAAAAAAAACAGCTATTATTTTAATAATTTTTTGAAATGACGCTTCAGTATGTCACCAGGAGAAAATGTGTTTGAATCATGAACAGCATTCAAAGAACCTGTGGAAGTCTATTTTTTTGTTATATAAATAGACCCACATACTGCACACTTTATAGTCTACACATATACTTTTTACCAATCTAAGCAAAAAGATAAACACACACCATGCAGAAATGCTGTAATATTTTACAAATGATGGCCCTTGTTGTTTTTAATGTAACTCAACATGCACTTTGGAATTTTGGATATTTCTGATTAATTTGGATTCGTGATCTGAGATTCTGAGACAAGGCAGTGCTTCAATCCTGTAATCTCTCTGTCTATCTGTCTGTCTGTCTGTCTGTCTGTCTGTCTGTCCGTCTGTCTGTCCGTCTGTCTGTCTGTCTGTCCGTCCGTCCGTCCGTCCGTCCGTCCGTCTATTAGAGTTACTATAAGGAATGAAACAGTGTCATAGACAGAGACATGTATTTTAAAAAAAAGGAACCTGTCCTGGTCTTTTTTTTTACTGAATGATTTTCGTTGCTGTTGTGTCAGGTCAGGTTAACTAATACATTTGTATTGAAGATTTTCCCCTCAGGAGTTTTTTTTTTTTTTTTTTCCCCCAACGCTGAAGATGGTTGTCATAAAGCTTGCACAAAGATATAGGCGTAAAGCATTAGATAACAAGAGATGAATAGATTGCTGAAAGGCAGGCGCTGTTTGGTTAGAGGGAAGACCGTTGCAGAGAGGTTTTCAAGGTTGAGCTGATAGACAGAATTGCAGAAAGAGCTGCAGTCTGGAAGAACTCCTACACAGAGTGAGTGAATGGCATGTTCTCAGTGACAAAAAGTAATTGAAATATATTTTAAGTTCATTGGGAAACAGGTATTTGCAGACAGGTTCTGTTAGTTTTTTTTGTTTAAGCCTCGGTGTCGAGTGTGTGCGCGCGCTAGCGCACCTCCGCACGTGCGCGCACGTACATCGGAAAGGTAATGAGGGCCCTTGTATCCATGGTGACAGCAGGCCACATGCATTGTTGTTTGGCTGTAAAGGAGAAAGAAAAGGTGGCTCAGTGACAGCCTGTGACTCGGCGAGACCCTTAACAAGCTGTCATGTTTGTCTTTGTTATGTTGTATGAGAAAAGAAAAGGGCTTTTAGCTCCATTAACTGCTACTGCATTAGCCTGATCTCCGTTTGGCCCTGGAAACGTGAGCAGAGTTTCAGGAGGTTTATCAGAGCCCAAGCCCTGACCATCTAAGGGCTATTACACAAGACTTCATCATGCAGGGGATATAAATGAGGCAGGTTGAGATAAAAGAAAGGGACATGTGTGTGTGTATGTGTGTGTGTAAGGGCATATGTTTTTACATTCTGGTTGGGAACCAAAGGTCAGTCTGCCTGTCTGTCTATTTACGTATTTATCTGCATCTAGATCAATTAAAAAAACACTATATTCACAAAAGTATGGGACACTAGAAATTTCAAGCCCTAACTGGTTCCTTCCTGATTTACACAAGTTGTAGACACACAATTGTAAAGGATGTCTTTGGGTGCAGTAGCATAACATTTTCCCTTTACTTGAACTAGAAGAATATAGAAATTTCCCCACTGTGGGACAAATAAAGGTTTATCTTATCTTAGAAGACCCAAACCTATTTCAGCATGACAATGCCCCTGTGCACAAAGCTAGCTCAGATCTTAAGCGGCCTGCTATAGAGCACTGGCCTCAGTCCTGTTAAACACCTTTAGGATAAATTGGAACTCTGATTGCACCCCAAGCCTCCTCATCTCACCTACATCAGTACCTGACTTTACTAACACCTTTGTTGCTGCAAACTCCAAAACCTAGTGGATCTCTAGTGAAAACCTAGTCCACCTTTCCATGAGAGTAAAGGTTATCAGAACAGCAAATTGGGGACTAAATGTGGAATGGGATGTTTAAAAGGCACATACCAAGCTTATGGTCAGGTGTCCACGATACTAAAGCCCATGTGGTTTGAACAAGCTGAAATCTCATAAACACACTCCAAAATCTATTAGTACATCTTCCAAGAAGAAGAGTGGAGTTTATAATAACAGCGATTGGAGACTAAAAGTGGAACGGATGCTCAAAAAGACACACCTGATGGTGATTAAAGATTTGTATGGACTTTTGAGGTTAAGATTAAATTTAGGATATCTAAATGATAATTATGTCAATTGAAGGTTATCACAAGGATAGTAAGACATGCATTTGTGTGTTCATGTTTTTATGTCTTGAAAAAAATGTCACCACAAGGTCAGGGATACTTGACAGTCTTGACCTTGTAGTGATATTTGGCTGGACATTTGGCATTTCAGTAATAGTTAGAAGTGCATGTGTGTGTGTGTGTGTGTGTGTGTGTGTGTGTGTGTGTGTGTCTGTGTGGATAGGAATATGTGAAAGATGTGACCGTGTGGGGCAAATGCGATTTTTTATTTACTGAGTCAAAGGTTCGATTTAGATTTTGAGAATTTGCTTGAATCATTTTAAATGTAAAGTAAGACAAATGTGCATGGACGTAGAGGTCTAGGAATAGCATCAGGTTGATAGTTGTAAAAGAATAGTATGTGTGTGTGTTTGTGTGTGTGTGTGTGTGTGTGAGAGACAGACAGAGAGCGAGAGAGAGAGCGTGAGTGACTTGTGGATGCAGACTGCTTTTAGCCACACTGCAGGACATTTAGATGGGACAGAGCCGAGCCGAAGTGATGGACGACAGCTCTGGAGATTAACAGCACAAAGCTCGGGCTCCATAGCAGCCCGCCGCTTCGTAACCATTCCACCCGACATCCACGCTGCCTAAGGATGTTGTCTTTTGATACTTCTTCAGCGCCTCCAGCTTCCTGAGGTTGAAGGGGGTCGTAAATTAAAGCGGGCATCCAGCGCTAGCCCACAGACACGTCCTAAAGATTGAAGTGTCTATGAAAAGAGCATATGTTTCGAAGCTGTCTCACGACTTCCATGGACAATTTAGCTAATTTATGTAGCCTATCTAAAGCATGCTGGAACACTCTGGGTCTATTTCTGTGCACAACTCGGGGGAGGGAAATCATATGGTTTAGCTTTTGTTTATTACCACAGCCTTTCTCTCTTTCTCTTTGTCTCTCTCTCTCTCTTCGATTCTTCTCTCGCATGTCCCTGTTTTGAAGCATATGTTAACAGTTAACAGTGATTTTCTTTCAGCTGGGTATTTCTTTGACTTTGAAGGCACATCACACCTTGCTTGAGATGTCACAACATGGTTCAAAATGCTCTGGAAACCGTCAAGTTTGGCTGAAGGGCGAGAAAGCGGCGTGTTGATGTAAAAGGCTGTGGCGTCCATTTAAGCATGATTCCCTATTAATCACTCCGGAGATCTAAAATCTTTTGTTAACTCGAACGCAGTTGTGTAGAATTAAAATGGTTGCATTAAAAATCAAAAAAGCACCCCGAGATGCAAACGTGTGTGTTTCTTCTCTGAGCATGCAGTACACCATGCAGCCATATGCTCTCCGACTCAGGCTCAATGAATCAGATAATGATTGCTTTGTTGCCTTCTATTTGACTCATTTCTATTTGTTGTATGGATTTGTCTCCGCATGGCTCCTATACGGCTGACTGGATCACGAGGCTAATTTATGATGTTAAGCGAGAGCTTTTCTGGCGCGAATCTGAGTAATTTGGTTTGTCTCTCAAGGACAATCGATACGGCAAGGCAGCTGATAAGCCTAGTTAAAGCTCACTTTGTCACCGGACCTTTAAGCTCCATCCTGAGAATATCTCCGATACACGGAAAGGAAGATCGATCGAAAACAGAGCGTCACGCGTGACCTCGCTCTCATTGCGCAGTCATTTGATCCGTTCAATTAGCTCACTCTGAACGAACCGCCGCACCGAGAGCAGCTTTCATTTACATAAACGAATTAAATCCAGAGTTGAGGAGGAGTGTGTTTGTAGTAGGTGTAGGAAAGCAAGGTGTTGAATACCCTGTCTCTCTTTTTGAAATACATCTATCACATGAAGCTTTTTACCTTATCTCATGTCCACACGTCTATATATTTATATAAATATATATAAATTATATATTTTTAAGGCTCTCACCAGAAACCCAGTAGGAGACAAATGTTTAGTCTACATTTGTTTAACTGCAGGAAGAAACATCAAAAACACAACATCCTTAGACTTCATGAATGTTGTCTGGAATGATAACCAAGAGGCACGCTGCGATACTTTGGTCTGCAATGTCTTATTGGTTTGCAATTTAAATTCGCTTTGTTTTATTTTTAACGAGATTTCGGATAAGACCCGGCCGAGCATTCTTTATTTGAGTAAAACCATAAGGAGAACTTCCTCTTGTATCAACAAGATGCCAAGAAATGCGAAGGAAGATGCGAAGAAAGAATTTCACTGTGTAGTAATGTATTTTTCTTTTTGCCATGTCTGTGTTTTTTTCACGTTTGATCCTTTTCTTGAAAAGACAGTGCCATCGAATGTGGTAAAAAAAAAAAATTGTATGGTTATGGTAATGTTAGACATTTGTTGAGCTTCAGAAATGCATGAGAGATGGCTGAAAATAATATAATGTTATCATTAATTATTATCCCTTTTTTACTATTAATTATTCTAATTATTATTGTTTATGATTAGCCTGAAATAGTTAGCTACAGTGTTCACACTTGGCCCAATTGCAAATTTGTTTAAGTTGCTAATGAACACAGCTATTCAGCTAATCAGCTATCTGCTATTCATGCTGCATTTAATCAATGGTGTCAAAACGGTGACCTTTGAGCCTAAATCTTCATCTTTGGGAAGAGGGAGAAGTCCACAGGAGCCAAATCTGGTGAGCAGGGTGGGAGCGCACAGGACCATGGCTTCAGACACACTTACTTATGAAGCTCGGTGCGCCCTGTGACTGTGCGTGCAGCCTTGTGCTGCCATCTGTTGGCGAGTTAAAAAACTAGTCTCTGAAATTTTTAGTAGTTACCTTAGTGGTCTGGAGAAGGAGCAGCTACATAGCATTGTAAGTTGTCAAAAATATTCCAGTTTTTTTATATGTTCATTCAGATGGAGAAGATTATAACCACATGTTTTTGGTGGTAACAGCCTTTGATTTTGGAGTATATTGATTGTATGATACAGAATACCAGCATAGACTAGAAGCACAAAAGTCTCAGTACACGTGATTTTCCAGCCACATATGGTTCTTCCCAAATTGCTAGCACAAAGTCTTTGGAAGTGTTAGCATGCAATTTTGCCTTCACTTGAACTCGGAAACCCAAACCTGTTCCAGCATGACAATGCCCATGTGCACAAAGCCAGCACTATGAATATATACTTTACTTAGGTTAGAGTGGAAGATCTTGATTTGCCAGCTATAGAGATCCCACCTTATTTCTATTGGAACACTGACTGCATCCCAGTTTTCCTCACCCTACATGATTACCTGACTTTACTAATTCGATTGTGGCTGAAAACCAAGCACACTCCAAAACCAAGTGGAACATCTTCCATGAAGAGTGAAGGTTATTATAAGAGTAAATGGGAACTGAAAGCACATACCAATCTTATGGTCAGGTGTCTACAAACTTTTGTTCATATAGTTTACTTATTGCCTTTAAAATGGTAAAATTCTCACCTCATTCAGGTAAAAAGTGCAACATATTCAAGTGTGGATGTTTGCTTGAATTTTAGTGCATGTGTGGATGCTGAAGTGAAGTAAGCTGTTGCGATTGTTTACTGTCTTAGCAGAAGTTTTAAAGATTTTATGGTCCAATATTTCTAATAAAATTGCAATTAAGGTCTAACAGTTAAAGACATAACATCATAACCGATTCTGTTGTGCTTATACAATATAAGTGCTGTATAATTGTGCTTTTGTGCACATGCAGGAGATTTTCGTCTATTTTTGTGAAAAGAATTTTGCTAGAAAACTTTGTGGGGAATAAAGTAAAAAAAATGTCTGTATATGTCTGAATTAAAGCCACAGGCAATCAGTGACTCAGTGTACACTTCTGACCACAAGAATCTTGTAAAATGTGTAATTTTCACTTCTGTGTATGCAAAAGACAAACATTTAACAGCGTAGCACAGTTATTGTTGAAATAGTTATAGCAGGTAAATGTGGTTGGTCATTTGAAATGGCAGTCAGACCGTCTTTCTTTTGTGTGAGTAGGCGGTTCTTGGCCCTTCTTGCTAGACTCTTTAGCGAGCTCCGTACGATGCACCACACAGCGCCTGTGTACAGAGTTTATCTGTTGTAGCAAAGCGTCCTCAGCGTGTGGCCTGGATCCCTGTGAAAAAAAAAGCTGAGCAGGAAATACAAACTCACCAGTTGCACGTGACTCCCACGCAATACGGCTGCCAGCACGGCTCTTCCTGGTGGCACCGAGCTCCCACAGTGCTGCTGATTATTCTTAACCCCCACACCCACCACGCCTGTCACTAAGCGCCGGTGAAGTAGTGGGCAGCCAAAGCAAAAACACAAGAGCTAATACGAGTCTTAATCCTGTTTGGAGAAACAATGCGAACGCCATTCTCAGACTCGCTCCGCCGTCGTGCTTTAAAGGTATTAGCATTCTGCAGAACCCTGTCAGATGCTCATTCCGCCGCCTCGCTTCCTTTGCTGTTCTATTATTCTACTCTCTCTCCACATTTTTTCCTCCCGAGGCTCAAAAAAGCTTCTGTGTTCCGACTCTGCTCGAGGATGTGGATTTGTGCGAGGTCCCCAGAGCCTCCTGTGACCTGTGATGTCACAGCTGGAGAGATGGAAGAAGTAGCGATGATGCTTGTGTGTGTGTTTTGTGTGTGTGTGTGTTTGTGTGTGAGAAAGGTAAAACTGGATTAACCTTTGACGGTGGGATCTAGGTCTCAAACCCAGTGGGGTGTTCATGACCCATGCGAAAAGCATTCCATCTAACTTGAGCATCAGCCTCCATGAATACCAACGTTCTCTTGTCTGGCTTTGATCTGCGCCTTCCTTCTATTTTACTTTAGTTCCCTTAACCTTCGGTTGAACTCAGCTGGGGTTCGAGTTTCCTACTGGGGATGGTGTTCGCAGCAAAACATGAAAAGAAGAACAAGATATACAGCGAGAAGAAAAAAATTTATATTCATATTATATTTATAGACATTGGATGATATATTCATTAAATAAACAAACACTATTTATAGGCTTGTAAGTAATGTAACAATATATACTCGGATTTCATTTTATTTTTTATTTTTTTTAAATGAAACAATAGTTTTGTTTGTTTGGTTGGACAATGGACTAAAACATTTTGTTGCAAATGAGAAGTTCAGCAAGGTTTCATTGAACAAAATGTTCTGCAATAGGGTTTGGAAGAATTGTTTTTAATTTGCTGCACTGCCAATCATATGAGCTATTATTTTCAGTGTTCCACACTATTAATAGTGATGCACTAGTTCCAGGCTGATCCCAAGAAATAATACAGCCTTCATAAATACACGGAGTTGGGGGTGGAGTTTTTTTGTAACTCTTTGTCAAAGTATACATATATAATAATATTTTAAATCTCTTAAATGGTCTTTCTTACATTTATACTTTCAGAATTGAACATCTGGACAGGCTGTATATCACTCATACCTTAGAATAGCTTTAGAGTAGTGTTAGTGGTGGTACTGTTTAGTACTGAGAGCCCAGGAGAGCTCACTAAGGTCCAGGTCTCCAAACATCTCATACAGTGTTTAAACACAGTCTATGATCCTGGGATTGTTTGAATAATACTGAACGCTGAGCAGCATCCAAGGTGTCATTTTAACCAGCAACAGAGCTCCAAAGTCATGTGAAATGGCGATTTAGAGCCTTTAAAGCTTTTTTTTTTTTTATAGAATTTTCTTCATTTCGTCGTTTCCGTCAATCACTGTGTCGCTGTATCGGGTAAATCGTAGTAGCGTAGCAACTGCCACTTTAAACACACATCAGGGGAAGTGGCAGCTCAGTGTTTAAGATGTTGGAGTTCAAATCCCAGCCTAAAAATATCAATGTAAAAATTTATGTTGAAAGATTGGGTACTGAAATAGTTGAGGGACAGCAAACCTGAAGTCAATTAAAGAGGTATCCTTGGTAGAGACAAGCAGTAAATACTCAGCTACGTTTACATTTTCCACTCTTGGCGACCTGGCTAATTTGTTTAAGTTGCTAATGAACACAACGCAGATGAGTTCATTAGGACCTACATGGGTTCATTAGCAACCCAGGGCAAGCTTGAGCACACTGAGGTCTGGGTCTCCAAACATTCCATAGATTGAACAAACATAGTTTATAAACTCGGGTTGTATGAACAATACTGAGCTCCGAGCAGCACCTGAGGTGTCATTTTAACTGGAGTTTCAAAGTTGCATATAATGCAGACTTACAGATCACAGAGCCATGGGTGTGATATCTACTTATGAACGCTCTTCAAGTACTATATTTTGGCCCATTTCGTTGTTTTTCCAGTTGTTGTATTCTGGAGCTATCGGTTATTTCATAAGTACAGAACATTCTCTATTGCGAATGCACTGACTTCCTATGAAAGAATGCGATCACGTGTTCTATGTGTGTTTGATTTACTCCTGTTACATTTTATTACACCAGGAAATAAAAGCCATCATTTAGTACGTAGACGTAGTAGAGTTATCGTCTTGTTTTCTTTTCCCTTTGTTAACCTGCTTTTTTTTCTTATAGAAAACAATTGGCAGTTAGTAAATGCCACACACTTCACCATCATCCCCTCCTGACTCATCTTTGTAAATGATAACGACTCGGAAATGTGGGAATTATCCCAGCGAGGCAGCGAGACAAACCACACTCATCCGTAAAGCAGAGGCACATCGGCTGCTTTAGTGCGGTTTAGGAGGAGTCCAAAGGAGGAGGGGGTGTTCCCTCAAAGAAAATTTGACTGTAACATCCCAGCAACTCGAAAGCCAGTATTATGCTTTGTGTATGTGTTATTGACCTACCTTGATACACTGGAGGATGTTCTGATCATGTGCTCTTTATATTAAAACAATCTTTCTTTTGACCATAATGCACTGAATTATAAATAGGTGGAGGCGCATTTTCGAGCTTTTCTTTACCAACTATAGCCAAATACCCCTTGATCCTGATGATTTATCTTGTTCCGCTCATTAGGGAGAGATTACTGAGACACACTCCGGACACACACACATCGCCTATGGTGAGAATCACACAGCATGAACTCCCTTCCAAACAGTTTCTCCAGTAAGTACTGGGGAACTTATTCAGAATTTTAAACAGCATTTCTTGGATAAAGATAAAGGAATTTGCAGAATTAAATATTTATAACCTTTTAAAACGTACTCTTGTTTCATGTTTGTACAAATGACACCCTTGAGAGTGAGTGCAGCGATGCATCCTCACTATTGCTGATGAGTATTAGACCGAGCGCGTCTCTCTTCGTACCACGTCACTTAGGAGCCGGGTTGCTAATGACGTGATGCCTCCTTGAGTCACCGACACGCATGACAGTTTTCCAAATCGTCGCGGTCTCTTGCCAATACCAAATCAGCATTAGCAAAGACCAGCATGTGCTGTATTACAGAGCTTATTGGCAGCCTCGTCTGTTTTTTCCTACAGCTGTCTCGCACCAGCCTCTCAGGGTCAGACGCGGTCTCTAACGAGAATACACATCTGGATATAGTGGTTTGATGTTTGGCTTAAGGAGCAGCTGTGCTCAAAAAAACTCGAAGGCTTAAAAAAAGTGTTTGTAGTAAATTTTATTTTATTTTTTTAGGCAAAAGTGGCTCATTGGAGATAATGCTACTTCCGTGAATGTTGAAAGACTACAGGAAATTGGGACGGGTTAAAAAAATAATAATTATCTGTACTATTGCTTTTCAATGGGGTCGTACCCTCAGGCCTACACCTTGAAAGATTCTTTGAAGAGTTTCTTTAAAGCTTTAATCTAAAAGCTAATCATTTTCCAATTATGAGTCTTAAATATGTTTAAAGGTACACTGTCTTCATGTTTCCAGCGATAAGGAAAGTGCAGCTTAGTACTTTTTTCCTGCGAGGGAAAGGAAAGTCTGCGGGTTCAGCATTGCTCATATTTACTGCCAAGGTTTTGAAAGATCGTCTCTAGTAGAGATGTGACGATTCAACTAACAATGCGATACGATTCAGGACACTGGTTTAATGATATGATTTTTTTTTTTATTACAATTTTTTTCAAATAAAAACAATGCTGCATATTTCCTTTGTGACATTTTTTTTGTGCCTAATAACAAAACTTTCACATTTTTAAACCAAATTTAAAATTCAATTAATCAATGAATAAATAATACAAATGAAAAATCTCTTCATATAAACATTATTTTTTTTTTATATGACAGAAAATTGCATTATTTCTTTCGCCATAAAAAAAAAAAAAAACAGACTCTCTCACGTCTCCCTTCAATGTCTTTTGGTCCATTAATATCTTTTTACGTGCAGATGGAGCAGGTCTCTAGTTTCTCACTGTGGTGACTAGAGATGTGCATCTCCATAACTGAGGCCGATGCGATTCAAGTCTTGATGCATAGCCAATGATACAATGCAATAATGACACATACAAAGCAGCTACCGATGCGATGGGATAAGATTCACCCTTTATTATGATGCAGTTTGATCTGATTTCGATTCCATTTTACGTAATGCGATTCAATGCAATACGATGCAATGGGAAAAATATGGTGCTTTACAATTCAATATGGTACAGATAGTTTGCTTTTATTTCTTTGGTTCAGACAGACAGCAAATCATAAATGTACTTAAGTGCCTTCTGACTTCTAACGCATGACCTTTTCACACACAGGCCTTTGTAGTAGAAAAATGTTTAATAAAACCAGATTCTCTTTTTCTGTTCTGTCTCCAGAAAGATGCAGCTCTACCTCTGCCATGTTAATCTGTATTCTATGTGACTCTCAGGACACAGTAAAGCACAGTACAGTGCACAGCTTTAGTGCTCCTGCTGTTTAAGACGTATCAGAATGAACATTTCTACCAACTTGGATTGTCACATATTTTCATCGATTTTCAACTGCCTCAGGGTGAATCATTCCATCTGTAGCCTGTAGGATTTCCAAACATGTGATGTGTGGTCTTGTGAGAAAAATCGTTTGGCCTGGACACCAGTGCTTATGTGTTATATACGCTGACCGGTTAATTTAATTGGACAAACGATTTGCACACCTGAATGTTCATGCAATTCTTGAACCAACCAAAGCAGATACACATTTCAAAGTGATCTCACTGACTTTGCCAGTTAGCGACAGCTGAGCAGATGGAAACACCTGTTTACTGAGAGACGTTAGAGGACAAGGGGTGGAGACGTTAGAGGACAATGGGTGGACCAGTTTGAGTTTTTTTGACTAACTCAAATAACCACTCTTTACAACCCTGGTGAGCAAAAAAGCATTTCAACCTGACAGACAGTTTCTGGGTGAAGCCCATCTCTTACTATCTATCAGCAGAAAGGGACCACCATAGGACCACCAGTGAGCAGCTATTATTTTTTGCTGGTGATTCATTTTCAGCACAGCAGTGACACTGACAGGTTAGTGTGTGTGTGTATGTGTGTGTGTGTGTGTGTGTGTGTGTATGTGTGTGTGTGTGTGTGTGTGTGTGTGTGTGTGTGTGTGTGTGGTTTTGCTATGAGTGTATCAGGTGCATCACTGTGATCCCAGTGCAACACCTACCCCCCAAATCATATTTGTTCAGCAGCGCTCCCTCTGCACTGATGGATGGGGTAGAGGAGGGAAGACAAACTGCACTTAGCTAAAAGGGTTTGCGGTGTCACACCCTATAACAGCAGTGTTCCATATAAAACTAAAACCACTTACTTTCGCTGACTTTCGCACATAAAAAGAATAAAAATACAAATTCCCCAATTCAAGGGAAAACAGTGGAGAATATATGAGCACAGTGATAGTAAACTTTAATCAAGAACAATTCTGAATATTTCTTCTAATAATACCAATAAGACAAAAAAGAAGAAGATTCAATAATAACAATAAATGTATTCATGTTCAAGCAACATGATTCAATAATCCGACATATAGATGGAGTTTTCGTCATCTGAAGACCACTCTATACAGCTGGGTTTGGTTTAACATGAACATCCAGATGGTGCCACTAAGATGAGGATGGGTTTCCTTTAGAGTCCTTTCAGGTTTTCTTCTTCATTCCATCTCAGGGAGTTTTCTTTTGCCACTGTTACCACTGGGATAAACTTACAAACTAAATGTATAATCACTAACATAAAAATGCATATTTTTTTTTTGTTTATCTCTGTAAAGCTGCTTCAGGACAATGTCCATTGTTGAAGGTGCTATAAAAAGAAAACTAAATTGAATTAAATTAAAAACAACTCTACTACTTCTTCTACTACTAATAATGATTGTATCAGTGGCGGCTACTGGTCTGTCAGAGAGGGGAAGCTCATTTTCGGCCTACATCATAAAATTGTCTATTTATTTAAAAGTAAATTCTGCCCTACGTTCCTTTTCAAGAAAATGGTCTGTGACCCTGTCGTACCAACTAGGAGTCTTTTCAAGTGACTTGACCAGTGTCCTCTCAATGGCCAGCAGAGCTAGGCTGCTTAAACGGCCTTGGCCCATTGTGTTTCGGGTGTAGGACTTGAGTCCCTTTAAACAGGAGAAGCTCCTTTCTACACCTGCAGATGTAGCTCCAATTGTTGCCACTAATGAGAACAGTTTGTAAAGCTGAGGCATTGCACTGTCCAACTCCATGTCTTTAAGGAACACCAAGTAATCACACAGCTTTCCCCTGTTACCCTGCAAGTCCTGATCTGAATACAGGACTTGAAGTTCTGACCTCAGTCTTCCTGAATCAAAGTGATGGCCATGAATGAAGGAATGAATGAATGAATGAACGATCTAAAAAAATATTAAACTCTGTAAAACTGAAACAAGGAATGTGGTGTATAATTGTGTGAAATGTATGATGAAAATCAAGCAATTTCGCCAAGCAAATATCAAAGAAATAGGTTGCAGCAGTTTTTATTTCGACTGAACTTGAGAAATCCGCGATGGGACTGAGCGCGAATAGCTTCAGTGATTCCTTATAGTACAGAATCGCTGTCAGTCAAAAGGAGATGCAGTCTTTCGACAGACCCTCCAATCATCACGCAGAAGCTCGGAGTCCGGGCCAGCCCACTCCCATTCACCCCAGAGACGCTGAGCGTCCGTGGGCGGGACATAATCGCAGCGTTTATCCAATGACCGTCTAGTTTCGAAGCGCTGAAAAAAACCGTTCAAAGCAGCCCCATTGAAGTCAATGGACGCTGGGCTTCAATAGGGAAATGCACTGTGACGCTGCGGGAATGTATGAGAAGGAAATCGA
This sequence comes from Silurus meridionalis, assembly GCF_014805685.1. Lineage (NCBI taxonomy): Eukaryota > Metazoa > Chordata > Actinopteri > Siluriformes > Siluridae > Silurus > Silurus meridionalis. Next base: position 18,543,589 of record NC_060898.1, read on the forward strand.
GTCAGCCGACCTGCTATATGTAACTGATTCTGAACGAACTCGTCTTTGAGATGAACGTTTTCTAACGCATTTTTAGTCAATAAAATGTTAATACAATAGTACATATTTGACCATTAATTTTGTGACATTATAAGGGAAGCCGAGCTTCCCTTGCAGTCTTAAAGAAATCGCCTCTGGATTGTATTATATATTATTGTTGTATTTTATGAATAAGTATTTTAGTGATAGTCATAATAAAAAAATAAAAGTATAATGTAATTGGAAATAAGTGAAAACTAGGATTAAAAACATTACTACCACCAACAACAATAATAATAATAAGATTCACAATAATACTACTACGATTCATATTAATAATAATAATAATAATAATAATAATAATACAGTTGTATGTTATTTCTCAAAAACTTAAATTATTACTTAGATAATGAAAGCAACATATAGCTATCTATATTTTATTTATATATTAATATATTTTATATTTAAAATAATACTACCCTATTTAAAAACTATGAAAACTACATTACAATAACATTAACAAACAACATTATATTATGTAATATATTATTCTTTATTATATGATATGAAATGAGATGAGATGAGATGAGATGTTTTGTGGAGTTTTGTGGAGACAGTGCACATAGCGGAGATGTGGTTGGGTAATGGCCCAGTGCAGGAGTAAGAAGCCTCTCAGGATCTTCATCTCACTGTAATTAAGAGCTCTAATAAGAAGGAACGCCTTGATGAGGCCCATGAGTAGGATCCAGTTAACACTCCCTGAGGAACTTTATACACACTTACACACACACACACACACACACACACACACACACACACACACACAGACAGAAATTAGTGCCCCCTCTCCACTCCCCACTCTATGTTATGTGATGGGCCAGCACTCTTGGGCAGACGCACTTAAATCAGGTTGAAGTTCCACACTTTACTCAAACCCATGAATAATGCATGCCGTGCTCTACGTTTCTCTGTACCGCAGCTCATCCTCCTCACACTTTCCCCTTGTCCCTTCTGGGACCCACCTTGAAACAGAGCCCTTCACTAATTATACCTCGGAAATGTGATCGATCACGGGTTGACCAATGACTCGTGGGTGGATTGATGGCCGGATTGATTACAGCAGAGGTTGCGACCCGTCCGCCGATCATTCCACTATAACACAAACAACAACACAAAAAAAACCCACCCATGCTCACATGCTTTGCCTGTACTCGTTCTTCCTCATCAGCTCCCTGCTTGTTCCTCTTATTTTAATGAGCATTGCGAGATTTGCTCCAGCAGGGGAGTGAGCTAACCTAGCGGAGTTCCTATACAGGCTGTGTTCCAAAGCACATCAAGCTCCTACAGAGGAGCGGGAGGAGACAAAACGCTTTGTGCACCGCTCGGTTGCAGCTGAGCACACGCAACAGCACATGCTGGAGGGCACGAGAGAGAAAGAGAGAGCGAAAGAGAGAGAGAGAGAGAGAGAGAGAGAAAAACACTTGCAATAAATATCTCCAGCATGATGCGTCTCGTTCTCCAGCATTTCTTCGAGTAAATATTTAGCTGACTGAAGCCACTTTTATACCTGCAAGCTCCAGAAAGGATAGCAGACTTATGAATTCTCACTCATCGCATGCTGATCATTTCCTCTGTATTACTACTTTTCTATTTCTTTCTCTTTCTTATTTTTTTGGCAGTAGGATTCTCACAGAGAGCTTGAACTAAAGCCTGACACTGTGCAAGATTTGTATGGAGTGGAAGGGAAAAAATTATCGCTCATATCGCTCTGTTCCTGTTTATTTTTGTGCATTTCAAAAAATTATACATTTTAACAACAGTGTGTAATAATGAACGCTCATCGTTACTGGGCTCCGGAATAAAATTACATTTATTACGATACTCACGCAAATTAGGAACAAAACTGTTTCATTGCACTTTAGCATTTTAAGTCGCACGGAACGCAGCCTTTCATCACATTATAATCTCGTAATGCTTATACACACTTGACTCAAAATTAGGTGCTTAGGAACATGTTAATTGAACTGGATCTTTTAATTTTCTGAACAAAAAACCCCACAATTTGGTTGAAAGTATTAATATAAATAGAAAATCGTTCAAGTGCGCTGTGCTTTTTGTTTGTTTTGTTTTCAAAGATTTTTCCTCAATTTCCAAGACACATAAAACGAATCTTTAGAAAAAAATGCATATTATATACAGAAGATCTCCCCTATTCCACATACTGGATATAAATATATAAAAAATGAAACATAACATATAAATAAAACTTGACAGGGCAGTGTGATACAGCTCAGCAAGACATGGAATTACTTTTACTAACCTTAAGTTCATACTTCTTCTATAACAACACCCCCTAAATAGTTTATGGATGTGGTGAGGGAAGACATGCAGGTAGTTGGTTTGAAAGAGGCAGATGTAGAGAACAGGGGGTATGAAAACGGATGATCCGCTGTGGCGACCCCTAATGGGGTATATATATATATACAGTGGAACCCGGTTATGTCGATGTCCTTGGGGGTCGCCAGAAAGCATCGAGGTAACCGATGATCGAGATAAACGAAAATCAAAATGGCGGCAGTATATTAACGTGCTTGAAATTTCTTTATGTACATGATGTGCGTTAATAAATGAGAATGTGCATGCACGTGTTTTTGAAGGGGTTTTTTACAAAACAGCGTTGCCGCGATTTGTTTGATGAAGGCATGCTACAAAAATACATACAGTACATGTTTATCTGTCAGGAATCCACCTGCCACGCCCCCTTCGGCCCCCTTCAGCGTGTCAGGTGCTTTCTCGGCCGCTTTCTCTGAAGCTCCCGGCTTCAATCGCGCACATATGGTTCTCGTTTATCATCATCACCAGCTCCTATTTAAACTTCCACACTCTCACTGTCCGTTATTGTTGGTATATGTTGGTTCACGGCGGTCGTTGTTATCGCGCATGCGTATCCCGGTACGAGCCTTCCCACCGGCACTCTCTCAACGGCTGCGCTTTTCTTCCCAAAGCGCACCGCGGATTCCCCCGATCCTGCCGGTGTTCATTCTATGATTTTGCTGCTCATCCCACGTTCCGTGTTTCGCCTCCCGTTCAGCGCATAACATTTAACAACAAAAGGCATATGTGCACTAACTAACAGCAGAGATTCACCAGTATACAATACAACACCTGTAGCAGCTGTAAGACTTGATTTTTCCGCCACTTCATGAGTTCTTCTGCGGCTGCACCGAGATAACCGACGTTAAATGGCAAATTTTTCCCCCCTTGTGCTCGAGATATCAGGGTTCGCCGACATAAAAAAAAATCGACATAACCGATAAAAAATGCTTAGAAAAAGCGAGAATTTGGCGGTTCCACTTCAAAAACGTCGACTTAATAGGGTTGTCGAGATAACCGAGGGCGAGATAACCGGGTTCCACTGTATATATTTCTATACAAATCTGGTAAATGATCTCCATTTATAGTTACATTTAATACAAGTTTTTAGTCCTAGCATTCGTTTATCACCAGCCTTATTTTTTCTGACAAAAAATCTGACAAAAAAATATTTTTGTCAGTGAAAAAAAAAAAAAAACGAAAAGAAAAAGACTCTCCATAGTTGAAAAAATTACATACAAATCACTGCCATTGGATACTTCTTTCAAAAAGTGTAAATAAATGCCTCCTGACATGCCGAGTGTCTGCCTTACAAGTCCTTGTGGTGTTGAAACAGTAGCATATTAAAATAAGCGCATTGATTTAATGCTTAATAATGAACAAACCCTTCTAGCAAATCAGATTTCATCATTTCAGAGCATTGTCTTGTAATGAAATCTCACTCATTCATTAAGGTTTACTGCATCATTTTTAGAATACTCCAATCAGGCATAACATTATGACCACTGCTTAATATTGTGTTGGTCCCTCTTTTGCTGCCAAAAGCTGCCAAAAGCTTCAGCAATTTCAGCTACAGGAGCTTGTCTGTTGGATCGGACCTCTAAGTCCAGTTTTCCCTCTCCACGTGCGTCAATGAGTCTTGGCCGCCGATGAGCCTTTCACCGGTTCACCACTGTTCCTTTCTTCGAGCACTTTTGATAGATACTGACCACTGCAGACCAGAAACATCCCACAAGAGCTGCAGTTTTGGAGATGCTCTGACTCAGTCGTCTAGACATCACAGTTTGGTCCTCGTCAAACTCACGCAAATCCTTACGCTTCCCCATTTTTTTTGCTTCTAACACGTCAAATTCGAGGACAAAATGTTCACTTGCTGCCTGATATAATGCACTCACTAACATGTGCCATTAAGAAGAGATAATTATGTCTGTGTTATTTACTGCACCAGTCATAATGATATAATGTCATAATGTTATGCCTGAGCGGTGTATATGCATTTGCATTTTAAAAAGTTTCTAGCAAAAGTATTCAAGCAGCTCATGTATGCAGAAGAGGGCAAATAGCGCTTCCCTCCGAGTTTGTTGAGGAATATTCAAACATTATTTATCGCAGCAACGAGACTCCTAATTATAGGTTCAGTTTGGTGTAAAATTCCCGTCAGTAATTAGAGTCTAATCACTGAAGGGATTCTATTTAGCTTTGTTTTTAGCCAGCGTGCCTCCTGTTACTGCAGGGTTGATGGGTGCCTGTTTAATTTGGGAAGTCGAGTCTGGTGTCTCAGCCTCTCTCCCCTTTTTTTCCTCCCAAGGTCGTTTAGTGCAGGTATGTGGGGATTTAGAGAGTGGAGGTGTAGAGCGCATCCTGTAGCTCACGATGTGTGTGTGTGTGTGTGTGTGTGTGTGTGCACACCATAAGGTCACCATGGAGGGCAGTTTGGCTCGCCCCTGCACAGGTGGCCAGGGCCAAGATCGGAATAATTTATGAATGTTGGGTCATTCTTTCTCCACAGCCAGGCAGAGCTCACTGGCTGGAAGCCACACGTTCACCGATCAGCCGATGAGAAAAAGAAGAAGCCCGCCATTTTAATTGAAGCTTTTTTTTTATGAGTTGTTGCTAGGTAGCCTGAGACTTTAGGCAAGGTTTGATTAATGTCCTATCATGCCGCAGAATTGACCCTAAATAAATGCATCACTGAATGCATTTTCTTCCACACCAATTCATCCACATATGTCAGAGCAACCCACTGCTGCTTGCTGGGTTTTTTTTCAGACCTGACATACAGAAGGTTAAAAAAAAGCGTTAAATCATTATAACTAGTAAACTGTCCAGTAGAATGTGTTATAAGGTGTAATCGAGTTAAAGTGTTTCGCTGCTTTACTCTCATTATTACATTGTAGCTGCTGAGGTCCGTACAGGTGGGACAGATGTGTAGCAATAGGACATAGTCATAGAAAAGATTAAAACCATGACTTCCAAGGTGGCGCAACAGAAAAGTGTTTGTCTTGAGGTTTCAATTTAATTCAATTAAATATTTATTTGAGTGGTACAAAAATGTAATTGTCACTAATCAGTTTTACAGAAATAAATAGATTGAAAATGTGTACATTTTAAATTTTAAAGCCTAGGAATGATTATTCTATGCTGGGCTAGGCAAGTCAAGAAAAGGCAATGCAGGGTATGGCATGATAAGACAAGGCTGGGCAAGGCAAGTCAAAGCAAGGCAATGCAATGCTAGGTAAGGCTAGGCTAGGCAAGACAAGGCAAAGCAAGGGAGGGACAAGACAAGGCTAGACAGGGCAAGTCAAGGCAAGATAAGGCAAGCCAATGCTAATTAAGGTTAGGCGAGGCTAGGATACAAAAGGCAAGACAAGGCTTGGCAAGGTTTGGCAAGGGATAGGATAGCATAGAATAAGATAAGATATAGGATTAGATACTATACTATACGAAACGATAAGAAAAGGTGAGATAGAAAGAGAAAAAAAAGAAAAGAAAACCTCCCCGTGGTGATATAAGAAAAAAATCTTTAGAGGAACCAGACACCGATACTGATATTCCTCTATTAGATTTATTTTATTGTTGAAGTCATCAGTACTCACTGATGAAGACGTACGTGCAAAACTTTTCATGGCAATTGTTGTTCTAAGCCATCAAAGCAGTTCTGTGCATACTAATTACAGCTCAAATTCATGACAATGCTACATCAATCCAGGGCCATAAAACAAGGGTACAGAATTGTTCATGGATGAATAGTATAATCCTTCTTTCCTGTCAATCACAGTGCCACTAGGTAATTGTGAGCATCTGCAAGCTCATGTATGTGGAAGCAGGCAGACTATGCTTTCCGTCAAGTGTGTTACTCTGTCTTGTGATGGGACCCGAGCTGTAGTTTATTTATAAAGGAAAAGTGACAGCCTTCACTTTATCGGGGTGGAAGATGTTGTATGATGGTGGGTGGGTGATCAAATTGAGGCTGAAGATGGATTTTTATGCAAAGGTTTGCACTAAACCCATCCATCCAGTTGAACCATGACAAGATGTTAATCAAAAAGTCATGGATTTCGATTACATGTAAACACTATCGAGATATATCGAGATAAACCTGGTATCAGGATCCCAGCATTCTGTGTCCGCAAGCCACCTGCGAGGCGATCGGGCGTGATCAGGGTAACGATTTTCTCTCTGTAAAGATCTCCGAGATGCATTCCGACTCTGATAAACAGAATTAGCTGTTGACTGTCTTTCCTTTTCACACTAGGTGGTTATGAGGAGCTGTATTGTTTGGCAGAATGAATTAAAGTTTGGCCCACTGGCTCCTCCTTCCCTCCTTTCTGTGTATCTGCTCTGGCTCAGCTCGAGCATCCATCTGAAATTTAGCCTTTGTTCTGGCTAATGTCCTATTAATTTCATGCTCTTGCACCCACTGAAAAAAAGCACCTTGTGTCGATTTTTTCCCCCCTCTCCCTCTCTTTCATTCATCGAGTTGCTTATTAGCGAGATTAGTTTTCATGGAAGACTCGCAGACTCTCTTCTTTTCTATTAGTAGAACAATTGGATATGGAATAGTACTTAGGTTTTGTTTATTTTTTATTTATTTATTTTTTCATGTTTCCATAATCTATTTGGATTCACTACATTTCCGTATCTTAAATTGGGGCGGACCACTTTCTGAAACAGTATCCTGAACAACAAATCAAGCGGGTTTGAGAGTGTTTTTTTAATGACTCCCCTGTGACTCATCTAATGATTTTGTTTGCATGAAACCCCCCAACACTCCCCCCCACCACCCTCACTGAATAGCTGGTAGCTGTTGTTGCAGGCATTAACCCCCAGACCCAGGGTTTATAGAACCGAGCATAAATCTCAGTGGAGCTTCATGCGCCTTGGCTGAACATTTCCTTACATATGCAGCGTTTTGATTAATCGTGTATGGCATTGCTCCCGAAAGCTCCGGCTCGTCACCATCTGAGGCCATTAGTCACTGTCGCCAACTCCGAATTCACGCACTGATTGCTTGTGCTATCTGTTCACAATGTTCGCCGTCGATGTGTGTTACACAATGCATTCCCGCCTCTGTACACTGCACTGGAACAGACTTCATCCACTTGTTTACAGCATGAAGGCTTTACAGGTCACATCTTTTTTTACATTTTTTTTATACCATCCTTTTTTTTTGCACATTTCCTTATTTATTTTTTGCTGCATGCTTACATACACAAACTTCACAGCAGAATTTCTATACACATTAAACATACTATAAGCCAGATGTGCCAAGCCGTGCGTGTGCGATTTCAGCCGCAATTAGACCGCCTGAAATCGTACTCTGGTCATAACACATACATCACCAATGCAGGCATTAGCTATTACAGGAGCCTCAAAGGAAAATGAAGTACGGCTGAAGTACACACATTTCTACAGAACAGCAGAAAATGACAGTTACGGCTTCACAGCTCTATATTCCTGCGCTCCGGATAATATGCTATCGTTTCTATAGTAACAAGTCATTCCGTTCAGAGGGACAAATATAAACGTAGAAACAGTGATATGGTCAGATCTAGAGATGTTTATTTAACATTTATGAATGGACTCTCCAAAAGGCATGATTTGGGATTATTTGGGATAAAAAACAATCCAATTGCTTTATCAGTTTTTTTAATTATTGCTCAATTATCAATCAATTAGTGTTGATTATTGTATCAGTTTGAAGTTTTATTATTATTATTATTATTATTATTATTATTATTATTATTATTATTATCCAAAACACTCAAAAACAATGATATAAATAATTTCATGATTTTGGATTATTTAAAAAAAAATAATGAATTGCTTAATCAGTTTATTAATTATTGCTATTAATTATTGTTGATTATTGTGAGTATCAGTTCAATGTATTTTTTTCTTTTTTATCATCCAAAACAATCAAAAACAATGATATAAATGATTTCATAATATGCATATTTCATCATATTGTGAGAAGATGGTAGCTCACTGGTCAAAGCATTGGCTTGTGGCTTGGCTGCTGGGCCCTTAAGCAAGGCCCTTAACCCTTCACTGCTCAGTTATAAGGCGTTTTAGATAAGTTGTCTGCCAAATACCATTAATGTAATGTAAATGTAACAATTTATCACAATGTTTATCGTGATCATATGGCATAGCCTTGGCACCCTGCAAAAGTTTTATTGTTTCTCAGTATCATGAGTAATTTTTTTTTTTTGCTTTATTGCTCACTAAGTGAAAAAAGAATGGATTGTGTGTGTGTGTGTGTGTGTGTGTGTGTGTGTGTGTGTGTGTGTGTGTGTTAATAGCTATTATACTACACAGTCAGCGATAACAGGAAACATCCACAACATTAAAGGATCGAAAAGGATAATTTTTTAAGGTAAAAAAGGTTCATATTGGCGAATGTCTGTGATATCCATGGAATAAAAGAACTTTAGATCTGTTGTTTTTGTGTTTTATTCCCTATTTGTTTTGCTTGCAAACTAATTGGGACTCTAATGACAAATCTGCTTCATTAATGACCTCCTTACTGATTACTTACTGACAAGGTGTTTATCTATTTGCTGCTAAATTTGCAATTTCTTCTTTAGTCCTGAGCTTTTTTGGTGGCATGATCATGGCTGATTTCTCAGCCATATTGAGTCGAGTTCCTCACGTTTTTAATAAAGTTTTGAAAGCAGTGGTCATCCCTGCACATGATTTTATACCTAATATTTAATTCACTTCAGACTAGTAACATATATTGATACACCCATAGTTGTAGCTTTTTTATTGTGGGTAAATATCTGTTGTTTTGTCATTTTTAGTGATCTGCTTTATTCCCAAGGCCTCTAGGCTATGTGCTGTGTGTGTGTGTGTGTGTGTGTGTGTGGCTCTGGCCGTGAGATGGCCTGTGTCAGCACATTTGTATCTGGAGTGCTTGGTGAGATTGCTCTCCTGGGCACTGTCCACTGCCCATTCATCTCCCTCAGCCTTTGGGCTGATTCTCCACCTCCAAGCCCATAGAGAGTGAGATGGAGCTGGACGCAGGCCGGCTTCTCTGGCCTGAGGACAGCAGCTTAAGTGCTCAGACTGAAATTATTACTCCATTGTTGATATTTAAAACACTGTGTGTGTGGTGCGTACGAGCCGCTAGCGACAGGAATAATATGGCTGCCTCGGTATCAGTAAAGTGTATAACCGGAGGCCAAAGTTTCTTTTTTTTTCTTTTTTAATTACTTTTATGCTATCATTGACTTAGAGTTTTCAAATCTATCACTTATGACATTGTGTTTTTTTCGCTCTGCAAACGCACAGTCACAGTGAATAAGACGTCTGTACATGCTAGATCCAGTAAAAAGATGTTTTCTGAGTAAACGGTATACAGTGTTGCCTGTATCCTAGCTCCTGTGAAGGAATAGTTTCTCAGTGCCTGTCAGTCACAGCATAACGGTGTTGCTTCTGTACCTGTTAGTTCCAGTGAACGACAAGTTGTCAGTGCCTGTCAGTCACAGTGAAGGTTATTAGCCTCTGTACCTGTTATGGATACGAAGAAAAAACATTTCAGTGCCTCATCGATGCATAGATGCAGTATCTGGCCTCTGTACCTGCTACTTTGTGTAAAGAAATATTTTCTCAGTGTCTGTAAGTTCCAGTGAAAGGTGTGACCCCTATACCTGTGAGCTTAAGTGAAAGAATGTTTTAGGTCCCATTGAGGCCCTTGTAGCTTCTAGTTCCACTGAAATAATATTTTTTCAGTGCCTGTCAGTTTTAGTAAATGGATGTGGCCTGTCAGGCACAGGGAAAAGTGTTAGTGGTTGTTTTACCTGCTGGACCCACTTAAGAAAGATGTTCTTAGTGCCTGTCAGTAATAGTAAAAGGGTTAGTGGTTGTTGTCCTGCTAGAGCCAGTGATAGGAGAGCTTCTCACTGCCTGCCAGTATCAGTAAATGGTTCGGGCTTGTTGTACTTGCTTAATCCAGTAAAATAGGATGCTCTCCGTGCCTGTGTGTAATAGTAAAAGGTTACTGGTTGTTGTTACTGCTAGATTAGGAAAAGAAGATGTTCTTAGTACCTGTCAGTGACAGTGTAAGGATACTGTTTGTTGTACATGCTAGTTCCAATGAAAGTAAAGGGCTAGTGGATGTGGTAACTGCTAGAGCCAGTGAAGGATGATGTCTTTAGTGCATGTCAGTAATAGTAAAAGGGTTAATGGTTGTTGTACCTGCTAGAGCCACTGGAAAAACATAGGTTAATGTTCTCAGTGCCTGTCAGGCACAGTACAATGGTAAGTGGTTGTTGTACCTGCTAGATCTAGTAAAGCAAGATGTTCTCAGTGCCTGTCAGTAACAGTGAAAGAATTTGTGGTTGTACTTGTTTGATCCAGTGCATGAAGAGGTTATTAGTGTCTGTCAGTAACAGTAAAAGGTTAGTGTTTTTGGTCCTGCTAGATCCAGTAAAGGAGGATGTTCTTAATACCTTTTAGTGACAGGAAGAGGTTAATAGTTACTGTACCTGGTAGATCCAATGAAGTGAGATGCTTTCAGGGCCTGCCAGTAACATCAAAAGGTTAGTGGTTGTTGTCCTTGCTAGATCCAATAAATAAAGATGTTCTTAGTGCATGTCAGTAACAGAAAAGGTAACTGGTTGTTGTACCTACTAGATCCAGTGAACAATAATTATTCAGTGCCTGCCAGTCTCAGTCAAAGCCTCTAATTGCTAGCACAAGGGAAGGAATAGTGCCTGTCAGGTCGAGTGAATTGCCGTGAATATTTTTCCTTACTCGTTCTAATGTTTAAAAATGAAAAAGATCATACCTGGAAGGCCGGTATAGCTTTTACAATGTCAAGTGACAATATGGTTTCTGTGCCTGTCGGTACCAACAAAAGAGGCGTGGCTTGTGTGCGTTTCTGTCACTGCAAGAATCGCAGTCTTTTTCTGCAAGGCCCAGTGAACATAGTGTGTCTCTTGAAAGAGGAATAGCCTGTGCTTCTCAGTCTTATTGAAAGCGGCGTGGCCTGTGCACTTCAGTCTATCAGCAAGAGGCGTGGCTTGTGCACATCAGTCTAATAGCAAGAGGCGTGGCCTGTGCATGTGAGTCTAATAACAAAAGGCGTGGCTTGTGCACATCAGTCTAAAAGCAAGAGGTGTGACCTGTGCATGCGAGTCTAATAGCAAGAGGTGTGGCTTGTGCACGTCAATCTAATAGCAAGAGGCGTGGCCTGTGCACGTCAGTCTAATAGCAAGAGGTGTGGCCTGTGCACATCAGTTTAAAAGCAAGAGGCGTGGCCTGTGCATGTGAGTCTTAATAACAAAAGGCGTGGCCTGTGCATGTCACTCTCATAGAAAGAGACATTTCTACATACCAGTCAAGTGGGCTATCAGGTGGAGCTGATATGCCTGTCAGTCTAAATGAAGGCCTGTCATGCCCAGTGAAATAGGCACGACGACATGCCAGTGGCCTCTACTTCTGCAGCTAACACTCTTTATTTTAACAGAGTATTGTCCTATAGCTTAGTGCATACATTAAGATGCATAAAAACAAGGTTGTGTGTTTTTGTGTGTGTGTGTGTGTGTGTGTGTGTGTGTGTGTGTGTGTGTGTGTGTGTGTGTGTGTAAGCTTCAATGATCAGAGCTTATTATACTCCAAAATCGAACGTGCTTGATAAGGTCAGGGCAGTGTGAGGCTGACTGTCTTACACACTTTTAATGTGGAATTACTAAATGTTAGGTGTGTGTGTGTGTGTGTGTGTGTGTGTGTGTGTGTGTGTGTGTGTGAGGTTTTTTCTAGAATGTGCTGTGATCATAAATAAACTCAAGTAGGTTTAGCCTTATCAGTTATTGCTAATGCTAGAGTTCCTTCAGATGTCTCGGGATTGTGTACGGTTGTGTAAAATGTAGCAGCGCCCACTGAAAACTGTCATAAAAGTCCCAACCAGTTAGTCTTGATTAGAGATCGTATCGAGCAATTTAGCCAATGTGTGTTTTCAGGTCGATTCTAAGGCCCAGGACAGAGCCGTGCTCTGGACAGAAGAGCTTATTTAAAGACCTTGCATTCACTCTTGAGAACTGTTGATCTTTCCGGAATTGATTTCCTTTGTGTTCAATTTGCAGAAGGCCTGACGCGCTACACATCTGCCATCCGTTGTGAGGTGTTGAGAACACATATTGATCTGATTCCCAAGGAATGGCTTGTTCTCAACCATTTAAGGAAACACTGGCAGAGAGGTGTGAAAGGAATCGCTTATAGGAAGCCACATAGCTGGATAGCTGGAGATCCCCAGATATTCTATATCGGCCTGCGATTGATTTTGGCTGCTAAAAAAAATAAGCCATGCAATCGACCAGTGACAGGATGCTGAGAAAGTGCTAATTGTCATTGCTGATTAGTTCAGGGCAATTAAAATGAAAGAAAAGGTGGCTAAAATAGAGGTGGTATATAAGTGGTTAAGGCATTGGACTCTGGATCGTAAGTTCATAAGTTCAAATCCCAGCATAATCAAGCTGCCGCTGTTGGGCCCTGGAGCAAAGCTCTTAACCCTCAACTGCTTAGTTGTAATTTGCACTGGATAAGGGCATATGCCAAAAATGTATATGTCAAATAGCACCACATCTGCATTTTATTTTTATTTAAGTGTTCCTGTAGCTAATATAAGTCATATTCTTTAAAGCATATTTTAAAGCAAAAACCATATTAAATACATTTATATACTACACATTACTGCTGAACAGTTTGACACAATTCAGTGTAAAACATCTACGATGTTAAATGTGATTTATTGTTTGTAGCATGTTTATAAACACTACCATATATGGCAAAAGTATTGAGACACCTGACTTTTCCAGCCACATGTTGCTCTTTGCCACAAAGTTGGAGGCACACAATAGTATAGGATGTTTTTCTGCACGGTTGCATGAAATCCTCACCCCACTTGAACTAGGAGACCCAAATCTGACATGACAATGGTTATGTATGCCAGCTTCATGGCATACATAAGTTGGAGTGGAAGATCTTGAGTGAGGTGCTATGGAGTTCTGACCTCAACCGTACTGAGCACCCTTGGGATAAATTGGAGCACTGAATGCACCCCAGGCCTCCTCACCTTCATCAGTACCGGATTTACTAATGCCCTTGTGATTGAATGAGCACAAATTTTACACCCTAACTCCAAAATCTAGTGGAACATCAGAGGAGGAGAGTGAAGGCTATTCTAATAGCAAATAGGGATGTTAGAATAAGACAAAAAGCTGAATGATAATTTTGTTAATTTTTTAAGTGTGTATAGTATGTACAGTTAGCAGGGGGTACAGTATTGGTTGCTACACAACCTCAGCAGAGAAGCAGTTGACTTGTTGCTCGTATTTGGCACAGGCAACCAAAACTGCCACACAATTTAACTTTAAAATTAAAAGCACATTCAAACCCACTGGTCCAGAAGGAAATTTATATTTTTCCCACATGACAGACTTGCATTTTTTATGCACGTCCTTTTCAAGGCTCTCTCCCATCCAGAAGGCACAGAGTTAGCTTTATTTATGCACCAACGGGTCGCTGCTTAATCCTGGGCTCCGTTTTTTGGTCTCCGCCGGCGACACGCAACAAATGAGAAAGCTCAGCAGGATTTGAGGAATCACACATACAGTGTTTGCTGCATCTCGACCCCGCTGCCCTCTCGACACACGACGTAGCACTATTTCAGACCCGGGTCTCCGGAGACCTTTTCATCCCCTCAACCTGAGCACACTCCTCCATCTCCCCTGCCTCGTCCCCTCCACCTCCCACCAGCGTCGTACACCTCAAGGGGAATATTCAGCCCAAGCTACTGGATAGAGATTAAACTGTTTCCTCCGTTCCCCAATGACAGATAACAATATGACACAGCACATATTTCCGACGTTTATTTGTTGCCAACTCTGCATCGTCCTAAAAAAAGCTCCCCCCACACACCCAGAGAAGGAACTGGGAAAATGGTGCTGTCTGTCTTTCTAGGTGAAGGTTCCTTTCAAAGCAGCACTGCACCATTTTATATCAGTGCCTGCTTTACGCCTGTTTATTCTACAATTACGCTCTGCCTCTGGATCGAAGGAACTCATATATAGTAATTGGATCTTATGGTTATATGCTTTAACCTGTCATTACAAGCTTGACAGTTTGTCAGTGACTGGGCAGCACAGCTGTGGCTGCAAATAGAATAGCAATATGTCAATCAACAACAAAACACCACACCTCCCTCTTTTCGATCCTTTCCTCCTTGTTCTGTGAATAAATAATCGTTATTATGAATTCCTTCCACTTGCGGCCGAGCCTGGTGAAACCTATAAAAGAAACATAGCATTCAGACGTACTGTATGAAGCAGATGTTCTCAGACGTACAGCATGAAGCAGATGTTCTCAGACACACAGTATGAAGCTGAAGGCTATGGGTATATAAATATACTATATGTGTGTATACAGACCCTAGAATGCTAATATCCATTTTATCATTTAAATATCAGCTCTGGTTGTAGCTGTGTATATACCGGTAGCTCCTGATATTACTTACAGGTTTTTTTTTCTGGCTGATATGCCCTGTATCCTGCTGTCTTCGCTGTTCTCCTTCTGTCTGCATGTGCCATCTTATTCTCTAATCTCATTTCAGGTCATATTAAAAACCTGTTCTTTTCGGCCAGCTGTCTGAAGAAATGGGTTCTTTGGTATTGATGTAGGCTTGTTTTTACACCTACTTTTTAAGCTTTTAATGGTAAAATTCCTCTTTCCCTGCATCACCATATAAGTGTAGGAAAACAATCCTTGGCAGGGTGGTGTGATACAGCCGGATGTAAAGCAGAGCCACTGTTACTGCTAGTGTTTATAATTCTAAAATCAAGCACATTTGTTGAAAGTTAGACTTGTACACAAGCAGGTACAAGCCAATTTGTCGAAATAGCATTTAAGTTTTAAAAGGGGAGGTGGTAACTAAATGGTTACGGCTTTGGACTTTGGATCCGAAGATCGCTGCCACTCCTGGGGCTCTAAAAAGGCTCTTAAACCTTATAGATGCTTAACTGTATGTAAGTTGCTCTGGATAAGTGCATCTGCCAAATGCCTTATACAGTACAGACAAGGTGTGTCCAAACTTTTGGTCTGTACTGTATATATATATTATATATACAGTACAGACCAAAAGTTTATATATATATATAGTACAGACCAAAAGTTTGGACACACCTTCTCATTCAAAGAGTTTTCTTTATTTTTTTCATGACTATGAAAATTGTAGAGTCACTGAAGGCATCAAAACTATGAATTAACACATGTGGAATTATATACATAACAAAAAAGTGAACTGAAAATATGTCATATTGTAGGTTCTTCAAAGTAGGCATCAAGAGAATGCCAAGAGTGTGCAAAGCAGTAATCTAAGCAAAAGGTGGCTACTTTGAAGAACCTAGAATATGACATATTTTCAGTTGTTTCACACTTTTTTTGTTATTTATATAATTCCACATGTGTTAATTCATAGTTTTGATGCCTTCAGTGTGACTCTACAATTTTCATAGTCATGAAAATAAAGAAAACTCTTTGAATGAGAAGGTGTGTCCAAACTTTTGGTCTGTACTGTATGTATTTACAGTTACGCCATTTGACAGACATCCTTATCCTTATCCAGAGCAACTTACATTTATCTCATCGCCTTAACTACTAAACTACAAACCTCCCATTGTACACTAGCCAATTAGTGTACACAAGTATTTCTTAATTTCAAACACGCGGACACGTTTTAGTGTTACAGTACACATGCAGTAGCTTCACCTTGCTTAGTGTAGTCTCTGAGATAATGTAGCTAGCTTTGGGTTAATTGGTGTGGGACCTGAATTTGGGTGGCAGCAAGACTAGTTTGTTTGGACATGTATTTAAAAAAGACAAACCAATCTCATTCAAGTCAAAAGTGTGCTTCTTGCTGGTCTTAACAATCCAGCAATCATCTGTAAGTTACTCTTTATATGAATATTTTTTGTGTTGGCATATTTAGATTTTGTATTATTTTTTGTCTGTATGGGAGCATCATCGACACGTATTTTCTATAGAAATTATAATGTACGACAATAAACACATCGATTAGATCTGCCTTATTAGAAAATGAACCGACTCATTCCGACCCATTAGAATCGGTCGAAAAAATACAACAGCACTGTGTTCTCATAATCAGCAAATTCGATTCTCTGCTTTCAAGGATACCACTATAATTAGAACACTATAAGCAGTGGCTTATAAAAAGGATATTTTTTTCTTCTCCAGCTCAAATTACAGCAACTCACTCCGGTAGGATGTTGACAGGGGGTATGGTGCAGGATATAGAGGTGCACCAGGGGTTAAAGGAAGCTCTGAATGTGAACATGAACAGCCCTACTTATCATTTTTACACTGTAGAGAGAATCATAGATCACATAGATACATAGATCCTGCTTCGCTGCAGTGTAGCTTTTATTCATATTGCAGACCACACACACACACACACACACACACACACACACACACACACACACACACACATAGAAGCAAAACTAAAGATGAAGTATAATATGTATACTTGAGACAAAATGTAAAAAATAAATTATGCCAAATTGAAAATTCAGGTTTTTTTTTTGCAATAGCACCATTTCATTTCATTCATACATTAATCCACTTTAGGTCTAATCTGTCGTAGGCTGTCATAGGCTGTTGTAGGCCATATTACCTAGGCCACTAGTTGACTGAAGTAAGGATTCAAGAGGAAAAAAGAGCATGCTGGATATTTATATTGATTATTATCTGAAATAAATAGACATGTGAATTGAATTATCCAGTCACGTTGTAGTAAATAACATTTTTTTTTCTTACAAAATAGATATTGGTTAAATTTGTCAAATCTTAGTCATCAGAAAAATTTCCAGAGCAATTTTAGCTTGGTAGTTTACAAAAAAAAAAAACCCCAAGCAGGAATTAATACATTTATTTTCTGCTTTTATACGGTTTTACAGAATTCACTATTAAAGCTTTTTTCCTTTCACTAACTGTATGCTGGCTAAATAAATGTTCCTGCCAGCTTTAACAGCACAGCAAATATTTAAGTCTTTTTCTTTTACCTTCAGTACAATAACATTGTGGTGAATGAGGCAGGATGCCTGTGTGTATACTCATTTGTCTGAATCTGAGACTTGTAGTTATTATCCATAGCTGGGGTAATAGGTGTAAGTACACATGAAGGCAACATCAAACAAGAATAATTCATAATCAATAATGATAATGCGGACACTGCAACAGAAAAATAACCTCAGAATGCACAATGTCTGATACTCAGTCACAACAGCATGTAAATAGACACAGCACAAAAGGGGAAAGAACCAACGACAGTGCAGAGGTGGAGACAGGACCAGATCACCTGCAAAGTCAGAATTCAAACAAAAGCATATGGAGCAAAAAGCATAGGCAAACAGCAGTCGCCGTGCTGAGAAGGGCAATTCATGACGAATTAGGATTGCGAAGCAGCCGAAGCAAGTTGAGCTAATGTTTCAACAATAGCTTAGCCAAACTGATCAGTGCAGAAAGGTCCGGCGTGTCCTCTGTGGAACCATTTGGTGCTCAAGGCAGATATTTTGAAAAATTGATTAATAAAGAAGCAGTGAAAATCTAATAAGAAATGTCTCTCCACCCTATATAATGTACTTTATAGAGCTTTTATATTCTTCGCAGTGCACCATACATCAAATCCGAGGCCCATTTAGGATCGACTAGAGTATTTAATGCGCGCCTTTTTGCCCAATGAAGTGTGTCCACGGTCCACGGGTGTGCGAAGGAATTCAAATAGCTCGAGGTGACGGTGTTCGCCGACATCCACACTAAATCTGGCAAAAAAAAAATTGTGTGTCGGTATATCGATGCAGGGGGCGGAAGAGATTAATGCAAATATGCATGGTCACTGCAATCTGATTATTATTCATATCATGTATAGATCGATAAAGATAATTTCTGTTTCTGTCCTGTCAAACAATTTTCCTGGCGCTCGAGCGAATGCTGCTTCTGTAGGTGAACTTACATCCAAGAAAGGCTTTGGAATCTGGTTTTCTGCTTCTGGATCCTGAGCTTTTTCAGACGGTCTCCATATTGTATATGCATGTGGATTTCCTACATGTTCTCCGGTCTAGGTCAGGTCACTGTGTAAATGTGTATATGGATGTGTGTGTGTGTGTGTGTGTGTGTGTGTGTGTGTGTGTGTGTGTGTGTGTGTGTGTTTGTGTGTGTGTGAATGGTTGTTTGTGTGGATGGTGTTTTCCAGTTCAGCACCTTATTGAATTAGGAATTTTTGTTTTGTCAAAAAATTTACATTTGTTCATTCATTTCTGTATTTCTCCCCAGTTTGAGCTTTTCAATTCTCTGCCAAATACACAGACAAAGCATTATAACATTATGACCGGTGAATAACACTGATTATCTCCTCATAATGGCACTGTTAGTGGGTAAATATATTAGACAACAGGTCAACATTTTGTCCTAAACGTTGATGTGTTAAAAGCAGGAAAAATGGGCAAGAGTAAGGATTTGAGTGAGTTTGACACAAGGTCGAAATTGTGATGATGACCGGGTCAGAGCATCTCCAAAACCTCAGCTCTTGTGGGGTGTTCTCTGTGCAGTGGTCAGTATCTATCAAAAGTGGACCAAGGAAAGAACAGTGGGTCCAATAGATGAGCTGCTGCAGCTCAAATTGCTGAAGTTAATGCTGGTAATGTTTGATGGGTCAGAACTGTTTTACCAGCAAAAGGCAGCTGGTTATATTGTTATCTGGTTGGTGTACTTGGTGCTAACAGTCAGCTAGCGTAATGCCATCTCTGTCACCTTAGCAGCACAGCCAGTTTGGTTCTTGGCATATTCTGGATTTAAACTCCTAAACTTCGGTGACTACCTGCTCCAACAACACAATGCCCAAATAAAAACTTTCTTTCGGCTTCTCCCATTAGGGATCGCCACAGCGGATCATCCGCATGTTCGATTTGGCACATGTTTTTATGCTGGATGCCCTTCCTAACGCAACCCTCCCCATTTATCCGGGCTTGGGACCGGCGCTAAGGCTTGTGCAACCCTAATGGCTGGGGTTGGTTCCCTGACCGGGGATCGAACCCCGGCCGTAGCGTTGAGAGCGCCGCATCCTAACCACTAGACCACCAGGGAACCTTAATGCCCAAATACCATGTGCAAGATATTTTTTTTTAAATGAAAACCCATGAATACAGAATGCCTTAGTGCCATTGTAAGCTTAGTGCTTAGAGTGGCTACTGCAGTGTATGTATTGTGTAAGTGTCTGATGAATGGAGGCAGGTGGGCTATGAAGAAGAAGAAGAAGAAAAAATAAGGTCTAGTCTGGGTCACACAGCCATAGCCAAGTCAAAGAGTTTGCACTCCAGTCTGAACTCTTTGTCTCTGAACTCGTCCGTTATGACACACAGGTCGGCTTAGCCGAATCATTTGGGAGCTTCTGCTTTGAACTTGTTTTAACTGACCTCTTTACGGTTAAATAGGATTTCGGCTGCATCTCAGGCTCCACAACTGATCTCGCAGCCAAAACCTGGTGACTGGAGGTTATGAGCGCCGGAGCTGGCTAGGCTTCGGTCATGGTGCTGAATGGACGCTTAGCTTTTTCGGCCAGAGCAGGGACGCTCTAGCTCATGTCAATCTCACTGACTGTACAGCACAATGCTGCATGCGCATCTGCTGTTAAGACCTCGAGCCAACTCGGGGAACGCTCGGTGAGGAGACGTTTCTCTGGAACTGTCAGTTGTGGCATGTGGGTGGCTGAGGAACCCTTTGTTTTTTAATCATGCAGATTTGATTAATCTAATTAAAACGAACAGAGAGAGGAAGGAATGCCAAGCAGGCCTGCGATTGTTAATTGAAAAAGAATCGACTAAGCCATGTGTGATCTTTAAGTAGAAACCGGATCAAAGGAACCTCTCGTACCTCTCCAGCAAAGGTCTGTTTGCAAAGGCCCTATTTTTGCATGCATGCCGCGGAAGCATTTTTTATCTCAGCGCATCCCTGTGCTTTGCTCCTAACCGCATTGTTATTGCAAATCTCTGATATACCGGCATATTGATTTCGGAAGCAAGGTGTGATCAGCACATTAAAGAGACTCTGCAGGGTTGTTTTTTTTTTTTTTTTTTATCTACTGCATTTATCTGTAGTGTACGTGTGATCCCATGCTAAGAAACTCGATCAATAACTGCTGATGTGAATGACTCGTATTCAATTCGATTCCATTTTGTTTGTATAGCACTTTTAACAATAGACCGTGAAGGAAATTTGCTTTACAGTAATCCGGGTGTGGATTTCTGTTCAGAGCTGTAATGAGCAATCCAGAGGTGACAGGGCACAGAAAAAACAACCAGCACCAAGAAAAAGCTTTTCAAGGGACCCAAATATAACCTGTTTAAAATAATGAGATAATAGATTATATCTGGATATTATAAAATAAAGCGTATTCTGTATGAGCATCAGAGTCTTAATGAGTACAGTTCTTACGGATATGGGGGCTACTAAAGAAAGAGCACGACTTGGGTGTGATAGGAATCATCACTCTGCTAATCAGCTCAAATGCTTATTACTTGGAATTGAAATACGGGTAGGAAAAATCAATACAAATATCACATGATTCTCAAAGACCTTTCACTGATATACAGTAGGAACTGAAGTATATGGCAGAGCAAAACACCTTTGTTGCATTTAAAAATTTAATGTACTCATTTGATGTTTATAAAAAATATTGATTTATCAATCAATTAATTTATTCGTGTGTTTAGTTGTAATTATTTATTTGTTCGAATTCATTCTCTCCAAAAAAATAAATAGTTATTCTATTTTTATTTAATCCTATCACTTTTTTTTTAGCCTTAAGTGGCGGATTGTCGAAGTTGAGGGTGGATTAAATAGGTTTTAAGAGTGGATTAGAGGGATGAGATGGATGGATGGATGGATGGATGGATGGATGGACTTTATCAATCCCTAAGAGCAAATATAGAATGGGTGGGTATGAGGCTGGACAGAGCCTTTGTGGAATGTTAAATGTGTGGCATGTCCTTTTTGCTACTGTAAATATATCTTTAAAATACACCATATGAACAACAGTATTGGGACACCTGGGTTTTCCAACCCAAACTGTTGCCACAAAGTTGGAGGCACACAATTGTATAAAATGTCTTTGAATGCAGTTGCATTACATACAGACCCAAACCCGTCCCAACAGGACAATGCTCCTGTGCACAAAGCCAGCTTCATGAAGAAATGGGTTTTATTGGAAGATCTTGAGTGGCCTGCTACAGACCTCTGACTTCAACCTTATTGAACACCTTTGGGATAAATTATTTCTGACTGCATTTCAGGCCTCGTCACTTCACCTACATCATTACCTAACTTTACTAACACCCTTGTGATTGAATGAGCACAAATCTCTAAAAGAACAATCCAAAATCTAGTGGAGAGACTTTCCCAGAAGAGTGAAGGTTATTATAACACCTAATGGGTAAAAGTAATAATAGTAATAATAATAAATTCAGAAACCATATTTCAACATTTTTTTTTACAATTTGAAACATTATATCAGTTTCTAGTCAGTTTGTGATTATTTTATGCTATCTATAATATCAATTTATCATATCATTGATATCATTATATCACCATCAGCTTGAAGTAATCAGAGTCAGGTATTCAGGTTGTTCTCTCAGTACCACATTGAAATTCTTGACCATGGCAATCACATGCTTTAGAAATACTTCAGCTATTAATTATGCTGAACGATGGTGTCCTTTGAATATATGGTTTTATATCATTAGATCCCTGGTAACGGCGCAATACAGATGACTTGCGCCACCATGACTACAGGAAAACATGCAGAACGCTTTGTTAGGTCTGGCTCTCTGACTCGGCTCATCATTATGCTCCATGATGAAGTGATGCATCATGCTCAAGGGCAGATAATGACCTTAATGACAAAGACTGAGCAGAAAGAGAGAGCGAGCGGGAGAAGGAGCGAGGACGGGATTTGTCTCTATTTGGAATCCTAACGTAGCTGTAATTAAAATGTGCATTATGTTTAACAAGGCCATATCTCTTCGGTTTCAAATCCCGAGCGAAAGCACGCTGACTTTGCCTGGTGTTATATGAGGTATGAAGGAAACACTGAGCATAACTCCTACTTCACATGACACTTTGGTATTCTGCATTTGTTTTTTAAATGTATTTTTTTCCTACCAGCTTTGCGTCTAGTGTTCACGGTCCCCGAGCAAACGTAACCCGCTCGCTCATCTCCTGTGTTAAAAAAGAAATTACATGGATGATATATTTGAATTGGCGAAGGACTGACTGTCATAGAAGGCAATCTGATCTAAATTGAACTACTTTTCATTCCAATTATTCTGGAAGAGTCTCATTTACCCTCCCACCCCCTTTTCTTTTGTGCAGAACAGCTGATGAACACTGCAGGCTGCACCAAAGACATTAATAGTTACTAAATCCTGTGACTTCTGCATAACATTCCTAGAAACTACTTTCTGTAGACACATCACATGTGAAACATCTGTTTCATTGTTTCGTTGAGTTTTTAGACTAGGAACGCTCCAGAAAGAATGAGCGCTTTTTTCTTTTTTCTTTTTTAACAGCATTGGTTGGAAAGTTGTCCCCGGAGGAGAAGACACCACAGTCGACAGACAGAAAGCTGCTTTTATCACTTCTGAGGTCTTTAGAGAAGTATTATACACGATCGCAGTCATTAATTCTGAAGCAAAATGAGAAATTAGACTCACATTTGGTGTGATGGAGTTAATTTCTCAGGGCGTGTGAAGTTGAGTTTATTGTACAGGCTTTAATTTTTCTTGAAGTTGATGAGAACAGAAATGGGCTTGTAAGCTTTTTTTTTTTTTTTGGACTATCTGCGACTCTTTACTGTCTAAGTGGTTAAGGCTCTGGGCTACTAATTGAAAGGTTGGGGGTTCAAGCACTGGTATTGCCAAGCTGTCAGTAACGGACCGCTAAACAAGGCCTCTAATCTTCAATGCTCCCGGGGTGCTGTTTAATGGCTGACCCTGCACTCTGACCCCGGCGCCTAACATTGCTGGGATATGTGAAAAAAAAAGATTTCACTGTGCTATAAAGCACCTTTATTTATTTTCTTATATGCTTTGCTAAAAACATTTTTTATGCTTAAAGAGTTAAGCAAAGAGTGGATGATGAACATTCATGCAACAAACATCATCCACACTGTGATCAATGACTGGATCGAGTGCAATCAGAGCTACAATGAGCAATTTATTTATCTCTCTTTATGTATCCTTGGTTTGAATATATGTGCACATGTGCATGCACCATGCTGACTTTAGGTTTATGGTTAGATTGTAAATAAAGTTGTTAAAGAAAATACGACATGAGGACATTTGGATAGTGGGTTGTACAGTTATATAAGTTAGTAGTAGTATAAGTTAGGATTTAATGGTGTTGTAAAATAATTGCACATTGTACTGTATAACATATGCAGAACGTCTCCTGGTCGGTGCTATTTAGTCTCTTGTCCTGCACTGCTTGTAATAGATTGCACACACTGCACTTTATGTGTCAAGGAAACTTACTTTAGTCCTTAGCGCTGTGTTCTGTTATGTAGCTCTATGTTGTTTGTATGTAGCACCAGGGACCTGGAGAAACGTTGCTTCATTTCTCTGCATACTGCGTCAGTTATACGTGGTTGATATGACAATGAAAGCTTCTTGAATCTTGATTTGAAAAATAAACTACACATTGGAAGTGAGGATACTGTATTAAAATGCTCAGTGCTCAGTGAATTCAACCGCTTTCATGCATAGTGCTTTATTTTCATTCTTACTTCATAGATGTTGGTGAATATCTTTCACAGATACTCGTGTTTTAACATACATAGTATAGTGTGTATGTATATATATATATATATATATATATATATATATATATATATATATATATATATATATATACAGTATATATATACTACATATACATATATACATATATATTATAGTACTGACATTTCTTTTTACTTAAGTTAAAGTTAAGGAGTTTGGGCTCTGACATGTACTAAAAAGTAGCCGGTAACTGGACCTCACTTTATATTAATATTTGGGCTGTCAATAGATTAAAAATATTTAATCGCGATAAATCACGATTGTCATGAGTTAACTCAAGATTAATCACACATTTTAATCTGTTACAAATGTACCTTAAATTAATACTTTTCATGTTTTAATACACTAATCAACATGGGCATGGACAAATATGGATGCTTTTTGCAAATGTATGTTTTTTTATTAGTGAAACCAAAATCAACATAGAGCATGAAAACAAAATATTCTTGTAAATGTATTAAAGTAATAATGGTGTTTTAATCAAATCAATCTGATATGTAAATCAAGACACCAAACGCAACATTTGCCAGCTTTCCACATGGACAGTAAATCATCAGATAATTGTTTTAATTGGTTTAATTAAAAATAGACCCTTTACAGATTCAGGTGATGTATTGCTCTTATTTGTACAATGAAAAAACTTAGCTCGTTTCGGCGTTATGAGGAAAAAATGCCACAGGGCGCACCGGCGTGTTTGTCGACCTCAGAGGGTAAATTATCGGACGTGTGTATGATGGCAGATTTTGGTGTTTGATTTGAGAGTCTCGCATCAATAAAATACAAATGTTAACTGATTAAAAATTATTTTTGTTAAAGTTTGTTTATTTATATCTATATATTAACAAATGGATTCGTTAATAAATGGGTGATGCGGTGCAGTTTTTTATTTATATTTAGTATAAAAATGGTCAAACAGAAATGCGCATTGCATTAATCGCGCGTTAATAAAATTTGTGACGTCAAAATAAATTTGCGTTGACAGCTGTAATTAATATATTAATACAAAATAATTTTTTGATTTTGTTACCCAATGAATGTATCCAGGCTGAACAACCACCATATAGAACACAATGTGATCAGGAAGGTCTCTGTTCTCAGTCATGTTTACATCACTGACTCCCTCTGTCTCATCCACGTAAACCCCATACTTCTTACTGCATTCTGTCCTGCTTCTTGTTTTATTCGTAAACTAGTCTACATCTGTGGTGTGTGAGAGCCAGGAAATGACACCAGTGGTAGATTGAAAAAGCCACGCAATGACAGGAAATATATTGATGGGATGAAAATGCCGCACAACGAGGAGAAAAATATTGACATTTCAAAAAATTGATTAAAGCCAAAGTAACAAACCTTTTTTGAAAATGTAAGAAATAGAAAGAAAAGATATTTGTGTTAAAATTCAATGATTGAAAGTAAAAATTTGTCAGAAAAATGAATAGTGAAGTGAAGTACTGATATCAGAAAAATCTACATCTTAAGTACAGTATTTGTACTTTGTTAATTCCCACCTCTGGTAATAATGTACAGTAGGGTCACCTTCCATAATATGACCTGTTATAGAATGTTATCTCTGTTACCACAGCATTCGTGTAATGTTTAAGGGAAAGTATGTCAAGTAAATATGATTAGTATCCCTGCAGTAAATCGTTAAATAGCTCTGTGAAACAGTATTTTTCTTCTCCTACTTTTCTTCTGATAGATTAGACTGGAATAGTTTGATCAAACATATAATATAGCTATGGGCTCGTGCCAGGAATACAAATAAGAATGTTTTGATCTATTATTTCTGTTTTTTTTTTTTATGCATACTTTACTGGCTTTTTTGTATTCATAGATACTAATGAGGATTTAACTTGTTATTTGCTTGTTTTTTTATAGGCCTGGGCAACAGAGGATTGTGGGAATGGCATCTCTTCCCACAATGGTGTGTCTTTGATCAGTGGAACATTGGCAAAGCGTCTCTGGAAGGACCCGTAGAAGAGTGAATGGAAGTCATGTGTCCTTTCTGCATTGCCGACTGCGAACAAACCAACAGTGAATAAAACCCTGAAATTAATTTCGTTCTTCACTTAAACGTGGGCTGCAAATTTAACATGTGGAATCAAGTAACATTGTGAGTCTTTGGATGTTGGAAGACTTTTCATGGAAATACAGGGAGAAAAATCAGGATGGAGAACCGAGTCGAAAGAAACTGTTAGATACTAGGGAGTTTTAGAATCCGAGGCCATCTATTTGCACAGTGCTATTTTCGAAAAGGCCAAATACATTAACGCGCCACGCTGGGAATAAATTTCTCCTCTGAACATCAGAAAAGCAGGATTAGGAGCGTGCCTGAATGAAGATGGCAAGAAAGTGGAGGTGTAGTGGGCGGAGACTGCGGATCTCGGTGCTGCTGTTGCTGCTGGCGGCTTTATCGCTGGCACTGGAGTTTGATGGCCTGCCAGGCCAGTGGGCACGCTATGGCCGTTGGGAGGCTGGCGCTACGGGTGAACTGAGCTTCGCAATGAAGACCAACGTGAGCGACTCCGTGCTTCTGTATCTGGACGACGGTGGCAACTGCGACTTTCTGGAGCTGCTGATCAGCGACGGTCGCCCTCTGCTACGTTTCGCGCTGCACTGTGGCGAGCCTGCTACGCTCCACATGGAGACACGAGTCAGCGACCAGCGCTGGCACAGGGTGCAGCTGGTGCGCAACTTCCGCCACACCACGCTGACGGTAGACAGTGAGGTCAAGGTGGCTGAGGTCAAATCCAAGCGTAAGGAGATGGTCGTGGCAAGTGACCTTTTCGTGGGAGGGATTCCTCCGGATGTGCGCCTTTCCGCTCTCACCTCCAGCACCGTCAAGTACGAGCCTCCATTCCGGGGCCTGATCGCCAATCTAAAGCTAGGAGAAGCGACTCCGGTCCTTCTGGACAGCCAAGGTGTGAAGATTGATCTGGAGTACCTTTGCAACAAACAGAACCCTTGTAGCAATGGAGGACACTGCTCCATCTACCAGAGCGATGTCCTGTGTGACTGCACTAACACCGGCTACAAGGGAAAATACTGCACTGAAGGTACGCCCGAGTGAATGTAGGAATGCGCATGAATATTCATGACATTTGACAATCTCCAGGAAGGCAGTGCAGTGGTAAAATGAAGGTTAACAGTCTGGTCCTGGTGGTACTCCACAGATTTAGGAGTTTTCCTATTATTAATGATTCGCTTGAGTGTTTTCCTTATCTTTCTTCTTCGCTCAGCTGGAGTGCCAGTTTGACCGCTGAGCAAAGATCATGTGGGAGTCCAGGCTGAATCTGGAATGATGAAACAGGCTTGTAGTGAAAGGCGGCCTGCTGCCTGTAGCTCAGTTTACAGTTGAAAAATCTCTCAAAACATCATTATAGTGAATTCGTGACTTAGATGCGTGGGTGAATACACCACTTTGAATGCATTACTTTCCAAGTGTGCTTGCTAGTTATAGCCAGACTATAGCGTCTGATGCTTTTTAGAGTTTGAGTTATATGCTTCTTCGCTATCACACTTTCATTTTAACAGGCAAGTTATAGATAAAACTTTATAACACAAACTAGAGCTATATTTTTTCTTTTCTTATTTTTTCTTTTTTTCTATTTTTTTTTTTTGTTTTCCTTTCCTTTCTATTCTTTTCTTTTCAGATTGAGTATGAACACGTTTTTTTTATACTATTACTGCTGTTGATCTGCAGTATTATAGCCTATTGTATTATAGGGTAGGGCTGTCATGAAGTGTTTTTTTTCCCCTGCTTTATCCTTCATAGCAATCATGAAAAGTGCAAACTTGCATGTTCACACACTTAGTCTAATAGACTCAGTGGAGGAAAAAAGTACTTCAGGAAGGCACTTCTGTACAGCTGCGTGCTGTCACTGCGTCATTGTTGTCAGCATCGGCTGATCATCGAGAACAATAGCTGTTATTTCCACTCACCTATCATTATCTATGTAGACCCTGGAAGTATCCATGTATCCTTAGTGCTCAGTGTTTGCTGAACTGAAGTGCTCTCACAAGCAGCAGTTTATTTGAGCACTTGCATACCTTTGTGTGTGAGCGAATCACAGTACGTTGGACTTTTCTAAATGACTACACTCTAGGGTCGGTTACCCTCACACCTCACAAAGGTACTGTTTAAACACCGTAAGAGTTTTTGCTGGTCTTGTACAGATTGTCATCGAGGACCACAATATCGTCTGCTGAGTTTGTGTGATCAGTTCATGTACATTTACATTTACAGCATTTAGCAGACGCCCTAATGCAAAGCGACGTACAAAAGTGCTATGAAGTCTCTATCAATTAATAAATCAAGACTGGTTAGCAACTAGGTTGCAATTTAATGATACTATCAGCCTAAACTCTGTTGAGTTTTTTTAAACAAACAGTTAAAATAAGTGCTTGTTCAGTTTTTCAGGAAGAGGTCTTCAACCGTAGTTGAAGTGACCAGCGGTGGACAGTAACGAAGTCAATGTAATTCGTTACTGTACTCATGTGACTTTTTCACGTATCTGTACTTTACTGAAGTATTTCTATTCGGGGAGAATTTAACTTTAACTTCAATACATTTCAAAGTCAAATATCTTTTTTCTCAAATCCATTTCCACAAATCAGTCGTCTCTTTTTTTTTTATGAGGATAAAAACTTATCTGGTCAATCACTCTGCAACAACCAATCAGGGTCGAGCACATACTCTGTTTCAAACTTGTTTTCATTCTCGCTTGGTGTGTATCTACTCATCACCAACATACAGTTCAGCCTCAGTTCAACAGCAAGAACATTTTGAAAGGAATAAATAATGAAAGAAACTCCAGACTCGAACTCGCCACAACACACGTGGTCTTAATTGCGTGATTTCTTTTTTTAAGTAATTGAAAACAAGGTTTCATGTTCATGATAATTTGTAATAGATATCAATCAGTGTTGGACTCATTAATATCATTTTATTAATAGATTGTTGTGTAAAGATTAATATTTGAGTCTTTTCAGCAGGGGAATCCCCTTCAATTATGATTTGGGAAGCCTTTCACTATCTTTAGTTTGTTTACTTTTTTTAATCACTTTCAGCTTTTGACTTTTAAATTTTTACTAAAAACTGATCTAAAGAAACTCCTTTGCTGTCGCCAAGTTGGAAACGAACTAACTAAACTTACGTACTGCAGAGCGTTCATAATCCGAGGTTCCACTGTTCTTTGTCCACCATCTCAGTGCCAGAAAAGTAAAGAGTTTTGATGTAGACACTCTTAATGTATGTTTGTTGAACATGGACTAGGATGAAATTATATGTAATACACTATATGGATAACAGTTGGTGGACACCTGAGCACAAATGTTTATGTGTTTTTTTAACATCTCATTCCACGTTTAGTCTTCATTCACAATTAGAATAAACTCCACTCTTCTGGAAATGTCACTAGATTTTTGGTTGGGGTCAGAGCTCTATAGCAAAGACATTTTATACAGTGGTGTCCCTTCAACATTGTGCCAACAGTTTGGAGAAGAAACACCTATGGCTGAAAACATCAGGTGTCCCAGTACTTGGCTATATAGTGTATTATGTGTTAATGGAGTGCAAGTCAATTAGCATTGCATTGAACCAGTAGTCACATCAGCACCCTTATACAAGCCATCTTTATAAATCTTTATCATTCAGAAGACTCTTGTCCGTTTTAAAGGTAGACATCACGCCTAAGTCTATTTCCTGCGTACTGCAGAACACAATAATAGCCGGTTCATGCTAATTACACGTCAGAACACAGTCTAGTGGTTACCATGTGCTCTAGAAAGCATTCAAGGTAACATACTGCGTGGCGGCTAATTAGGGTCATTCAGCAGCCGTGTCAGATCTTTGGGGATGTCACAAAGCGCTGTCATTATGAAAGTATGAAACGTAAGACTAAATCACCATGGCTCTGTACGGAAATGCATTCAGCCTGTATGTCGCTCTCTAATTGAAGAATCAGTATGGATGTTGGCAGTGACTCATGCTTGGCTTTTTGCTCAAATCAGCCCCAGAATACCAATTTGGAAGCTGCATGTGTGTGTGTGTGTGTGTGTGTGTGTGTGTGTGTGTGTGTGCGTGTGGCAAGTGTTTGTCTCCCCTCCAATGACGCGATAGCAGTGTAGAGCAAAGCATAAATTTAGAATTTGCAATCCGAATTATGCCCAAATATTTACTCAAAGGAAAAGAGAATTGCAGGATCTGACACCATGAGTTCACGAAAAAAAAAAAAAAAAAAAAAATTTTCTCTCAAATTTTCAAAAGCAAAATGTATTAGGCTTTCAAAATACAGTGTTCAGAGGAACAATTGATTCTCTCTCATCTTAAGTCCCTTTTACCTAAGGGATTATTTCCTTATAAGAGTTACAGACCAAACAGAGAATTATTCTTTTAATCAAGAGTCAAGCCGAATATCCCTTCTCCCTCTACTGATTCAACAAATCCTTGATGGAATTGTTTGAGCTCATCAAACAGAAGCTGACTAATTATACGGACATCCGCAGAAACTTTGTCATCGCCTCAGAACCGGCGACGGAGCTGGAATTGAGTCGCATATTATGTCCTTCTTGCCTTTAGCCAGCCCCTATCTTTCTTTACGAGTGAGACTGTCGATACCTTTCACTCGCAAACTGAAGCGGTCTATATAAAGCTGGGTAGGTCTTTCAAGCCAGAATGGGAAAGTGGGACAAGGGAATAAATTACATATTGTCTTCTAGCATAGATATCATCTCTACTGTTCTACTGTTCTTTACTGTTCCTGCCCCTTTTCCCTCCGTGGATCTTCCCACTTTGTCCAGGCCTGCCTCTTCGATTGGAGGCCACTCTGTGCAGCTGGGAACGGTTTCTCCTCAAGGCCTTGGGTGGTTCAATAAAATTCCGGAGTAAGAACGGGAGCTTTGAGGATGGATTTGGACTGTTGTTAATGTCAACAGTCTCCTACACTGACCATTACTGTACCCCGCAACATCGTATATCTGCAATAAATAGACATTCGGTGCAACCCAAATGAGGATGGATTCCCTCTTAAGTCTGGTTCCTCTCAAGGTTTCTTCCTTATGCTATCTCAGGGAGTTTTTTTTTCTCACCACAGTCTCACCAGGGACAAACTCACACTTATAAAGAACATCTTATTCATTATTATCACCACATTATCTGTGTAAAGCTGCTTTGAGACAATGTTCATTGTTAAAAGTGCTATACAAATAAAAATGAATTGAATAGAATTGAATTAATGCTCCTGCTAACGAATCACAGCCACGCTAATGTAGCCTTATCCCAATGCATCAAAAAGTATGGAAAATGCAACGCTGTTTAAATCATTTGGTCCTCATGAGAGCTTTTTAAATCAGCAAAGCATCATGATCATTTAACCTGTAACTAACAGCTCTTATAAACCTTTGACCATCTCCGAATTGCACTTCTTTTAACTATGGATAATATTTTATTTCTTTTTAGTTGCAGTTAACATTCAGGAGAAATTTCAGTCTCAGTTTTAATGTAAAACAGCTCTTTCAGTGACTCGCCACTTTCGGTTGATAATTTTGTTGCACTTCAGTGCTTGCGTTTACTTTATCCTTCACTTCAAGGATCACTGCATTGTCTCCTCAAGCTTGGCCTTCAAAATACTGTCTGACAGATGAGACCAGTAACCATCTTCTTTTACTGTACCTCAAGGGTCAGTTTTATATTATTCTCTGTATATACTGTACTTCATACAGACACACAGTTGTATAGGGTGTCCTTGGATGCAGTAGAATTATATTTTCCCTTCACTTGAACAGAAGGCTGAAATCTGTTCCAGTGTTTTCTATCATGGTATGTCCTGCCCAGAAACCTAAATCCTTCTGGACTGCTCTGGGATGAACTGGATTGCAAGATCAGAAAGTAATCTCAAACTAGCAAACATTTTGTGCAGGTTTTACAAAATGCAAAGTAATTTAGCTAAATGTTTGGAAACTAATTGTCTGGATGCCAAGAGTGTGTAATGAGTGTGTGAGGAATCAGAAAAGCCCTTCAAAATATAGTCATGCTTTCAATGAACGTAAAGTGCAGTTCAGGCAGGACACAAGTGTGTGTGTGTGTGTGTGTGTGTGTGTGTGTGTGTGTGTGTGTGTGTGTGTGATTAATTAACATGAATTCAGTAATCAGCATTAAAATATTGAGGTCAGAACACAGGAAGACAACAACAAAGCATGATTAACTACATATGAGACAGAAACCTAGATAAACCTCAAGTCTCACAATGATCAAGACAAAGACACCGCAGGGTATAAATAGACAAATTAGTCAAAAAGGAAACAGAACAACAGAACATGCGCATGAGCAAATCATTAAAAAAAATCTGTAGGTTATGTACAGGAGGTGAGCCCTGGTGAGGAGCACCAAGAAAACTGTGTCTTGCCTACAATCAGGAATGGTGGTGAAGCATCATGGTCTGGGCTGATGGTACTGGGGAGCTGCGGTTAATTAAGGGACTTTTGTTGCCAGCTATTTTGACAACAATGGCTGTATCTTGAGTTTTTTTTTTCACAGAGGACAGTAAATCTGTACTGCTATACAGGCTGCATATTGACTACTCTAAAATATATCCAAGTTTTAATTCTATAGTATTGTCCCTTAAGAAGATACATTACATTGGATGCTGAAATGAGATACTGTATATTTCCTTTTAATATCTTTGGAAAAGGAAAAGGAAAAATGTTTAAGAAAAAAAACATACTGGAATTAGTGATTGACACAAACCGGAGTCAAAAATGCAAAAATGTGGAATGATGTAACACAGATGAGGTCTCTGAAATAGTAAAAAGATCATAACTCAGCATGAAAATGTGTTTCACTTCATGTACACAATTTGTTTTAACATTAATCCAAACCTTTCAAATTTTAAGAAAGCTTAAATGTAGACAACTTTCGTAATACAGAAGATTAAATGTGCAAAGCATCGGCATATTTGCTAAAATATTTGCTTAAATGTGATGCATGCAGTCAAACTTTTAATGATGCAAGTTAAAAATATTTGCAAACAGATTTGTTTTAATGAGAAATTCTATAAGCGTTACATTCAGAGAACATTCCCACGTTCAAGAATTAGCAAATTAGCAAAGTAAAATGTATGTCAAGATGTCAAAGCTGTTCAAAATACATACACATAATCTGTAAAACATGATGCACATAGTCATTTGACAGTGTGATGTATTATAATGATCAAAGTTACACATTATATATATATATAGTTTTTTTAGTAGTCGGGAAATAGTTAATTCACCCATAACTGCAGTTCTGGCAGATATTTATTAAATCAAGACCGATTAAATCATAAAAATCTTTTTATGTAAATCATTTATAAACATAGAAAATACCTTACATTGTAAAATCTTCACATCTTTTCATCTAAATCTTCCTTTTTGCTGAGTCAGTATTGCAGGAAGAATTACACACCAACTTGCTGCTATTTAGGGTATTTTTTATTTTATTACATTTTTTTGTCGACTGTAAGGCTCATGCACAACATCTACATTTGCACCTTAATCATGTATAATGTATGTAATTTGATCAGTTTGGATTTGGATCCATTAGATTCATGTTATGAGTCATTTGGAACAATAGAAGTTATTTTATATCATTTTAAATATATCTTATTGGAATTGTTTGCCTAATTTTAAATACATTAATGGTATATACTGTATAAGCGGCAAATAATCAAGGAATAAGGAAAATGTAAAATATTTTTTTATTAAATGTTTATTACAATTACACAACAGAATTAACATCAAAATGAAAGGTTATTTCTTAGTTATTTAAAATGTGTTTAATACTAGATGCATTTACATTTAAACAGATAAGCACAAAACTGACCTCTTAAATTACTCTATAGGAATAGTTGAAAAGTCCCATAAGCAAATTCTACATTAACATCTATGTATTTTCACTTAGTAACTGATTCCATAACTCAACATCAGGTATCTCATTGTAAGGCGGAAGAACGTGCCGGAAACCGGAGTTCAGCAGAAGGAAGGTTTTAATGAATGGTAATGCAAAAGGGAAGAAACTGCAAACCAAAACAGTACATACAGGTCCAACTATACCTGGTAATCTTTATGAAAGGCAAAGTTCGTAGAACATGCAAAGTCCATCAAAAGGTAGCAATCCTACGTGAGGCAGGTAATCTGTGGCTTGAGTAGTCCGACTCTGTTCTCCAACGGACGGTGACTTGGAGGGAGAACGGAACTTAAGTAGGGTGTAGGCTGATGAGTGCCAGGTGCAGGTGGTTGGTATGATGGAGAGCTACTTGGGGTGATAGGTGGGTCTGGTGAAGGTGTGGCTGGTGGCTCCCTGACATGTTATATTTTTATTTATTTCTGAATGGTGTTAAACAATATATTAAAGTATATGTATCCTACACACGCTTAGAAACATTAGAGAGTAAGTTAAAAAGCATGTTTTGTTTAGTAATACTTCACTTAAAAAAAAATTAATTTAAGGCTTGGTTAAGGCCAGTTGCTAACAAACATTTTTGCATTTTTGATGTGATGTAGGTAATAAATTTCATAATGATCTCAAAAAGGTCTTAAAAAGTATAAAGTTTGACTTTGTGAAACTTGCAGAAACCCTGTATAAGTGCTTTTTATTCTTTATTTACTGTACACTGGAATATTGCATTGTGTTTGAACTTTTAAAATTGGAACAATTACTAGAGTCGAATTAGAACCACCACGTTTGACATGAAAAAAAAATAAAAGATGGTCCATTAAAAATAGTTGAATAGATGCTAGATAGCCCGGTAGCCGATATGCTATAAAGTAATACTGGGATTTATTTTCACCAGCAAAAACAAACAGAAAAATTGCACATATTGTGACTGAAATGTCACTCCTTTAATCTAAATTTCTTGTTTATAGAACTGTTCTATAAAAGCAGTAGCTCGATCGTTATATCTGATTCGATTATAATGAATAAGTGTGATTTAGAAGACAAGTTGAATGAATATATGCTGTCTCAGTTTTTATTCTTAGTTCTGTAAATGCTTTTTTAAATTTATTTTCTATTATTTTTCATTTTCACCGCCAGCGTGTGTGTTTTTGAATGGTCAGTTACTACCAAGGCATTTATAGACTGGGAAATGTTCCGACTTTGAAACCCCTTCAGCACAATTACTTGTAATTCAGATTCTCTGTCAGTCATTACCGTCTTATACCCGCTGTTAGTTTCAATGGAGCTGTTCAGGCTTGTAGCACTCGAAAAACTGGAGATGATATCTCTTTCCTATATTCGACTTGCTTTTACTGGCGTCCCAGTTAAACAGAGAATTGATCTGAGGGTTTATTAGCAGTTTGTAAAGCACTACATGGATCTGTGCCAATTTATATTTATAACCCCTGCCGGCCTCTGTTTCACTTCTTCCACTTTACTCCTTCACTGTTTCGCCTATTTCAGACCAGCTCTTGTCTCTTCCACACTTAAAGCCATTCTTCCTCTTTTCCATCTATTTAAGAACCATTTACTTTTTTTGTTTTGTTACAGCCTGTCATTTTTGCACACAATCAATAGAGTACTGTATAAGGCCCACTCCTTCAATGTGCTTTTCTTTCTGTGCTTTTTCTTTACTTTTTTTTGTGTCCCATTTGTTATTAAATGGTACACAAAAATTAAATTATTTTAAATTGTTATTAAATTTTGCCATTATTTTACTGTCTTTAACTTATATCTTGTTTATTTGAAAGTATTTATTTAACTTATTAATTCAGGATAGTGCTGATCGATATTTAGACATGCACTCTATCGGCAAAAGTATTGGGACAACTGAATTTTCGAACCATATGTGATTCTTTCCCAAACTGTTGCCACACAGTTAAAGGCACACGATTGTATAGGATGCCTTTGTATGCGGTAGAATAAATTTTTCACTTCACTTGAACCAATGCAAATGTGCACAAAACCATAAAGATATGGTTTACAGGGGTTGGAGTGAAAGTTCTTGAGTGGCCTGCTATGAAACTCTGAACTCAACCTTATTGAATAAATAACTTTGGGATGAATGTGAACACTGAGTGCACCCAAGGCCTCCTCACCTCATCTACATCAGTACCTGATTTTACTAACACCCTTGTGGCTGAATGAGCACAAATCTCCACAAGCACAGATTTGGATTTGGATTACATGAGTTGGAGTGGAAGATCACTATTAAATCCGATTGAACACCTTTGGGATGAATTTGAACCCGATGCCTCCTCACCCTACATCAGACATTTCTAAAGCTCTTGTGGCTGAATGAGCACAAATCTCCATTAACAAACTACTAACTTGTATTGGAACAACTTTCCAAAAGAGTGGAGGTTGTTATAACAGTGAGTTTGGGTGAAATTGTGAAATGGGATGTTCAAAAAGGACATCAAAATCTTATTACATGTGTCCACAAACTTTTGTCCATTTAGTGTGTCTTTATTTTAATTTAACTTGAATTTTCCATTTTTATTATTCAAGTTATTATATTTAGGGATGGGCAATCAGACGAAAATATGAAATCACCATAATCCAAGTTTTCCTGGTATATACTTTTTATACATTTTATTTGGAACACCTGTTCACCTGCTTATTTATGCAGCCATCCAATCAGCCAATCAGGTTGCAGCTGAATGCATAAAACAATGCGGCTACAAGTCAAGATCAATCATCAGAATGGGGAAAAAGTGTGTTCTGTGTGACTTTAATCATGCCATGGTTGTTTGTGCCAGATGGGCTAGTTTGGGTATTACAGAAACTGTGGATCTCCTGGGATTTTCACACATAACAGTCTCTAAAGCACAGAATGGTGTGGAAAACAAACAAAGAAAAAAAATCATCCTGTGTGCACAGGGTCTGCAGGGTGGAACACAGCGTTAATGAGCGAGATCAGTGGAGAATGAGCAGACTAGAACACACTTTTTACAACCATGGTGATCAGAAAAGCATCTCAGAAAGCACATCATACTTTGTGGTGGATGTGATACAACAGCAGAAGATCACATCAGGTTCCACACATTAGATGTGAACGTTGACTGAAGCTCTTGACCTGTATGATATTATACATTGTACCACCGACACATGATTGGCTCTTTGGATTACTGCATATTTGATCAGTGTTGATGTGTTCCTAATAAAGTGTACAGTGAGTTTATATTTCTATAGATATTTATTACAATATATATATATATTTGCATACAAGTTCCTATCAATGCAGCAGTGTTGCACTGAAAATACAAATAAAAAATATTTTTAAATAAGTAAATCATAAATATTTGCATAAAAAAAAGATAAATTCAACATTATAAATATTAATAAAATCTCTGATTAAGGGTAAAAAATAGCTTTCGGAAAATTCAGGAGTTTGCTAATTATAATTAAGCTAATATACCATTAATTACACTTACGTGAATGATTTTATAGTAATATAAAGGGATACTAACTTAAAATTATATGATATTAAGCCAAAATAAAAATAGCAGTTGTTTTTTATCTTTGTTTCCAAGTTTCATATTTTTATTTTTATTTTTTACAAGTGCAGGAGAATATTAATCCATTAAAATTACAATCAGATACAAAATGAAAAACAAAACATAGTATGTGTTCAGTTTTAAAATGATTTTGTTCAGTGCTTGTTTCAGTGCTTGGTGAGGATTTAATGACAGGCAGTGACTCAGCTGTTTGGACAGAGAACGGAGGTCTGTTCCAGCAGTCAGGTCCATATTGATGGATGACTTGCTTGTATCTTGAGGGATGATGGGTGGAGCCGAGTCGTGCTACAAGGTCAGTTGGAACGTGGGGCAGGGCCAAAGTCAAGCACGCTTTAATAACAGTTAGATTCCTCTTTATTGCCCCCCCAGTGCATCTGTTCATTTGCCTTTATCTAACCTGAATCTGAAATAAATCTGACATGATTAATCACTGAACTGATTTCTGTACCGTGGCAACACCAGTAAAAACAGTATTGAATATGAGAGAAAAAAGAACCAATTTTGATTTGACAAATGGAATAAACTAAAAGAGATTGAGAACGCTGCCTCTACTGGGCGGATCAGGTTGTCTATCTATACTTTTGTCTGAGATTCGCATTAGAGAGGTCAGAGCAAGGGCAAAAGTCTGAAATGACTTTTCTTCACCGGCTCCTTTTTTGTTGAAAGTACATTTTCGGGGTATTACAGACACATGAATTAGTAAGAAGCAAGACTAGACTTGTTGGCTGTGAGGACACGTTTTATTACTCATTCATCTTTAATCATTGCTTTATCACTGCAACACTCATTTACACCTCCGGGCAATTTTCACGCATCAAGTTTGCCTGCCTGGGTGTTTTCAGGCGGTTGGAGGAAACCAGAGCACCCTGAGGAAGCCTAGGTGAGAGAGGGATATAATGAGAGAGTTTAGGATGAAATCAGGAATGATGGAGCTGTGTAGCAGCGACACTCCACATGCCATCCAGAGTTTTATCACATTAACCAAAAAAAAAAAAAAAAAAGCAAATACATTTATTTATCAACTCTATTTGAATCCACTTTAAATTGCTCGCACGTCCAGCGTGTTAGCTCAGACACAGGCGTGCCATTCAGCCAGGCTTTAGGGAAGGTGAGGTAGCTGAGAACAGAGCTATCCATTTCTAAGGAGTAAATAATGCAGGCTTAGAGTCTGTCTCTTTTATCAACACAAATTAGTGTGGGTTTACGCTCCAAGCTGAAAAGCTTGCCAATAACAAGTGTGTATGTGTCTAGGTGTGTAAATGAATCAGAGACTTCTCTGGCTCCTTTTTAGACCAGTCACTACCGCAGCCATGCCTGCGTGTTCCTTTAGGCCAAAACACTGCCTTGGCCTAGGTTAGATATCATTCTGTCGTCGCTGGACTTGCACGAGACAAACCGGTGGCGTTTAGACACTTCCTGCATGCAGCAGGACTGGCAGCGCTTTTGGCACATGACAGAGGAATCCAAATAATGGCTCGCACAACAAGACAACCATTCAGCAAATAATTAGAAGTGTGGAAAATATTATTTGGTGTTGTCTTTTTGCGCTGAACACATTTTCTCTCACAATTCTATTTTATAAAAAAAAATAAATACAGCTCAATTAGTCATTAAAATTAATTTCGCACACATTTTTTGTCCTTTTTTTTTCCCCCTGTATAGTTGAATTGGATTCTGATTGGTCAGAAGGTATTGATTTCTTCTCTATAACAGCAGCAGAGTAATGTTAGCTGTTATATTAATATTATATAACATTTCGAATGCAAACATGAGTTCCTGATGCCGTGTAGCTCCATAAATGTGCAGCTTTGCAGTTTTTAAGAATTGTTTTAATTACACTATAATAATCCATAATTATTCTTTAATAATCCATTAATACATTTAATCAATAGCATTATACACATTTTGTGCAACTCCTTGCTGTTGATTTATAAGAACACTTATGGAAGGAGTCTCCAGTGTTAATGCTTTGTAAAGAATTCCATAAGTTTTAGTCATGTGCATTGTATTTAAATAATAGAAGCTAGAAATATACAAGACCGAGACAAAAGTTTGTGGACACCAAACCAGATGTTCATATGCTTTTTGTGTATCCAATTTAACATTTAGCTCCCATTTGCTCTTATAACAACCTCCACTTCTCTGGCAAGATGTTCCGCTAGACCTTGGAGTGTGCTTGTGGAGATTTGTGCTCCATCAGCAAAAAGGGTGTTAGTAAAGCCAGGTGCTGATGTAGGTGAGGTGAGGAGACCCACGGGGGCGGTCAGAGTTCTATTTCATCCCAAAGGTGAACGATTGAGGTCAAAAATTTATAGCGTGCCACTCAAGATCTTCCACTCCAACCCATCTTCAAGGATGTGTTATGCTGGAACAGGTTTCGATATCGTAGTTCAAATGAAAGGAAAATGTTATGCCACCACATCCAAAGACATCTGTTTGAATTAAAAGGCCTCAACGTAGGACGTGAGTAACAGGTATATGGAATGTTCATGTCTGGGCTCATATGGCTCTGGTTTCCATGTCTAATTACCAAATAAGGAGTAGTTTTATCTCAGGTTTTGTCCAGAGTATATATCATTGCCTGTTTCCTTCGTTAAACTGGAAAACATACATGCCACTCTGTGTGCTGTGTGCTTTTTCCCGGATCAGCCAGGACACCAATTGGGGGAAGAACCACTTATGGTCCATATAGTATAACCCTAAATGGTTAAAAGTGAAGCATGTTGTTCCGTTACTAATGAAACACTGCACTCGAAATAAAACAATTCATGATGTGGAGCTATTTGTATACAATAAACTCACAGTTTTGCTCCTTACGATAACTCTGCTAGCCCTTGATCATTTTCCTGTAGTTACACATCAAGTCATGTATTCCTTATAGAGTCAATTGTGTGAAAGATTGCATTAGCGCACAAACAGTTTCCCTAGAATGCTAAAGCAGATGTCTGTACATTAGCAGCAAAGCCCAGGGGACGCTGGTGTCTGCAGGGAAGACGTGCGAGTCCACTGAGACTCGGGTTTACCTCTGCACTACTAACCAATTCTGTCAGGGAAGCGACGACGTTTAAATATATTACAAGCTTTAAGGTTTTCTTTCACTCACATCATGCACAGTGACATTAATCAAAGAGCATAGCAAACGATTTTTCTTTTTCTCAGACTATTTCATAAGCGCATATTTTCTTCATTTAAGCCGGTATATCTCTGCCTCCTTGGCTTATTGAGACGAAGAGTCGCGTTTGTGCGAACGTATTCCTCGTACGCCAAACAGTTAAAAAAAAAACCTATTCCAATTCATATGCAGCGCTCATTCCGGCGTTCTGCGTCCTCTAAGATTCCTTCCTCTTTTCATTTTCTGTTTGCAGCGGAATACTACGTTATATCAGTAAGCTCAGTAGATCTGTCAACACAGAGCCTGTTATTGCACCCACTCTTCCAAGGTCAAAATGAATACTCGCTCTCGGTCGCTGTAGGAGATGGGAGCTTTGTGCCAGATATATTGCTTGTATTTTCTGCCATTGTTTAATAAAAAAGGGACTTGTTGGGTGCTGACATGTTTGCTTTTAGTTCCTGCGGAAAAAAAACAGAAAAAAAAAGAAATCAGCACAAATTCTAGCTCTGCACACTCAAGTGCTTTGCTTTGCCTTCGCCTATGATTTTGCATTGTTCGAAAGCTTTTTAGCTGCAACACTGAACGCACACAGACAGGCAACAAAATGGGTTCAATTCTTTTTCAATTAAGCTCGTTTTGTAATACATTAAATGTCCTGCGAAAATAAACCTCAGCAGGGCTTCATATTTATGACTTCAGGACACTAATCAATACCGAAATGTCTCCGGGTGTAAATAAAGACAAGGTTCAAGCGACTGTTGTATCCCTCAAGCGCACCTTTGAATAAACAGGTACATCACAGCGACGACCCCTCCAGCTGAGCCGAATGACAGCGCGGCGTCGTGCTAATAACCCAGGAGGCGGGAGCCTAGAATGGCGATTTAGCCGCGGCGTGTCTGAGGAGCTCCAGACGCTGTCATCATGTCACTTCTTGTGCTTCCACTTAATTCGGGCGCAGTTCTTTTGCCATGACCAATTTGAGCGAGCCATGGAGAGTGCTCGTAAAGGTTAAAGCAGCCCTCGCGATTTATGGCAGCACGACAGTTTAGCGTGGCTTGACATCTCGAGCCAAGCGGGCAGCTCGCACAAACATGACACGATTAAGAGATTTAGCGTCTCGCTCTGGGCGGCCAGGCAGCATCGGTCTCTGGCACATCTTTACCATTTCTTTGCAAATCTTGCCATTGTTAGAATATCACAGTTTAGCGGTGAGGAACGGCGCACGATCTGACAGTTACCTCGCTATTAACTTATACACGTTTACCTGTTCAACTTTCTGCCTCTTGGGGAAAATCATTTCATATTTGTATTTTTGGGTCTGTGTCTTTTACAAAGAGGCATTTCCTAACAACTGTTTGTTCTAAGAAGAAGAAAAGTATGAGGGTTAAGAGAGGACGAGGAAAGCAGATATGAAGAGGACAGACAACACCTTTTTTTTTTTGCTACAATGCCCATAATCCTTCACTCAATCCTAGTTACTACTGTCATAAACACATTCAATGTCACCTCTGCCTCCACTCGTAGCATATCCATAACTTTATTATGACTAAACAAACATGAAAACATGTCAATTTTTGCCAAAAGAAAGAACAAAACTGCCCAGAAACAACAATACTGACAGTGTAAGAACCAAATGTGAGTCCTTGAGAGGGACCTTTTTAAAAACATGAATAAATACATTCATAAATAACATTTATAGTTGTATTAAATCATGGATATTCCAGAAAACAACGAGATATCAGTACAAACTGAATAATCTATGATTACCAAAATATAAGTGTAAATCAGAATGCATAAGAAACATGAAGGAAAACATGACTTGGAACATTTAGACAAGGGACATGGGGTGTTTTGTGTAAATGCTGCCTTACAGAAAGCACAATTTTGGAGGTGATAACTATGACATCATTGACAACAAGACAATGTTTTAGCTCTACTAACAACCAAACAGTTAATATCCAGATTTGCCACATAATTTTCTCCTATACAGTGTACTGTAAGCATCCCATTCATATTGGTGGCCAACATGAGGTTAATGTGAAAGTGGCAGTTTAGTGGTTGAGGCATTGTCAAATCCCAGTCACACCAAGCTGCCACTTCTGGGGCCCCGAGCAAGTCCATTAACCCCACAGCTGCTCAGTTATATCAGTGAGATAATTGTAAGTTACTCTGGATAAGGGCTATTAAATGTACATTTTGTAATTACTGTATTTCTTTTAGTATATCAAGGCAAACCAACACCCCAAAAAAAAAAAAAAAATCAAATCAAACAAAAG
This sequence comes from Silurus meridionalis, assembly GCF_014805685.1. Lineage (NCBI taxonomy): Eukaryota > Metazoa > Chordata > Actinopteri > Siluriformes > Siluridae > Silurus > Silurus meridionalis. The sequence goes on from NC_060898.1 coordinate 18,586,773, forward strand.
CTTGAGGGAACTGATATAATTAGATAAGGTAATCATTACATTAACCCATTTTTTAACTGTAACAACTCCTGGTGCAGTAATGTTGCCATTTGCTCTGATATTTTTTACGTGTTTACTCAGAGAAGGTGAGGAATTTGCTGATTTGGCTTTTACCGTGTGAGGCTTCTGGTTTTGCTTGATCAGCATGGAAGGGACAGTTAGCTTCTAGGTCAGCACTTTTAGCTCATGAATTCTGCTTGTACAGACACGGAGGTGTCACAGACATCATATTTTGGAACTTTGCAGCGTCCCGACGCAAAGCGGCAAGTCAAATGTTGCCGGTCGTATTTGCATTTATAATAAATCACATTCACACGTTTCACGTAGATGGATCTGTAATAGGTCATAGAGCGGAAAATGCTCGGAGTGAGTAAAGTGTGTGAGAGTCTCCGGAGTGTCCTCATTAGCATTTTAATGCTGTCCTAACCGGCCGACGGCTTTAAGAGCCGAGCACAATCCTCCTCACAGCCACTTTCCTCTCATTATCACAATAGCTCAGCAGCCACCAACAAGCAACGCTGATATGACTCACACCACCAAGGTACCATGATACTGTGATTCCTCCACACCCGAGCTTTTCACGCCTGCTGCACTGAGCAGCTGCATGCCTCTGTCTACCTGTGAGCGTCATTCTGTCATTTAATAAGCCGCCAGCTGTCCCTCTGGTTCCCTTTCTCCTTTTGATCAGTCTCTGTGATCACGTCTAAAGAACCGCCTTTGAGTAGCGGATGTTTTTACGACGACGACGAAACAGCCACCACGACCCGAGCTGCACTACGATTAAACATACGTCTCCTGACGCATCTCGAAACGAGCCTTCGCCTCGGCCCGTAATATTTATACCTTTTAATCACATCTCTAAGCCCTTTTGAAGAACCCTTTATTCCAGACTCCTATCATTCTAATCGTCTCCCATAAAGGGGCCTCTAAACTCCATATAATGAAAATAACATTCAGCGTTTGGTTCTGATTTACGACACAAACGAGCGGCGCATGAATTTTTAGAGCGCCGTGTTCTGTCTGAGAGCTGCGGCAGGACTTTACAGAGAAGCACTTACGAGCTTTTCAAAGTTTTTTTTTCTTTGCAAAAACACTTATCCAAAGTGAGACTGAGTACTCACACTCACACTGGGTGTGGCATTTGAATTCTCTCAGCGATATACCAAGCTCTGGCTGGTTTTAATTTTTTTTCAAGCTCCTTGTTTGTATTCTGCACAGGGACATCCGAAAAGTTCTTTTTCCTTACCACTTATACCTAGTGCCTACTTGAAAAAAAAAAAGTGTGTGCAAAAAAGTCACACCTAGAATTGTTCAAACTAATCTACAGGTCAAAACGAGGTCTTTAGTTTTGAAAGCAAAGTTCCTCAGTTTCTTAGTCCTATTTGTGGTCTTCAAAACAACGTGTTGGTAGTGTTTCCACCGAACTGCATGCTGATTGTTATATTGTTATTATTATTTTTATTATTATTATTAGCTGTAATAATAGCAGTAGTAATAGTAGTAATAGCAGTAGTAATAGTAGTATTGGTGGTAGGGGTATTTCCAAAATAAAACAATTCTACCATTAGTCAGATCACCACCACTGATGTGTGTAGTGCAGCAGTTCGTAGGAATGACTTCTACTTCTTCTTCTTCTTCTTCTTCTTCTTCTTTTCTTCTTCTTCTTCTTTCGGCTGCTCCCATTAGGGGTCGCCACAGCTGATCATCCATCTCCATACCACCCTGTCCTCTACATCTGCCTCTTTCACACCAAAGTTTGTAGGAATGACTACATTGCAAAAATTACACTTTCGCAAGTACCGGTAGATATATCTTAAATATAAGCAAATTGGTCCAGTATTTCCTATTATAAGACTGTAAGACACCAAATTTAAGATTTTACACCCTGTTTCGATAACGTGTTCCAATTTTAGGCTTGAAATCAGAGATGGTTCCACATCAACAACTTAAAGTTGCATGAAGTTACTAAGAAACTCAAGAATTTTGAGAATGGATTTGGACTGTAATTAATTTCAACAGTCTGCTACAATTGCTCAGGACCGCAGGTTACATTCAATCGCGTATCACTGCACAATTTAACAAAGATGACCTGTTATAAATAGACATTCGGTGCTACTCGGATGGGGATAGTTCCATATTGAGTCTGGTTCCTCTCAAGGTTTCTTCTTCATGCCCTCTGAGGGAGTTTTCCAACACCACAGTCGCCACTGGCTCACTCATAAGTGACGCACTTACAATTATAAGGAACAAACATATACATTAGGGATGCACCAAAATGAAAATTCTTGGCCGAAACCGAAAACTGAAAAAGAGGAAAGCAAGGCCGAAAACCGAAACACCGAAAGAAATTATGTCAATTATTATTACCATTGCATTTATGGCTATGACTGTGTACTAAACTTACTAAAATCAAAGCATTTCAATTGCATGAATTAATATTAAAGTTTCAAAGAATAAATCAATTACAAATTATGAAAATATTTATTTATAGCACATTGCAACAATGCACAGGATAAAATAAATTAAAAATCAAACTTAAATATTTAACTTAAATGCACTCATGTGTACATTAAATAATAATGTACAGGCCCTCTGGCCTGCTGAAAGGTTGTAAAATGAAATATGTTCTTTCATAAAAACAAAGTGCATTCAGAACAAGTGCAACTGCTTAAAGATACAACAATACAACACTATCACTGGGAAACTTCCTGCCTTTTCAAAACGTCCGACACAGACGGAGTGCGCATGCTCGGAGGGGTTTTGCTTTTCTGTGCCGCGTTTTTCTCATATTCAGTATAGCGATCAGGATGTTTGGATTTCAGGTGATAAATTAAACCCGACGTGGAGAAAGTCTTTGCAGACGCACCTTATCTTGAAATTTCGGCATTACATGTATTGCAAATCGCTATCCGTGGATCTTTCTCAGATATACTGAAATACGTCCACACCGCAGACATGTTGCTTTAGACATGCACGTGCAGGGCGCGGTTTCTGTTTGCGTCATCACAACAAACTGTTTCGGCCACGTTGTTTCGGTGATCAAAGTCTTTCGGCCGAAAACCGAAAATGCACTTTTGGGCCATTTTCGGACGAAAATTTTTGGTAGAAAATTGGTACAATTGCTAGAAAGAAACAAAATTATGTAGCAACGAAACAATAACTACAAGTTGGAAATGTGTAGCTGTTCAGAAATATGATTGACATTTGGTATAAGGAAATGTTACAGTATGAATAGATAGATCTGAACATCTGCTCTAAAGGTCAGAAGTTTAAATACCAGCTTCCCAAGCTTTTAATGCTGGGCCCTTAAACGAGGCCCTCAACTGCTCAGTTGTATAAATGATATAATTAAAATTATTTCTGGATAAGGGCGTGTGCCAAATGCCGTAAATGTAAACCGTATTCATGATATTTTCATTTGTTAAGATTATTTCTTCGCAGTGTAGTGCATTATTTAGGAATAGCATCAGAGTGTGCCGCAGTGTAGTGTTTAAAAATGTCTACCCACGAAATAAATACGTGTTTCACGCAGGTCAACAATACTCTTGATCTTGAACTCACTTGTCTTCAGATGACCGATTTGCCTATTCCTGATTTCATACTTTTCCAACTTCCCAACTTTCATTTCAGCTCGAAGGATCATCTGTCAAAACCAGAAAAAAGCTATCCAGATGTCTGATTGCAAGACGTGATCAGAATCTCTCATTTGTCTGTCTGTCTCAAATCCAACCTGTAAACACCTGGCTGGGTTTTTTGTATAATTATAGTCTGAATTTCATTAGTTTCTGAGTCACTGTACAAGTAGCGATGATGCAGTGTGCAAGCTAAGCTAATCAAATCGAATGCCTTTGGTATTAAACATGTAAATACAATTATGATGAGATAATGTATGATAAATCATCTCCTATTAAGTAATATATAAATATATATATTTTTTTGCTCACTTACGATCTTTTAAACCTCTAGACAGTGGAAAAAAAAATCGATATGCTTTGCTGTTGACTCATTTATTTTTTTTCTTTTTGTTTCTTTCCTCTTTTTCCCTCGGCCATGCTGCAGCTGTCCAACAAGTGTTCGAAGGTAAGACCAATGTTTTCTTTGTCTTTAGATCTGTGCTAACGGGGCTGACCTGATACTCGGTTTGCTATACTGACATGCTTCCATTGATTTTGAGACGTACTGTTAGTTTGGACTGCAGTTTTTCTGACTGAGTTTAGCTCAAATAAAATGGCTGACATCGATGAGACAAACGCCACAGGGAAAGTGTCTGAGGTGCTTGAGACATAGTCTATTTCTGTGAATCAGAGGCGGGCGTACCCTAAAGCATAGAGTTTACAACGGTATCGGGAATTGCCTATAAATCTAATTCTATCGTGATGTTGGAATGTATGGCGGTGTCGTTTTGTGTGGGTTTTTGTTCCCGTTTGTATTCTGTGTTTATTCTGTATCCTGTACTAACTGGAATATTTTACTCTATGGTGTATGAAATTGGTTTGAGGTGCAGATTCGCTGTGATTTGTACTTCAACTTCATACTCCACAAATAGTCTGCTTTTTATCATTTGGGCTTGTGAACGGTACGACAGTATAACACCCTGTCATCTGGAGATCACAAGTTTGAATGAACAAGCGAGGAGACCAAGAGAACATAACTGAATGTATTCTGGGTGGGATGGATGGCATTACTCTCTGTCTCTCTCTCTCTCTCTCTCTCTCTCTCTCTCTCTCTCTCTCTCTCTCTTCTCTCCCCTCTGTCATTTACAGCAGTAATAGCCAATCATGTGCATCTAAGAGCTCATGTTTGTGGAAAAGGGTGGATCATGCTTTCCTCTATGTGTGTTACATTACCTTGTGTACACCAGTTGTCAAAAAGACCATACTAATCAAGTACATTGAATATTCTTTGGATCTCTCAAGAACCCTGTGCTGTAGCTCTGGTTTAGGGTTAAGGAAACTGGTAGTGGAAACAGTTGGAGCAGTATTTAGTTTGAACACGCCGCAGCTCTCTAAGCAACAAGCTAATATTTATGCAAAGCCCAAGTAGACTGGACATGTTTCACTTAAGAAAAATCCCTGTTTCGCAACTTGAAAGAGCTCACTGTGACGTTTGATGTATGGTGGATATCTCAATAAGATCGCTTGAGCAGGCACACTAATTGCAGTTCAGGATTAAACTAGGGCTCTCACAGTGCTAATTTCTCAGTCATGAATCATGATATGTACCATGTAACAACACCCTTTACCTGATCAGCGAATGGAAATATTGTCCTTGTGCCTAATTAGAACTTACTAAGAACAGTGAGGTTGGTGAAATCAAGAGGCATTTAGTCAAAAGACCCTCTACTAATTGAGTGCAGGATCCAAGGTCCAATCCATCGCCTGAGAGAATAGAGTAATACTGTACAAGAGAAACTTGTGGAAACTCCTGATTACTTTTGTTTATACAGATTTGAAATGGTGCAGGAATGCCAGATAAAACTCTCCCATGGCTGTTGCGGTCTGAAACGGTTACTCTACATTCACATTGGCAGACAAATTTTATGTCACTAGTAGGATGTGTAGTAAGTAGTAGAACTTCATCTGGGGAATTTTGGAAATATTTCAAGTTGTGAACTTCAAAAATTTTAATCAATTGACAGTCCTATAATAATAGTCGATTAAAATATTTAATTGTGATCAATCACATGATTGTCATGAGTTAACTCGTGATTAATCACAACTTAATCACACATTTATATCTGTTCTAAATGTACCTCAAATTATTACTTTTCAAGTTTTTAATACTGTAATCAACATAGTCTATGAACAAATGTTTTATGGTGTTTTAAAGTTTTAAAGTAATTATGGTGTTTTAAAACATGTGCAAACGAAACCTTTGCTGCTTTTCACACAGACGGCTTTATTTGCTGGATGTGTGCTTTATTGAGAATTTTTGGTGCTTGATTTGAGGCCTATTTTTACCTTTTAATATTTATTGTACATATATATATATATATATATATATATATATATATATATATATATATATATATATATATATATATATATATATATATTTTTTTTTTTTTTTTTTTTTGGGGTTTTTGGTCTTAAGCTGACATTTTTTACTTTGATTAAATTGTTAGTATTATTTTGTTGCACAATAGTTTACAAACCGCACAAGGAATTTTTAAACATAAATTTATGTAATATTTATGTAATTTATGTGAATATCCGGCAAGATGGATTTTTTTTTTATTATTATTTTGTATGCAGGATTCAAAATATGATCTGTTACATTATGGAGGAATGCACAGTGCGCGTATGGGGCGTGGCAGTATTCCTGCAGTAAGTGTGCTGTGTTCATGTGATCGATAAATGTTCAGGATAGAAATGTTACTGAAATCGCATTTAATCTGTTTTTTTATCCAAAATCATCCTGCAACTACGTTTAAGTTCCCTGTTATTGGCTAACCTGAAATTTTGTAAATTCTTAGTTTATTCCAATCAATTCCCATCAACTCCCATATATTTCCGTTAATTTCCATGGGAAGTTTCCTGGAGTTTTGCAACCCTAGTAGTAATCCATGCTGTTTCAGTTTCTAATGGGTGTGTATTGGCCTGAAATGGTAGTGTATGGTCTAGAGGCCATGCGGTTACATACATTTTAATAAAGGCTGAATACAAATTTAATGAGAAGTCAAGTCAAAATTTTTGCTTCAATTCTTGCACAACAAGCAAAACAAGTTAAATCCACATTGGCCCACAAGCACTATAGGATCTATCTACAACCCTAGCCAACCATTTGGTTTAGCCCCTTCATTATAGCATACACAATAGTTTTTTTTTGGGAGAAAATCAATTGTGATCTGTAGCTTTGCCACATGCTAGTGCGAATGTAGATTTACTATCTGCCAAACACCCATAGAGTTTAGCAATGTCAGAGTGCACACCTGTACCCCTGTGTACCAATTCATTCATGCAAATATTCAGTCTTTTTTTTCTAATCTTCAGCTGTCCACATTTGGTGTGCCTGTGCCAAGTATAGCTTCAGTTTTTTATTCTTGTCTGACAGGAATGAAACCCAATGGGCTCTTCTGCCATTGTAGCTTTTCAGACGCTTTTCATCTAACCACGGCTGCAGACAGGTTATTTGAGTTAACCTAGCCTTGCTGTCTGTCTGATCTAGTCGGGCTATTCTCCTCTGACGTCTCTGACGTCTCTCATTAACAAGGCATTTCCTCCCACAGAACTGCCGCTCACTGGATGTTTTTGTTTTTCACACCATTTTGTTTACGCATCTGTTGTGCGTGGAAATCTCGGGAGATCAGCAGGTTCTGAAATACTCAAATCAACCCATCTGGCTCCAGTAACCATGCCAAGGCACTGTGATCATGTTTTTGATATAGTCTCATATATCATGTGAACATTAAATGATTAGTCATTAGGCAGTAGGAACGAGTGAAAATGTTTTCCCCTAGTGGTTAAGTAAATCACTTGGGTTGGGTAAATGGATTTCACATTTTATTTTATAGTCTTTGAGCACACCAACATGTTTATTAAGCTCCACCCACTGGTGGTCTGGAGTAGACTGTCTATAAAATGTGTGATAAAAGGCTTAACTATATGGACAAAAGTAGTGGAAAACCTGATCTTTCCTGCCACATGTGGTTCCTCTCCAAACTTTTACCACATAACTCTGGAGGCACACAATTGTATAGGATGACTTTGGATGAGGTATAATAAAATGAACTTGGAAACCCAAACATGGAATGTGGATGCTGAAAAAGCATATACCATAAACATTTTTCGCAAAAAAAAAAAAAAAAAAAAAAAAAATATATATATATATATATATATATATATATATATATATATATATATATATATATATATATATATATACACTAATCTGTGCTGCAATCATAAAGGCATATGTGTACATTTTCCTTGAGTTTATGGTCCTCTGATCTAGAACACTATTCCTCTTCATAGAGCATCTATTTTAGTCCTGTGATCATGACCACTTACCGTGTTGATGTTGCCTGGTGGTGGGCAGTTATCCAAGAGGACACTCACACACACCAGAGAATGACTGGGGCTTTCATTCTGAGCGTGAGCTTTCAGCGCATCTCTTTAATCATTCCTCCACTCTCCTCTGACAAGCCTGAAAGCTCAGACTACAGCAATCAAACAGCTAATTCTGGGGAAGGAGTAGGTACTTGAGCGCTTATTGGATTAAAGAGCGTCGGTTCTCCTTATTGGTGCAAAATGTATGAAAACAATTACCCATTCGCTCGTTCATTTATTCATTCGTTCATTTTACTTCTGGAATGTCCTGGTTATGGGTTGCTGTGGGATACCAGTTAAGAAGCTTAGTCCAGACGTGTCTGTTTCCTGCCACAAATGCTAGCTACTCCTGCAGAGATCCCTGGGGGTTCCCAAGCCAACGCTGACACATAATCTCTCCAGCGGACTTTGGGTCTGCCCTGGGGTCTCTGCTAAAAGGGGAGGTGTCTGATATAGCTTTGCTGGAAGTCAGTAAAGGGGCATTCTTTCAAGGTGCCAAAACAACCTTCTCTCATTTCAGTGGAGCAAAAGCTGTACTCTGAGGTTTTTCTCAGATTGTCAGTGTGGCACAGTGTCATGATATACAGTCTGGAAGAAGGATATTTATGAGTAATAATATTGTGGATTTTTTTCTATATTTTTTTCCCTAATTTGGCCAATTTCCACTTACAGTCTGCAATGCACTATAATACAAATAGGTGAAGGCTAACATGTGCTTTCTCCAAAACAGCTACAATCTCATGTTGCAACATGGCTGTCTGTCCTCTTATGCTTACAAATGCCCTCAACTGGCCAGTGGAACTATAATTAACATAGGAAGGGGGGATATCATTCTTTCCTCCATGAGAGCCTGGCCAAATTTATTTCCTTGGCTCTTGCCCACACATGTCTCTGACATTGTTGGAATTTAAATTCACATCCTTCCAATCAGAGGGCATTCACTTTTCTTAGCAGCTGCATGTGGGAATTTAAAGAGAGTGGAGTTGTGGAGTTTGAGCTTAGTTCCCATAACTGTGAATAGAGTTTGGGTGAGGTGGTACAGTAGTTTAGTGGTTAAAACTTTGGACTTTGAATCATATTCCAGCCACACCAAGCCACCTCTGGCCCCCTGCAAAGCCCATTAACCACTCAGATTAATGAATGAGATAAATGTAACTCACTCTGACTATAGCCAAGTCTTTCTTCTTCTTGGTCTTTTGTCTGGTCATAGAAAATGTTCACTGGGTACCCTGATTTACTTCCACAAACACACAGGTAGGTAGATTAGCTAGATTAAATTGCCCCTTGATATGGACGAGTGATACAAATGTGTCTAAACATAGGGTGGTGCAGTTGAAAATTTTCATCAATCCATGGTGTATTACCAACAATGTTGTCTAAATCCACAGCAACCCTGACCAAGATATTGCTGTTAAAGCTGTATGATTGAATGACTGAATGAGATTACAAATGTACAAGAGATACTTCTTCCAGGCTCTGGATCAGGATTGAGTGTTTACCACTCGATGAGCTACAAGGCACCAAAAGCCTTCTGAAGAACATGAGACATGAATGCCTCAATCTACAAATAATGACTTCAAATGCTAATGGCACAGGCAGACTGTGCACACACACACACACACACACACACACACACACACACACACACACACAGCGGCAGAGATGCCCCATTTAGCAGCCTTATTCTTTCTCCTTAGAGGCTAAGCTTTTCTGTTCCTGCTTCTCAAACTGGCATCAGCTGGAGTAGAACCCAGACTGGAGGTCTCTCTGTGTGTTCTGCTCATCTCCACAGCTTCTACTTCATTCTGGCCCATGTGAAGCAAGTCTGTGCTCACTCAGTGCCCTGCCAAAGTAACTTGTGCCAGTCTCAGCACTTGGCATAGTTAAAAAAAAGGAACAGCTGGCACAGCAGCAGCCAAATATCCCAGTCTCCATGACCTTGGCATAATCCCCCTGCTGGAGGCTCTCCTTCAAGAGTTTCAGTGATGGGCTTTAAAACAGGACATGTAAATTCCATCTCAGCTCATCTCCAGCGGAGTACAGCGGCTAATCAGAGCAGATCGCAGGTATAATACGCGGCGTAGAGTGGGGCAGGAACACGGTGTTGGTGACCTTTATTATGCTCATGCTAATTATTCAGGATTTGGTTAAAACCTAGTACACAAAAACTCATTAACTCGTCTCAGATGATAGAATTCGATTATAAATTTGTCAAAATGGGACAAAACTTGGGACAGAGGTCATGTTGTTCTAAAATGGGAACTCTGTGTAGCCCTTGTTTTCCTTTATAGCATTACAGGAATGTTAAAAGCTTACAAAATATTGCACTTTTAATTGTTAGTGTAATAACTACATTAGCAGCTGCTGGTAATATTGTTACACTCCCCTGTACTTTCCTTAAAAATGAAATCATGCACATACTGGTTTACTTCTTTAAATTAAATGCAGGGTGAAATTATTACAAAACTAGCATGCTAATACATTGTATATAAAATAGAGCATTGAAAAATAGTCATGAAATATGCTCTACAGGTTTGGCTTGAAGATTATAATATAGCCAAAAATATTTATCCATGCAGCTGGCTGGCAACGTAGCTAAAGTTTTGACAGTATTAGTATGTTGAAATTGTAGTAGTTAATTAAATCTTTAAATATATATATATTATTATTTTTTTTTTTTTATCGTTATAAAAACCTCCACTCTTCTAGGAAGATGTTAGATATTGGAATGTGCTTGTGGAGATTTGTGCTCATTCAGCCACAATAATGATGATAAAGTCAGGTGTAGGTGAGGTGAGGAGGCCTGGGGTGCAGTCAGCGTTCCAATTCATCCCAAAGGTGTGCAGTAGGGTTGAGTTCAGAACTCTATAGCAGAAGATCTGCCACTCCAACTCATTCAAAGCATATATTTGTGGAGCTGATTTGTGTCTCAGAATTCAAGTGAAGGGAAAATGTAATGCTACCATACCCAAAGAGAATCTATATAATTGTGTGCATCTAACATTGTGGAAAACCACCATATGGCTGGAAAAGTCAAGTTCCCAATACTTTTGTTCATATAGTGTGTCTGGATTTCTGATAGGTTTGTCCATTGAAAATGTAAAAATGTCATGATTTCTTAGAAATATTAAATTCTTGGCTGTACAATAGAAGTGGTAATACAGTATGATATTCCCCCAGTGTATTTATGTTACACTAACACTGAGATTCACCGTGAAAGGGAAATATTTTTATCTGCTGCTGAACTGACATGTTTCTTCAAGCTATATCTGAACAAAATATATTAAACACACGCACTCCTTTTTTCTACAATCACTAATAAAAAAAGAGAAGCAAGTTGTCCTCAATAAACCATCTTTAATACACATTTTATTTCAGCACGCAGTTCAGTAAAGGGTTTAAAGAATGGTGTGGGCAAAAAAATAACATATAAACATTTTATAAAGCAAGCGCTTTTATTGCTGTTTTATTGCTCCTCTTTATTCAAACGGATGAAAACTCGAAAGTAATGAATACTTTTCATCCAAATAACTGCCAGTAACAATGTTGTTTCGTGCGCTTGGCGCTAAGGTGATCGTCCTACATTCCATTCCCAACAATGGAACGAAGAAAGCCGGAGATTGAAAGAGACAGAGAAGAGTGAGTGAAGGGAGGAGAGAGAGAGAGAGAGAGAGAGAGAGAGAGAGAAGAGGAGGAGGACAAGGAGGAGGAGGAGAGCTGCTCTGGGCAACCTCATAGTACTGGAGACATGGGAGCCTGTTGCTATGCCAACACCGGCGGGCCGCAGCATTTCAATGTCGACGTCCACAGCGGGGCCGCTCCAATTCAGCCTGCGCTCGGCGAACAACATCATGCATTTGCATTCACACTAGATAAATGTTTACATGCCGTAGATGCCTCTTTAAAAAAATAAAAAATAAAAATACACACGGCAAGGCTAATATTTCTCTTCAGGTCCTCTGGTCCAGCATTGCTGGGTCGTCCTGCCTCTTTCCTCATTACAGCACAAGGCTGAGATCTTTCGTGGAACTCATCTGTAGCTTAATTTAGCCGAATTTATTTGTATGCTTTAATAAATTAGTATCTGAAGCCTATGGCTGGTCAGCGGTCATAAGAGAAACAGGGATCGAAGCCTTTAATGGAACTTGGCTATTAAAATAGAGCTAAAGTATTAAAGTATGAGGTCGGATGCAATTAATATTTAAAATTATCGCTTGTCCTCTTTAGTTAGGGCCGTTGAGCAAGAATTATGGTTGTAAACAAAAGTAAAGTAAATGCCTCCATTTCACAGTAGAGCAGCTCAGCTGTTCTCGCCTTTGTTTAAGTGTTTGTTAACAATGAAACGTTGCTTTTTTTTTTTTCTCTCAATTCCCCAGTGAATACACGTTCACTCACTGTCTTCTTGTCTCTGTTAATTTGTAGGAAGGAAGTCATTTTCTAGAATTTGAGGAGTCACTGTACCTGTTATCCCAAAGAGATGTGATAGTTTGTGTAAAATGTGGTAAAAGGTGTGCGTCAATGTGAAGGAAAAATATAAGAGAAAAATTGCAGGTGGTAAAAAAAAACAAAAAACAAAAAAGAAATACCAGCAAATGCAAAGTCATATATAAGTAAAATAGAAGCTTCTTTTAACATCTCTGAAAGTGTGAAAGTTCCATAAATGATGCACAAAAATGCCCTCAGTTGTTAAGGCATCAGAAGTCAAAAACAGTGCCGTAGAGAGGGCGTTTGGCAGATCAAGCCGGATCAGGGGCGAAGCTGAAATGTACATTCGAGCTCCAGAGGGTCTGTTACTGACATTTCAGCATGATATCAGTATAAATCTCGCACTCGAGTCATTTTTGTGTTTTTTTTAAATACTTACCATAATGACATGATATTAGGATCACTTCCAGTGGCACTACACAATTATAATTCAATCAAATGTACATTTACATCCGTTTCCTGTTGCCTTTCTATTACAGTTTTATTCAGTTGCTCTGGAGCGTTTTTCAGATCAGAAATAAAATTCTCAAAACTACTTGTTCAACCTCCACATCCTGTCACATGGGCACATGATAAAAAACAATTTGTGTTGATCAAATTGCGAACTGCGAACATTAGTTTATTCGATTGTGTACAAGTACCTGCTGTTTCCTACATGATCAGTTGTTTATGTTCATGTTGATCAAAATATATTATACTGGTTTCACCTGAATACTCTTAACCCCCAAAAATGGTTAAACCAGTTCTCATCATCTGTCAAGCTTAAATTTCTATTTTTTATAAATGTGACCTAAACTGATGAATTGTGGAGACGAATCTTGAATTTCATAAAGAAGGCGAGTGAATGGCATCAGATCAACCAATGATCAACTAGTTCTCTAAATAGATCAAAGGTGAATCTCGTGAACCTTCAAATTCTAAAATGGATGAACAACCAAGAACAAAAATACTTTTACAGTACAGTAAAAGTGTGAATCCTGTCCGGTCTTTTGCAATCAATATAAATCAAATATGCAATCAAATAAATAGATTTGTGCTGCTGAAATTCATAGATGCCGTACAGAAGAAATTCAGCCTTGTGCATTTTCAATCACTGTAATCCAAACCTTAGTTTATATCAGGAATAATTGTAAAAAATGACAAAAGGAACTAAGGAATTTGAAAAATGTCCAGGCTTTTGCAAGAAATCCAATGTTTGTAATTGTTTTGAGAAATGCACTAACCGATTTGCAAATATTAAGGATGATTTGAGTAATGCTCCAAAGCAACTGAGATATATTTGTATAGTAGAGCCATGTGAATACTTTTAGACCCTGAGTATTTTGTAGTCAGTAATCTAAAAGTCCTGGAAACAAGCAAAGCTACTAAACAACAAGTCAGTCACTATATATAGACCAAGTTGGAACTGGAACACTGTGACTTTATCATAACTACAGTGAAATAATTTGTTTTAATTAGTTTCTTTATATTAGTTTATACAATAGCTGCTGTAATATTGGATCTGAACAAGAAGAGTGTAATTCCCAAATAGTGCCATTTTTTTAAAAAACCTGATCAATGTATAATAAATCAGAGCTGTCAGCTAAGTAATTATTAGTTGCGTTGGAAGTACCATACAATTAAGTTCCGCTAAAATAGTAATAAATTACCAACTAACAGCCAGGTTTTATTGTCAAGGAAAGAGATGGGGCACTGGAAAGTTCCACCTATAAAACATAAGAATTGATTAGCTAAAGATTCGCTTTGTATTTACTCAAAAAGCATTCTAACACTTTAACTAATTTGAACCATAAAGACAGTTTTCTAAATCATTTGATAAAATCATACCTAGCGTGCTGGATATTAGGTATGTTTTTATAGATGTGTCTAATAGGAGGTTATACTGTAATGGACAGGGCATAAAGAGGGTTTATTCCCTCATCTACTCCCCATTTTGGTCATTTGCCAATTTCTAGCCATCTCCACTGTCATGTGACAGTTACGAACCGGGAGGGTGAAAGCAAACACATGCTACTTCTGAGGCACACAAAGCCAGCCAATTGCATCTTTTCAAACTGCTGCTTATGCTACAGGGCAGCACTGTAGACTCAGAGGAAAGCTCTATCTGCCCTTTGCCACATACGTGAGCTCACTAGCTAATAGCACTGTGATAGGCAGGAGAGAGAGAGAGAGAGAGAGAGAGAGAGAGAGAGTAATGCCATCCAGAATGCATGCCTCTAGACTCTTAGCCATGAACGGTTGTGGCATTGTTGGGATTTGAACTGCCAAAGGGGTTTTCTGGGCTGCCACTCAGGAGCTCAACCAAGACATAATTCAAAACCGTCAAAATGAGAGCAATGGTCAAACCGAGAAATTCAACAGAAAAGACAAAGGGCAAAGCTGAATCATAGTCAATCAACTAGAAAAATGTCAACACTGAGATAGATGAATGTGAACCGAATTTAGTAGTTCTGTAAACAGAAAGTGTTAAATGGGTAATGATAAAGCAATATTTATGACAGGGGACACCTGGTCCCTAGAAAAATAGACAGATATAATTCATGTTTTCTAGGCCATGTCCACACTAATACGTTTTCGTTCGAAAACGCATATTTTTCTCTCCGTGTTTGGGCCTTCCGTCCAAACCGAGACCACGTTGTCCGTCAAAAAACATTTTTTGACAACACACCCCAAAGTGGATCAATTTTAAAAAATGGTGTTTTAACATTGCAGTGTGGACTGTGGACTGTTTTTAGATGGAAAGACGCTGTTTTCGAATATATCCGGATTACAGCAGACGCAGCTATTCTTTAAATTCAAAATGCTTACCACAAAATATTAAAGTTCATAGTTTTATTAGGATGTAATGCATTAGGAATAATTGAAATGTAAATTGTAACCAGGAAGTAGTGTTATGTGGCATTCACTGTTTACTTCAAGAATGAGCACGAATGGCTAAATGGTGTAATTGAAGTGATAGATAGTGCTATTCTAAACATTTCCTCAGTTCAGGCGAAACAATTAGCCACACTGTGACTTTAGTGCCCGGGACCTCCTGAGATGCACTGTGGTAGTTCCGCCCTCGATCATGATACCAACACACAGATTTCTTCGCTAACACGCTAGTTTTTAAATGAAAGTTTACTAATCAGTCGGATAAACAACTATATCTTCTCCACTCATTTATTTCCCACACTGTGAAAATTGCAGGCTGTTGACAAAAAACAAACGTTTCGGTCACAGAATTCCAACAGGCTCCCCTTTGTTATTTTAATGGAATGAGTACACTGCCACCTTTCACTATTATCAGTTCTTCAGCTCAGTTATCTCTTTAATAGTGAGCTTTATTTGCGACGGTATGAAAGTGGCATCGCGGCTGATGGGACCTTGGGGAATCTTATTTATTTATTAATTTTTCCGAGGGATCTCTCGCTCAGAGTCAAGCGAGTGAGAACAATGATGCAGAACCTCTGCACCGTAATCACACCCACTCCTCCGCTAAAATCGAATGCATACGTAATGAAGGCTCGCCTTCCATGCTGGTCAGTCTAATTCTGGAAATGCCATTTTTTATTTTTGCCTAGTGGCTCTGAGAGCATCCTGCTGGAATCCACAGACTATTCTCTTTTTAATTTAACTTCATCATGAATGCAGTATGATTCACCATAGGGGAAAGAAGTTTCGGTTAATGAGACATAAGCTGGGTTTTATATGATTACTGCGAGTAATCATGGACTGGAGAGAAAGTGCTTGGCCGTGGTTTTAACCTCAGCCACTTCATTATGCTACTGCAGGGCATTCGAAAAGGGTTTTTTCAGTCGCAAATAAAAACCCACAATCTTTATACAGCAATTCATCATGTTTTACAATGCTGGTTACTGCTGCCAAAGTGAACTGGGATGGTCAATATTTCTATACAATAGAATTATAATGCATTTGTACTCTTTAATAAGGGTCCAAGCACCGACTATGGTTTTTGTTAATTTTTTTATTTACTTTTCCTGTTTTGGTCAGGTCTCTCACATTGGCTCACTGTGCATATTGAGTGAGATATGTACCAAGGGTACAACCGAGTGCCACATTTTCTACAGAGTGAATTGGTAAAAATCCATCAGTCAGTGTGGGAGGGGGTTTGTCTGGCTCAAATAGCTGAAGCTCAGTCAAGGGTGAAATGATTACGTCCAAATTTGTAAGGACGAATGCTTAATTTAGTCCGAAGTGGCCTCTCGGGGACAATTTGCCGAAATTAAAAAAGTCTCATGTTCGGGTTGAAATTGAGAAATACTAATGGATAAACGAATAGGCAGCATTTACTGTACAGTTTAATATGAAGATGACCGACTATTAAAGACATGTTAGAAATAGGAGGATAAATGCTGTGGCATTAATGCAATGTTGGCTGCACTTGAAGTAACAAATTGTGTTTGGACCGTGGTGGCGCGTAATGAACACTATATGGACAAAAATATTGGGACACCTGACTTTTTCCAGCCATATGTGGTTCTTCTCCCGAATGTTACCACAACGTTGGAGGCACAACAATATAGGATGCCTATAGATGCGGGAGCATAAAATTTTCCCTTTACTTGACCCAAACCTATTCCAGCATTACAATGCCGCTGTCCACAAAGTGAGCTCCATGAAGGTCTGCTCACTTTACATGGCTTGGAGTGAAAGATCGTGAGTGGCCTGCTACAGAGTTTTAACCTCAACCTTATTGATAAGCTTGTGGCTGCCGTTGTGTCTGAATGACTACAAATCTCCACAACCTCACTCCAAAATCTAATGGAATATCTTCCCAAAAAGTGTGATTATAACCGCAAATAAAGACTAAATGTGGAATTAAAGAATCGTCAGGGGTCCACTAACTTTTGTCCATATACTGTACCTTTAGAGCCGTCTTTTATTGATCATAACCTGTTGACTCAGATGCTAACTATTCTGTATGAGCGGTTCATAAGAATTCAGAAATGTGCATATTTTAGATCATGTTTTATTTATACATTTTTTTTAAGAAGCTTGTTTTATATTGTGCTAGCTCTTCTCTTTATTTACTTTGTGATCGCTTTTTTTTTTATAAAAGGTTATCTGAAGTCTGTTAGCCCTTAAGCATGCCCTTGTACGTTTGGCATCCCTGCAGCGTCGAGTTTCCTCTGACCCTCTTCAACACTGTCCTGACGTTCAGGGCTAGTCTTACAGTTCCTGCGGATGCACATTCTCATGGAGTATTTTCGTCCTGTTCAGTGTCACATTAATCCAAGGAAACAACAACAGCGCGATGATTATAGAACGCACGCTCTCGGATAATGGCTGCTGCTTTTTTTGGTCGTGTAATTGATGGGTATAGAGCTGCCAAGGAGCTGACTTTATTACAGCACTGAATCAACTGCCAGGCATTTATTTTTTGGCGTGTTGGCGAGGAGTTCCGGTTAGTTTGGGCAGGTTATCTGTTGTGCCCTGCTACCCTGACATCTCGTAAGCTGGGTGGGTGGAGAGGGATTTATCTCTGTCTCAGCTGCTTTTTATGAGATACTCCCCTCCGATTTTTTTGCTCTCTCTCTCTCTCTCTCTCTCTCTCTCTCTCTCTATTTCTCTCTCTCTTTATTTTTCAATATTTTAATGAAATTGTGGCTTTCAAATGCAGTATTTATGGTTGCCTCTGCTATAGCATAAAAATGTATGAACTAAGGAATGCTGTCTGCCAAACACTAAATATGTGCTCCATTAGGGAAAAAAAGCATTTATGTGAGCAAGCGCCCTCGGGTACTTGCGCCGAATGAAATGCTTTTTTCCTTTCCACCCCTCCTCACACCTCTTACTCCCTTACCCTGATAAAGTGTGTTCATTTTTTTTTTAAATCCTCCCTTCTCAGTTTTTTTTTTTCGTTTTGATTCGGCATCCATGTCCGCCTCAGGATGTCTGTCACAAACTGCAGCCAAACGTTGTGACAATGTTATTTTTTTTTTCCCGTGCCTTTTTTATGACCCTCTTTTTTCCCTTTTCTCCTTTTTTCTGTTCTTTCCCTCAAGGTCTGGCGCACCTGATGCTAAAGAGCCAAGGTATGGGCCCCTGTCCCCCTTTTTTTTTTTTTTTTTCTTTTTTTTCCTTCTCTGTCTCTTTGCTATCTTAACCCCATTCCCTTCCATGTCCCTCAAAAAAAAATTAACCTTTTTGCTTTTTGCCTTGTTCTCCCTCCCTTCCTTCTTCCCTTCCTCTTCCCACCCCTATCCTGCTGGTTCGGTGTCCTCTCATTCTCTACTGTGTGTGTCTGTGTGTCCTTCATGTGCGCCTCACCCTTGTCCTGTCCACTGGCCCAGCCCCAGGACCTGCTCCACTGAAGGCCACTCCAGCTGCAGGTAAAACTCTTCTGATCTCCCTCTCACGCTGGTTGGGTCCTGCTGTGCTTCAGTCAGTCTCTCACTGCCCACAGAATGCACAGGGTTCACACTCTGGGGGCATTCTAGCTGTTTGGCTTTCCTAGATTTTTTAGATTATATATCATGTGTTCAAGTTTTGATCAAATCTGTTATAAAATGTACTTATATTTTTCACAATCTGTGTTGTTCAAATGCAATATTTATGATTCACATTTTGAGGTACCATTTTGTTTCGTTTCCTCTTTTTTTTTTCTTCAGGACGGGGCGATAACGCGACACGACGCATCATTTCCTGTAATTCCACAGAATGTTCACTTGACAACAAGTGTCAGGGTTAGAAAAAAAAAAATACATTTGGCATCCAAACACTTTGGCATGCCACACCGGACAAATTTAGATCGATCAGCTTCCCCTGTCTGACGCAATAATTGAATGCAGCTTGATTCCATCGCCGCTAACTGACTTGTCAATCTTCATTAGTCGTGCCGATTACAGGTCTAGGTGAGATAAGCTGGGGTTTCAGAATGACATAATTAGCAACGACTGGTTCATAACACTCTCCTTTGCATGTGTCTTCATTAGCATGAAAATTATGTGTTTAAAAAGGTTAGAATACCTAACTGTTCTAGCTATGTGTTCAATATGCGACTTTTGAGGTTTGTTTGGACTGAAAAATAATGGAACGATTGTGGAATTGTGAGAAAATGGATGTTTCTCCAGCAAATGCTTCAGCGCCACACACTGTGATAGTATTGAATCAACCATTCCCTGTCATATACTGTATATCGAGAGAGATCAAATCTAAAATAGGATTGGCGTTGCCACGTCTTGTCAGGCGTAAGTAGCTAATGTATGCGCAAAAACATGTCAGCAGATAATATCATATTTGCATATTCATTGATTGGTCATGCTCATTTGCATATTAGGGCACAAAGAAGGAAGAGATTCTGCATATATTTTAGGAAAATAGAAAATATTATAAAGCTTATTATAACTATTATTTCGAAAAGTAGCACAGACTGAAGCATGGATAGTCATGAAGGATGCTAAAGAAGCTGCTGAAATTGCAAAATAAAAAAAAAGATATACCATAAATAAAAGATTTATGGTCTAATGCACTATTGTTTCCATAGTAACAGCTTTTTTCTGTTTTTTAATAAAAGTTTTTTAATAAAAACTTTTCTTTTTGGTTCTTGAACCGTCAGTAAGTGTCCTCGGAAACAGGAGCTGCTGTTTAGCACCACTATGATGTACATGGTAACAGGAAATACACTGTCTCGCGATGTTCTATAACAATAAATAGATAAAAACACAAGCTGTTGACCATAAATAAAAAAAATAAAAATACATTGGCAAGTCACAGTGGTATACATGCAATAACATATATAATGTCTTACAAAAAGAATTTGTGCTGGGTGTGAAACTATTACTACATAAAATAGGATTATTTCTGTTCGGTGTGTTTGTTCTTTACTTATACACTGTAAAAATCGCCAAGCAAAGATTTAAAAAAAATTAACTGCAAAGAAGCACATTGGATAAACTATGCTGATAAGTGATTAGACATTAGGAAACTATGCTTATTTGTGATTAGACATTAGGAAACAATGCTGTTCAGTGATTAGACATTGGGAAACAATACTGATCAGTGATTAGACATTAGGAAACTATGCTGATTAGTGATTAGACATTTAAAAACAATGCTGATCAGTGATTAGACATTTGAAAACAATGCTGATCAGTGATTAGACATTAGGAAATAATGTTGATCAGTGATTAGACATTAGGAACTAATGCTAAGCAGTGATTAGATGTTAGGAAATGTCTCTAGGTTACGTATGTAACCCTAGTTCACTGAGGGAACGAGACGCCGCGTCGGAACGCTTTGGGAACGTGAGTGCGTTGTCCATGCTCTGAATAATGAGCCTAATCAGTCAAAATTGAAGGCAGGCTGTCACCGGCGGGGTGACGTCACAGCCAGGAAGTATAAAATGCACATGGAGATAAGCCGGCATCAGCTTTTGTAGCCAAGAAGGAAGCCCTGAAGGGACGCCGGAGGTGTGGCATAGAGACGCAGCGTCTCGTTCCCTCAGTTAACTAGGGTTACATACGTAACCTAGAGATGTTCCCTTTCAGGAACTCAAACTGTGTCGGAACGCTTTGGGAACGAGAGTCAAATACCACCACACCGACCAGTTCCTGACTAGTCTGAATGAGCACAGCTAGGTCGAAGGACAGAGGACAGAGGAGTGGCACAGAGGTCAAGGATCGAAAACCTGGCATAGGTGAGTGGGGTGGACCAACCCGCAGCATCGCAAAGGTCTTGGAGGGACACTCTACAGGACCAAGCCTTGGAGGCTGCCACACTCTGGGTCGAGTGAGCTCTGACCCCGAATGGTGCAGGGAGACCAGAGGACCCGTAAAAAGACAATATAGTGTCAATAATCCGTTTGCTGAGCGTCTGCTTATGAGCAGAAAGGCCTTTCCTCGGAGGGCCGTAGCAGATGAACAATTGTTCCGACTTCCTCCAGGGACTTGTCCTGCGGACATAGTAGTCCAGAGCACGGACTGGGCACAGCCAGTTCATTCTCTCATGGTCTGGGGTCTGGAATGGAGGAGGATTGAATTGCCTGGAACCTGACAGGTCGTGGGACGACTGGGGGGAACCCTGGTAAATGTAACCCGCGCTAGGGTGCAGGAAGGCACGGGCCATGCCTGGAGTGAACTCCAGGAAAGAGGGGGACACAGAAAGGGCCAGTAAATCACCTACTCTCCTCAGAGAGCAGATAGCCAGCAGAAACGCGGTCTTAACGGCCAGGTGCCTCCATGAAATTTTGGCCAAGACATAGCCTCCAACACTACGGCCAAGTCACACCCAGGCCCTCTTGGATGCACTGGAGGCCTCAGCCTCCGGGAGCAATGGAGGAAACGCATCAGGGGGTGTGATATGCAGAAATTGTGGATGCATAGACTTTAATGGTGGATGGAGCAATCCCTTTTGCGAACTGGTCTTGCAGAAACTCCAGCACTGAACCAACTGGGCAGTGGACTGGGTCCAAACTGGTGCCGGGAGCACCACGCAGTGAACAGGCGCCTATCTTGTGGCATACAACCTCCTCATGGAGTGAGCTCTGGATTGGAGAATGGCCTCGGTGAAGAGACCAGAACCTCGAAGTTGTGCCCCTTCAAGGGCCACAGCTTCCACAGCTCAGGGCGGGGGTGAACTATTGCGCCCCTTGATTGAGAGACAATTGGAGGCTGTTTGAGGAGGCCCACCAGGTCTGTGAACCACGGACGTCCCAGCCACCGCAGGGCTACCAGGAGGAGACGGACTCCATCCCAGCGAATTCTCTCCAGAACTCTCTTAAGCAGCGCAACAGGGGGGAAGGCGTAAAGGTGCAGCCTCAGCCACGGTTGTGCCATGGTATCCAGTCTCATGTACAGGAGGCCAAGTGGAATGACATTGGACGATGCTACCATGAACCCAAGCAGTCTTTGGAACTGCCTGACAGTGAGTGACTGCCATTCTCTGACGTTCCTGATCCCATATGACACCGAGATAGGTGGTTCTCTGTGATCCAGAAAGCACACTCTTCCCGGCATTCAGCCGAAACCCCAGCTCCTTCATGTGAGCAAGAATGACATTGTGATGCCGGATTAACCAATTGTCAATAAAATTGAGGATACGCTCCCAAACAAGCCACACAAATGAAACATGTGCTTGGTTTTTTTTTTTTTAACAGACTGACACACAGACAAAAACATTAAATTTATACAGACCACTTCATGAACAAACAGAAGCTAAAGCCGGCTTCTCTCCATGTGCGTTTTATACTTCCTGGTCGTGACACCCCGCCGGTGACAGCCTGCCTTAAATTTTGACTGATTAGACTCATTATTCAGAGCATGGACAATGCAGTCGCATTCCCAAAGAGTTCTGACGCAGCTCGAGTTCCTGAAAGGGAACCATGTTGATCATTAATTAGTTGCCATTTTAGCTTAATGTAGCTGTATCGAGTGAAGGAAAATCGCTTTTTTGAAATAAAGACACTAAGGGGCTATCAAAAACAACAAATCTAGAGAAAATGCACTTAGCATTTAACTTGCTGAAATGTTACTATTACCCTAGAACAGAGCAAATCTCAAGAGTTTCTACTTTGTATATCAACCTACTAAAAATGGCAGCACTCAGAGCTCTGTAATCAACTGTTATCCAAATTACAGCATCAATTCTCAAGTAAAGCAAGTGGCAGTATACATTGAAAAAAAAAGATGAAGAAACAAGATACTGTTCAATAAAATTGTTGATAATTCCGATTCCTCATAATTAAGTGCTCTTAATTGCTGACCAGCATGGACCCAGGAACGAACTGACATTATACAATTAAAGGTCAAAAAACACAAAGTATGAACTGCTTTTTTTCAAATGTCAACCCAAAAAAAAAAAAAAAATCAAAACCGAGTGCATGAGAAACTTCCCACCATGGTAGCTGTGCTGCTGGGCTTTTGAGCAGAAAACACAGTGTTGGTCTTGCAGAAGACAAGTGACGTTGCAGAAGACAAAGGGGGAAAAAGCAAAATGTAATACAGGCTAGAACCACTTTAGCCTGCTGAAGGGACCGGCTCATTTTTCTCAACCTGCTCCCTGACTGAGCTGCCAGATCAAAAGCCGCTAGATTGATCAGTCTATGAGAGAAACACTGGCTTTTTCCTTTAATTTTTTTCCACTGCAAGATTTCTTTGTCTTAAATATAAAAAAAAGGGAAGCCGGTGTTCTTTCTGTGCATTGCTGTATTGCTAAGATTTGCAGGTTGCTCAGTAAGTCTGGAAATATGTGTGGGGCCCTGGAAAAAAAAACTTTATATGGTTAAATGTTTAAAGTTGTGTACAAAATAGTGGAAATACAGACATCCCTGAACTGAAATACACTATATGGACAAATATATTGGGACACCTTATTTTTCCAGACAAACTGTACTGTATGTGGGTTTTCCCAAAAACTGCTACCACAAACATTAAACTTTCCCTTCACTTGAACTACAATACCAAAACCTGTTGACAATGCTCCACAAAAATATGGTTAACATGGGTTGGAGTTGAAGTGAATTTTAAGTTACCTGCTTTAGAGCTCTGACTTTCACCATTTGTACACCACTGGGATGAATTGGAACAATGACTGCACCCCAGGCCTCCTAACATCACCTACATCAGTACCTGAAATTACTAATACTCATGTGGTTGAATGAGCACAAATCTCAACTGATGAAAAAGGTCATTTAGAATTTGATAGTTGCAACATGTCTCAAAAAAGTTGGGCCAGGGCTATGTTTACTTCTGTGTAGCATCACGTCTTCTGTCCTTATACATCTGGGAACTGAGGAGACCAGCTGCTGAGGTTTTGGGATAGGAATTTTGTGCCATATATGTCTGATACAGGATTCTAGCTGCTCAACAGTTCTGGGTGTCCTTTGTTGTGTTTATCGTTTCATGATACGCCAAATGTTTCCAAATGAGATCTAAAAAAGATCTAGACTGCAGGCACTCCAATTCAGGACCTTGACTCTTCTACTACAAAATCATGATATTGTAATACAGTAGATGCAGTATACAGTTAGCGTTGTCTGTCTCAAATATGCAAAGCCTTCCCTAAAAATGTCGTTTTTGCCATGGAATAAAAGCTGCATATACCATTTCGCATTGATGGAGCCTTTCCAAATTTGCAAGCTGCCCATTCTACATGCACTAATGCACTCCCACACCATCAGAGATGTAGCTTTATAAAATAAGCAGTAAGTAAAAAGACAGATAGTCTCTCTCCTCTTTAGTCCTTAGGACATGGTATCCATAGTTTCCACAAAGAAATATATATCTTTTTTTTTTTTCGCTGCATAACAGTTTTCCACTTTGCCTTAATACATTTAAATGAGCTTAAATGAGCCTGCCTTTTACTACCATCTTACAGTTGTAGTCTCTCTTGATTTTATATAGAAAATAATGCCTTCTAATCTGAAAAAGTCAAGATGTCATAATACTTTTGTCTATATAATATATAGAGTATGTGTAGTGTGTATATGCATATAAACAAAAAATAAAGATTTTGGTGATGTTTTAATCAAATATGTTTGGACATGGTGGTAAAATATCTTTATAAAAACATCAGGGGTGAGTTTTCCCAGGCCTCCTCACATACAGTATGTCCAAATGCACCCTCAAGTGCTGTAAGAAAATAATAGACGGTTTTAGACATATTTTTCCTAAAGCACCACACATATCTGTGGGTGAGAAAGGAGTGAGGGAAACTACTATTTATATGTATTCCAAATACGAAAACATCTGTCATACCGTAGCTGTCATCAAAAACAGAACTATTTACATTCAGCCCAGAACAATATGTTATGGATTTGTGTTTACCTGAAACACATATACCCAAGACAATCGTCAAGACTTTTTGGTTTTAGAAACACAGACCTGGAAATACCCAGAATTATTTGCCATTTTGATAAATATAAAACAAAGAAAGCAAAAAGGGTTTCCTGAATATGCAATCTTACCAGATAATTATATATTATTATCTGTCTATATATCTATTTATATTTTCTTTGAATCTAATTCCTGCCTAGTAAACAAGTCAAATACCATCAAATTCTGAAATTCATGTAAATATTTCTCAGATTCCAGTTTTTGCTCAAGTTGATTTTTTTAATAAATAAAATAATCCCAAATAGAAGCATTTTTAGTACGGTCAGTACGGTGACCCTGTTCTGTGGATTTGTCCTTTGCTTTGCTGATCAAATGCGATTAGCAAAACACATGTTCTGTTTAGTAATGTGCAGCCAAATATACTGGGATTATTGTTGCCTGGCAGATGGGATGAATTTAGCCAGCCTACACAGAAATGTAAAGCAAACCGCTTTAAGTCATCCGCCTGTAACAGCTAATTGTCAGTAATTCTACAAATCGCTCATCTGTCCGAGGCCTGTAGCGAGCTGCGATGCCAAACCCATTTTATTTACATCGATCGTATTAATGTCAGTCAGTTTTCCTCAATAGCATTTACATTCATTTATGTATTCAGGCGAAATCTAAATGAGGAACATATTAAAAAATTAAATACAGAACGCGAGAGAGAGGAAGAAAGAAAGAAAGAGAAAAATGCTGCACTTTCATATAAATATTTCCCCAAGCACTCATATAAACATTTTCTTTTTAATATCTAATATAGCACTATTTTATTTGAAAGCACTTTCTGATATCAGAAGCTCGGTTGCTATTGTCATGGCTGCCTGTGCCTTTTTTTTTTTTCACTTACCATGGCAACATGGCATTGCAATTACTGCGTGAACCCAGGTCTCGCACATCCCATCGCAGGGATCCACAGTCCCCACTCGGTTCCTAACCCCCGACACAAATGTTTACAGTGAAGCCAGACATCTAAAAAATAATCAAATGACACATCTGCACACATGCTACACACACACAAATGAAACGAATGAGATGTGTCTGATGAGAGGAGCACTCCATCTTCTTTGGCCCTAAATTCCCCTCATCAGTGAAAATAAAAAAGGAGGTTAGGAGGTGTGAAATGTTCTAAACGATGCCACAGATGCATTCAGATTAACGGAAGATAATCGTCATCTTCATGTTGTCGTAGGCACTAGGAGAGCTACAGTCCCACCATCTTCCCATCTGTCTCTTAATATTAACCGTGCTGTGTAGCACGGCTCACTCGCTGTCTCACATTTCCTCTGAAAATGTGGACACTTACGAGTTCAAGGGTCACATGTAGACAGGTTTAAAAGTAAGCTGGAATGTGCCAGAACATTTCAGCAGCTTCAGGGTGAGAAGGTAAAGGGAGAAAATTGGAATTTCCCAGCTTGTAGCTGTGAGGATATAGCTTTCAAAGATCTGTTTGTATTAAAATTTCTGAGAGTTGGAAATGTAATTGTTCAAAATCACTTCAAATCAAGATGTTCACATATAATAAAATATAATATAATATAATATAATATAATATAATATAATATAATATAATATAATATAATATAATATAATATAATATAATATAATATAATACAATACAATACACTTTTTCACTTTAGGGGCAAATGTTTGTGGACACCTAATAAGATTGGGATGTGCTTTTTGAATGTCCAATTCAACATTTAGTCCTCATTTGCTCTTATAACAACCTCGACTTTTCTGGAAAGATGTTCCACTAGATTTTGGAGTGTGCTTGTGGAGGCCATTGGAGATTTGTGCTTTTACAACCACATGGGTGTTAGTAAAGTCTGTTACTGTTGTAACGTGACGAGACCAGGCGTGCAGTTGGTGTTCCAATTCATCTAAAAGGTGTTCATTATTGTTAAGGTCAGAGCTCTATAGCAGTCCACTAAAGATCTTCCACTCCAACTCAGGTTAAGCATATGTAGATGGAGATATACATATCTATAGTGCATTCAGAAAGTACACTACACTCAGTACCCCATAATGGCAGAATTCTAGAAATGTCTGTAATTTGTTTTGTTTTTTAAATAAAAAAATGTAATTATCACATGTACATAAGTTCTTAGACCCTTTGCAACAACCAGAACTCTTCCAAAAGCTGGTTGCAGGTGGCCAAACTGAGAAATCGTGAAGAAGGGCCATAGTAAGAGAGGTGACCAAAAACCCAATAGTCACTATGACTGAGCACTGGAAATCATGTGTGGAGATGGGACAAAGTTCCAGAAGGACAACCATTGCTGCAGCTTTTTACTGATCTGGGATTTATGGCAGAGGGTCTTTCGGAAGCCTCTCCTCAGTACAACACCAATGAAAGCCCATTGGAAGTTTTCCAACAGGCACCTGAAGAACACTGTGTGGTACACGATTCTCTTGTCTGATGAAACCAAGATTGAACAATTTGGCCTTAATTCTAAAGTTTTGTCTGGAGGAAATAAGGCACCACTCATTACCTGCCCAAAACCATCCTAAAAGTGAGGCACAAAGGTAGCAGCATCATGCTGTTGGGGTGTTTTTCTGCAGCAGGGACTTCGCAGCTGGTCAGGGTTAAGGGAAAACTGAATGAAGCAAAGAGATATCCTCAATAAAAACCTGCTCTACAGCTCTCAGGACTTCAGTCTGGCCTGAAGATTTACCTTTGTACATGATAACGGCCCTAAGTACACAGACAAAACCACACAGGAGTGGCTTAGGGACAACTGTGAATGTCCTAGAGTGGCCCAGCCTGAGCCCTGACTTGAACCCTATGGAATATCTCTGGAGAAAGGAAAGTGGCTGTCCACAGACACTCGCCATCTAACCTGATTCAGCTTGAGAGGATTTGCCATGAGGAATTGCAGGAAATCCCCCAGTCCAGATGTGCAAGGCTTGTTGCATCATTCCCAAAAAAGACGTAATAGTTTGATTGCTGCCAAAGGTGCTTAAACTCAGTACAGAGTAAAGATTCAAAATACTTATGTATGTGATATTTTAGTTTTTCCATTTAAAAAAATGTAGAGACATTTATAGAATTTTGTTTTTTTTTACTTTGTAATTATGGGGTACTGAGTGTAGAATAATAAAAAAAAAATAATTAATTTGAACGTTATACCAGGCTGCAACATAACAAAATGAACAAATGATCACCGATCTATACATTCTGCCACAAGAATATACCCAGTCCTATGTAGTGGATTAGTGCCATCTCTAGTGAATGGAATAGATAGCTAGCTAGTCCAATCTGAACTCGTGAACACATTGTTGATGCTGGATGCTTAAAAAAACCCTGCTAACAAATCGTATTTTATTTCTTTTCCAATCAGCATATTTGCTTTATATTAGCATGTGTGGGAGTAGCATTTGCATAGTCTAGGTAAGCTGTCGACAAAATGGAAAAAATAGAAAAAAACAGGCTACATGTATTTTTCAATAAAAGAAATTATGTGGACACCCGGACAAATAAGTTCTATTAAGTTTTTAAGCTGTTTTTAAGTTAAGTTTTTAGCTGTACGTAATTCAGACATGTGCATAAAATCAAGTGCATAGCCATGCAGTCGATATAGACAAACACAGGCTGTAGTATGGGTCTTATTAAAGTGCTCAGTTTTTTTAAATGTGGCACTGTCATAAGATTCCAGTTTGTGAATCTGCTCTGATTAACTGAATGTGCTATCACTGAAGTGTCTAGAAGCAACAGCAGCTCAGCTACGAAGCAATAGGCCTCGCAAACTCGCAGTGCTGAAGCGGACAGCGTCTAAAAATCTCTTATCACCTATGTATTGCCTACTACAGTTTCTAAACTGCCGCTAAAAGCAACATTAGAACAAGTGCTATGCATGAAGAGCTTCATGAAATTGGTTTTCATGGCCAAGCTGCTTTATACAAGTCTAAGATCACGATGGGCAATCTGAAGTGTACACCTGAAGGGGTGCAAAGAGCTGCCACTGGACTTTGGAGCGATGAAAATTTGTTCTTTCGAGTGATGAATAACGTTTTATTATCTGTCAATTTGACGGATGGATCTGGGTTTAATATACCGTGTATTTCCAAAAGTATGTGGACACCGGAAGATCACACCTGTATGATTCTCATTTTAAATCGATGGGAGGTAACATGGAGACTATCAGAGCTTCCACTTTTCTTGAAAGGTTTTTCCTTCTTGAAGGAGTGTGGAAATTTGTGCCCATTCATTCAAAAGAGAATTTGTGTGAATTGATGTTTGACAAGAAAATCTGGCTCGCTATCAACAATATAATTTATCCGAAAGGTGTTCCGTTTGATTGAGGTCAAGGCTGAGGTGCAGGCCATTGAAGTCGAACCGCATCTTTAATGGACTATTCTATGCTCTTAGGGGCACAGTCATGCCGGAACTTAAAATGGCTTTCTAGAAACTGATAGACTAGAAGAATATGTTTGTCCAGGAATATATTTGTATGCTACAGCATTACCCTTCACTGGAACTAAGGGGACCAATCTCTAAAAAACATTCCTAGTCCATTATTCCTCCTCTACCTAAACGTACTGTTGGCTCTGTGCCTTTTGCTTGCTAGCATTCTTCCCAAATTTATCTGTCTGCCAAATAGTAAAGCCTGATTCAACAAACCAGAAAATGTTTTCACTGCTTCAAAGTCCAATGGCAGAGCTTTACATCAATCCAGCCAACGCCTGGCAATACGCTTAGTGATCTCAGGTTTGTGTGCTGCAGCTCCGCCATGGAAACTCTTTTTCTGAAGCTTCCAACACACAGTTCCTGTTCTGATGTCGCTTCCAGCAGCAGTTTGGAACTCTGCAGTGCGTAATGCAACAGATGATATTTACGCATTATGCGCTTCAGCACTCGGCAGCCTCGCTCTGTGAGCTTTGCTTGGTCTGCTGCTTCATGGCTAAGCTGCTGTTGCTTCTAGGCACTTCCATATAAAATAATAGCACTTACAGTTGACTAGGGAAGATCAAGCAGAACAGAAATATAACTTGTGGTAACTGACTAGTGGCAAAGATGGCATCTTTTGACAGTGCCTCATTTAAAGTCACTGAGCTTGTCAGTAAGACCTATGCTATTGATAATGTTTGTCTATTTAGACTGCATGGCCATGTGCCTGAGTTTATTCAGGTATGAGCAAAGGTGTAGCGGAAACATCCAGAATTAGTAGGTGTCCACATGTCTTTGCGTGTAGTATAAGGGAGGGGTAGCTCAGTAATCAAGGCTCTAAGTTGCTGATCGTAAGGTTGGTGGTTAGTGCCCTGGTATTGCTCAGTTGCCACTATTGGGCCCTTGAGCAAGGCCCTTAACCCCTACATGCTCTGGGGCTCTGTATCATCTCTAAAGCCAGCTTCCTAAAATTTTCTGGGGTATGCGATATCACTGTGCTGTAACGTATATGTGACAAGTAAAGGCTCTTCAAGTATAGGTGTGATGGTCAGGTGTTCATATATTTTGGCCCAATGGTGTATTTCAGACTGGTTAAAGTAAATTCAAAATTCTATATGTTTAAATCAGAATAAAATATATTTGGTTTTGGTTCTTTTTGGGTTCATAGACCCTTAAATATGCCTTGGCATGTAGCATATATATATATATATATATATATATATATATATATATATATATATATATAAACTGTATGTGCGAGACCTCTCTGAGCTTTCTGCCTGCTCCTGCGGAAATTCCTTTAGCAATTCTTTTTTTTTTTTGTCTATTAGAACTAAACAGGGTGAAATACATTCCATGCAATGTGGCAAAGTGAAATCTGACATGACCAGTGCTGTATGAAAGAGCACTTTCAGAGCCACAGGTCACCCATCATGATCTAATCCCTCTCAGAGAGTTTAGAATCAGTCCAGTATAACTTAGCAGCTTAAACAAACAAACAAACAAAGGCTGAACCAAATATGTTTACTAATGCTACTGAGTCTGGAGTTATATAATATGACACGCTGCACATTCTCGGTTTCAGTTTCCAATTTTGTCAATAACGGCGTATAAATGCAGTGAAGCTGTAAATGTAATTTGTAGGCTGTATACGACCGGTAATTGAGGTTTGGTACATTCTTTTCTGCACAAATAACACTAGACAATAGTAATGTCCTGAAACTGTTTTTTTGTTGTTGTTGTTTTTTTCACTGTGGTTAACTGTATGCTAATGTGGGTCAACCAACTGATCATTATCGTGAGATCTAATTAAAACCGCAACCTCCCAGCTTGCTCATAGTTCGCAGTGCTAAGAGAGAGCAGCTGCTGGTGTTGATAAGACGGGTTAGAGGAACAATAAGACACATATAGCAGGCTTCTATAGCTTGCAAGTAAGCAATCCAGTTATGCGTCTTAGTGAAAGGAGAATCCGGTGCTCTCTCAAAGTACCATGACCATTAGCAGTAAAGCAGGTCCAGCTAAAGCACTTGGAGTTAAGTGCTTGCCCAAAGGAAAACGCCAAACCAACAGACCAGTCATATGTACACCCCTATTACAAACACAGTTACAGTTCACAGCTCAGCAGCCAGTCCTGAGGTTTAAACAAGGATTCTTTTAAGTCCTGATGTCTCTCATGAGCTCCAGTGATGTATACTGCTCATACCTAGTTTTCTTTTTTTTTCTTAGTCTACCTCTATATTTAGGTCTAATACCTGCTTACATAATCAAAGCAAATGCTTTGTTTGGACTGTTTATATGCGTAAGAGCCGGGAAAAGTTTTCACATTGCGAAAATTGGACAACTGACAATTTGAAATGTATGTGCAATTAAGAAGATAAAAGATCTAGAATTCATTTCAGTCGGGGCATTTGCATTCGGAATATGTTCCTCTTAACTCTCTAAATGATGTCTAAAGAGCTGTCACTAGCAGTGAAGCAAGCCATCATTAGGGTGGAAATGAGTTTCTTCCTTGGTGATGTTCTGCCAGGCATTTACTGCAGCTGTGTTTAGTCCCTGCTTGCTCTTGGGGCGTTTCGCCTTCAGCTTTGCCTTAAGCAAGTGAACGACATGCTCAATTGGATTCAGGTCAAGTTATTGACTTGACTACAGTGGAACATTTCACTTCTTTGCCTTTAAATTGTCTTGGTTTGTGCTCGAAGTGTGCTTCAGGTCATCGTCCTTCTGAACTGTGAAGCACAATAGACTGAATCTGGGCGTGTAATGCAGACTATACACTGCAGAATTTCTCTTGCTGCTACAGGTTGATCTTTTTCCTAACTATCCGTAGGATTATGTCTCTGAATGTATGGGTTTTAAAGCATAATCTATCTGCTTCTAAATCTTACCACTAGTGTAGCTCTTAGATCTGTATTTACTCTAGTAAAATCTTCTCTTCATTGTTAACTTTGACACAGATATGCCTCCTGCCTGGGGTTGTTGTTGATCTCGCAATTGTTGTTGTGAAGGTGATTTTCTTTACCAGGACATCCATCACATTTTTTTTCTGTGGTCCAACAGGTCTTTCTGTGTTCTTAAGCTCTCTGTTGCATTTTTCTTTTTTTAATTAACTAAATAGTTCTGATGACATTTTTCTGTCCAATGATGGCTTGCTTTACTGGCAGTGACAGCTCTTTGCATTTTATATGGAGTTAATTGTAAGTAAAATAACAATGAAGGCTCAACATACATGGCCATAGAACAGCCTGTCTGAATACTTTTGGTAATTTTCAAAAAGGTGGGGGGAGTAGGTACATATAAAAAAAGTTGTACTTTCTATACTCTACACTCAGTCTAAATGCTAATATAGTGGTTCCCCGGATCTCGCGGGGGTCATAAAACGTAACTGAACAAACAGTTAAGAAAATCAGCGAATTTTGGACGCACCGCCGCAGTCCCTATTTTTCTCGTTGAAAAAAAAAAACTAATTGCAGATTAAACCTGTTTAGGATACTCAAGTAATGATCACATAAAAAAACTTTTTTTTTTTTGAGCTGGCCTCTGCTGATGATCTGACACCAAACTAGCTGAGAGCGAATAAATACTCATCTACAACCTGTGGCTCTGAAAGCTCACCCAGTACAGAGGTTCCCCTACAGGAACTCGAAGTGCTTCAACAATGCTTTCGGAAACGCTTCCTTGTTGTCCACGCTCTGAATCACTTGTATAATCAGTCCAATGGAAAGCATGGTGTCATGCTATAAATTCACATGGCGCTAGCTTCTGTTTGTTCAGGAAGTGCTCTGTGTGTGTCCTAAAAAACAACAAGAAAAAAAGCAACAAGAAAGATGAAGCACTCGTTTTGTCTGTGCGTTCCTTCTTGCCCGTTTTATTACATGGGAGCCTTATTCGGCCCACCTCTTCAGTCAAAAAGTATATATGCTATATATGCTATATATGCAGTGCGTATATATATATATATATATATATATATATATATATATATATATATATATATATATATATATATATATACCTACGCACTGGTGAGCAAGGCTTATGCCTCAACAGGTCAAGCTGCAGTGCTGTTGGACACCCCTCTGGTGCCGACTGGCCTATTTGACGATGCTGTTGAAGTGGTCATTAATAGGTTTCAACAGGCCAAGAAGCAGTCGGCAGCACCCCCAACCCGAAATCCCAACCCCAACTCAGCTCCTCTAGTCGTCAAGACGTGCAGAAGCAAAGCATTGCTACTTGCACTCCACATACTAGGGATTCTGTTCAACGCTGTGTGGCACAAAAAGTCCTGATATAGGACTATCTGGGGCTCCCGCCGGGAAGAGGCGCTGTGTATGGTGCCAGTTCCACCTCATCGACCTCAGGGAGTTGGTCTGTTAACCCTGCCACATTCATTGTTTCAGGGAATGGCCAGCTCCAGCGAATCTCTCCAGTACTGTTGCAGACTTAAAAGGTTTGCTGGCTCTTAAGAGGCCCTTAGAGCTGCACCAGGGCATAGCTCTGGCTCTAGGCACACCAGAGGTCAGTCTCGAGGGAGTGATGTCTCTTAAGAGACTATCTAGCAGCCTGGGAGGTTCTGCCAGACGTGTCTTGGTGGGTTCTGCGCACTGCAGACAGAGGCTATATGATTCAGTTCTGGTCTCAACCGCCCCAGTTTAGTGGGGTGTGCCCCACTCTGGTGGGGCCAGAGCAGGCTCTGGTCTTGGGACAAGAAGTAAATTCTCTATTGAGGAAGGAGGCCATTAACATGGTCCTCATAGTTCTCAAAAAAGGACAGGAGGTTGCATTCTATATTGGATCTGCATCAGCTGAACCGCTGAAGCTTACCAATACCGGGTTCTTCTGTTTGGCCTTGCCCTCTCGCCCCGCACCTTCACAAAGTGTGTGGATGTGGCACTGGTCTTAATGAGGCTCCGGGGTGTCCGCATACTGATTTATATCGACGATTGGTTGATATTGGCTCGATCGAAGCACTTGGTTTTCTGGCATCAAGATGTCGTTTTCGCTTACATGAAGGAGCTGGGTTTAAGGCTGAAC
The DNA here is from genome assembly GCF_014805685.1 of Silurus meridionalis. Lineage (NCBI taxonomy): Eukaryota > Metazoa > Chordata > Actinopteri > Siluriformes > Siluridae > Silurus > Silurus meridionalis. The sequence continues at coordinate 18,621,581 of NC_060898.1, forward strand.
ACCAAAAAGAGTGTGCTTTCTCCGTCACAGAGAACCACCTATTTAGGCGAAGTATGGGTTTCGGCCCTTATGCGGGCACAGTTGTGCCCTGTGCAGGTTGAATCTATCCTTTCGGGCCACAAGGAAAGAAGGCCAGTCACTTACTGTGGTCTTACTGCTGGGTCTGATGGCAACAGTGTTAAATGTGGTTACACTTGGCCTTCTGCATATGAGACCTTTCCAGTGGTGGCTCAGGACCCGAGAGTTTTCTCGAAGGGGAGACCCAATCCGTATGATCAAAGTCACGCGGAAAGACTCCCCGAGTTCCTGTCTCAAGGCCCTGTGCTTTGAGTTCCTGGTCGTCACGTAGTGCTTGTGACAGATGCACCCATCACAGAGTGGGGGAGCTATCATAAATGGCTGCTCTGCCCAAGGTCTCTTGGAAAGGCCCCATCAGATGTGGCATATTAATTGCTTAGAGATGCTGGCCGTGCTTTGCGCTCTGGAGCATATCCTTCCAAACCTATAAGGCCACCATGTGCTGGTCCATACAGACAACACTGCGATAGTTTCCTATACCAGTGGGGACTGCGATCTCTCCTCCTGTAAAAGCTGGCGCATCAGATCCTTTTGTGGGCCCAACAGAAGCTGTTCTCTTTGAGAACAGTGTATATCCCAGGCCACTTAATATACTTAATATACACTTAATAGCGACTCCACCTGGATGTGGGGAGCTAATCTTGGAGAGATTTTACAGAGCACAAGTGGACCTGTTCGCAACTTGAGTAATGTCACACTGTTCCCTCTGGTTCTCCCTCACACCCCTAGCCCCTCTCGGGCTGGATGCTATGGTACAGGTGTGGCTGAGGCTGTGCCTGTATGCCTTTCCCCTTGTTGCGCTGCTTTCTTGAGTTCTGGAGAGAGTTTGCTAGGACAGAGTCTGTCTCTCTCTGGTGGCCCCATGGTGGCCGGGCAGGCCGTGATTTGCGGCATCACTTAAATCCAGTTAACTGGAACGGTCCAGTGCTGGAATCCCTTCAAGAACGGTTCTCCAAAGAGATGGCTCCTTCGAACCCTTAGGGTTTATGAGCACTGGATAGATAAGTCCACAGAATGAAACTGTGGAGAAAGCTGCTACGTCTGCTATGGCTCTTCGAGGAAGGGTCAACCTGCAAACAAGCAATCCCTCATCAGGTGGATTGTGAATGCTATCTCATCCTCCGGTCTTCCCATTCTTTTCAGGGTCAGAGCTCACTCTACCCGGAGTGTGGCAGCCTCTAAGGCTTTGTACTCTGGAGTTTCGCTCTAGGATGTGTGTAACGCTGCAGGCTGGTCCACCCCACTGACCTTTCTTATATTTATAGCCATGACCTTGGTGCCACTAGCTATGCCCATCCACACTAGGCAGGGATTGGTCAGTCTGACGTGCATTCTCGTTTTCAAAGCATTGTTGACGCAGCTCGAGTTCCTGAAAGGGAACGTTCTCAGTTTATGAAGGTAAGCATGGTTTCCTGACGGAACAAGATGCTGCATCTCCCAGCCACACTGCTGGCATCCTTGCAGTGCTTCCTTCTCCTTTTCAGAAGCTAGCACTGGTTTTACTTCATGTGATTTTATAGCTTCCTGGTCGTGACGTCACCCCGCCGGTGAAGCCGCACTTTCCATTAGACTGATTACACTCTGATTCAGAGTGTGGACAACGTCCAACAAGCATTGTTAACGCAGTGGCTTGTTCCCGCGGGGAATGGAAAATTTTTATTAACGTGCGATAAACGCAACGCACATTTGTTTGAACATTCTTATTAAAAATATAAATAAATAAATAAATAAATAAATATAAAATAGGCGAAATTAAAAACTTTAACGCAACACACATTTATTCACTACGTTTTTTTTACTCAGATTTAACAAGAACGGGCCACTGTGGGCCCTTGAGCAGAGCCCTTGAACTTCAACTGCCCAACACTGGCAATCATATCCACACATGTGTTTGAAGAACCTATCTATCTAGAACTCAATTTTCTTGATCAGATGGTCTTGGATGTGTTATTTGATCTCGGATTGTAGTCTCAGATATGAACAATGGGCCCCTGGTCATGAACAAATGAACTTGTTTTATTTTCATTTAATTTAGTTTCAGAAGACAGCAAAAAGAGCTATAGAAGGGATTCCTCCTGAAGTTAGTAGGAGTGGGATTAAAAAACATCTTTACAAACACCTTTGAGCAGCGAGTTCCTTTTTAATATAAATATCTTTTGTTTTGCACGCACACACACACACACACACACACACACACACACACACATTGCATAGTAATGCAGAAGTACTATATGCAATATAACAATAAGTAATTAAAAAAATATAATAAACAGAAAAAAACACTAAAAATACAGAAGGAAAGATCCCATACACACTGTGATGTGTAAAGAAACACGTCATATATTGTTTAGCTTTTTTGACTTAAAGTCAGTATTAGTAAAAAAAATAAAAATAAAGATTGACCTTTATATAACAAATACCTAAAAATAAACTGGATTTTGCTTTATTTAAAAAAAGGAAAGAGGAAAAAGCAGAAATGGCTTTAAAAAGGGGGAAAAAGATAGAGATGTTCACAGCCGCAATTTTATCAGATGGAGTTTTACAATTCAATATCCTTTTCCCTCTTTTCCCTCATTCTGAGCTTCGGCACACAATCGAGTCTTCTTTATATAATGGGACTTCCTGTAATTGGCCTCGCTTACTCCAAACTCCTGTGCATCACTGAAGAGCTTAATGTGCTGAAACATTTGCCAGATGAGCTTTCCATTTCTCTAATAATATTCGACAGAAGAAAAAAAAAGCAGGGTTTTTTGCAGTGAATCATTTAGTTGAATTAAATAAAATGATGGGATGAAATTCAGTATTTAAAAAAACAAAAACAATTTAGCATTTAATTTAATACTGCTACAAACAAGCAAACAAAGAGATAGATGAATGAATGAACGATAGCAATATGAACAAAGAAAGACGAAGAACCGAATGAAGAAACAACACACCCAAACACTACAAATGAGTAAAAGAACAGACAAATAAACAAAGATAGACAGATGAACAGAAAACAAATAGAGACAGATGAATAAAAGAATGAATGAAAAAAAAAACAAGCAATGTAAGACAAAGACGAATTAAAGTATGGAAAACAAAGACAGACAAATAAGGAAAGAATGAAGGAACAAACAAGCAAACAAAGAGAGAAATGAATGAAGGCGTGAACGAGAAACAGACATGGATAGACAAATATAAGGATGAATAAAGCAACAAGCAAAAATAAATAAATAAATGAAGGAACAAACCAGTACCTACTATCTGTCTTGCAAACTGATTTTCTTCTTTTTTTTTTTTTTTTTTTTTTGAGGCAAATCATTTATGGTAGCATTAACAGAATCAACACTTCAGAGTTGAATCTTTCGACTCCCATCACCTTAGATATGAACTGAAAAGCAGAATGCTGAGAAATATGTAAATTAAAAATAGATGAAAGGGATCAGAAATGATCATTTAGCTATTTATAAGGTAATTGGTTCAAATACCTTGTTCCTCATTGCAAGAATTGCAGAATAAAATTACAACATAAAATGTTTTGCTATATTAATATTACAGGCAGGTGGTAGCTCAGTGGCTTTTTTTTAGTGAATCATTCAGTTTAATTTTTTTTTCAATTATTTGGTTGAAACAAAAAAAAAATACATTTAATTTAATACTGCTTAAATCAAGCAAACATACAGATAACCCAATGAATGAACGATCATAGAAATAAAGAACGAAAGACAGGTGAATGAAGAAACGAATGAATGAACACCACACCCAAAATAAGATAAATGATGTGAATAATGAATGAAATTCTCCCTAATACCATTGAAATAATCAGAGAAAAAACAAGCAAAAAATAAGACAAAGAAGAAGGAAAGAATGGAAAAAAAAACAAAAAGAGACAAATAAGGGTAAGACAAATAAACAAATATAGACAGATAACAGACTAGACAGAAAAGAAGGGAGACAGATGAATAAAAGAATGAATGCAAGCAAAGTAAGACTAAGGTGAATTAAAGCATGGGATTATACAAAGAGAAATATTAGAAACAATGAATGGACAAACAAGCAAACAAAGAGAGAAATGAATGAAATAGATAGATAGAATATACGAATGAAATATCTGCGAATGAAGGAAGCAACAAGCAAAGACATTTTGATAAATATTAAATTAAATAATGAACAAATAACTGAAAAAAAAAAAAAACTGTCTGTCTTGTGAAAATGTTTTGTTAGTTTTTTTTTTTTGAGGCAAATCACTTATGGTGTCATTTATGGAATCAACTCTTTGGAGTTGACTCTTTTGACTTGTATCACCTTAGTGAACCAAAAAGCAGGATGCCTAGAACTCAGTACAGAAATTAGATGAAGTGACGATGATCATTTAGCTATTCATAAGGTAATTGGTTTAAATACCTTGTTTCTCAATGTTGGATGAATTGCATAATAAAATTGCAACTATAAATGTATTATTATATTTATATTATTGGCAGGTGGTCGCTCAGTAATTAATACGTTGGACTTCTGATCGGAGGGTCATGAATTTGAATCCATGCACCACGTTGCTGCCATTACTGGGCCCTTGAGCAAGGCTTTTTTATCCTCAATTTCTTGGTTGTATCTGCTCTGGATGAGGGTATCTGTCAAATGCCGTAAATAGTCATTCGCATCCATACGTCTTTTTCTTTCACTTCACCAAGTAATGTACCTCCTGTTTGTAAATATTAGTGCTGGTTCGACATGTTAACGCTAATAAAACAGCTATTGAAAGATAATTAATATGCCAAATTGCTCTCCTGTTTCTGACCAGTTCTGGTTGCCAGGTTACAATACAACTCCAATATCTATGATGCTTGCAAACAGAAGCAAAACATTATTCCATCATCGTTCCCTCGTGTTTAGACCGTCTTTCCTGATAGAGCTGTGCTTATGTATAGGCATGTTATCCATTTGTAAGCAGACCTAGAGATGGATGTGAGGGTGCTTTTCTAAGTTGGTGAATAAGACTTATAATCCACATTATCTTGAACACTGCTCAATTTTTCATTAAAAAACAAAGTAGGCTCCACAGAAGAACATCTCAGTGTTAATGACCTCCTCGTATTACCAATTGCACAGTGATTTATGTCTGTGACTTTGGCAAGTGTGTGAGAAAGTAATCTAAAGATGTGAACATGTCTGAATTAACACCTGGTATTTTCCTGTGGAAAGAAAAAAGGTGACACGTTCCTGACTCTGTGAATCTGTTTTTTTTTTCTTCTCTCTTTCTCTCTCTTTCTCTCTTTTTATAGGTGATACCGAACTAGGTAAGAGTGCTATTTGATTTTCTATTACTTGTGTATGTTGGACTTTGTTTTCTAAGACGAGAGTAAAAACCAGACACTGCATGTGAACATTAGCTGTGTAATAACAGACAGATAGAGAATCCATGGCTTGGATTAGCATTGATTGGGCATGCAATCAGATGTCTTTTGGTCACGCTATGGGGGTTTGTATTGTTCCATTACAGCTGCCTTCTGTGGCAACAGTCAGATTTTTGTGAATTGAATTTGATTGTGAGGGAGTAGGTCATTTTTTTTTTTTGAGCACGCTGCCACAGTGTTACTTAAGGGCGTGCAGGATCGGACGGCTTCCTACGGAAACGTCGCTGCCGGGTCTGCTTCAGAACGCAAATCGTGCACGCTTTAATCTTATGCTCTGAGCTCAAACACATTACACAGCTTCACATTCATGTCATGCAGCCGAGTCTTTGTTATTACAGCATCACAAATCTAAGGACATTTTCTCATCTGGGTCAAGATAGACGTACGCCTTTTCACACGTCTTAATATTGTGTAACCTTTGATCTAAATAAAATATTGTCATTTCTGGACCAAAAACAGGTCAAAAGGCAAAAAGAGGTGCACTTACTGCTCATTGTACTTACAGTTAACTTTTTCCACTACTAGTATGTTCATATACGTACTAGTATATTTGTTTTTTTAAGAGTATAAATATTACAATAGTGCAATAGCATAAAATATTCAGGTCTGTTTACTATATTAAGGCCATGTTTAATAATTCATTATGCTCAGAATCCATTATTATTGTACAGAGGGAAGTGAAAGCTCAATGGGTAAGAGATTGGACTTCTGATCAAAAGCTCAATCCTAAAATGCTGCTCCTGGGCCCTTGGGCAAGGCCTTTTAACATCCACTGCTCACGTGCATAAATGATTGTATGTTACTTCTTACAAGGACGTCAGCCAAATGCCATAAATGTAAATTAGCTATTATTTGTGACTTTATTTCCTTTTATGTACTGGGATATTGAGACGAGATAAAGATATCTTCTTCTAATGATAACGATCATTCTGAAAACTCCAAAATCAGTTGTTCAATCAACAATGTTCATTGTTAAAAGCGCTACACAAATACAAATGAATTAAATTGAAGTATATTTATTTTCTAAACATTTTTGGTTCTGCCCCAAACTGTTGCCACACAGCTTTTGCATAGGATGTCAGTAGCATTACATTCTCACTGCACTTCAACAAGGAGACCTAAACCTCTTTAGTCAGAAGAGTAGAGGTTATTATTAAAACAGCAAATCAGGACTAAATGTGGAATGAGATCCCAAAGCACATACACAATCTTATGCCATATAAAACAAACGTTCTTTCGGTTTCTCCCATTAGGGGTCGCCACAGCGGATCATCCGCATGTTTGATTTGGCACGTTTTTATGTTGGATGCTCTTCCTAACGCAACCCTCCCTATTTATCCGGGCTTGGGACCGGCACTAAGACTTGTGCAACCCTAATGGCTGGGGTTGGTTCCCTGACCGGGGATCGAACCCAGGCTGCAGCAGGGAGAACGCCGCGTCCTAACCACTAGACCACCAGGGGACCTACAATCTTATGCCATATAGAGTATAATACTATATACTGTACACTACTGCAGTCCTACAGCATTTAAACTTTTTTTCTCTTATATAATCTGTATACAATCTTATGCCATATAGAGTATATAAAAGAAAAAAGTTTAAATGCTGTAGTATTGCAGTAGTGTTCAGTATATAGTATTATACACCATCTGTGATATACAATTTTTTTCAGCTTAGTGTCAAATAGGCCCACTTGTGTAGGTAAAACAAATTAAACAGGAGTTTCAGAGTAGCACTAGGTTCTACATCAGATATTAAAAGTGCCTTTTTTCCAATGTAAATGTTGTTCAAATATAACAAGAGAAGGAGGACTTATAGACTGATGATGCATTCAGAACTTTTCCAACCTCAAAGGAGAAAATAAATCCATTTGAATAGTTTTCAAAATTGTAATTACCACTCAAGAAGTCGAGATTCTCAAGTGCTTCTCACTTAGCACATCTCATAGCTGACTGTCTCCTGGTTCAGTTTGTACACAGTTTGACACAACTAGTGTGTGTTGTTTTTTTTTTTTTTTTGAGGTGTGTGAATGATTATAAGTGAAAGTTTTCACTGTTTAATGCTGATAAACAGTCTGACAGCACTGAAATAAAGATTAGGAAACAATTTGTTTATTCGCGTTGCGTCCTATAGTTTAGAAAATATGGTTCAAGTACAAGACTTCACTAAGAATAGGTTTAAAAGGATGAGTCTACCCCTCTAAGTGTGCATAGTTAGAGCAGATTAGCACATTAATGAGCTGTTTCCAGCGCTCCAGTGTACTAGCTTTTTTCCCTCTAACAGGTATTAGACCCAAGGCTGTGGTATGAGCGAATGATATTTCGAACAGCTAGAAAAAATGTATTGCGAGGTTCATTCTGCAACCGAGACGCCTACTTATTGAATTTCAAACAGTGAACACTCATAGCAATGATTTGTAGCTTCATTCTGAACTGAAGTGTTAAATAACAGAAACTGAACAGTAATTATTAAGGAGTTCATTGTTCATTGTGGTTCGATTGTTCAGGATGTTGTTAGATTGTGCATTTAAGTTTATCTAATATCATAAACCAGGGTTTAGGTGTGAAATAGATTAGCAATGGCATGGGGTTCAAATTAAATACTTAATTCCTTAATTAATGTAGACTACATATATTATCCAAATAATGAGCAAGTCAAAATAATGGCTTGGTATGTGATAGTGAAAATAATTCTTGAATTAACTAGATACAAATCTAGCCTGAATAATTGATAATCAATTAAAGCGAGATATGAAATAAAAAAATCCAAATACTGAAGTCAAAATGATGAGATATCTTTCAATAATGACTTAGTTAGTTTGTAATTAAATTACGTTTCTGATTTAAATGAACAAAATATCTCGAAATAACAAATTACTAAGTTAAAATTCACAATTTAATATGACAAAAAAATTTGAGTTACATAATATGGACAAAAGTGTCCATAAGATTGAGATGAGATTGAGATCATATACATATATAACTGTAACCCATAAAACATTGTAAAAAGTGTTATTTTTATGATGTACAAAATGTGTATCTAATTCACTACTATCTAACTCGCGACCATGATAGTTTGCAACTTTTCATTTGGAACTGGGCAAAGAGTAACTCTTGAAAAATCGAATAGTTCGCAAGAAGCCGCAAGTAGCTCGAAAGTTTGGAGTAACATTTCAAAATAGAGTTTGTACTAATAAATTACATGAAAAATGTTTGTGTAAAAATGTAAAAACTATTTTATTATTGTATTATTCATTTAAAGTAGTAAATAAAGCATTTATGACAAGTCATTCACAATTTCTGTTGAGTTTACAGTACAGCACATGTTCAATTCCCTTTGAAAAAGCAGTCATCAAAAGGAAAAAGGAAAACACGTATATATACAGTACGTAAACATGTCCAATAAAAATGTTGAACCTCCGCATTAGGTGTTGAGTAATGGGATAATGGGATGCTTTAGAAGTGCACAGCAGATCATTCACACAGTCAGACATAATGTACTTACTAATGTCTCACCCCATCACATCACACTTGTCTATCTCGGTCAGCACACATGTGGATTAGTAGTTGGTGTTGAAGTATTGGCTCCTGTGTTTGCTGAGTAAACAAACATCTTTAGGCCCTGCTCACACTTACCTGTCTATTTCTTCCTCCTATTTTCCCTGGAATAAAGCCATCCAGTGTGTGGATGAAGGGGTTCAACCTGGAATGCGGAGACGGCTATAGGGTATAAAGGGTGATAGGATGCCTGTACATGCCATTTTGGACATTTTGCTGCACTTCAAGAGAAAGGAGGAAAAGAGCAGAGCGTTTCCACCTGGGTGCTCTAATGCCTTGAATAATAAATATCGCAGAATGAGACAGGTGTAAGACACAAGAAACATTTTTTCAAAGTAATTCCAGTTATTTCTACTTTTTGTGTAGGTTCTGCAGTAGATGTTAATTTACACATACATTTTATAGGACAAAAATATTAGGACACCTGACTTTTTCAGCCATTTCTTACCCAAAATTTTGCCACAAAGCTGGAGACACACAGTTGTTTAGGATGCTTCGGGATGCAGTAGCATGAATTTTTCCCTTCACTTAAACTAGGAGACTCAAGCACCTTCCAGCATGACGATGCCCCTGTGCACAAAGCCATGAAGATACGTTTTACATGGGTTCACGTGAAAGCTTTCCATAAAGCTCTGACCTCAACCTTTTTGAAAACCTTTGCGATTATTTGAAACACTGACTGCACCTCAGGTCTCCCTCACCTCACTTACATCAGTACATTAATTTACTAGCACCCTTATTGCTGAATGAGCACAAATCTCCATAAGCACACTCCAAAATCTAGTGGAACATCTTTCCAGAAGAGTGAAGGTTAGTTTAAAGGGAAATGGGGACTAAATGTGGAGTGGGATTTTGAAAAAGCACATACAGATTTTATAGTCAGGTGTCCAAAAACCAAAAAGTGCATGTGTGATCGAACAATCGCACAAAATATTTCTATAAAAATTGCGATTTGAGATCAAAAAAGAATATGATAGAAATAATGTTTTTTATCATTACATTTTTAATTACCAGCACTTTGACACACTGTATACTCTCAATCTTCAAAAGCATAGTTCTTGTTATCAGTTATGTTTGACGAGCTTATAATATATATATATATATATATATATATATATATATATATATATATATATATATATATATATATATTTTTTTTTTTTTTGTGTGTGTGTGTGTGTGTATTTGTCTCATTTCTTTCTGTGTTAAGAAATCACACAAGAAAACTTTCCTAGTTTTGAAAACTTAACCTTCAAACCTCCTTCCAAAAATATATCCAAGTAAACCTCTCTCTAATAATTTAATGTTTTACTTTGTTAAACAGCATTGTTTATTTTTATATATATATTTTTTTCGAAACCAAGTTTACAAGAGCTGTCTGGCATACCTTGTTACTATAGAAACAAGAATATATTAGAATGAGTGCATTAATATAATCCTTGCATCTGGTGCTGTTGCACTTTCGAATCACTTCGATTTGAGAATTAAACAACAAAGTGGTGTAACTGTACATTACAGCCCAGTGTTTCTCTGAGGTTTGAGCAAGACGTGATCATCGCATTAGTTAGCTGATGGCAAAATGAAATACGACTGTCTGTCTTGTAAGAATGTCGGATGAAGGAGGTCCCTATCAACATCCAATTTACCTCGAATAATGAAAGCAGGACTTTTGTTTTTAATTAAAGTGAGACCTTTGGGCATGATTATAGGTAAAGCGATTAATCACTGCTCTGGTCCACTAAAGGGGCAGTGCTTTGGTCTGTGCGAATCACAAATGAAGCAGTGGCGCATGAGCAGACTTCACATGGATTTGCCTTGCCATGTGAACTAATATGTGAATATTTTTCAAATTCAATCCACCCCCTGTTAGCAGTGTGAGAAAGCGGAGCCAGTTGTCTGATGCAGAGAGTCACATATACAAGGCAATCTGAGATATTTTGAGAGTTTTTTGATGAATGCAGGTCAAATACATAACTGCTGCTTCCTCCTGGGCCGATCAGAAGAGCCTGCAGTGAGGTGGTGTTTGGGTAAAATGCACAATGCTAGACATTTTTTTTTTTGCTTTAGAAAGACTATTAATGACTGTAAGCTTAACCAGAGAATACAACAAAACTGAAAATACTCAGCCAAAACTGAAATACATAGCTATTTGAAGCAAAGAATACATTTAAAATGATCATTTATAAACAAAAAAATATATCAATTATATTATTATCAATATAATATAATAATTTATTTGCTTTAATGCTTATGAGAAAAAAAAGGTTGGCAATGTTGTGCAGTTGTAGCGTCAATGCTTCACAGCTAGGTTTAGTTTGGATGATCACTTACCACATGTAAAGTTTGACTTTTTCCTAATGTCCATTTGGGTTCTTCATCCTTTCCAGATTTCTTCTAAACTGGTAAACTAATAGGGCACGATTGCACAAACATTCCTAGATTGCAGTGGCATCTCAACACATTTACATTCACATTTATTGCATTTGGGAGGCGTCCTTATCCAGAGCGATTTACATTTATCCCATTCATACAACTGAGCAGCTATGGTATTAAGGATCTTGCTCAGGGGCCCAGCAGTGGCAGCTTGGTGTGGCTGGGATTTAAACTCATGCCCTTCAGATCCAAAGTTCAAATGCAGTTGAAATAATGTCACACCTATTTTTCTAGTGTTAATTGTGACAAGGTTACAGCTACTCAAGTGACCTCTTTTTTCATCACTACAGTGAGCGGAGCTTTACATAACCCACAACACACTGAATCTTGAGGCAAAGGCGCTCTGAGGTGATGCACAAAATGGTTGTAAAGAGTGATGATATGAGTTACTGTATCCATCCTATATTTGATCTGAACCATTCTTACTCTCCTCTGACCTCTCTCATCAAAAAGACATTTCCGCACAGAGGAGTGCTGCTCACTGGTTGTGTCTTTTCTACACCATTTTGTGTAAACTCCAGAGACTAGGGTGTGGGGAAAATCCCTGGAGATCTGCAGTTCCTGAAATGCTCAAACCAGCTTGCCTGGCAAGTTTTATATATATATATATATATATATATATATATATATATATATATATATATATATATATATAAAACTAAGGATTTAAAATAAGCTTTGGAAAGCATCTCATGTCCTTGTAATGGCTTTGTATTAGGGGACAAAACAAAACAAACAAAAAAAAGTTGCCATGCTGCATTATTTCTTTCTTCCCTGATCAGCCTTTGCTCACTCTTTTCTGTATTCCCTTCTCCCTTCATCTTCATCTCTGTTGTCCCCATACATCTACAGCAGTGAAAAACAGACACATGCTCATTTGCCATTATCTGATTGTGAACTTTTTTTTCTTCCTCTGAAGTATGCAGCTGCTTCCCTCTGTTGGCAAGATCTTATCATGATTGCGAATATCACAAAGGCGCAATCCGTTTGTCTCTCCACAGGCAGCCACCTGACGTACGCCATTTGTTTCTTTTTTGTTTTCGTTTTTTTTGAAGATGCTGTGGGTGCTTGATTGCACTTTAATCCGCTTCATTTACAAGCCGAACATAGCTAACGATTTTTACACCTAATCCCTCTCTATATTTACCTATCTGGAGGCAGCTTGTAAAACCTGCAGTTCTGCTTGTTATGGTGCTCACATCTGTCTGCATGTTTTAACGCATAGTAAACACTTTAGAAAAAAAAAGAGCTCCGATCGTAGAGCTCTTTTTGACGAGCCGCCTGTCACCAGCTGGAGCGAGAGGGGCTGCTGTCAAGGTCACTGTCCTTATCTGCAAATCTTAGCAATTTCCAATGATCCATGGCTCACCACTGCCCTTGGAGAACGTCACGTGAGGGTTTATGTAGGTAGGCGAGCGTATGCTGGGTGGCCTTTAAGGCCGTATTTGCTTTCAACGCAGCATCAGGAGTGACACTATGGTCTCTCGTTGTACGGTGAAGCTGCTTAGTGCCTATTAATCAATGAGGCTAAAAACAAAGCTCTGATGAGCTAAAAGGTCACCTGATCTGCTCGCTGACAGTCCATTTCAAATCTGCAAGGAGCTCATTTACACAACTGCTCGTCTTTGTCATCTGCTGGGTTACTCTTTGTTAGTGCCACCATGTGAATCTTTTAGAATGAAGGCTAAATTATTGATTTTCTTCATAGATTTTTTTTTTCCATTATGATGCATGAAATGCAACTATTTTATTCAGACTGACTATAAGTACATATTACTTGGTTCTCACAGGGACAATAATGAAACTGAAATGTGTTATCATTTAGTATTAAGCAATAACAGGGGTTCAGTGCTCACCTAACTGAACTGCTTACACAGGCTTGAGTTAAAGTAGAGTAGACTTGAGTTAAAGTAGAGATACAGTAGGTAAAATATGACAAAACCTTCTTCAACTACTTCAAAAAGGATGAAGCTGCAATTAAGAGTTTCTTCCATCATTTATTCCTCTCAAAATGTTCTGTTCACTTCTGAACTGACACTGAACTGTATGTTGGTGATACCACCAAGCGCCAATCAAAACGAGTTTAAAACAGCGTACTCTACCCTGATTGGTGGCTCGCTGTGTGCTGGAACAGTTTTTTATTCGCTCAATAATAAAAAGGAACGACTGATTTCACAAAATGTAGTAAAAAGTGAGATATATGAAATGTAGAAAAGTTAAAGGAAAAGTCTCCCGAAATGTAAATACTTCAGTAAAGTACAGATACACAAAAAAGCTACGTAAGTACAGTAACAAATGACATTTACTACGTTACTGTACTCCACTGCAGATAAATAAAGTAAGTAATAAATGAACAAAGGACACAAAATCAGACTCCGGTAGGTGAAGCGTTTTCTTGTGTTTATTCATTCAATTCTTCAAAGTAGCTCACAGTTTTTCTTGGGCCGCATAAGGGAAAAGCCTCACACAGAAGCATTTGCGGATTATCTATTTTTTCTTCCACTTGTGATATAACAAGGAGTCCACACTGAGCAGCTGGAATCCACTCCACAGCAGAGCACACCGGGGCCCATTGTGTCGGCATATGAGTACATTCGATTGTTCATCGATTTCCATTTCTCGCCTGTGCATTGTGCACGTTGCGAGTCGAACGCCCTTCATCCGAAGCCATCTAGATCGATTCTGAATATTCATTCCTCGCAATTCACTAAGGAACTGCATTCCTCTTTTTTTTTTTTTTTCATCGCCTTTAACATTCTGCCGCCTTGATCCGTGCGATTTACTCATCAAAATTTGGAGCATGAAATCCTCGTCACTGAGGCTCGTCTTGCTTGTCTCGTCTTGTTTTGGGCTCAGAGGCATCAACCAGTTTCCCTTGCTCCTCTTTCTCCCTAATCAGTCACACACATTTGCACAGCCATACACACTGGGTTGTTCTGCGTGGTAGAGGTTACTGCTGGAGCTCTAATGACGTGAAGAGAATGTGCCATTTCTCCCGGCTGGAATTTCCCTGTTTCATCTCTCCGCTGCGTCACCACAGAACGGTGGCGTTCACACCCCGGGTTGCTGTAAGAGCTTTAGCGCTGCTTCTTTCAAGCGAGACTGATATCTGCTCCTGCACCGCTCTTGACACTTGTTCATTGTTTGCTGTCACCTTATCAGCTTATCTATGGGGCTAGCTGGCATATGCACAATAATGAGGATGCTATTGCATCTGCTTTGGCATTATTGCTCCAGCTGTGTCTCCAAAAACCCAAATCCAGCTGAAGCTCATGGCTTTAAATGAAACACTATGGCACGTTCTTTCACACAGAGACTGATGAAACTGATTCAGAGAAAGGATCACTGATGCGACACCACAGCAAGGAGATCTGTGTAACTATTACTTGGAATTTTGACTTTTTTTCCAGCATATAAGATATTATTCCTACTGTTCTGAAGAAGCATCTGGTGAGACTTTCTGCTCTCTTTCACAAAGCTTTCCAACAACTTGTTTAAATCGTAACGTAAAGGTTTTTTTATGCAGAACGGCTGTTTTTACCAGTCTGGCTCCTTTCCAACACGATCTTTGATCATCATATAAAGATCGTGTAGCTAAAGTGAAAACATTTTGCTGTTACCTATTTACAAGTTCTTAAATCTGAGGGATTACTGTATGTTCTCTGGAGAAAATGTTTTGTAATTTTCTTTTGTTCATATCATTAATGGCAATAGGATTGCAGCCCACAGCAACATCTGATGGGTTTTCCAGGACCATTAAACAAATATCAGAGGTTCCCAAACACTGGCTCGTGGGTAGTTAGGGTGCAGGTAGGTTTTAAAACCAAGCTGCAATAGTGTGATAGTAAATTTTTAGGGGGCTCTGGTACATCTAGACGTCTAACATTCGTCAGAACAAATCTAATGCATTAGGCAATATAACCAAGAGCCTTTTAGATACCCAGTACACAAGCACACATAAACACACACATATTCTACACTTATCCTCCCTATTATTCCAGCTGAAATGCTCGTTTAGAAATAGACGTTTTAGACTTATAAATGACAAAGCACAAACATTACCCCTTTCTAATCTCTATTCATTACCATTTCAATTTTTTTTTTTTTTTTTTTTTTTGAGAACAGAAACCGGTTTACTTCAACTTCGGTTACTTTAAAAGTTTTACGATCCTTAAGAGCACCTTCCTCTTCAGCAGAATATTTAATGCAGTAAATAAATGCAGCTAATCCTAAATATAAATCTCGTTATAGAAGCGAAAAACTCAGTTTTCCTCATGGGGATCAACAAAATATCCTCAAAAAAAAAAGCATTTTTATAACAAAGGCTTAATTTGATCAGTTCTATTTGGAGAAATGTTATCAAACTAATATTATTATTATTTTTTACAGCTTTTTTAATATATTTTTTTACTGCTGCAGCACTTTAGCGTTGCTTATCAGCACTTGTTTTACAAAAGAAATGATTGAAATTCGTTCCAAAGCTTTGTTTTAAATGCCTTTGTGGGCTACTACGTGACACAGCAAAGAAGTATTTGCCCTTTTTTTTTTAAGGAGAATATATGTTTAAATCCTGATGATGTCACAGCACAGACTGGCTTCCTCTGTCAGAGAAGATGTCATCGTCCAAACATGGACATTTTCTGCGGTTTTATGTTTGTAGATGTCATGATATTTTCTAATGGATATTTCCTAAAGTTGTCTGTTTTTCCCATTATAATTAAAAATAAATAAAGCACTGTGACTCCAAACAGAAAATTAAGATGAATGCATGACCTACAGCCAAACACCATGTCCAGTTTGGACCCCTGTTAATCAGTGCAACTCCTCAGACTGAAATCTTGGAAAGGCAGACTTCAGGCTGCTCATGATGATAAAGATGTTAAATGCAGGACCAGCAGTGAAGGTAGAAGCACAAATGAGTGCAAAATTGAATTCATGCATTAGGGGAATATACAAGGCCCAACCCAGTCAGTAACCTGAGCTCAGGATCGAACTCTAGAACAAGCTATCATGGTCATGCAGTGAGCAGAGAGCTATAGCTGTACAGCTCCATTGGATCAATACAGATTGGGATTCCATTGACTTATTCATACTTATTCAGTAACCTTTTTAATATTTAGGAAGTCACCTTGAATATTTTTGAAGTGTACAAAGAAGACAGAGAACCTGGATGAAAACCCATGCAAACACCAGGAGAACATGAGAAACCCTGCACACACAGCGACCCGAGATCAGGATTGAACCTGTCGACCTTGAGTTGTGTGGCAGCTACACTACTCATAGTGCTACCATGATTCTTATTTGGATTCCTGGCTGAGAAAATTTAGACCATTTAGGGACTTTAAGTGTTTTTGTGACAAAATTATTTTTAAATCCAAAAATTGGAGGAATTGGGGATCAGGGCAGCAATGATCGGTTTTGTGCTAATGGCCATCAGTGAACAGTTTGTAGCCTAAAAATAGTGGAACTAAATGAAATATATATCCAGTGTAACGCAGATGAATATAAGTTCCCATCTGAGTCAGGTTACTCTCAAGATATTTTCTTCATATGATCCCAAAGAGTTTTTTCTTGCCACTGTCGCCACTTGTTCACTCTTTAGGGATAAAACCTAATGGCACTAGATTCAAAATTTAAGATGCTTTGTGACATAAAAATATAAGGGAAAAAATGCCTCTCTAGTTAATATTATTATGTATTTATTAATTAATCAATTTATTTATTTATTATCAGGATAATTATATGTAAATTATTTGTTATAACCATACAGACCAATCAAGGTTGCAAGGTGAAGTCAATTTATTTATTTTTTTATCTCTCAGTATTTGTCTAAAAGCAGTGGTGTTAATGTGCAGTAAATATGGAAAGTTTTTTTTTTTGTATTATTATTATTCATCAATTTAACAAAAGGATTGGTCTGTAGGATTGTTTTGAAGGTGAAGAAGAAGAGGAGGAGAGTGAGTGAGGACTGAAAGAAGAATAAGATGGTGGAAACTGAAGGAGGAAGACTGTAGTGTGAGGTTCAGGAAGAGGTCAGACAGGGGCTCGGTGGTGGTGAAGAGGTGCTGGATGATTGGGCAACTACTGCAGAAGTGATAAGGGAGACAGCTAGAAAGGTACTTGGTGTGACATCTGGAAATAGAAAGGAAGACAAAGACGTGGTGGTGGAATGAGGAAGTGCAGGACTGCATAAGGAGAAAGAGGTTGGCGAAACAGAATTGCAAAGAAGTTGGAAGGTTGGAAGGCTTTTCACCTTCCACTAAGGAAGGTGAAAAGGATTTGTACCGATTGGCCAGGCAGAGGGACCGAGCTGGGAAGGATGTGCTGCAAGGTAAAGCAATAAAGGTTGGAGATAGAAATGTGTTGACTAGTTAGGAGAGGATGAGAAGATAGAGGGAGTATTTTGAGCAGCTGATGAACGAGGAAAAATGAGAGAAGGTTGGATGGTGTGGAGATGGTGAAGCAGGAAGTGCTTAGTATGTAGGCTTAGTAGGCTTAGTAAGGAGGGAGTGAAAGCAGCAATTAATACATACCGGTAAAAGCATGGAGATGTTTAAAAGAGATGGCAGTGGAGTTTTTGCCAGGTGAGAGGATGCCTGAGGAATGGAGAAGGAGTTTGCTGGTACCGATCTTTAAGAATAAGGGAGATGTGCAGACCTGCAGTAACTACAGGGGAATTAAGTTGATCAGTCACACCATGAAGTTATGGGAAAGAGTAGTAGATGCCAGGCTGAGAGGAGAGGTGACCATCTGTAAGCAACGGTATGGTTTCATGCCGAGAAAGAGCACCACGGACACATTATTTGTTGTGAGAATGTTGATTGAGAAGTTTAGAGAAGGTCAGAAGCAGTTGAATTGTGTGTTTGTATATGAGGACTGTGTGATAGCAGTGGAGTGTGCAGTAGGAACGACAGACTGGTTCAAGATAGAGGTTGGACTGCATCAAGGATCAGCTCTGAGCCCTTCCCTGTTTGCAGTGGTGATGGACAGGTTGACGGACAAGGTCAGGCAGAAGTCTTTGTGGACTTTGATGTTTGCGGATGAAGTTGTGATTTATGGCGGGAGTAGGGAGCAGGTTAAGAAGAGCCTGGAGAGCTGGAGGTACGTGCTGAAGAGAAGGGGAATGAAAGTCAGTAGGAGTAAGACAAAGTACATGTGCGAAATGGGAAGGAGGGCAGTGGAGTGGTGCAGTTGCAGGGAGAAGAGGTGGAGAAAGTGGAGGAGTTCAGGTATCTGGGGTCAACAGTGCAAAGTAATGGAGAGTGTGTTAGAGAAGTGAAGAAAAGAGTGCAGGCAGGGTGGAGTGGGTGGAGAAGAGTGATAGCAGGAGTGATTTGTGATAGAAGACTATCTGCAAGAGAAAAAGGGAAAGTTTATAGGACTGTGGTGAGACCTGCGATGTTGTATGGTTTAGAGACAGTGGCATTGAGTAAAAGACAGTAGGTGGAGCTGGAGGTAGCAGAGCTGAAGATGTTGAAATTTTCTTTTGAAGTGACGACGATGGACAGGATTAGAAACAAGTTTATTAGAGGGACCGCACATGTAGGACGTTTTGGAGACAAGCTGAGGGAGGCGAGATTGAGATGGTTTGGACATGTGCAGAGGAGGGACATGGGGTATATATTAGTAGGAGAATGCTGAGGATGGAGCTGCCAGGAAGGAGGAAAAGAGGAAGGCCAAGGAGGAGGTTTATGGATGTGGTGAGGGAAGACCTACAGGAAGTTAGTGTGAAAGAGGCAGATGTAGAGGACAGCGGGGGGAGACAGATGATCCGCTGTGGCAACCCCTAATGGGAGAAGCCGAAAGAAGAAGAAGAAGAAGAATTTCAACAAAAAGTATTGGGACACCAGATTTTTCCAAACATATGTGGTTCTTCTCCAAACCGTTAGCACAAGAGTTGGAGGCACACTCTTGAATAGGATGTCTTTGGATGTGGCAGCATAAAATGTTCCCTTTCAGTTGAACTAGGAGACCCAAACCTGTTCCAACATGAGAATAAACCAGTGCACAAAGCCAGTTTAATAAAGATCTGCTTTACATGGGATAGAGTGGATGATCTTGAGTGGCCTGCTTAAGAGCTCTGACCGCAGCCCTTTTAAAGATCTATGGGATGAAATTGGGACACTGACTGCAGGCCAGACCTTCTCACCTCACCTACAACAGTGTCTGATCAATACACTTGTGGCTGCTTGTAAAAAGTTGGGCTAGCTGCAACTCTTGGGTTCTTATCCAATGCCCTTGGCTGACTCAGAGCTTTTCTGACATACAACTCAAATGACATTGGGATATGGGTAGGTTTGACTTTACTGCCCTAACTGAAAATAATAAATGCCCTTTACAATCATCTCCAATATTGGCCAAAAATAATAAGTCAAAACATAAAATTTTCTATACTGATTCTGGGCACTGCAAAGAACTTTCATGGAATTTTCAAGAAATTTTACTTTATAATTATTGAAAAAATAAAAAAGCCTTTCCCCAAGCTGCCATCAGTGTGTGTTCTTTTCCCATGCAGAACTGATGCACCAAGCAAAATGACAAGAATCGTGCCCTGTCTCCCATCACGCTGAGAAAACGCATGCTCCCAGAGCGTTCTCTGATTTCATATTTAAGAGTCATTAGACGTTTCAGCCTCATGCTGACACAATCATTATTTTTGGCGTTCCTTAAAAAAACGGCATATGATTTTCAACACCGAGGCGGCGTTTAGAGGAGTGATGGAAACTGTAATATGTTTAAAGTCAGGGAGCTGTCGGAGAATTTGAAGATGTCGAAGAGAAGGAACCCTGTCACATTTTAGCTCTGTGATAGAAAACGACTCGACATTGTTAGAACAGAGTTTTTTTTCCCCAGCTCCTTCTCCGCCTCCGGACTGCCATCATGAAGATCCATTAAGGCTCCGTAGACGTTCAGAACCCTGGTGTGTGCCTGAATGCCAATGTCATTTGTGTTGCTCTTTTGGGTGGAAAAAAAAAAATGAAAAGAAAAAAAACAAGAACAACAACAACAGAAAAAAAGTCAAAGGAAAATGTGTTACTTGGTTCTGATAGCAACAGAGGACAGAGTTGGATTGACTGTGCTTTCGTCATTATCTTCACATGTACTACACATGCATACACACACACACACGGTGGTTAGTGGGGTTAGAATGTACTATATCTTCTATGCAAATGTTTATTTCTTTCATCTGTGCCAGTGGAAAGCTTTATTTTTACTCCGACTTTTTTCGGCTTTTCATTAATTCATTAATTTCATTTTTTTTTTTATATTTATCTGCAATTGAAAAGATAACACTTCCATTTGTGTCCCCCGCATGCTTCATGCCACTGGGCGTTCCTCATCCTCATCTCTCAATGTCAATACTGGAAAGTTTTTTTCCTTAGGATATGGTGTCTCTGATGGTTTGGGTAGAAAAAGCACCACTGCATGAGTTTCATGCTGCATGTCTGATGAGTCACAAACAGAAAGAAAGAAGTGTGCGGCTCAGCACCGCTATTAGCTTCATTATCTATTTCTTCTGCTTTTTTTTCACCATATTGTTTTTCCTCAGACAGTGACTGACATCTGTTTACATCATCTGACATCCAGCACTCTCTCCGAATATAAACAACTGCATGTTTTCATTTTTGAGCTCTTTGCTCCAGATAATGATCTTCTCTTGGGACTACAAGCGTACAAATGTGTGAGTTTTTTATTTATTTTTTGCACTGAAATGTAGCTCCTGCTACAGTAGTAGTAGTACCATTTGGGTGATTGATGTGGCACTGTGAGATAGCTGAATGACATTTGAAAAACACCTCAGTCATCCTAGACCTGTTTTTGTGCCACGAGTCAAGACTCGCGATTACAAATGCAGTTGTGGTTTGTGTTGTCAGTGCTAAATCTTGCTGCCACCACCCCACCCATTAACTTTTATTTATAATAGGACAGTGACCTGTGACAGAGATTATCTTTTTCCTGACCGCCTCTGGTTGAGGGAGGCAACCTATTTGCAATTCTGCATTCCTCAGCTGCAGCCGAGTGGATTTGAAGATTACAATTTTTCACGGTTAAATATTGCAGAGAAGGGGAACATTTCATTTCATTTTTCGCAATTAAATTTTATTCCTGTGGATTTATTTTGACTTATTTCATCTTTTCACACAATCTATGTTTTCTATCTATCTATCTATCTATCTATCTATCTATCTATCTATCTATCTATCTATCTATCTATCTATCTATCTGTCTGTCTGTCTGTCTGTCTGTCTGTCTGTCTGTCTGTCTGTCTGTCTGTCTGTCTGTCTAAAATCATATTCATTTATTTATGTATTTATTTAAGTAAAAATATTTCACTGTCACTAAATGCAAAATGGTTAAACCAGTTGTCATCATCTGTCATCTAAAATGTCTATCAAACTTTTTTTTGTTAAATGTGTCTTAAATTAATGAATTGTGCAGACGAATCTTGAATGTCACTAATGAAGGCATCAGCTCAACCAATAATCAACCAGTTCTCTTAAACAGGTGAAAGCTTCAATTGGTGAGCGTATACAGACAGAGCAAAACATAGAATTACAATTTAAAAGAAAAATGGATGAACAACCAAGAAATGGACAAACACTAGTATTGTGCAGTAGAAGTGTGAATCCTCTTGCAATGCAATCACATGAATAAATTTGTGCCGCTAAAATTCATAGATGGCGTACAGAAGAAATTCAGCCTTGTGCATTTTCAATCATTATGATCCAAACCATAGTTTATAGCAGAAAATACTGAAACTGTGCGCCATTATACTGACAACATGACGAAACATTTTGACGACCTTGTTAGTGAACAATGACAAAAGGAAGTGTTATTCTGATAGGAATAAGATGTTCATTAACACAAATACTTACTTTCACGAGATGAACTAATGATTTTCAGAGAAGTACAGGCTTTTGCAAGAAATCCAATGTACTGTGCTGCTTGTACAAATTGTTTTGAAAATGCACTTACTGGTTTGTAAATATTAAGGATTTGACAAATGCTTTAGACAAAAAGTGTAGTTTAAGTACTGAATAAACGTGGCATGCTGTTATAGGAAAATAATCTATAATCAGTTTATTGCCCAGTACTACATAACCTCCCTTTTTTTGCTGGTGTTTACTTAATATAATATTTATATTACATTAATAATGACTCTAAACTTAAGTGCAGTATTCGTGTTGTTTGAGTTTAGGGCTCTGTGAAAGTCACTCGAGATCTTCCACGCCAACCTCAACACCTCATGAAGCTCTCAGGGAGCATCATCAAACTGAAAAGGGTTTGAGCTTCTCACTTCTAGTCAAGGGAAGTCTTCATTCTACAGCATATTATGATATTCTATAGTGTAGAATCTAGACAATCGTGTGCTTAACGACTTTGCGGCAACGTTTTAAGAAAGAAGCACGTATGGATGCGAAGGTCAGGTGTCCACGTACTTTTGAATAGAATAAGAAATGATTACTTTCTTATGCCTCATTATTTCTTTTCTCTCCTTTTTTTTCTTTCATTTTCTTTTTTATATTGTTTAATGTTTAATATGTTATATTGCTGTAGTTTGCCTGGAGCCTCACTTAAGAATTTCATTGTACAAACTGTCACTGACATCTGTACATATGACAAATAAATCTTGAAACTTGAAACTTATATTGGCAATCCATTTTAAAACAAGAACAATTTGGTGTCAAAGCGGTGGTCCTGGCATCCCCATCACTAACTACAGTGTTCATTGCTCTGTCTGCCCCTGTGGGCACTGTTCTGTCCATTATTGACACAATATCTGCACCTATATTGCAATTCTTTTTAAAACGAGCCCAATTTGGTGTCAATGGGGTGGTCCTGCATGGCATCCTTATCACAAACTACAGTGCAGTGTCTATTACTCTGTCTGCCCTTAAACTAAGCATTCATGTGTCAGTAATTAAACAGATGTTCGAGAGACATAAAGACCGGACTGTATTATTTGACCCTGTAGAGCAGCAGTGGCAGGAGACCACTCACATTTTGCAGATGTTCTAGACAAGCGTGACCTTTAAAGTGCTGCATTAGATATAGTGCACACGGGGAGGACGGATCGCATAGCTGCCAATATGCTTTTCACACTGATTACACAATTAGCCTCGTCCCCTGATTATGTTGCGTTTACTTCTTTTGCCGTCGCCGACTTCATTACTATCGGCACTACCGATGGCATCGCCAGCTGCGTGCTTAGTGAGACAGAGCGTTATGCCACGCACCTTGCCTTCTTCCTCTTCATTTCCTTTCTAATGCAATTAAAACGATATGCATTTCATTTGTAACTAGTTATTATGCTGCATTTCGTATCGAACCGAATTACGGAAACATTATATGAACAAAAGTATTGGGGCACCTGAGTTTTTCTGCCAGATGTGGTTCTTGCATATATGGATTTTATGGTCTGGTGTTTATAAACTTGATCATATACTGAATATGTGTGAGTGTATGTAAGAGTGTGTGTGTTTGTTGTGTGTGTGTGTGTGTGTGTGTGTGTGTGTGTGTGTGTGTGTGTGTGTGTTTTCAGAACAATACAGCATTATGAAACACCATATTTTCCACCTGACGAAAGCCTGTTTTACACTTAAATGGTCATATTACATGTTAGATTATTACTTGTCACACTGTATGCGATGACCCCAATAAGATCTCGGGTGAATGCGAACACATTCTGAGCAATAACGTGTTTTCCGAGTCAGATTACCCGATGAAGATTCTCTATCAATAGAGCTAAAATTAAAGAAATTGACTAGGTTCGGCTGAAGGCATCAGTCAGCGTGGTCTGGGCTCGTGCATAAAATCGGGCAGTGAGAGTAAAGCGAGGTCTTTGCATGAGAGCTGCAATGTTACATGTTTCAGGGAGGAAAAAAACATTCACAGCTGGGTAAAAGGGGACACCATGGAAAGATTGAAGTATCAAGGATATGTCCCATAAGTGCAGTGTTGCATTTATTACCAGGTACGAGGACTCTGGCATGTAGGATGGTGAGGTTACAATAATTAATATGAGCAAATCAGTATTTCAGTTTTTTTTTTTTTAGATCAGAAATTAAATTCACTTGTTCAACCTTTACATCATGTGCACGTGATAAAAAACATTTCTCGTTGCTTTGATTAAATTGCGAATGCTTTTGTACATTGATTTTTTATTTGATTGCGTACAATTGGATGCTGTTTCCGACATTATCAGGTGTTTATGTCCATGTTGATCAGAATATATTATACTGGTTTCACCTGAATAGTCTTAACCCCCTAAAACATTTACGCATTAGTTCATTGAATGCAAAATGGTTACAGTTTTTCTGAGTTGCTTTGAAGCATTTCTCGAATCATCCTTCATTTTTGCAAACCAGTAAGTGCATTTCTTAAAACAATTACAAACAGCACAACACGTTGGATTTCTTGCAAAAGCCTAAACTTTTCTTAAAATCCTTAATTCTTCTCTCAAAAGTAAGTATTTGTGTCAAAGAACATCTCATTCCCATCAGAATGTAAAATCCCTGTGTCATTGTTCACAAACAAAACCATTAAAATGTTTAGTCATGTTGTCAGTATGACGCTGCACAGTTTCAGTATTTCTTGATATAAACTACGGTTTGGATTTCGGTGATTGAAAATGCACAGAATTTAAATTTCTTCTGTACGGCATTTATGAATTTCAGCAGCACAAATGTATTTTTTTATTGCATATTTGATTTCTATTGATTGCAAGAGACCAGACAGGATTCACACTTTTACTGTACTGTACAATTGTTCATTCGTTTCTTGGTTGTTCATCCATTTTTAGAATTTATAATTTTGTAAATTGTTTTGTATACACTCTCCAATTACGTAAAGGTTCACGAGATTCACCTGTTTTAGAGAACTAGTTGATTATTGGTTGATCTGATGCTGGTCACTCGCCTTCATTGGTGACATTCAAGATTCATCTTCACAATTCATCAATTTAACATTTACAAAAAAAAAAAAAAAACGTTTAATAGAGGTTTTAGATGATGACAACTGGTTTTATCATTTTGCAGTCAATGACTTATGCCATGAACTGATGCTGAGATGTTTTGGTGGTTAAAACTATTCAGGTGAAACCAGTCTAATATATTTTGATCAACATGACAACTGATAATGTAGGAAACAGCAACACAATCGATTAAATGGATGTGCCAAAGCATTTGCAATTTGATCAAAGCAACAAGACGTTCTTACGATAAGCACAAGTGACTAAAATGATGTGGAGGTTGAACAAGTAGTTTTAAAAATTTCATTTCTGATCTGAGAAATGCTCTAAAGCAACTGAGAAAAACTGTAAACCAGTTGTCATAATCTGTCAAGCTTAAATTTCTATTCAACTTTTTTTTTTTTATAAATGTGTCTTGAATTGATGAATTGAAAAGATGAATCTTAAATTTCACTAATGAAGGTGAGTTGAAAATTCTCTCCTCCACGTTAACCCCATACTTCTTGTTGCCTTCTGCCTTGCTCGCTGTTAGCTTCGTAAACTAGCCTACATATGTGGTGTGTGAGAGCCAGGAAACGATACACCAGGGGTAAGTTGAAAAAGCTGTGACAAGAAATAAGTTGATGGGTTGAAAACAGCACTCATTGAGAAGAACAAATATTGTTCACGTCACCAAATAGATTAAAAGTAAAGAAACGAGCCTGTTTTGAAAATGTAAGAAGCAGAAAGTACAGATATTTGTGTAAAAAGTGTAATGAGTGAAAGTTAATAGTTGTCTGAAAAATGACATCAGAAAAATCTACTTAAGTACAGAATTTGTACTTCATTACTTCCCATCTCTTGTCTTTAACCGCTTTTCTTATATCCTTAATTTATGCCATTGGCCACTTGGAGGATTCACAGTATAGATTTTATTATACACCGATCAGACATAACATTATGACATTATAGTATTATTACCGGTGAAGTGAACAACATTTATTATCTCTTCATCATGGCACCTGTTAGTAGGCAGCAAGTGAACATTTTGTCCTCAACATTGACGTGTTAGAAGCAGGAAAAATGGGCAAGTGTAAGGATTTGAGTGAGTTTGACACAAGTGTCAAATTGTGAGATCTAGACGACTGTATCAGAGCATCTCCAAAACTCTCTTGTGTGGTGTTCCCGCTCTGCAGTGGTCAGTGTCTATTAAAAGTGCTCCAAGGAAGGAACAGTGGTGAACCGGCAACAGGATCATAGACAGCCGATGCTCATTGATGCACATTAGGGGCGAAAGCTGACCCGTGTGTTTCCAATCCAACAGATGATCTCATGTAGCTCAATTTGCTGAAGAAGTTAATGCTCCATGGGTCTGGACTGTTTTGGCAGGAAAATAGGAACCAGCACAGTATTAGGCAGGTGGTCATAATGCCTGGTCAGTGTATGGTGTAACATATGACTATAAACTCATGAATATATCCAAATGAGGGGAAAATGAGATCTTTACCAATCTCAAAATAACTACTCTGTACCACCACGGTGAGCAGAAAAGCATCTCAGATTGCTTAATGATATCGATTTTTAAGAACATGCAATAACAGGAAAAAAACACTTTGAATTCCACTTCCTGTCAGCCAACAACAGGAATCTGAGGCAACGGTTGGCACTGAACCTAGACAGTCGATGATCTGAAAAAAGATCAGATGATGTTTATATACTGTCTATATATATATAAAAAAAAAAAACGTTCAGCCTGTATTGATTCGAGATATTGTGGAGGCTAGCTTCACACTTCAGGCGTATTAATGATTAATGATGTCCGTTTTCATATCTGCAGTGCTGAAAATAGCTTTTATACAAGATCCCCAGTTTCTCGACCCGTATTTCGTTCAATTTTGGTGCGTGTTTAATCTGCAAAGCAAATGGCTTCAACAGCTGCAGGCCGCGGACTTAATCAACTGTTGAAATTTCTTTCTGAGAGGAGCCTCTATTCCACCCACTAAAGAGCAACCAGAGTGACAGACATGCCAACCACCTGTCAGACACACACACACACACACACACACACACACAGATGGAGGTGAAAGAGAGATGAACTTCCAGTCCATCTACCTTCCATGATTTGGCTGGAGTGTTGTAGGAGGTAGAGGAAGTGGCGCTCTAATTGGACACGTCTGTCTCGGTCTCTGCTCTGGACTCAGCTGGCCGGAGCATGATGAGAGCCAGGAGAAGGGCACAGTATTATTTTTAAGACAGAAAACCACTGAAAGGGAGTAATAACACTCGTAAGATTACACCTGGCTTGGCTTTACTCTCACTCCAGAGCTATCACTCTGTCTCTCAAGCTCTTTCTCTTTCTCTTGTACTCTTTGAGGACACGCTGTAGTATTGGGCTGGATTTCTCTTAAAAGAAATCTGCCAGGATTGGTTAGAAAGGATCTGGGTCTGTAAATGAACCTGAACTAATGATGTCCTGAAAGTACGGTGGTCCGGGAAAAGCCATCGCATGAGGCTGTGGCTGAATTCAGACACAGGCAAAAGTTTGATATTTGAGCCTTATATTTCAGCACAACTATGTGAGAATATTTCAACTGCAAAGATTATGCTGATTAGGATTCAGTTTAACAAACAAGCTTTTTAAAGCTATCTCAAACCAAAGTGTTTTTTTCCTCATGTAGTCAATGTCATGAGTTAAATAAAGTATAGCTGCATGTCATAGCAAAACAGATACCTTTAAATCAGTTCATTTTTCTTTTCACTTTTGGTGGTAATTTGACTTTAACTTAACTTTTAGTTTTTAAGAAATACAGATAAATTTTTTATTACATTTATATTTATGTGTATAGCGCTTTTAACATTGTCTCAAAGCAGCTTTATACAGATAAAGCAGTGATAAAAGCATGTATGCATTTGTTTCTTTTAATTGCAAGTTTGTCCATAATGAGTGAACAGTGGCGACTATGGAAAGGAAAAATTTCCTGAGATGGCATGAGGAAGCAACCTAATTGAGAGAAATCACATTTAAAAAGGAACCCATCCTCATCTGGGGGGCACCGAATGTCCATTCATTACAGTTCCATCATTGTTCAGGGTCTTTACTCTGGATAAGTGCGTCTGCCAAATGGCGTAGTTGTTAAGGTGTGCAGTGTAAAAGCAACCTGTGGTCCTGAGCCATTGTAGTAGACTGTTGAGATTAACCACGTCCAAAATACATCCTCTAAGATCCAGAATCTCATGGATCCCCAGGCCGTTGATGCAAAATCTTCCCCAGGTGCACTGAGTGGCCTTCATACAAAAGAGAACTAAATCCAGAGGCAGGGCACCTGAAGGGAGGGATTTCAGTTCCGGAAATCTTCTTTTAGACACAAATATATTTGGGGTATATTGAGGGTATAACATCATAAGCCACTATACCATTATATATGGACAAAAAAATTGAGACATTGGACTTTTCCAGCCACATGTTTTTCCTCCCAAAACTACATTTTCACTGCACTTGAACTAGGAGACCCAAATCTGTTCCAGCATGACAATGTGCAAAAAACGAGCTATATGAATATACAGAATAGTTTACATGGGTTGAAGTGGAAAATTCTGAGTGGCCTGCTATAGAGCTCTGATCTCAACCCTACCGAACACTTCTGGGATGATTGGAATGCTGACTGCATCCCAGAACTTCTTCTATATATAAAGACAAAAGTTTGTGTGGGGTGAGAGGTTCTGACACACACATATATATATATCCACACATGCTGTTTTGACTCTCAAGGTTTCTTCCTCATCTAAAGGGAGTTTTTCAGGCTACAGGTTGCCACAGGTTTGCTAATTGGGGATCAATACACTTATTTAAATTTTTGTTCTAGAATTCTTACATTCTGTATAAATGAACTTGGTTCTGTTTTCTAAAAATGTAAACAAACTAGTAGTTTTATGTAAGCTATTATGACCCTGACCAGGCAGCTACTAAGGATGCAAGTTCAAATACAAGCTCTTTGTCCTGTAAGCTTCATATCTTTCTATTCATACTTATGCAAGAATCAAACTATTGCATGTGAGACATTTGACTTCTTGTTGAACCCTGGGATATTGAGTGTGTGAAAAAGATGAAAGCAGCCTGAGTATGCATTATGTTCCGTTATTCATTTGATTAGTACCAGCACATATCTAGTTTTGGTCCATTAGTTTTGGTAGATCTTTTTTGTATTGCAAATATCTATATTTATTCATACACCGGCGATATAAATAAAGCTCTTGAGTTCCTAAATTTGCATCTATATTGCATAGTGCAGTTCTCCTTGAAACTAAAGATGTTTCTGGTGTATGAACATTACAAAGTCTGCTTCTATTTGGAATCTTATCTGAAAGCCTTTTGGGACTGTGGGTGGGGCAGGGGGTATTAATGTTTGGCTTCAAACATGCCATCAATTACAATTAGCCTTTCCCTCATTAATGTGTTTGTTTTTCCCCTGGTATTTCACAGTTGTCAAAATAAATACCCAACGATATTGTTTACTCATCCACTAGATTCGGTATTTAGCGTCCAAAGAAGCGAGCCGTCAAAAAGTCAGGAAGACACGGCAGGTGTTAAAGCGAAGGCACTTTTTTCTAAATGCATCTTGTCAAAGTTTGGATCATCTCTGCACAGTTACTTTGTCCAATTTTAGGACGCTTCTGTCAAGTTCTTGTGCGCGTTCGCCAGACGACGCAGTGAGTAGGAGTTATTGTACACCTCTTGACACCTCTGTGCCAAATTACAGCAGAACCCCTTTTATTTGGCCCATTTTCAAGCTAAACTTAACCATAGTTGGCTCTCTGTCATGGCGTAAAAGCAGACAAGATGTACTTTTTTTTACTGCACTCTTTCGCTTTGAAGGAACTGTGCATGGATGAGCACTTTTTTTTTCTCCTCTAAATTTCTTATTGGGTCTTATATTTGTAAACTTGCACATCCCCTTTGTGGTTTCTGATGTGCCATTTATTATGTATTCATTGTTGATTTTTTTAATGAATGAATTAATGAATGAATGAATAAATCATTTGTTTATTTAGTTTAGCTCTAATGTTTATTCAGTGGCACTTGGATCAGTCATTGCACATCTCTAAGTTTATAAGCTGCTGTCTTTATATCCAGTCACTTCTTCCTTAACTGATGATGTGAGTTTGGAGTTCTCCAATGATCATGTTCTCCAGATAAATGTGACTTGAACACGTGATCGTATTTTCCTTTTTTTTAGGAAAAGCAGATTTCTGCTAGAACGTTAACTGCAAGCGTGTGCTGGGATAGTGTAGGATTCTGTGATTTCTCTGTATACTGTGCATATGCAGCTCAGGTGGTGGTCCAGCAGTATCCCATGTTCTGAACGCCACTGTCCAGGTTCAGTTCCTGAGCAAGAAACCCGTCCTGCAACTGTGGGCTTTTAGAAGACAATCCCAAGTCTGGTAAAAATGTGAGAAAATGGCCTTCAACATAAAACCTGTGGGAACAGACGGAAAACAACAACAAGAACAGCAACATGCACAGCTTATATCAGGAAACTTGTTGCGGTGTTCAGTATCTGGTTCAATTTAAAACTTTGCTCTCACTGTTGTTATCAGGGCGTTTGACAAAACACTCTTTCAGGTCCACGCTTCATGCATTTATCTCATGCGCTAGAGCTCCAGACACATAATTTCAGACTCAAACCCTAAAAACACCCCCTCTAGTTTTAACAAAAGCTTAAAGCATTGTAATTCACGAGGGTTTGACTGGGACCGATATACAGTAAATATGGATGTTCAGTTTCTAGATCTATCTATCTATCTATCTATCTATCTATCTATCTATCTATCTATCTATCTATCTATCTATCTATCTATCTATCTATCTATCTATCTATCAGGGCTGTCAATCGAATAAATATTTGTTCGATTGAGTAATCGCATGAATGTCATGAGTTAACTCGTGATTAATCACAACTTAATCACACATTTATATCTGTTCTAAATGTACCTTAAATTAATACTTTTCAAGTTTTTAATACTCTATAACAGGGGTCACCAGCCTTTTTGAAACTGAGAGCTACTTCTTGGGTACCATTAATGTGAAGGACTACCAGTTTGATACACACAGTTTTCAGTTTGATCTGAAATAACAAATTTGCTCAATTTACCTTTTATTATATGTTATTATTAATAATTAATGATATTCATCTATGTGAAGACACTGATCATGCTAATGATTTCTCATAAGTATCAACAATGATTTATCAAAGTAGGAAACAGCTATTTTTAGAAAAGGCCCGCGGGCTACTCATGTGGTCCTTGCGGGCTACCTGGTGCCCCCTGCTCTATAATCATGTACATGGACAAAAATGGAAGCTTGATGTAAATGTATGTTTTGTATTAGTGAAACCAAACTCGACATAAAGCATGAAGAACACATTTTCTTGTAAATGTTTTAAAGTAATTATGATGTTTTCAATTACGTAACTCATCAGGACACCAAACGGAACTTATGTTTCCACACGGACGGTTTTAATTGCCGGATCATGGTGTTTTTTGGTGCTTGATTCGAGACTTTTTTGTAAATATTGTCAGACAGAAATGCACGCGTAATTAATGTGTTAATTTTTACATCTATCTATCTATCGATCTGTCTGTCTGTCTGTCTGTCTGTCTGTCTGTCTGTCTGTCTGTCTGGTTATATGCCTATATGTCTGTATGAAGAGGTAACCATTTATAGAGAGCAGTTACAATGTCATAGTGTATATATTATATAGTTACACCTCAGTGAGCATGCTGTCCTTTAGTGATAAAAAAAAAAAAAAAAAAACCTCAGGCCTCGTGAAAGTAAATTAGAGATTTGTTCGCTTAGTTCCTTCATTCGTCTGTTCATTCCTTCATTCGTCCGTTCATTCATTCATTCATTCATTCATTCAATTTGTTAAGGTTGCATTGGATTCAGAGCCTTACAGAACTACAGGGGACAAGCCACACAGTCAGGCTTATTATGTCGTGTTCACTATCATCACATGTGATTGAAAGGCATCTGACTGGAAGCACTTATTATTTACGTCGAGTAACAATTATGTTATATTGAACGTCTGCATGATAATTGAACACTAACGATGCATGATTATTTTTTTCCGCAATGTAAATTTGATATAAAGTGGGTTTATATAATACACTTTCCTATCATTGTTTCTGCTTTTAATAAGAAACTAGTATGTATTAGTGAGTATTTTTTATTTAAACACTACATTAAACCTTTAACAGAACAGGATATTTGGAATTGTATACACATAAATCCCCTGCCTTGACTCTAAGAGAATCTTTGGCATGTTGTAGAAAGAAACAGCGGCAGAAGGATAAGAGGCGAATTCCTCCTGTTTTTCACTGCAGCTGTGATCCGAACATGCTGTATATCCTAAAACTCATCAGTTTTCTCTTCTTTCATCTCTCTGTCTTGGTGAAGGGCGAGGCGAGTCAGTGGCAACGTTTAAAGGCAGCGAGTTCTTCAGCTACAACCTGTCCCAGACGCCCATCCAGAGCAGCTCGGACGATATCACGATGTCGTTCCGTACGGTCCAGCGCAACGGCCTGCTGCTGCACACAGGAAAGGGGGCCGATTATGTCAATCTGTCGCTGAAAAGCGGCGCCGTGTGCCTCATCATCAACCTGGGCTCAGGCGCCTTTGAGGCCCTGGTGGAGCCGACCGACGGCAAGTTCAACGACAACGTCTGGCATGCCGTGCGCATCGCCCGCAACCTGCGCCAGGTATCAGACTCGGAGATGTTTCACATAAACATTTCACAATTACAGACACTTCCCTATATCATCTGCATAACTACTTTTTTTTGCAGGTTAGCTTGCTTGCTAGCATTAAGATGGAAGCTCAAAAAAACTATAGATGTTACATCTACAGGTCAGAGGGCAAAAATACATATAATAACACACACACATACACACTGAAGAGACAGTATATATATATATATATATATATATATATATATATATATATATATATATATATATATATATATATATATATATATATATATACATATATATATATATATATATACATACTGTATGTACCATTCAGTCCGCATGTCATTGTTACTTTGTATATAAGTGTGAAGAAACCAGTCACGATCCTAAAGTTTGTGGCTAGAAAAGTGTACAGTACATGAATAATCTGACACTAAGGTCGCTCAGATGTAGAAATTAGAAAACATATCAATAAACAACACACAAACACACACACACAGACATAGACACACACATATAACTGGAACGTTAATCTAGCTATGCTAACAAATCGTAGCCATGGTTCATAGCTACGTTTATGTAGGGAGGGTAATTGGTTTTTGTATAGTGACACTAACTAGATATTTGGACACTTTGGAAGCATGACTGAGACCACATATTCAGTCAGACATGTTTTTCATGAAAATTGGATACTTCCCATAAAAAATGAGTGACTGGTGGTCTAAAACTGGCAACCAGTCATAAATCAATTATATCAATTCTGTCCTCGATGCCTATTCATTTTTCATGTTCAGTCTTCTAGTTTTTTTCTTTTTTGGGATGTCAATGACGGCAACAAGGAATCGAAACAGAGAACAGGATTCAGAGCCGCGTGGTGTTCCAGGCATAGCTGCACACACACAGTGGTTTCCGACATTTATCACCATCCATGTTCAAACTTCCAACGCAGTGCAGCTGTTGTCCACAGTAGGTTGTCTTTTGCACAGACATTCAAGCAAGCATGTGTGTGTGTGTACGAGTGTGTGTCTTGATCACATACTGTAGCTCCATAGCCAGACGGAGGTTCATGGCTGGAGCTGCGTTGTGTGAGATCAAGACGGACTGCGTGAGGTCTTGGTTTAATTGGGATCAGATGGCCTCGCAGGTGCACCAGTTCAGCAAGACTACGGGCTGTTTTGGATGGTGTACACATAATGGCAAAAGCCCATAGAGGTGTGAGGGTAAAGGAGGTAATAGCTAAAGCTGCTCCTAGAAACTGTCTTAATTCATGGACCAACCTGAGAAACCTTGCATAAAGGTAAACGTACACACATCCTTCTCCCAAATAGAAGTACAGAAACTCATGTTTTAAAAGAAGTTTGGGCTCTGACATGTACTTAACTAAAAGCAGCCATTACTACTACCTGTTTTAGTGTCACGCTGGAAACTGGACCACATCATATTAATATATAAATACAAAAGAATTTCACATTTTGTAAACTTAAAAATGTGTCCAGGTTGAACAACTACCATATAGAACATAAGCAGACAAAGATAATGATGATCATGTGATCAGGAATGTCTCTGTTTTAAGTCATGTTTACATAACTGACTCCTTCTGTCTCATCCACGTTAACCATATACTACTTGTTGCCTTTTGACCAATGGTGTAACCGGTGCTACTGTGACCACGTATGTTACCACGTCTGCGATATTATCATGGGCAGCAAGTTAGAATAAAGAGCAAAAGTGTAATTCTGCGTGAAACTGGACAGATCTGCCACAGAGACGTTTGACATGAAAAATGTTTTACATACGCCGATGTCGTTGGAGGTGCGGAATAACTTGTGCATGAGGATTGTTGGAGAACAATCCACATGATCTCACTTCTACACCAACCCCGATAGCCAGATTTAACTCCTGCGGACTTCACCCTCTTCCCGAAGATGAAAATCCAACTCGTGGTTTTGACACTGTTGTGGTGATCCGGCACGAATCGCAAAAAATGCTTGACATGCTTTAAAAAGAAGATTTCCAGGACACATTCCAGAAGTGACTTTAACACTGAGTTTATAACATTGTATTGTTGTGCAAGGGGACTATTTTGAAGGTGATGGTGTGATAAATAAAGTACTTTTTTATAAACAGATGTTTTTTTGATACCACCTTGTTTATGTGCAAAAAAAAAAAAAAAAAAAAAAAAATTACAAAATTATGTCAGTCACTTAGAATGCAAAAACCAGGCTTGTGCAAAATAATGCAAGCCGGCCATGTAGGTGAGTGACGGACATTACGATTAAGTAAACACCATGCAATCTGTGGGTAGTTGAGGGTTTTAAGGGCTTTCAAGGTTGGGGGTTCAAGCCATGGTATCACCAAGCAGCCACTCTTGGGGCCCCTTACCCTTTCTGTTTAAGGGGTGCTGCATCATGGCTAACCCCAGCTTTCTAACATCACTGGGATATGCGAAGAAAGAATTGTACTGTGCTGTAAAGTACATATGACATTTATGAAGCACCTTTCTTAAATGTAGAATTAAAGAGCACAACATGCCACATCGTGAATAACATTATAATGGCCACAGCAGTTTATAAGTCCTTTTTTTATCCTGCCTTTTGTTTTTCACATGCTTTTCTGCTTTGGCCAGTGGCCGCTCGTGTTTTTCGTATTTTTTGAGTTGAGTTTTGAGTTTTGAAGTTGATCTTAAAAGGCATACTGAAATGGGCCTCCCTTGTATAAAATTGCACCAGACGCACATTAAGGTGCATTATGGGTGTCCTGCTGACCTGAATCACCCTGGATAATATGAAATTTCAGGATGTTTAAAAAGTGGCCCCCACACAGCGAGGCTACACATAATATTGCGTATGTGTGTGCGCTCGTGTGTGTTTGTACGCATTTACTTAAATCCCAGCTAAAAGTGGTTGACTATGATTGAAGTGGCTTCATGCATGTTCGGCTTGTGCCTCTCTGTTTTGTCTCCGTGATTGCTGAAGAATAATCCTGTAAATATGCTCCAATTACGCTTGCAAATATAGTCATTTGCATTCAGCCAGCCTTCCATGAAGTGCCTGAGGGTGGGGGCGGTGGAGGGGGTCGGGGTAGTAGTTGCTCTTGTTCATTTAGCCTAACCTAAGAAGAAAAACACTCAATAACCACCTTGATAAAGATTTTTTTTTTTCGCCTCGCTTGATGGAAGCCTGCGCGACACTAATTTTCCACAACGTGTTTGTCTTGATTGAATGTTTTTAGCCTGATCATTATTCGTCATCGACTATATGATGGAGCACAGCCCCGAGCAGTCTGTCACGCGCCCGTGCTGATTAGCCTCCCATCTGATTGTTGTAACCTTTAGCTTGAGTCACTTACAGAGCTGGAGTATTTTGCGCATCTGATAATGCCTAGTAACATTTCGGTGTTTTCGCCCGCGCGCGCCGCCGCTACAGCGTTTCCCTGACCCGAGTGGTGTCAAGCTGACATTTCCCTTCGACTGTGTACGCTGATTGTCTTTTTTGTTTTACTCATTTACCAGAAACATCTGCAGAATGTTTCAGCACCGCTGACATTTCTCCGAGACGCCGCACGCCATCGCTGCTTTTGCCGGCTTCTCTGGCTCGACCCTCCTGCCCTTCCTCTCACCATTTTGCTGTCAATGATTCATTCAACTCTCTTTCTTTTTTCTTTTTAGCTCTCCCACTACTAACACAAAAGCTGTAAAAGGTAGATTTGTCATTGTTTATTGTCCTAAAGTCCTTTTAACATTAGTTATTTTGTGGCGTGTGAATCATTTTGACATTGTCCGGAAATAGAAAATTAGCCTATTAATAAAACTGATATCTAATCTCTCGGACGGCAAAGAAATGATTTATTAATGAAATTACACAGATGATCATTATTGAGTATTTCTGTGTCAACTGTTATTACATTTATTTTTTTAATATATATTTTAGGGACGTTTTAATATGCTTTATAATTTGCTTATATATATATATATATATATATATATATATATATATATATATATATATATATATATATAAAATTATTATAATTTTTTTATTCATCCTTTCTGTTTTAAACTAACTGCACTATATTAGAGCTCTACTTTGGTTCGGCTTTTTTTCTTTTCTTTTTCATTAAACCTAAGAGTAAATAGAAGCCCACGAAAATGAACACACGAGATAAGATCGCCTTCATTTTTCAAGATTGAAAGATTTTTCTGGCATTTGCTCTTTTCTCTTTCTCTCTTTCTCTCTCTCTCTCTCTCTCTCTCTCTCTCTGTCTTTTGAAATATCATTCATAATCATGTCTTTACGATGCCTACATGATTATTCGCATATTATAAAGAAAATGATTATTCCTACAGTATTTAATACATGACGTTTTAATCACATGGCATGCGGCAGAAATGTGATGTAGTGGACTTTGTTCAAATGATCAGTGCAATCAGCTAATTATTCTGTTAAACAGAAACAGAAATAATGCCTGTGAAGAAAAATTCTCCAATGCAATATACTAATATCGGCATATACAATTATA
Organism: Silurus meridionalis; assembly: GCF_014805685.1. Taxonomy (NCBI): domain Eukaryota; kingdom Metazoa; phylum Chordata; class Actinopteri; order Siluriformes; family Siluridae; genus Silurus; species Silurus meridionalis. The sequence goes on from NC_060898.1 coordinate 18,659,260, forward strand.
CTTTTAAGTTTTTATATGATTTTTGTATTTATTTTATTTCAGATTATATGCCGTTTTTAAGCAGCATAATATTGTACTAGCATGTAGTGGAGGTAAAGAGAGTTTCTGATAGGGTGATGAACGTGAAGCTGGAAGTTGAAGGGTTGATGATAAATGTCATCAGTGCTTATGCTCCACAAGTGGGTTGTGAGAAGAAAAAATTCTGGAGTGAGTTAGATGAAGAGGTAGAAGGTGTACCTAGGAATGAAAGATTGCTGATTGGGGCAGACGTTAATGGGCATATAGGTGAAGGGAACAGAGGTGATGATGAGGTGATGGGTAGGTATGGTCTGAAGGGGAGGAATGTGGAAGGGCAGATGGTGGTAGATTTTGGGAAAAGGATGGAAATGAAAGTGGTGAACGCTTATTTTCAGAAGTAGGAGGATCATAGGGTGACGTATAAGAGTGGAGCAAGGTGCACACAGGTGGACTATGTTCTATGTAGGAGATGCAACCTGAAGGAGATTGGAGACTGTAAGGTGTTGGCAGGGGGACAGTGTAGCTAGACAGCATCAGATGGTGGTCTGTAGAATGTTTTTTGAGGTATAGAAGAAGAAGAGGAGGAAAGTAAGGGCTGAAAGAAGAATAAGATGGTGGAAACTAAAGGAGGAAGACTGTAGTGTGAGATTCAGGGAAGAGGTCAGACAGGGGTTTGGTGGTGGTGAGGCGGTGCTGGATGATTGGGCAACTACTGGAGAAGTGATAAGAGAGACAGCTAGAAAAGTACTTGGTGTGACATCTGGTCGGCAAAACAGAAAAAGAATTGGAATCGACAGAGAAATGAGAAAAGTAGGCTGGAGTACAAGAAGATGAGGTGAAGAGCAGGTGAAGAGGGATGTGGCGAAAGCCAAGGAAAAGGCATATGTGAAGTTGGACACTAAGGAAGGAGAAAAGGATTTGTAGCGATTGGCTAAGCAGAGAGACCGAGCTGGAACGGATGTGCTGCATTTTGAGCAGCTGATGAAGGAGGAACAATGAGAGAGAGAGAAGGTTGGATGGTGTGGAGATGAGGAAGCAGGAAGTGAATAGGATTAGGAAGGAGGAAGTGAGAGTAGCGATTAAGAGGTGGAGGAGTGGAAAGTCAGTTGGACCAGATGACATACCGGTAGAAGCATGGAGATGTTTAGGAGAGATGGCAGTGGAGTTTGTAACAAGATTGTTTAACAGGATTTTGGAAGGTGAGAGGATGCCTGAGGAATGGAGAAGGAGTGTGCTGGTACCGATCTTTAAGAACAAGGGAGATGTGCAGAGGAGTTGTGGTATTGTATGAGGAAGTCAGGTGTGGCAGAGAAGTATGTGAGGGTGGTGCAGGACATGTATGAGGACAGTGTGACAGCAGTGAAGTGTGCAGTAGGAACGCCAGACTGGCTTAAGGTAGAGGTTGTACTGCATCAAGGATCCGCTCTGAGCCCTTTCCTGTTTGCAGTGGTGATGGACAAGTTGACGGACGAGGTCAGGCAGGACTCTCCATGGACTATGATGTTTGTGGATGTCAGTAGGAGTAAGACAGAGTACATTGTGATTTGTGGTGAGAGTAGGGAGCAGGTTGAGAAGAGCCTGGAGAGGTGGAGTGCAGCTGGAGAGAAGGGAATGAAAGTCAGTAGGAGTAAGACAGAGTACATGTGTGTGAATGAGAGGGAGGGCAGTGGAGTGGTGCGGTTGCAGGGAGAAGATGTGGAGAAGGTGGAGAAGTTCAGGTACCTGGGATCAACAGTGCAAAGTAATGGAGAGTGTGTTAGAAAAGTGATGAAAAGAGTGCAGGCAGGGTGGAGTGGGTGGAGAAGAGTGGCAGGAGTGATTTGTGATAGAAGAGTATCTGCAAGAGTAAAAGGTAAAGTTTATAGGACTGTGGTGAGACCTGCGATGTTGTATGGTTTATAGACAGTGGCATTGAGTAAAAGACAGGAGGTGGAGCTCGAGGTAGCAGAGCTGATAATGTTGAGGTTGGGAGTGACAATGATGGACAGGATTAGAAATGAGTTTATTAGAGGGACAGAGCAGGTAGGCCCCTAATGGGAGCAACCGGAAGAAGAAGAAGAAGTAGAAGAAGAAGAAGTAGAAGAAGAAGAAGTAGAAGAAGAAGAAGATGAATCTTGTACTAGCATAGCTGCCACAAACACACAGACACACACAGACACACACACACACACACAGACACACACACACACACACACACACACACACATACATATACACACAAAACAACACACCCCCTTTCACTCTTTCTTCTGCTTTAAGACTGCATTTCCCAGCTGATTTAGCCCGTGTTAAAGGAAATCATCTTGAAGATTGGCAAGTTCTTAGCTGTCGATATTAGATATGAGATTCTACAAAAACATGTAGCTACAGAGAGCTGTATGACTTTGTGCCACTCCTTTTTAATGAGTTGTGTCACACTCCAAGGTTGTGGATTTTACACGAAGTTGGAAATTTGTTTTTTTAAAAAGGCCATAAAAATTGAGAAATAATACAGTCCACCCAGGCATAAAATTCCTTAATTATTTGGTCTAGTTGCTGGGAAATGTGGCTGAGATCTGGCAACCTGGCATTTCCACTCCACCGAGATCATTTTGTAGTTAGCAAGGATACTGCTTTTGTTAATTAGTCATTAAAAATATAATTTTATAGTATCCAAAAAATTGCTGAATGTTTAAATAAAGTAAAAATGGAAACCAAATGCACATTAGGCATATTTTGCTTTATTGTTTTATATCATATAAAAGTTTGATGGCCCCGCCATCAATTCATATTTTATCTACTGTATCTCTATTTTAACTCAAGTACATGGTTTGTGTACTTTAGAAACCACTGGTGGCTCAGCAATCAAAAGGTTAGAAATCTAAATTGTATACGATAATAAACAATAAAGCTAAATTATACAGAAAGAATACAGCTTTTGTTGTTTAATCATTTTTAATCTAATTGTATTTATTATTACTATTATAATTATAATAACTGGTGAAGGTTTAAATCAATCAAAAATGGAAACCAAATGCACAAAATTTATATTGTATTAATTTTTAGAAAAAATAAAATAATAAAATGTTTTATTGCTGACCTATAATTCACTTATTATATATAATATTTTTTTCCTTTCCTATATATAAAAACACTAGATATGTGTATTGTAATATAGTTTTCATACAGCTTGTTGTGTCTCAGATAATTCTTGTATAAGAAGTGAAATAGGAGCATGAGGCTTTCATCTTCTGAATAGTTATTAAGCCATCACAGTGCTGCACTTTCTTTTAAAGTTCAGATTAAAGCAAACATTTCTGTTTTTCTTCACAATTCGAAGGTTGAAACTTCTCGGCTTCATGAACATGAGACAGAAGAGCTTGAAATGCAACAGATACAATTAACCAAGCTTGCACTAAATACTGTTCATATCAACCTTTGTGCCATTCACAACCACATACGCCTTTACATTAGTGCATTGATGTATCAGGAGGCCGTGGATAATGAGATAAATAAATCCAATTTTTTTTTTTTCCCGCCCAAGTTAGCTGGACGAATTCATACCAGCGACACACGAAATAAAATTTAAAAAACATACAAAAATGTGGAGAAAGAAATTCTCCCGCTCTTTATTATTCTGTTTGTGTAGCTTGGCACATCTCTCTGTGGTTTACCTTGCTGGCTCTGGTTATTGCTTGCTTTGTCTATTTATTGGTTTTGATATTTTCATTTTGGATGCATTGGTTCACTTCCAACCTCAGCTCATAGTCAATTCAGCTGAGTTTGCGTACAGCTGTGTGATCTGAACAGGACAAATGGCACAATAAATGCAGTCAGATCCATAAGCATTACAGGTTTTTGGTGCTTTCGCCCATGTATTTCACCAACATTTATGAGTGATGCAACTGATACAATATAGGGCCAAAATTATTTTTTTTGCAGTAATTTCTGGTCTGTCACTGCAGTGTAACCACAAAGTTGGAAGCACACAATTGTTTAGGATGTTTTTGAATGTAGTAGCATTTAATTTTTCCCTTTATTTGAACTAGGAGGCTCCTGAACCCGTGCACAAAGCCAGTTTTTATAAATATATAGACATGGGTTGGAGTGGAAGATCCTGCTATAGAGCTGTGATCTCAACTGAACCCTTTTTTTGCACCCCAAGCCTCCTCACCCTATGTCAGTTCCTGACTTTACTAATACCTTTGTGGAACATTAAATAGGGACTAAATGTGGAATGGGATTTAAAAAAACAAAAACAAAAAAAAACAGCAATACAAATCGTATGGTCAGGTTTCCACATACTTTTAGCTGTAATTCGATGGGTTTAACAAAAGTTATGCATTATCTGTTTTTTATGCCAGTTTTATATGCAGTACTTCCATTATTACAGTTTTAAAAGTAATTGGAAAAACTAACATAATTAGTCAGAAAGTGACTATAACAGCAGCTCGGTTAAATAATGCCATCTATAATTGAAATCACAGGTTTGTATAAATGCATTAATAGTATTATTAGTGAGTTTCATTTGCATTTAATGAAGAAATGGCAACATTTTCAGTCATTTGCTCACCACAGAAAAGTGGACTTTCAAGTCAAGTCAAGAGGCTTTTTATTGCCATTGCTACTATCCACAGTGGTGCACAGTACAGTGTAAAAATAAGGCCAACGTTCCTTCAGAACCCTGGTGCTACACTAAACAACATAAAGCTACAACACACAACATAAAGCTAAACAAAGTGCAAAGTGCATTTCACTCTGTGGCACCTTGTGGCTGGTCAGGGAACCACTTTATTTAATAGCTGTAAATGTAAGCAATCAAAGGAACTTGTCTCATTGACTTTTTACAACATTAAATGTGATCACATAGTTATAGTAATAATGAAACACTTTCTGACACTTTTACAGGAAAATAATAAAAAAAATTTGTCAGGTCGCAGCACATCACACTGTTGTCAAATGTCTTGTTTGTTATAAAAGAGATGGTCATAGCGACTAAACTTTGATTCGTTTCAGCTTAAGACCTCCACAGGTCATGGTGCATGCAATGCGATTGTGTGTACACTTTTTAGGCCTCAAGCTTTAGGAACTTGAATTTGATTAGTTCTCCACACTGTAGGCATGCAGATTTTAGTTTAAGTACCATCACATAATTAGTGTTTTAAAGCAAATTATTGTGGCTGGAATCCACATGTTGTTTTTGTTTAATGCATTGAACAGTTCTACTGTGCCTCAGATTCCACAATATGGTGTTCTGCAGCACATCCACTACAAGGTTGTTTAATCTGGGATGCTTCTCTGCCCAACATAGTTAAAAAGAGTGCATATTTGCGTTAATGTGGCCCTCTGAGCCAGTCTGGTCATTTCCTTCTGACCTCTCTTTATTAACACGTTGTTTTCCATCACAGAACTGACACTTACTGAGGGTTTTTTGCACATTCTATGGAAACACTAGAGAAATGAATAGTTTTTAAACCAGTCCAACAACCATACCACAGATCACATTTTCACCTATTCAGATAAAATGAACATTGACTGAAGCTCTTTATCTACAATAAATGTATGCATTGCACATTGATGTGTGTTTATGCATAATTATTTTGCACCTACAGTTTCTGTTCTTAACGCACTGCCACTGCATGAACGAGGTGCTACACGTTAGTGTTCTCACTGTCGCTGTTCATACCGCTGTGATTCTTTCCATCTCGTCCCTGCATCTTTCTCATCCCGACACATGGGCATATTAGGGGCTTTATTTCCAGGACTGAGCGGACGCGGTGATAAATTCGTGACATTAGTGTCGTGTCAGCACGTCTGGGCCAGCGGTGTGTCCTTTTTTGGAGGTCACTAATGCCATCTGGATGCGTTTCTCCCTTCGCTTGTCACAATCGAGTACAGGCAAGCTAATTAGTGCAGCCATATAGAAGACAGTTAGTTCAGATCCTCGAGGTTTTTTTTTTCTTCCAATCTCCAATGTTATTTACAGATCTATCCGTATATTCATGCAAAGGAAATCGTGACAGATGTATCTGGCTCGGATTCAAGATCCGACTTGGCCCATTTACAGTGCTAAAATTGTTTTCCTGTCTTCTGCAGGATAAATTATGTTTAACAGTGTCTGTTCTACCCGAAACATTTTGTCCATCCTTTGATACAACCGAGGTCCATCTTACGTCACGCACGTCACCTATAATTAACCACTCTGACTCTCAGCATGGCATCAAACTATTTTTGTTCGTAATGCTTTCGGCCGAAATCTCCTGCAAACAGGGGGAAACGATCTTAACGGATCAACACTAAGATTGTTGTATACTAGCAACCAAATTGCTGTTTCACTCTGCCTTTTTTTTCCAACATAGACACCTTACATCACTTTGCTGACTCACTCAGCACATATTTTATAAATATCTTTTCCACCTACGTCTCCTCCTAAACACTAACTAGTGAACACTAACTAACACACACGCATTAACCCACCTTCATGCAAATCTACGAAACAACATCAGACCGGAATGGATTCTGCCTTATATGGATATAAAAGCAAACAGGAAATGGGTTATGATCCCTATTGTTGCATTTGTTTTTTTCCTCTCCATTCTTTTTTTTTTGTGTCCCTCTGCCTTCTCTTTCTCTCTGTCAATATTTTTTTGTTGTATATTTTTGTCTCTCTCCCTCTTCTGTATATCAAATTGTCCTCTTTTCATTTCTCTCTTTCATGCTTTGTTGTTTTCTTTCTCTTTCTATGCCTAACATCTGTCTGTTGTATTACTATTTTTCGCTTTCTGGTCATCTTTGTGTGTTTTGCTCATTCTGCTGTTTTTCTTGTTTTGTATTTCTGTATTTTTTTCTGACTGTTTCTTATTCTGACTCTTTCTCTATATATATTTGTGTCCATCTTTATTCCTCTTTCCAACAATATTTATTTTCTTCTGTTTTTTTTTCAAAATTCTGTTTCTTTTCGTCTGTCTGTTTTCCTCTTCCCATTTTATTTCTCTCTAACAATTTCCTGTTTGTCAATTCCCTCACTATTGGTCTCAATCTTTATTTCTCATCCTTATGTCTGTCTGTTTCTTTCTCTGCCTCTTTTCCTCTCCACTATAATTCCTGATCACTGTTTCCTTTGCCTTTATAACTGTCTCGGTATTTCTTCTTCGTTTTATCCCTGTATTTCCTTTCGCACATCTTTCAATTTCTCTACCGTCTCTTTTTATCTATCCCTCTTAAATCATTGTCACGGTCTCCCTTCATGTATTCTTTATATCATTCTTGACTTCTTTCTCCATCCATTTCTCCCTATCTCTATCTCCATCTCTTTGCCTCTATTTTTTCTCTGTCTCTCTATATCTCACTATTTCTCTCTCTCTCTCTTTTTTTGCTCTGACCTTTCGGTGCACTCTCAGGTCACCATATCTGTGGACGGCTTGCTGACGACTACAGGCTACACTCAGGAGGACTACACCATGCTGGGTTCAGATGACTTCTTCTATGTGGGAGGCAGTCCAAACACGGCTGACCTTCCTGGCTCTCCGGTCAGCAACAACTTCATGGGCTGCCTGAAAGACGTGAGTACAGCCTCAGTAACTAATAACCAGCAATAACAAATAATCACCCTGTTATAATAATAATAATAATAATCCTGTAGTGTATAAATTGATAAGTAGGTGACTAATAGAAAAGATCAGGTATACACACAATATTTATGCAAATATATCGTTTAGCAATATCCAAGAAAAAAAGATATTAGTCATGTTTGTTTTTAGGTTGTTTATCCTCCATCTTTCCGAGATGGTTCAAGAACACAAGGATGAATTTGAAGATTTATATGGAAGTAAAATTTGTAAAGCTGACCGCAAAAAATATGAATGTATGTGCATGATGTATGTGATGAAAATAGCATAATGCAATTTTAATTCAAGATGGTATGAGGAAGAAACCTTGAAAGGAACCAGACTTCAAAAGGGAATCCGTTCACATCTGGGTGACACCCAATGTTCGTTCATTGTACGAGGGGCCTTTAGGTCAGAGCAGGATTTTTTTTTTAAATAAAAGAACAAATTTCAAGAAGTGGAAACTGCTACATACACTTATCCCATCTAATGCCTTTAAAGATTCGGCATAAAAACTTACTTCCTGGTTTGACATGAATTTCTTTATTGTTTTGTTTTCTACCTGTTTCCTGTATTCTGTTTTATCAGTTTTTTACTGATAAACACTTGGATTCAAAATTATTCATGGCCATTACAGCCTCGAGGCAATGCAGAAAGCTGTTGATATTAATAACAGTCTAAGTCTATCTTCCTGGTTCTTGAGTTTAACCCTAAACTGTAACCAAATGGATCTTTAGGCTGGTCATGTACAGTAGATCCTCAGTTTCCGAATAAACCTTCATTCAGAAATAGGGCATCAGGATACTGTTGATCAGGCAGGTCGAAAAGAAGAAGGAGACATGATCATTGGTATCTTAGAAGCATGTGTCGATAGAGAGAGAGAGAGAGAGAGAGAGAGAGAGAGAGAGAAATATTTTGTGTAAATATTAAATTAAATCAATGTTTTTTATATTTCATACAATTATAAGTATTTTATCTATTATAACTGTATTACTATTATTCATTTCTATATGTATTCATTATTTCTGTATTACATTTATTTTTATATGTATTCATTTATTTCATTGTATTTTGTATTGATTATTTATTTTGTCTATTTCTTTTATTCACTATTGCTCTCTAATACCAGTCTAATAGCAAAGAAATAGTTTGCATAGTTAGATATGTGGGCAAAGTGATTTGCATTCTTTGAGCGATAGATAGATAGATGGATAGATGGATAGATAGATAGATAGATAGATAGATAGATAGATAGATAGATAGATAGATAGATAGATAGACAGACAGACAGACAGACAGACAGACAGACAGACAGACAGACAGACAGACAGACTGGCATTAAACCCAGGCCTTCTTTAACAGCACTAAATGTGTGGATAAATCTGGCCTCATTTAAACAGCTTGCTCCTCTTTTAACTCTGGCCCTGAAACTCATCCAGCTGGTCCGGGCCTCATTACGGAAGAGTGAGTCGAGGAAGCATATGTGAGAAAGACAGCGATTTGGAAAGTGTCTAAACTCCAGGCCATAAAGGATAATACTCAACAAGCTTACACTGATAAGCTTAGTAATTCACCTCCCATCCGTCCTCACCCTCTGTTCCTTTTATCTGCCCTTTTCCCATTTTCCTCCGTTCCGAGCACTATTTGTCCGCTCCCGAGCGTGTCCCTTATTTATGTCATGTCCATAGCGTTGAAGTTTTCGGCTTTACTTTGCTGACAGCCAAATTAAAAATTGATTTCCTCTGGAGATTCCAGTTTGACTGGGTTGAGCTCTCCGTCTCTGTCTCGTTGACCCCCAAGGCTGTATTAATCACTCCTCAATTCTAACTGCTCAACCATAAAGCCCATACAGCAGCCCTGTTTATTCCCAAACACAAAGGACAGCAGAACTTCAGCACAGGTAAAGACATTAATATGGTTACATTAAACGTGAAACCTGCAATCGGGTAGAAATGCAAATGATTCAGATAATGGACTGGATCAATATTAGTACCCTTGGGTTAAAAAGGAACAAGGGATATTTTGAGCTTAATGTTTGACATACGTGCATAAACTCAAGATTTTGTTAAGAGCAATTCAAGAATCATAATCACTGGCTGTAGCATGAGATCAAAACAAAGGCAGGACACATTAAGTAAGGCATGATTTTGTTTACTGCATACTGTAAGTAAATATGGAGTCTGTAATTAAACCAACTATTGGCCAGCAATTACAGTGTTTCATTTATCAATGAATGACAGTTTAGAGTTATTGCTTGTACATTGTCTCCCTCACTAGCCTCCTGTTTCATCTCTTTCTATCTTTCCTTCTCAACAACTAACAAAAAAATTTAATAAAATAATGTTCATTCAGATTTTAACCGTGTTGTGCTATAAAACAGGGATAAACAGTAAAACATGCCTTAGAGACAGAGAATCCGAGAACAATTTTCAGGGTTTAGCAAAGTACAAATGAACACTATCAGGTAGCAAACAGGTGGCGGGGAATGGGCGGAGCCAGATCTAGATCAGAAACAAGAGCAGATTGGAAAGGAATAGTGATGACAAAAGATCGATGAACTACTCAACGATGAACTACTCAATTCTGTTTCCTGTACATAACCTACGGAGATTTTGCGAAGCTTCACTCATGCACATACAGTAGGAAATAAACAAATCTCTGTTTGAAGCTACTTGTTCCTTTGACTCACATTAAAGATGAACAAATCATTAATGAACGATCAATCACTGGAACGCAAACAAATACACGATATGAACTTGAAACAACAGGACATCACATGCATTTTCTATACAGAATTCGTTGAATGTTTTTCAACAATAAAAATGATAGTTTCCTAATTGATATTTTCTGAAGTCTCTGAAGAGATCAGCAGCTCTGCTTCTCGCTCTGTAATGTCTAACATGCCTGAAATAGTTGGACATTCTCCAATATTTTTAGATGAAAATGATTAGAACTTGGCTTCAAATCCCATTTTATGCGATTATTTTTTTAAATGGATGTTTGTGGTCGTTATTTTGTTGATCTGTTTTAACCTTGTGACAGAGACAACTATATTTTTGAAATTTGAAATATCCCATCCTTTTAAAAGGTGTCAATCATTTTCATCTTGTTTGTGTTTGTTCTAACTTGAAGCTTTCTAACACAGTTGGGCTGATTGGTTTAGGCCGTGGCAATTTGGGATTGGCAGCTTTAACATGCCTTTTAGGACACAGACGAGTTGCCGGGCTTTGTGAAGCCACCGCTCGTAATTGCATTTTCTCATGTTCTCTCTCCTTGAGCTGGCACCTTTTATTCGGCTTCTACCTCTGCTTTTATTCTTCTGTCACAGGCACTGACAGGTAATGTAGTGGGCTTGTGTTATTTCCAGAGACACTCAAGTTCACACCCAGCAACAAAACGCCAGTCTTCATCATAGAACAGAGGCTCATGTAAAAATGAAAAGCATGTTATTCTGCGTCTGGCCGAGGCTGTTTCCTCACCTGGCCAAAGAAATAGCGTGGACACCTGAGAGAAACCTCTCTGGCGCTAATACACAAATCCTACTGTCACAGTTACGAACCTACATGAGTTGCATAAGACTTATTGTGGATTTAGCATTATTTTATGGTTACATAGTTGCATATTAAAATTATCATAATTATAAAAAAAATAATAATAATATGGGAAAGGAGGTTTTTTTGTAACATAAATGCTCTAAAAATGTGTGAAAGTTTAATTTGACACAGATCATTTTTAAACTAAAATATTTAATAATAAAGAAAATCATCCAACTACTCTGCAAACACATATACCTGCTTGCCAATATGTACTGAAAACATAAAAACACAAACATATCGCAGGTTAATATGCAAATAAACAAGCTAGCATAAAACAACATTTTATAGCTTATTATATACACATTAGTCTACTCCCCCACATGAGATTGCAGCTTTTTGAAATATTGTGACAGAAATGACAACATAAATGTCAGACTTGTTACATCTGCTCTTCCAACAAACTATATCGTACAGAAAAAGAAATATTAATTAATTGGGAACATTTTAAACGATTTTAAAAACCCTGAATATCCCTCCCAAGTCATTCTTGGTGGAAGCACCTTTTTGCCCTTATTATTTTTGCATCATGTCTGTGTGAATAAGTCTCTATTAACTTCACACTTCTAGATTTTGGAATTTTTATCAACTTTTCTTTGTAAAAAAAAAGTTCAAGAAGTTCCTTTAATTTGTAAGGTGGATATCCTGTGTACGTTTTTTTTTAGGCCGTTAGGTCATTCCATTGATTTTTGATGGGATTGAGGCCTGGGCTCTGTCTGGGACATTCCAGGACTCTTTAATTATCCCTTTTTGAAGCCATGTTTTTGTTGATTTTGATGTGTGCTTTTGATAATTAAATATATATATATATATATATATTCAGACGGTCCCCAAGTTACGATGGTTCGACTTAACGATTTTTTGTTCACACGATGACACTAACAATATGACAAAATTGTGAAAATATTTAAAATTTCGCACAGCAGGCAAACATAGCACTATGTGCTCAACACACTACTTGTGAACCGCCACTCTTCCATGCACCCGCTTCCATATACATATATACTATAATGTTGATCAATTATGGTACTGTAAATTGCTCTGGTTTTCCTCAATTTTGTATATATATATTTTTTATTAAGAGCAAATTACTGTACTCCTGGGTAGGCTAGGCCATGTCTCCGCTTACAGTATATCTCGAACGATATTTTTAAATTGTGATGGGGTCACCAGAATGCCAAACATTATACGTAAAAGATTTCCTGCATATATGTCATAAATAATTGTATAAAGCAGAGGTGTTTCTAGATTTGAAAGAAAAACACATGGAATGTTAATATGAGTCTGTGGTATATATTTGGGATGAATTTATTTCTACATCTCCAAACACAAGCTAGACATAACGTATAACTGCGAAAACACAATTGTACACCGTACAGCGTACACCTCAGTGATGTCACACAATTGAGCATATGTTGGTACAGCATATTTTTTTTACATCATCTGCTACTTTCAGACATCTTTCAGTATATAACTTTCCACATGCTTCCCATGTGAAGAAAAGATTCAGCATTTTTTTCTTTGGTTTGTTGTTTAGCTGAAACCACATGGCTGAGTACACTGAGCTCCTAAAGTGATTCAGAATAGTGTTGTACTGACGTCTTCTCAATTAGACAGCAAGCTACATGAGATGAGAAATAGCTGTTGTAGTTGAGTCATGCTTTTAACAGCTTGTGCCGCAACCACGGCTAAATGTACAGTATGTGTGCTGTCTGGGCATTTTCAAACAGTTCTGATCGCTATTCACAAGGTGTTGAAGAATGACATTAAATTCATTATCATCTGGGCAGTAATTTGTTTGTAAAATTAAAAGTGTTTTTACTTTTAATTAGCATTTTAATTACATGTGTATATCATGATTTATTACCATCAGAATTTAGCGAACATAGTGATATAAAAAGTTTTGCTATCACCCAGCACATTGTATAGTTTCAAGCCCATTGTGAGTAAGAAGAACAATGACCCTGTGATGTGCCTCTCCAGCTCAGATAGCTTCTTCATATTCATTCCCATGGTTCTGTTATTGAAGAAACCATAAGGCGTTCAATGACAATAAAACAAGATCCATCGCCTGGGAGGAAATCCTGCTTTGTATTCCTGTGCAGATCTGGCTGCTATATTTATGTAATTTACTCATGCGTGTGGGCACTTAAGGAGAAACCGAGTATTTACTGAGTCTGAACGCTAGCCCCTCAGGCATCTATCAGCCAAAAATTGTCTTTAACATTGGAAAGCATGCTACGAAATTTCGACATCCTGTCATTGTGGATGTAGCGGACTAAAAAACATCCTGTTCTCTCTCTCTCCTTCAGGTGGTCTACACTAATAATGAGTTTAGACTGGAGCTTTCTCGGCTGGCCGAGCTGCGGGACCCTAAAGTGGCCCTACACGGTGACCTGACCTTCCGCTGTGAGGATGTGGCTGCCCTTGATCCGATCAGCTTCGATACATCGGCTGCCTTCATCAGCCTGCCTCACTGGAGCGGAAAGAAAACCGGATCAATCTCTTTTGACTTTCGCACCACAGAGCCCAACGGCCTGCTGCTGTTCAGTCACGGGCACATGCAAGGTTCACGCGAGCACAGACCCAGGGTTGATTTTTTCGCCATGGAACTGCTGGACGGCTTCCTGTACCTCCTAATGGACATGGGCTCAGGCAGTGTTAAATTAAAGTCCAGTAACAAGAAGGTGAACAATGGCGAGTGGTGTCATGTGGACTTCCAGCGAGAAGGACGCAAAGGTAAGACGCAGCACTGGTTACAGGAAACATGGCCTGCTGCTAGTACTGAACCAAACATTATACTGTATATAAATATAGTTTTCTCGAATACCAAGGCTCAAAAACATCCTACTTCCTGCTTCTTTTTCAGAAATCGCAGGGAAGCTTCTTCAAAATCTAGTTTAGATTATTTAATTTTTTTTGCTCACATAGCAATCGTATGCTATCACCTTGTGACCGTGATACCACCTGCATAGCCAATAAAAAGTCCTCACTACAGCATGCTCATGCTGTTCCTATTCTCGTCTTGCCAGGGAGTAGAGCAAGGCAGATTAAAAAATCTGACTATAGCACTATAATCCTAGGATTTTTGCTAATCTCGGTATTGCTTTTGTTAAATCTGCACTGTCAGATAGAGACTGCTGATGCATGCTCAGAGTGACAATAATTGTAATATCTGACTCATTTTTCGCCACAGCCGACTGTATCACTGAACAAGAAGCAGTATATTGTTCGATTTGGCTCAGAGCAGCATGGGCGGTGCAGGCTCAGAGTAACTAATCCTATTACCCTAAACATGTCCATAAACTTGAGTCTGTTCAGTGGATCGGCTTAATTGATTTGGTTCAATTAAAAGATTTGTTCAAGCTGAAATGTACAGTCTGACCATGCAGCCATACAGTGATTTTACATTTACACTTACAGCATTTAGCAGCCGTCCTTATCCAGAGAAGTTTACAAATGTGCTTTGAATCTCTATCAATGAATAAATCAACACTGGTTCACTAGATTACTGAAAACTCTGTTGAGAGAAATTAAAACACACTTTTTTTTTATATAAACAAAGACATAAAACAAACAGGGACAAATCCTTTGTAAACAAGTGAACAAACATGATTGGTTGTCATCATACTGTAGATCTAAAATATTTAATTAGATACATTTCCAGTGCTATAGTGTTACACTGATCAGGCATTACATTGTGTTGGTCTCCCTTTTTACTACCAAAAGAGTCCTGACCCATCGAGTATTAACAACATTTACTTCTTCAGCAATTTAAACTACATTAGCTTCTCTGTTGGTCTGCCTTCGCTTCCCCACATACATCATGACCCATGACCCTGTCACCGGTTCACCACTGTTCCTTCCTTGGACCACTTTTGATAGATACTGATTACTGCAGACTGGAAACATCCCGCAAGAGCTGCAGATTTGGAAATGGATCAGTACTTGAACTTGTGTCAAACTCAATCAAATCCTCACACTTGCCCATTATTTCCTGCTTTTAACACGTCAATTTTGAAGACAATTTACTTGCTGCCTAATAATGAAGAGATTATCAGTGTTATTCACTTCACCACCCATAATGTTATAATGTCATAATTTTATGCCTGATCGGTATATATAGAATTGTCTGCTCCTCCATTAGTGGAGTGATTTACCCCTTTTTTTTTTGGTTAGCTACTGCACCAACTGTGTGGGTATCCCCTGCAACGGGGCAAAAGACCTGGTCAAACTGGTCATTGCCAAGAATCTGAGCCAGTGCCCATGTTCTATCTTCATTCTCTGGATTTTTGCAGGGAAGTGAAAGGCTTTCACACGATCTTATACCATAAACAGGGTTTTAGAGTTTTAAAATATCCCATAATAATAATAAAATGGTTTCAAATCGCCATATGTACCAGCGCAAGACTGGGGATAAAATGTTACACTTGAGATTGACGTTTTTATTTATTTATTTGTATCTTGCCCATTGCTATGGCCAGATGAATCTGTGAATTGAATTTGTTATCAGTCACATGCAGGGTCTGCATTGGGGAGCAGAGTTCAAACATGTCACACTGTGACCAAACCCAGGATTCCTGCCAAAGATACCAATGCCACGATATTTTAAAATACCTATTAAATCTGTCTGCAGATGTGCAGATGCCAATGTTCCTAGACAAGCTCTGTGTCCAATAAGGGCTCTCAAGGGTTATGCGAAAGTGATGGCCAGCTGGTGGACCAACTGTTTATGCATCGGGGAGCACCATAAGGAGCCTCACTTGTTTAACACATTGGTTGAAGAAAGGGGTTGTGCCTGCATACTTGAATATGGGTCAAGAGGTGGCTTCTTCTTTCAAATGCCATTTAACTTGTAGTGTGAATAAGGCACTTATAGATTTATGCATAATGTAAAATTTAAAAATAAAGCTCAGTGTCTTACTTCATTGTACAATTTGGCTGTACTTTCGTTATAGCCCATGTGGTTTGGGGCAGTCCCCAAACTTAGTGGAATATAGTCAATAAGTTAATATCAATATGAGCACATGAGTGATTTTTATCCTCCCTCAGTAGAATACCAGCAATTCTAATCTCTATAAAGCTATAATAATGATATTGGCACTGCTTATGAGTGCTGCTTGTTGCCTTACACATCCTTGTGATGACTTCTGGTATATGACCTCCACTGCTGCTCTAGTGGTCTGGAAAGAAAGGAAGTAGAACAAATACTTATGTACACGGTTCTATTAATGCCAGACCACCGGGGTCATTCATGCTGATGAGAATGCCTAGGTGATCAATGGGAGATAATAAGGCTCTTTATAAAAAGTCTGTGTGGTCATGGTTACAAGGTGACAAAATGTCGAACCTTAACCACCACCAGTTCTGAAGTATAGGGTACCTGTGTAGGGCCATGATCATTGACAATTTTTTGCAAGAAATACAAAAGAGAAACTCCACCAGCTCTGAAGGAAACGTCTTGGTGGTTTGGAACAAAAGAGAACAAGCTTATGTATGTTACTGAGGTCTAAATATAAGGTGTGTGATCACGGTTATGCTCACATGGTAATGACTTGATGAAACAGGTAATCCTGCATATGAAATAAAACCCTCTTCTGAAGTTTCACATTGGTTTCATGTATAAACTTCCAAACTTACCAAACTCTTAGGTGAAAAAGAGTGTAAATGCATGCATTATCCACTGATTAATCCATTTCTAATGCTTCTCTTCCTCTAGTCTTAGCCACAGACGGTCCACCCACGAACTGTCTGATGTATATTGTACATAGTGCATTTATATTAAATTTTTCCATTTCATAATTTGGCAGACGCTTTTATTCCGAGCAACTTACAAAAAAAAAAAACACGCGCCCGAAGCTACAATTATGAAAAGTACCTGATCAAACTGTAAAGGTTCATAACCTCAAAGACTTCAGTCCAGCTAATGACGGTTCATGCAAGTTTTAGAGTGGTCTAGTCGGCAACTAAAAAGCACCAGTTCAAAATTTCACTAAGTGCATGAACTCCTAAAAAAAAAAAATTATAATAATAAAAAAACCTGGTCATATATAGAACATTTAATGAGGAACATTGTAGACAAATAAAGTTTTCTCCCAAATATTGTCGGATAAATACTTATAGATGCTTGTAAATGGTCCCAGGCACTCATGGGAACAACTCAAAGCCTTTCTAGTTAAAGTCTGTCAAGGTCTATGCAGCACAATGTACCAGTTATTTTCACTCTGAGGGGGAAACAACATGTTAAACACCATAAAAGTTATCTTTTTGGAGAAAAATCTAGTCACTGGGTTAAAACCCATTTGCAACAGAATTCTGTATTTAAGGATATCCATCGAGCCTGAATACTTGAGTATGTATACAGGATCAATTCTGGGTTTGATTTCACACCAACAAAATACTTTCCGCTCTTTGAATCGATTGTGCAGTTTTACATGTCACTCCTGCTATTAAAATCCTTTAGGAGATGAGAGCTACACACTGGCACTGTCCTTATTAATGCTTATTAATTTGATGCACTGTATTATTTATTTCATTAGTGTTTTTATTGATCGATGCTGACAAAAAGGGCTCAGCTGAGCCTTTTTATACGGAAGAATCCAGCATTCACTGTATATAAGTATAGACAGTTTGAGGTTTTTAAAGCTTGTTATTCGACGCCTTGCCCTGGAAGTCTGTGGCTTTCACACTGGGTAAGATCCAAACTTAGGAAACACAGACCACTGCATGATGGAAGAGGCTGTGTTTTTTTTTTTTTTTTATATTATATGGATTAAAGGCTTAAATTTAATTGAATTTTTAAGATATTGAATTTTAGACTTTTTGGCTACTTCTAACGTGGCGTCTGTATTAATAAATCTGTGATCTGTGAATCTGGTAAAAACTTATCTCACAATACAAACACTGACTTAAACTCAGGATATCATTAGTTATTGAATCTAGCTTGTGGGGAAAACAAATTCTTCAAAGAACAGGAAATGGTTAAAAAACAGTAAGTACATACAGTATGAGATCACGAAACGCAGAGATCATAAAGCTTCAACTTGATACTTGATACTAAGAATTGACCGACTATGAAAAAATATGTGGTGTTTTATATTAATTTTAGAATAGATAGGTTGATGAATGTGTTTTCAAGATTGGGATCGGGTTGGAATATGGATTGAAGATTTGGGCCTGCTATTTCACAGGTTATAATTCGACCGAAACTAATTAATCTTTTTTTATTTATTTATAATAATTCCACAGAAAAAATCTTAAATAATCAAGCAACACAATATTTCAAAGATGATCATTTTATGATGAAGCTGCTATAACAAGTGTTATAAAGCTCTAATATGCATCAGAAGGATGTTGATATAGGGCTAAAACACAGCACTTTTGCTCTGATGCCAGTTTAGACAATACTTACAGCAAACATTTATAGCACTTGGCAGATGCCCTCATCCAGAGCGACTTACATTTATCTCATTCGTACAACTGAGCAGCTAGGTTAAGGGCCTTGCTCAGGGTTCTAGGAATAGCAGCTTGGTGTGGCTGAGATTTAAACTCATGACATTCGGATCTAAAGATCAATGCCTTAATGAATAAGCCGCCACCTCCCATAACAGGTCACAAGTTCTGATTTTTGGGTTAACCACTAATTCCTCCCTTCTTCCATCTTCCACCTCCAGGTTCCATCTCAGTGAACGGCCGGAGCATGCCCTTCTCGACTAACGAGGGCAGCGAGATCCTGGACTTGGATGGTGAGATGTACCTTGGCGGTCTACCCGAGGAAAGCAAGGCCCTTCCTCTGCCCCCCGAGGTGTGGACAGCGTCTCTGCGGTTAGGCTTTGTGGGCTGCATGCGGGACATGTTTGTGGACGGGCGGAGCCGGGACCTGCGGCGTCTGGCTGAGCTGCAGAGTGCAGCAGGTGTCAGTGTGTCCTGCACGCGTGAGACTCACAGGCGCTGCGGCACCGAGCCCTGTGTCCACGGCGGCCACTGCCACGAAGGCTGGAATCGCCACATATGCGACTGCACAGGCACCGGATATCTGGGTCCAAACTGCGAAACTGGTGAGGGTGGAGAAGCTTCAGGCTGGAGGGGCCGTGGGAAGAGGGAGATTTGAAGCATTGCACTGCATTGTACTGTTTGTGATCTGAGCAGAAATGAGTAATGCCGCATGAGCCACGAAGCTTACAGCAATGCAATCGGTGACACAAATTCACTTCGCCCTTTGTTTGTGCTCTGGCAGTGCTGTGCGATTTCTAACTCACTTCTGCCATCTGTTGTTTGTAAGTGGAATATCAACGAGAGAAACTATTAATGGGTGTTTAATGGAGACAAAAGGTGCAAAGTAGTGGAAAAAAGCCAAATAGCGGCCCTGTTCTTATAGAATAAGGTCATAATCGTCTACAAGCTTGCAAGAATGATAGTTCAGTGTACATTTTGGGGATTATATATTAAAGGAATGATCAGTATTGTGAATTATTAGTAGTAACTATGGTAGAATCAAATCATATACAGTCTTACATTGGTCACATTCGTTATAGATATGTGTGTAAAAAATGTCAATTTTTTTTAATAGATTGTTTAATAAATGTGGAATAGATTTGATATATTATAGTTTATTATTATAGTATTATATAAAGAAAAATAAATAAACCTTTATTTTATATAGCACCTTTAAAAGTTACGTCAAAGCGCTTTCCAAACATAAAAGTATAAAAAAATAGATGAAATAATAACAATAATAATACAATATCACAGATTCATCAAGAAATCACCTGAGAACCATCCTGAAAAAGCTGGATTTAAGAGCAGATTTAAAAAAACACTAAAATATTCAGCCTGTCTAATCTCAAGCCTTGGTGTGTCATCATGTATCACCATGGCCTTATAGATAAACATACAAAGAAAACACCTTTTTTTTTGTTGATGTTATACTTGCATTAGCACTGACAAAAAAGTATTGATCTCTCTCTCTCTCTCTCTCTCTCTCTCTCTCTCTCTCTCTCTCTCTCTCTATATATATATATATATATATATATATATATATATATATGATGAAAAGAAATACAACATTTAGCTAAAAAAAAAAAACCCAATAGAGTCGATACAGTATTATATATGAAACAACAGCAAGCCAAGCTAAACGCCTAACAAGGCGACATGCGTCAAAGTGTTCCGATATGACAGAACATTGCACGTTCGTATGCTGCCAGCCAGCTGCTTGCTTCTACCTGTGACAATTACACCCTCGTCTCTGCACGTTCCTATTCCTGTTATATTCAGGCACAACTGAAGCATATTTCAGGTGATGTTATAAAATAAATTATACACTCCTGTTTTAACCAATGTTTCATTCCAGATTGGCTCAGTAAAGCTCAATGTAATACATTTTTTATTCACTATACACATGCAAAGAAAAAACACTCCACTACTGTGTTCAGATCACATCGTACCACATGCTGTCACGCGAATGGGTTCGGATTGTGCAGCCTGCAGATGTAAAGTGCAAGCAATCATACTTAAGCCTTATTCTGAGCATTCGGTGCATGAGTCTGGTATCCTGGAAAAGTTTCCAGTTTGATGGATATTTTTTCTTGCGTGTGATCCCCGATGCACTGTGTCACACTTGTTTTAATAGTGTATTATCATGAATGAAAGACAAAAAAAAGAAATGAGTGCTTGTTGTTTCTCCTGTGCAGAGTCCACAGTGCTGAGCTACGATGGCAGCATGTTTCTGAAGGTGCTCATGCCTCGTGCCATGCACACGGAAGCTGAGGACGTCTCACTGCGCTTCATGTCCCAGAGGGCTTACGGACTGCTCATGGCCACCACCTCCTCAGAGTCCGCCGACACCCTGCGCCTGGAGCTGGACGGGGGAAAAGTCAAACTTACCGTCAACTTAGGTAACCTTCGAACCCCTGACCCTGCCAATGCCTGCTCTTTTGGTCCAAAGGCGGGAACAGTGTTGAGGGTTAAGTCAGCAGGTGGCACTGTTTGTTATCAAAGTGGGGTTCTGTAGTTCTCAGAAACTCATCCTACTGTACCTCTTCTTCTCTTCTCTTCTCTTCTCTTCTCTTCTCTTCTTCTCTTCTTCTTCTTTTTTCATCTCATGTTATTTTCTTGTCTCACATTCTCTTCTTTCTCTTTTTCTTCTCAAGTATCTTAATCGCTTGTCCTTTTTACTCTTCTTTTCCTTTTTCCCTATTTTCTTTTTTTCCTCTTCTCTTCTCTTCTCTCTCTCTTCTCTTCTCTTGTCTTCTCTTCTCTTCTCTACCTTTTTCTCATGTTATCCTCTCATCTCATGTTCTCTGCTCTGCTTATCTTATCTTTCTCTTCTTTCTCTTCTCTTCTTCTTCTCTTCTCTTCTCTTCTCTTCTCTTCTCTTCTCTTCTCTTCACTTCTTTTCACCCTTATTCTCTTCTCTTCTCTTCTCTTCTCTTCTCTTCATTTTTTCCTCTCATGTTCTTTTCTTGTCTCACATTCTCTTCTCTTCTCTTTTTCCTCTCAAGTATTTTAATCACTTGTCCTTTTTACTCTTCTTTTCCTTTTTCCCTATTTTCTTTCTCTTCTCTTCTCTTCTCTTCTCTTCTCTTCTCTTCTCTTCTCTTCTCTTCTCTTCTCTTCTCTTCTCTTCTCCTCTACTCTCCTCTTCACTCCTCTCCTCTCAGCATAGCTTTCACTCCATCCCTGCAGCCTTCAATGGCTATCGTGTCTGCAGCTCTGGAGCAGACAGCCAGGAGACCAGCTCACTTACAGGATTTAGCGTAGTGGATAACAAGCCTTTGAACTGTCAAATCCAGCGATGTTATTTAAAATCCCCAACCCCCATCCCCTACTGCCCACCTGCCCTGAACCCCACTGTCCCACAAGGTGTGACTGATGCTCTATCTGCTGCAACTCTATACCCACTCAGTGTAAATGCATGAAAGTTTAGTAAAGCACGCCAAGACAAAGACTTCATATCCATCCTGCTAAAAGCACGGTGCAGTTAATTTCATTTCAATACACATTTTAATCTTATATACATAACATTCTGGCCCTGACACCTCTCATAAAAATATCTTATTCAGTGTAGCATATCCCAGTTAGGCTCTTATTCCAATTACTCAAACCCATGGGAAAATAGATTGCATATGCCTTCAATAAGCCAAAAATGGAAAGCATGAAAACATCTTAAATATTTGATGCGGCTCCAGCGTTTGTGTGAATTTGCGGCGTGTGGCAGGGGGGTTGAAGTGTAGACGACATGCATCGCTCAGCCTCGGGCTGGAAATTGAGATGTCCCAATTAGAGGATTTATGCTCCATTTCATCCAGAGCTGCCACTGTTTTCTACCATAACATGGCAATTAGGAAAAAAGAAAGATTTTTTTCAGGAGCAAAGTCACATTTGGACACTTAAATACCTTTACATGTATAATTTCGTTACCCCAGCTTTTTTATAGCCATGTTTTTTTTTAATATATGGATTATCATAAACAAGATTTTGACATTTTTCCCCTGAAGAAAAAAGACCATGATTGCTTGACTGGCTTTTTGTGTGGCATTATTGGAAATGTATTCAAAACATGTACTGTACGTTATCTATAAATCCATATGTCTTTTTCAGAGATGATACTTTTGAGAGAGAGAATATGGATTTTAGAATTGCTAGCGTATAAACTTGAAAATGCCTGTTTTAGTCTGATGGCTCACTGATAATACAAAAGCTGCAAGAATAGGGAGATACTTTCTAGAATTGTAGCGCTTTATATTGCATTATTGTACGGTGGCCGAGAAGTACCAAACACATTAACAAATGCAAAAACAAAATAACAAATGCAAAAACAAAATATCAAATCCGAAAGCAAAATAGCAAATCTCGAAAACACAACGACAAATCAGACACACCGGAAAAGGTAGGTATAGTTTGTGAATGGAAACACTTACCGATGATTGGACGAGACACCTGTCATTCACGATACACAGGAAGTATAAAATCTTATAACTTTGTTTCTTGTACATGTGTAAAGTTCTCCGTTTACTTTAAACTATTTTAATTTCTAACAGTGCACCTTTAAATATAAGAAAATAACAGAAGTAAACACTGGCAAGAAAGGAGAAACTGTTGTACTTCCTGAGTATCTTGAATGACAGGTGTCTCCTCCAATGATGGGTAAGTTTCCATTCACAAACTATACCTACCTTTTCGGTTTGTCTGAATTGTCGTTGTATTTTTGGATTTGTTAATTTGTTTTCGGATTTGTTAATGTGTTTTGCACTTCTCGGCCACCATAGCATTGTTTCAGTGTTAGAACAATAACAGTGCTCTTACAGTAAAATCCTAGCTAGTATTGCCTGATTAGCTTGGTTGACCTAGCTTGCTATCTGGATGCATTCTTATTTGTAATGAAAAATGAAACAAAGCTTTGGAGGTAGAAGCTTAAAAAAAAAAAGCTACAGTTTCTGTTAAATTGGGCGTAAATTATTCCCATTTTGACATTTGATGTATTTCGACCAGCATTTTGTTCTATATACAGGTAGTCTCCGACTTACGATGCGGTACTATTTTCCCAGAAAAGAAGTCAAGACATGGCCTAGCCTTACCAGAGGTCTTAAAGAAAAGTGATCATTATGGGGTTAATACTTTATTAAGTCAAAAAGCTTGTGGACGCTTTTTTAACATGTTGTTCACATTAAGTTAATTTATTTACTGTTATAATTCCCTCCACTCTCCTGGGAAAATGTTCCACTAGATTTTAAAGTGTGCTTGTGGAGATTTGTGTTTATTCAGCCACAAGGGTGTTAGTAAAGTCAGGTCCTGATATAGGTGAGGTGGGTGAGGTGAGGTGAGGTGAGGTGAGAGGCCTGGGGTGCAGTGCTTTAATTCATCCCAAATGTGTTTAATAGGGTTGAGCTCAGGGCTCTATAGCAGGCCTCTCGAGATCTTTCACTCCAACCCATGTAAAGCATATCTTCATGGGGCTTACGTTGTGCACATGGGCATTGTTTTGCTGGAACATAAAAGCAGCACATTTCACCTGGTCTGTGAGTGGTCCTTATAGGATTACACATAAAACAGGGTTTTATTTCTCGTTTTCTTTTAGAGGGAATTGTGTCAAGATTCCTGTTCATGGTAAATTTCAGTCTTGCAGTAAATGGAATGGATAGCGATAAGATGAAAAAAAAAACACTTAAGTATTCGCTTGTTCACTGCATTTACACGTCTATCATGCAGCTCACCATTATAGCTGGAATAATAGGGATCTTACCCAGAGCCATTACAGAAAACAAATTGTGTGTGCTTGGATATGTGTGTAGGTGGGTGGGATATGTGTGTAGCAGGTCAGTGATGCTGGTCCCTGGCTGTCTGTGCTCACTCTTCTGTAGTGGTTGACAGCTGGAGAGCTCACCACAGCCAAAAGTGCTTTTGCTATTTATATGAATCCACACTGCTACCTTCATGTCAATATTAAATGCTTGTTTTTCTGTAACTTACCTCTTTTTTTTTTTAGCAATAAGGAAGGATTTCTAGATTGGCTGAAACATTCTTCAAAGACTACTACATTTAGCAAAGTATAAAACTTATTTTACAAATGAATTCCTTTTGGATAAGAAAAACATTGCAGAAAAGAAAAAAAATATATAACACATTGTCACACTTGGCTGTTGGTGCAGGCTGCCCCTTTCTTCCCCTTTGGCTCCACCCATTCCAGGAGACTCTGAAAGCCGTCGTCTCGCCAAGTATCTTCTGCTGTTCATCTGAGCTAGTGTACATCAAATCTGTCTGGGAAAAAGCCAGTAATGCACACATACACTGAGTTACTACAATATCTACAATCATAATAGTAAATTCACCTACCATATCCGAGGTGGTATAAAAAGGTTTCGAGAGTAGATCTGTTTACAAGGAAGTACTTTATTTATCTACGTTTACACATTAGCATCTTCAAAATAGTCCCCCTTGCACAGCATTACAGCAATCCCAGTGGTTCTGCCTCTTCTGGAATGTGTCCTGGTAGCCTTCTTTTCGCCGCCTGTAAAGCACCTTCTGCTATTCACAACGGATCTGTGTAAAACGGTAAAACCTTCATCTTCAGGAAGAGGGCGAAGTCTGCAGGAGCCAAATTGGGCAAGTAGGGTGGGTGGGATCATCTTGTTTCTGGTGGGAAACTCATGCATTAGGAGAGCTCAGGAACAGTGTTTTAAATTGCTGTCCACGATGAAATCGTGGACTTGGTAACGCACGTGGTCAGAATAGCACCAGCTGCACAGCTCCCGATGTACACAGGACGATGTGTTTTGGCACACTGACGTATGAAGTTCGGTGCTCCCTGTGACTGTACATGCAGCCTTTTGCTGCCATCTGTTGGCATATTACAAAAGTAAACTTAAACCGTTTTGACTGACCAGATATTGTTTGGCTGGAGGATCAGATTTTAGCATTGAATTGTGTTTATTTTAATGATCTCGGCTGAGTTTTAAAACAGTCAACTCATCAAATCTAGAGTATGTCATCAACATCCTCGGCTGAATAAAAAGCTGTCACTGATGAAGGAGTAGATAAAGTAGGTCACATTGCTTCACATAATCAGTTATAGCAGTAGTGGAACTGATCCGCTACCATAATAATATTTGGTCAGCGATATTCCGTTTCCCTTTATAGTACAAGATACAACAAATTGTACTTAACACTTATTTTCTTAGTAGTCATGTGTGTACGTTAATCAAAACAAAACCACATCACACAGCGCAGCAAATCTGATTTACATTTAGTGACGCCTACAAAATTCAAAGGCAGAAAGAATGGTGATTAATCGTTAAACAGAAATCAATACTTACCCCCAAACACAAACACAAATACTTCTGCTTTCATTTAGTATCATTTCTATTGAAGAGTTAGCGCTATTCGGATTGGGGTTGCGTTCTTTCAACACATTAATAGGAAAAGGCAGATAATATTGAATGAATACAAAGATTTGACCTTAAGAACGTATTTGGTATTAAAGTCGCAGCAATTCATCTGCTTTTAAATTGCATTCAGTAAATTTTACATTGGTGAGTTTCCTTCTATTCAAATGTATACAAACTCTTCAGGATACCCTTAGAATACAAATTAGCTTGATATCACATTGTGTACAAATTTATGCAAGAAAAGACCTTATAATATGTAATAAAATGATTTCATATCCAGCTTGATAAATGAGTCCTATTGCTCAGTAATGGTATTTGTTTACACACACACACACACACACACACACACACACACACACACACACACATATATATATATATATATATATATATATATATATATATATATATATATATATATATATATATATATATATATTTATAAAGTTCTGGCGACACTCTGAAGGTTGATGAACACATGTCTCAGGTGTCACAGGCAGAACGTCACGTTGCCGATCATGACGTGGACTTTCTGAGCTCCTGTGTCCGTGGGTGTGGAGTTGTGTGAAAGGGGCAGGGTTGACTCTCGGCTTGTCCCCGGATGGTGTGCTTCATGCAATGCTGTTTTCTTGTCTGCAGATTATACCTTGAAGGATGTCTTTCTTTCTTTCTTTCTTTTTTTTTTTAATTACGATTTTGCAACCTTCGTTTGTTTCCTTTTCTTAATCTCACCATCTCACTCTCTCTCTCCACCAGATTGTATCGGGATAGACTGTAACCTTAGTAAGTGTTCTCTTTTTTTCAATACAAGAAATGCTTCTTTTGAAAAAAGTCTGTTTTTACAATTCTGTTTCTCTTCTCTCACTTTTTAATCCTCTCTTTCACTATCACTCTCAGTTTTTTTCTTTCCAAAATATTAACCTTGCTTTTCCAATCTGTCTGTCTGTATCTCTCTGCCCCTCCCTCCGTCTTCTCACACATCCCCGCTCTGTCGCTCAAACACTGCACCTTTGGCCGAGTTTGATAGTCGGTGAGGGAGGAGTGTGAACCGCTGAAGTGTTTCAAATTAGGCACAACCATCCATTTAACACTTCCCTTTTATAGCAACCCGACTTTTTCAGTTTCCAAACATTTAGTTGGATTATGATCCTTAGAACCTTCACTCTGTAAGTGGAAGTGTATTATACTGCAGAAATAGAAGGCTTTGAAAATCTAGGGCTCTGCATCAAGACATGTCACAAACATTTAGTTACCGCAGACGATTTGCACAGATTCTCTTAATTAGAGCAAGCAAATGATCATGTGACTGGGAGATAAAATTAAATGAGGGGTGCTGGTCTTAAAAAAGGCTGGGTAAAAAAACTACCGGTAATTAAAAGTTAAATAATAAAATAAATAATTTGTTTTCTTATTATTATCAGAAACTGCCTCAAATGCATGCACTTCAGCGCAACCTTGTTTTTAGTTGTAGGCGTTTCTTGTGATGCACCTTTAATTGCAAATACATTTATTTCCATATTTGATGAGAGTCGATCTTCAGATTTTAAGTCTCACACACTGTTAGAGGACGAACACCTGCTCTAGCAATAAAGCTGAACAAAGGTACATCTAAAGCCACTCAGAACGAGCTGCTTTATTCAAACCCTCTGTTTTATGGCTGCATGTTGTCAAGCCCCAGCTTCCTAATACGGACATACTCCAAACATTCACTAGTTAGTAGCCTTTCCAAGCTTTTTGGCATTATTTTATTTGAAGTTATGTCGGTATTAATGTGGTCCGAGCCCACCAAAATCTCTAGTCAGGATTGGCTTCTATGGCACGTTCTCACATTTATTGTACTCATTTCTATTTACAGTAAGCAGTGAGTGAAGCAGTGAGACCTTAGTGCTATATAACAGTGTCAAAGAATATAATAAATATAATACATTTTATGCCAGAATCAGGAAGAGCTTTATTGCCAAGTACGTTTGCTCTCACACACAATTTCTTCAGGTGACAGAAGCTTCCAGTTGCATTTTTTTTAAAATAAAAGATAGAAAATGTAATTAAATGAAATAAAAAAGTGGATGATTTCAGATAATTTCTTCCAAAGGATTAATGAAATCTGGAAAAACAATACATAAAGATAAAGACATAAGGACCTTTTTTTTATTTGTTGGGGTTCAGGTATGTCATAAAATACCACCAATATTTTAATTCTTGTAACATTTTCACATGAATTTTAGATTTGCCTGATTAAACCACTTTTATTTCCTCCACTTTGCTCCTGCTCTATTCTCGAATATCTAAACCGTCTGAGGAA
The DNA here is from genome assembly GCF_014805685.1 of Silurus meridionalis. Lineage (NCBI taxonomy): Eukaryota > Metazoa > Chordata > Actinopteri > Siluriformes > Siluridae > Silurus > Silurus meridionalis. The sequence continues at coordinate 18,687,644 of NC_060898.1, forward strand.
TATTTTCTATAAGTAAGGTACATACAGTACCTTGAAGTCCTCTGAGCTTTGCAAACTGCTTTATACTGACTATATATAATTAAAAGCAGGCACTTATGACTTCTTATTTCTTTATATTCTAAGACAGCGGATTGAGGGCCAAATTTGTACAATAATTACAAAGTGCCACAGTCACTTTACTAGTCATTAATTAACCCGCCTGCTTCTTAAAAGAGTAGTTATTAAGTTATTACCTTCAAGAGTGGTACTCAAAGTGTGCTGCAGAGAACCCCAGGGTTCCAGGAAGCAAATTCCAGAGGGTCAGAGAGGTTTCCTCTAGGTATTAATGTTTTTGACTAGTAACTGGAAGTATTTGAATCAAAAAATGTATAATTAAGCCCATGAAGTCAACATGTGACTTATCAAAAGTTGAGGAACGACATATTCTGTGGATACACATTTAATTTTTTTTTTCAATTTCAATTGTACTTATTTAAACAATGTGCATAATTGTAAAGCTGGATTATGCTCTAAAGAATTAAGTGATATTTATTTTACAGTTAAAGGTTTTTTGGGCTGGTTTAATATATATAAGGTAAGAAGTTAAAAAGAACATTTTCCTTCATATTCAGAGTAACTCTTTTTACATTCCAATGATGTTGTTCCTGTTGTTGTAGTTTTTGTAATTGTTTTAAAATCTAAAGCCTCATAATAATTTCCTTGTTAAACTTGTAACACTCTGGAAAACTCTGACCCTCTCTGAGAGTTATTACTTTTGCTTTCCAAGCATTTCATAAAGAATTAATACAAGCTCATGCTAATTTCGGTTGGTGTTGTAAATACTTTAAATAAATTAGTTCTGTATTAAAACGCACAAGTAAAAAAAGAACAAAGGAGATATTCTGCAAGGGCCTTATACATATTCACATTTTATTTCATTGAAAGCTTGGATTAGTTACTAAAACCTTAATGGTAAAATGTAGACATTAAACAAACAATTCTAGGTTTAATAATTAAGAATTTGGCATGGTCAGATATCTGGATTAAAATACTTCACTTATTCACAATGCTTCAGTTACAACACTATTTATTGAATATGTTGCTAAACAGGAAGGAAGGAAGGAATGTCTCTAGGTTACGTATGACCGCCTCCAGTCATCGTGATTTGCAAAGACAGAGCATCGGAACACGCACACCCAAGAGGGATCCGTTGCGATGCTCAAGGAAGAAAGTCAAGGTCCTGACATAGGACCTCCTGGGAAGGGGTGTTGTGCACTTCACTATCCAGTGCTGCGCCACACTTTACTTTCGACTAATTACACATGCGATTCAGAGCATGGACATTGCAGAAGCGCTCCCAGAGCGTTTTTAATGAAGCGTCTCGTTTCCTCTGGGAAATATGGTTGAATATGTAACCTGGAGACATTTTTGCTTTTGCAGTAAGTAAAAAAAACTGTATAAAAATCTTATACCATAATATAATATCTCATACGAAATGTTAGGCTTTGATCCAGTTTAGGATAGCTGTACCATAAATTTTATTTCGTACTTGCTGTCAAAACGCCTGGTATGCTCTGGTGCTCCAGACACACCTAAATCACTTTTGGGGTCATGAGACACAGTTCAAGTAGTGAAATGGAAAAAAACGGACCTTATTTAAAACCTAATTATTAAGTATCACAAATGACTGAGTATCAGGATTCCTCACAGCTTATGTGAAAGTTTAAGGTTTATCCAAAAAGATGGAGCAAAACATGATCTAATCTGATTAACATAATCAACAGTGTTGAATCATTGTTGAAGTAAAAGTGTAAAAGTACTGTATTTTTCGGACTATAAGCCGCTACTTTTTCCCCACGTTTTAAACCCCGCTGCTTAAACAGTAAAGCGGCTAATTTATGGATTTTTCCTGAGTTTTTCCCGGTTTCACAAACTTCAAGCCAAAAAACTGAGCGACATAACATTAGACCAATGAAATTTCCGAACGGAAACGAAAAAACTTACCCCACCTGTGTTCTGAGCTGCACGGCATCGGGAGAAAAACTTCCACGGAAGGAGGAAGACAGTGAACAATGACTTTCTTGGTAGGCTACTGTTTAGATACAAGCCGTTGTAACCCGTTGAGTCTGGGTCATGGGATAGCTCGCTAATTCCAGTTTCAACAGAAGCACAGACAGGTTTCCAAAACTCGTGCTTTGGCAACAGCGTTACGGGTTAGTCAAAGAAACTTAGAAATGACCATCAGAAAATAAGAAGGACATAATCCTCGGTCTTGCACACATGCAGTAATAGCGGAAAAATGCGGCGGCAGGCTATTCCCAAAAATGCCGCTCTGCTCTTAAAGGAGCCACAACATATTTTACCCGTTACACCATGTAACAGACACTGTCTTTCGTTAAAGCCTGTGTAAAGTTTATTAGTTTCAGTGTAGACTGGGGCTTATAGACAGGTGCGGCTTATTTATGTTCCAAATAAAAATCTTTGTCAAATTTAGTGGGTGTGGCTTATATATGGGTGCGCTTAATAGTCCGGAAATTACGGTAATCTTGCAATGCACTTGGACCCATCATTAGTCATGTTAGCTGTGGTTGTTGGGTGGTTCAGATCTTTCAGTATCAATCATCCTCACCCAGGCGACCCAGTCAGGGGTGATCAGGCCCTGACTTGTATCAGAGTATCTTTTATTTTACGGATTACCCCACTGATCCTTCAGTTTAGCCACCATGACTAATGCACCAAGAGCCGTACAGGACTCACACCAAGCTCTCAACTGTCCAGGATCTCACACCATTTTTAACTGTTGAGTTTCAGAATAAAGATTAAGCTTGACACTGACACTAGTATCTAAATAGCAATTTTGTATATCTGAAAGAAAAAAATCCCAATTTCTTTTAAATTGGAAGCAAACAGTCCAAAATGTTATATAAATACTTACATTGGTTAAACATTAAACATATTTGAAATCCTCGTAGAGATCTTGATCAGAGATGCCCAAACGTTCTTTTATGAATAAACTCAAACTTGATTGTGTTCTAAAAGTAAATGTTGCATTATTTCAAACTGTATTATATTAATATCAGAATCAGAATAAGTTTTTTTGTTGAAATACATAAAGAATTTGGTTCCAGCTGTTGGTGACTCTCAAAAGAACAGACATGAATAACACTACATTTAGCTTAAACCATACAAGACAAAACATACTATACGAGCTGTAAATAAAGAATAAAAACAGCTGCCTTGATTCTGTAAATAAATAAAAGCTGCCTTGATTCCCCTTATTTATGATTTCAGAATATTCTTTAGAAAAATAAACATAAAACATTACTCTGCTTAACTAAATGCAATTTGACCTTGTAAGGTTTTCTAGTTCAATAAACCTTATAGAATAATGAAAACATAAAAAAAAAAATATTTATTGTAAAACACAGCACAATGCCTAATACAGCTATTCACACTATTAGCAATACAGCCATATGCTTGCTCTATCACTGACCTCTAAGAGAAGGCATGAAGCTGGTTTATATTTTAAGTTTTTTAAAGTCCAATAAACTTATTTTCTTTGCATTTTATTTCAGTTTACATTTTGTGCAACATAAAAATACACTGTTATGGTAAATATGTTATGCTGAATATTAAATTCAATTTGTATAGTTTTTATATATATATATATATATATATATATATATATATATATATATATATATATATATATATATATATATATATATATATATATATATATATATATATATATATATATATATATATATATATATATATATGGCATGGTGGGCCAAATCAACGGTCACCACAGATGAACTTTAGCCTGGGGGCTCTAGTTTGGGCGTCTCTGGTCTAGACATTGCAGAAGAACACACCACTTTACTTGCACTCAACCTTTTATTTATTTAATGATTGATTGATTGATTGATTAATTGATTGATTACTTCACATTCATGATGCAAGTCAAAATATAACTTACGAAATGTTGAATTTCTTACCTAAAAAAAAAAAAAAAAAAAACCTGAAAATTTATTAAATGCACAAAAAAAACCCTGATATTCACACACAAATACATTTTGTCAGCTGCAAGGTTCTGTCACAATCAGTCAACAAATAGAACTCTGAACTTTAGCATGAGCTAATGGCAGGGCTCCTGTGTCATGTGATCTATATGCTCATAGGATCTATACCTATAGGGCTATACGTTAACGTCCTGCTCCATACCACCAGATGGCAACATTCACCAAGAAGTTAAAACCTCTGGAGTTTTCCGTTCAAACAGGGATCTTCTCCTGCACAGTAACATTGACAGTGATGGAAGAAATGAGTCTTAAAAGATGTTCAAAGATATATGACTTTAATTAAAGCAAGATTGGAATGTAAGAGCACTATATTGTGTCAGAGAACATATTACACCAGCCTAGTGACTCTCTCATGGAAGCTTGGGGAGAACATACGAGTACACGTGACGAGAGAGAGAGAGCAGAACCCCGGCTCCCGTTCGCTACATATTCATTTTGCCTCTCGCACCCTTTTATCATTGGCTGTGACAGGCATATTTAGACGGATGGAAGTTTTAATGATGCTAAAATGTTCATTAACTTTTAAATAGGCAGAAATCGCCGGTAGTTAAAGTAAATTACACTAAATTAGGGCCCGCTGCCATTTGCTTGAAGTCTCTTTTTGACCTCAGCATGTTGCGCATTTTAAACAGCTTAGTACTGACTGTGCGTGTGTGTGTGTGTGTGTGTGTGTGTGTGTGTGTGTGTGAAGGGAAAAGTATCTCATAGACATTTAACTGCATTATTTATTTATTCATTTTCGTATACCTACTTATTATATTATACTAAATTAAAACGTTAACATTATTACATCACAGTGCTTTTAGGTTCTTAATTCTGATTGGTCAGTAGGTGTACATTTATTTCTGTTTATTTATTTTTTAATTTTTTCATTCCAATGTTATTTACTGAAATTGTTGCAGGCTGTGCAGTGTCAGTGTCACCACTATGTAAAGGTTAGAGGCATAGCTGAAAATTCTGGCGTGGGAAAATCTTCAAAATGGAGAAGGTTTTTAAACGTTTCTTTATTTATTTTAAGACAGAAAAAAGGGTGGTGAGGGAAAGTTTGTATAATGAATACATTTAAAATTTATATAATTAATTAATTATTAATTAATTATAAATTAATATAATTAATAATGAATACAATTAATTGTTTCTATAATTCATATGACCTCAAATATAAATTTAAAAGGATAAACAGTATAAATGTATAAATATTTTTTTTAAATAATTAAATAAATAAAGTAATTGCTGTTGGTACATCAGTCCGGTATAAGAGGAATCAATCATTTTAGTGTGCCTTGCTGTTAAAAAAAAAAAAAAAAAAAAACTCTTTAAAATATTGTGCAAGAGGCAGTGGACTGAAATCTCCGTCCCAGGCCCCTTTATTCCTTTAGCGGTTGAATAAGTCAGTACTGAAACTGATGACATCCCGAAGTCTGAGCATGTTGGAGGAAAGTTTGAGAGTGACTAGACTTTGAATAATCTGCTGCGGTAACACAATGTTCCTTGACACAGCCGAGGACTTGCTGTACAGGCCACTGCCCTCATATCCTTCACCATGATGTTCCCATCAAATCATGACTGCTTTCCTCAAAGAAGACACTGTGTAGGGACTGCATTTTTTTCTTTTTTTAAGACAAAACTAAATCAGTACATTATATACACAGTACAGTTAACTATGTAGGCTTAGTTATGGGACACTAAATGTCTGCAGGTATGTTTGTTTATGATCTTCCATGTTCGATAAAGATTCACTATTTCTTTTTTAATTCCTTGCAAATCATCTGAATCCTGTGCTGTCTGTTAGACAGCATGCAATTGCTCCAGTCGTCTTCACCTGTCCAATTTCGAACTTCTGCCCACTCAGAACCTGTACATGTTTGACTTGAGTGAAACTGTTGGAGGACATGTACCTCAAGGTTTGGTATGTTGTGAGATACTTTTACAACCTTGGTTGAAAAGAGTGGTTCTCAACCATAATCTAGACTTTCAGTCAGCTCGAACCAGCTGGCCGTTCTCCTCTGACCTCTCGCATCAAGGCATTTCGACCCACCGAACCATCTCTAATTGGATGTTTGTTTGTTTTCTTGTACATGAAAATCAGAGGGAAAAACTCAACTAACTAAACTCAGTAGCCCTTGACCTTCATCTGCATTTTATTATGCACTGTGTTGCTGCCTCGTGACTGGCTAATTGGTTGATCTCATGAATGAGCAGATGAACTAGTGCTTTTATTGAAGTGTCCACTGAGTAAAAATATTTTAATAGGTATATGATGATTACGAACCTAAATCTAATTAACAACGTTCCAGAAGGTGTGAGAACACTAATACTCCTCCTCCTGATTCTTGCACTTGTCTTGCTGCTAATTAGGGCAAGCATATGTCTCACCTGAATGATCTATCAAATATCTATCAAACATCACCAGCCTTTCATTCTTTCATCACCTCCAGAAAGATTATATTTGTGGTTGATGTTTGGGTGGCGAAGGAACGTTACCATGTTTGGTGGTTTCTAGATGCCTCAGAGTCTGAAAGGCCAGAGAGAGTAAGGGCTCTGGAGTTGGACCTCGGCTAAAAGAATATTAAAACAGTGAAGCTGATTGAAACCTATAGCAGACCTCCTGTAGGTGCCATGCAGGCCAAGAACCATAACCAGCGATGAGAGCAAGCTGTAGAATTTATGAATTTTATCTATAAAATAGTAATTTCTCATTTTATGGTACAATACATGAGGTTGGATAAATTTGTTATGTATTGAAAAGTATCCTCTGTATTGTTAGTTTAGACTTAAAATTGTGATTCATTATATATGAATTATAAGAAACTAAATGGATGGAAGTCTAATAATCCATGAGTTATAATATCTTTTTCTTTCATTTTTTGTCATGATCATGACTCAATTCGGTGCTCATAATGGAGCACTGTATTGTTAGTGTCTGAAATCTCTATCAAAGTTCCTGCAGCAAATATGGTATTTGCTGTATCTCTAGATCGAGTAAGTCCCTGATCAAAGTAAAAGCGAATGCGATTATCCACGATGCTGCGATGATGCTGCCTCTAGAACATGATCTTAAGCCCGAATACACACAAAAAATAATACTGATCACAAGGAATTACAATTTTTGTACAATGTTGATTATGTCAAGATCGTGAGAAAATGACGAGAAAACAACTTTTGTTATGGAGAGAAAAGTGATCAGGAGAAAACAAGAACGAAAAAAAATATTATAATGCATGGCCTTTCAGGACTTCGGTAAAAAAGATCCAGTAGATAATAATATAAACCAAAACCAAATGTATTATAAATTACAAAACCAAAAAAATATGAATGAATGAATTAATAAATTGAATAATTAATTGACACAAGCTAAGAAGTACATCTCAGTGCTAACAGCAATATTGCATTTATCTTGTGGCAAAAAAATCTAAGCCTGAAAGCACAAAAACATTCCCCACGCCAGAATACTGACTCTTGCAAGTCACTGACACTGGAAACTCCTTCTATTATTGCTCAATAAACCTTTTTTTAACAGAACATTTCCCCATCTCTAAATTATAGGCAGTTATGTGTAATTTCCTGTGGATTGTTTCTGTAGAACCAAACCTTTCTAGAACAAATGTATTCATATAAACCTATAAATACATTTACAGCCAGCTCTAGTGTCAGAGCTGCAGTAATAAGTTAACGAACACCTCCTGACCAATCAAAATCAAGAATTCCACAGCTGTGTGTTAAAAATGTGGTTAATAAACCGGGTTTATGTAGCATAGGGTAAAGCTTTTACTTTGCTGTGAATCTTTATAATTAACCCTCGAAGCTGCGTGGAATGTAATGGATTACACCGTTATTATCAGGAAGACTTTAATACCTTTAATCTGAGGTTTCGGGCAGATATTTTGCATATTTCATCGTAACTCAGACTTGTAAATCTTTAAGCTGCTCTTGGTGCCTACTGCGCTGTAGCTCGATAATATGAACACCTTGTCTGTAAGATTATTACATGTCAACAGATTTCCTGTGTACAATGTACAAGTGAGTTAAAGTGTGCACACAAGGGATTATTTGTCGATTACATACTGTATATTATCCTGCATACAGTAATGTGTAGAAATGCAAAGGATGTCTTACACCATCAGCTTTGAGGTTCAGGTCCTATTCCTTCAAATAGGTATGATGAAGGTGTGTGTGTGTGTGTGTGTGTGTGTGTGTGTGTGTGTGTGTGTGTGTGTGTGTGTGTGTGTGTGTGTGTGTAAGAGAAAGGGATGTATGTGGGCGGCTGTAATGCATTGATGAGGCAGGCAAGCAGCCAGAGGCGGTATGTGACTTTGGCCCTCTGTGTGTAGGTAAAGGACCGGAGACTCTCAATGCAGGGCACAAGCTGAATGACAACGAGTGGCACTCTGTGAAGGTGGTGCGCCGGGGCAAGAGCCTGCAGCTCTCTGTAGACAATGTGACTGTGGAAGGTGGGTAGCGCATAAACACACACACACACGCACACACACACACACACACACACACACACACACACACACACACACATCCTACCTATTGAACATATACTGTAGTAAACACAAAAACATTTGGGAAATGGTGATTCGGCACAGATGCCAGTGCTAGTTCATTTAAATAAAATGAAAAATATCTGGTTCGGAAACGAGTTAAAAATTGTAAATATTTACATAGATCCTATGCAAATTTACACAGTGTGTGGCAGTAAATATATATATATATATATATATATATATATATATATATATATATATATATATATATATATATATATATATATATATACAGTATATACACACACCAATCAGCGATTATAACATTATGACCAATGAGTGAATCTCTTCATCATGGCACCTGTTATTGGGTGGGATATACAGTATTAGCCAACAAGTAAACGTTTTGTCCTCAAAGTTGATGTGTTAGAAGCAGGAAAAATGGACAAGCGTAAGTATTCAAACGGGTTTGACACAAGGGCCAGATTGTGATGGGAAGACGACTGGGTCAGAGCATCTCCAAAATTCAGTATCTATCAAAAGTGGTCCAAGGAAGGAACAGTGGTGAACCGGCGACAGGGTCATGGGCGGACTCACTGTTGCAACGAGCATTTGATTTGATGATAGCTTTGCACACTCTTGGCATTCTCTCACTCAGCCTTATGAAGTAGTCACCTGGAACGGTTTTGCAACAGTCTTGAGGAGTTCCCAGAGGTACTGTTTTTCACATTGTGGGGGTCAACACTGCTTTTGCTTGGGTTTCATATCCTTTTTCCTTGTAAAAAATACTCCAGGTGACTTCCTCATGAGGATGACTGAGAGAATGCCAAGAGTGTTTAAAGCTATCATCATAGCAAATGCTCGTTGACTGCTTTTCCTTCACTCTCCGGTCCAACTCATCCCAAACCATCTAAACTGGATTTAGATCCGGTGATTGTGGAGGCCAGGCCTCTGATGCAGCTGTTCATCATTCTCCGAATGAATAGCTCTTACATAAAGCAAGATTTGTATGTGCTTTTTGGACACATCACACTTTTATGTTCTTATTCCTATCAAAAAACCTTTATTTCAAAGGTGTGTGATAGGGTTTACTGTATATCTGAGCTCAATCGCAGGCCACTGTAGAACTTTCACTCCAAACCATGTAAAGTAAATCTTCATGGAGTTTGCTTTGTGCACAAGAATTGTCACAAAGCAAGAATTGTCATGCTGAAGAGTTTTGGTCTTCTAATTTAAGTAAAGGGAAAATGTAATGCTGTAGTATCCAAAGACATGCTGTACAATAGTGTGTTTGGATGAATGCATCAGGATACTTTGATATTGGATATGCGTCCTATCAGACAAAAGTGACTCGTAATGATTGGACCAAATATAGGCTTTTCACATTTGTGTTTTAGAACAGGGGTCAGCACCACTTTCTATCCATGATATGAAATCCAAGCGAAAGTGTGTTAATCCCACAATGTGATGTGAAACATGTACAAAGTGAGATTTTGCTGTATTATAGTCACATGCTGTATGGTTTTTGACACAAGTTTATGTAATAAATGAAGTAGGAATGCAATTGTCGTGAAAAATAGCAATAAATTGAAATATTTTTGACACATATTTACAAGCACTGCCTACTCAAGCAGCTTTCTCAATTTCTTCAGGCCAGATGAGCGGAGCACACACACAGCTGGAGTTCCACCACATCGAGACCGGCATCATGACAGAGCGACGCTTCATCTCTATTATGCCCTCGAACTTCATCGGGCACTTGCAAGGCCTTTCGTTTAACGGAGTGCCCTACCTGGACCAGTGCAAGAATGGCGACATATCGTACTGCGAGCTGAACGCCCGCTTCGGCATGCGTCGCATCGTGGCTAAACCGGTGAGCTTCAGGACCAGAGGCAGCTACCTGGCTCTGTCCACCCTGCAGGCCTACACCTCCATGCACCTGTTCTTCCAGTTCAAGACCACCAGTCCTGACGGTCTGCTGCTGTTCAACTCTGGAGACGGCAGCGACTTCATCGTGGTGGAGCTGGTCAAAGGGTAAGTGCGGATCAGACCTGATATCTTCACGCACTGTGGTGTTTGCAGTCCCGGTGGAGATCTTTAAAACCTTATTATCTTGAAAGGTTGAAGTAATCTAATCCTACTGGCTATAAATGCTGGAAATGGATAGAGTAGAAAAAGCGAGAGCTGATCAATGAATCCACGGAGATTGTGTCTTCAGGACAAAAGGAAGTGAAATATGCTAAAATAATGTTTTGGTTATTGATGCCTTACATAAAAAAAAAAAAAAAAAAAACCTTTATATGCAGCATCAATCATACAGGTCTCTGTGAAAGCTGTTAGCATATAGTATTAGAATGAGCTCAGTGATATGACCATGTAGCCTGCATTACTGATGTGCCTGCTGTTAGAGCAATATAATCAAGACCTCCTGACCAATTAGATTACAGCACTCGAGAGTACTTTGGTATAAAGTACTGTAAAGATTGTGAAAAAAATATATTGGAAAGTTACACTATAATCCACCAATAATGTGATTTTTAAAATATATATTTAATTAAAATTTAATGAAGTAAAGCATCAGTATAAAAAACTGTGCATCGGATACAAGTCGGCATTTGTAACACGATAATTTTTAACATATTTGCAAACTATTTATTTATATATATATATATATATTTATAATTATTAGCAGATGCGCTATATTTTTATTATTCAGAAAGTCACCAATAGTTTGTGGCCGTTATTTGATATGTAGATTGATTTCTCATCGCTAAACTGTTTCTCAACAGTGTTCTCCCAGCACCACCACTGCATCGTGAAGGTAACATATTACAACACTATGGATGTTGTAGAATAAGATGGCAGAGGTGGAGCTTCCTGGAGCCAAACAAGAAAAAAAACTCTGGTTTTATTGAAACTTTTTTTCGGCTTCTCCCGTTAGGGGTCGCCACAGCGGATCCTCTGCATGTTTGATTTGGCACGTTTTTACGCTGGATGCCCTTCCTAACGCAACCCTCCCCAATTTATCCGGGGTTGGGACCGGCACTAAGAGTTGGGGATGGTTCCCTGACCGGGGATCGAACCCGGGTTGCAGCGGTGAGAGCGCCACATCCTAACCACTAGACCACTAGGGGACCCTTGGTTTTATTTCATTTAATTTTTTTAATTGTCTTTTTTATGTGCTGCAAAGGCCTGTTTGTGAAGGGGCTATGGGTCAGAAGGCACTAAAGTAATTTTAAATTTGATTTGAAAAAAATGTATAATATAATATAATATAATATAATATAATATAATATATTATTATATTATATCAATTCAATTTATTTTTATTCGTAGAATGCTTTAAAAATTGGCATTCATCTTCATCAAATCATCATTCAAATCATCCTCACAGAGATTTTTTTTTTTTTTTTTTTACAAAGTTTCCTGCTTATAAGTTTGTTCCTTAATTGTAAATTGATCTCTAATGAGTGAGCCAGTGGTGACCGTGGCACAGTAAAACTCCCTGGGATGGCATGAGGAAGAAACCTTGAGAGGAACACAAAAGGGAACCCATCCTCATCTGGGTGTCTGGAATGTCCATTCATTACAGTTAATTATTGTTGAGATGTGCAGTGACAGGTGTGTAAGTGCAAAACTGTTAGTCTGCAAACTAAAGTCCTGAGCCATTGTAATAGATTGTTGAGAATAATTACAGTTAAAAAGCATCCTTAAGGTTCTTGAGTGACTTTTGAGTTTAATTCCTGTTTTTAAATTTGTTTGAGAATAAACAGTTTTTTGTAACTGAGAAAAAAAAGTAAGTACTTTTGTAAGATGTTGGTCGTTCTAAATTCTACCTTCAACAAGTTACAGCTGCTGTGTTTGAAAATTATTTCTTAAAAAAAGCCTTTAAATGGTAATATAATGGTGCTTGAACATGTCTGAACATCTCTAGTTATTTCCAATACAAATGGCAGAATTTGGGACTAAAATGTCTTTTCTCTAACTACAAAACCACGTCTCCGGCCAGACGTGTCTTCTTTCTCTTCTCCAGTTTTGTCTTGTAGTCTGTTTCAGTTCAGCTGCTTTTTGATTAGTGTATCTTAGTGAAGACGGCTGTAACTCTATTTAAAATCCCACTAGCACGGTTGCCATGACTTGAACAGATGCTGCGCAGGCACATCAAATAAGCAAACCCTTAATGTTAGAATTTTATTTTTCAATCAGAGTGCTCCTACTTTGGGAGTTTATGTAAATTAGACAAGTTAGAGAATGGCTCAAGTTTCATTCGAAGTATTATCCATCTCTCTCCTGGCCCGTAAAAAAAAATGTCTTAGCGAAATGTTTGATGATTCATCGTATGACAGCTGCAGAGGCTAAGTTTAGATGGTCGATCTGGACAGAGATCAGTCTACAGCGTTGTTTTTTTCACTCGGTGACCAGCGATCACATGACTCTCTTAACTGGAGTCGGCCATAGTTAGCATCCTCTGCTGCTGATCATGCGAACTGCAAAAGCGATGGAAACCCCAAGGGCTTTCTTATTTTCTCCAGGTGAAGCTACAGCTCATACAATTGTGTAACTGCTTTCCTTTTATAGCAGGAGGGGGAGGAAAAAGTGCTGCGTGGAGGCAAAGCCAAGTTCAGTGCTGGAAGAGTGGATAGATCCTGTAAATCTGGAATATAACACAGGATGAACTGAACAACAAACGATTTATATTCTTTATATACTATAGTTTATATTCTCGATTAATATAGGCATTATATTCAAATCCGAACAACTTTAACAGAAATATCAGGGCATACAGTATACAGTGTATAGGTGTATAAGGAATACTTATATTCATATATATTATAGTATTAACATAACTATTCTGTGACCTTTAACATTGTAATTATGGATTCTTTTAAATCCATGACAATGTCAAATTCCAAAGTGCAGATCTTTCCTAAATTCTCTTTGGTAAATATGCAACACATGCAACTTTTTCAAACATAAAGCAGAATAAGAGAACTAAAAGATGATGAAAGAAAACTGTATGGTAATCCACAACATAATGCAACACAAACCCAACCAGTTTAGGCAAGCAGCAATCTGGGGTTTGAATGTGGCACATAGTGCGAATAATTTGACCAATTTTTATAGGAAAACTTGATGGTGGGTTTAGTTTGGTCTTTTGAACTAATACATTGCATAAAAGCAGAAACTTTACCAAAGACACTCTGTTGTAGTGCATGAATTGTGGCTGAATGTAGTATTTAAATGGGAGCACTTTATCCAACATCTAAAATATAACATTTACACTTTAATTATTATCCGAAGACATCTTTTTTTAAATAATTCCATCACAGCACAGGATAATGTAAAAAAATAAATAAATAAAGGACGGTTGTCAAGATGGAGGGATCAAAAGATTTTCTAATGATTTGATGTTGTTCCTACGGCAGCATTTGTGAGTTAAAAAGTGAGTCCACTGAATCCAGCACTCCACTTCCACATTAATTATGCATAGTGTCAGAGTTAGTGTCAGGATTATGACGGTTAGATATTGCTAATGTGGAGATCACTGAGTAACGCTGTAATGCGATTCTGGGATTATTTATCAGCTTGTTTATTTATTTATTGATTCTGCAGATTATGTTTTTGCGATCCTATTTCGTATTCTGATGCGTAAACATCGCCGCTGTTTTCTTCTCTGCGCCGATGTAGTTTCAAGCACCTTGGGTCCATGAAATCTATTTTTTGCTGCCACAAATAAGGTCTGAACCCCTCTTTCGCTCTGGAATTCATTGAGTCGATGGCAGGAGAACTGATATTATAAAAGGAAAGGACCCTCAGATGCTTAACTTTGTGCGCTGCCACCATCCAGAAATCCAGTCATTCAGTGAGCAATTAGACAGCAGGTGGCCTCGTCTCTTACTGCTGCCTGCTGCTGCATGCTGAATGAGAACAGTGTAATGAGTGTTCACTGCATACACTGCTCTCCTCCCATCTCTCTCCCCATGTCTCTCTCTCTCTCTCTCTCTCTCTCTCTCTCTCTCCCCCATCCCTCTCTATCGACCTATCTTGCTCTCTTTCTTTCTCTTACTCTTTCACTCACATACACACATGCAGACCCTCACTTTCTGTTCCCATCATCAACACACATTTTCCTGCTCTGTCACTGTCCCTCTACACTATGAACACACACACTTATCTCTCTCTTCCTCTCAAACACACACTCTCTGTATTATTTAGTTCCATTTTATCTGGATGGTGCTTTCAGCAAAATCTAATTTTGAAAGAAAAAACTCTTAGAATCGACAATAAAGGAGAAGCATTGAGAAAGAGAGAGAGAGAGAAAAAGACCTCCTCTCAGTAGCACTGGATGAATATATATATATGAATATATATATATATATATATATATATATATATATATATATATATATATATATATATATATATATATAACACGTATTTCTGTGACTATTTTTATTAAAATATAAATATATAAAAGATTGATTCACGACATTCCTTTTATTACTTAGATATTTAAAAAAAAAAACTCCACTGCAAAATAATTTTTAATTACTAAACATTTGTTTTACTGATACGCCGTCTCAAATCAAGCACCAAAATCCGCCATGATGCACACATCCGACAATTAAAGCCGTCTGTGCGGAAACAGCAAAAGCTCCGTTTGGTGTCATGATGATTTACATATTTTAAAACAGCATCATTACATTAATATTTTGTCTTCATGCTCTATGTTGAGGATGGTTTCACTGATAATTACCATACATTTGCGAAAAGCATCCATATTTGTCCATGACCATGATTTTGATTTACCATCACATCCACATGTTATTTTTTTTTTTGGAGCATCTTATTCCAGGGTTAGTTCTTTCTTTTGCTCTAGTGATAATAACCTCCAGTCTGCTGGCAAGGCTTTCTATTAGATGTCTGAGTGTGGCTGTGGGGATTTGTCCAATGAGCCACAGGAGTGTTAGTGAGGGCAGAGAGTGATGTCAGATTTGCAAGGTTGAAACTCTCGACATGAGCAGATACTGTATACATGACATGCAGAAGTTTACCGCTGTATCTTATAGGGAATGTGGTATAAATCAGAGCAAGCACTTAGATTTTATATGCAAAGAGAATTTAAGCAGCAGAAAGACCTAAGGATCAGTATGGATCAGTAGATCCAGCAGGTGAGGAACCACAGCATGGCAGGTTACCACAAAAACACACTGTATATTCTTTTTCTGTCCTGGTCTCAATTTCTTTTCAATGTGCGATACAATTCTAATTCTAGAGCTCTTAAAATCTTTCTGTGGTGAGAAATAACTATGCTTGCCCTACATACAGCTTTAAACCTTGTAGAAAACATAGAACACACAACAAAAAGAAAATTGTGGATCCATTCTGATTGGATTTACTGCTTGCAAACTTTTAGCTATCTTTAAGAATAAATTAATAACCCTACTAGATAATAATGGTGTATATTCACAGCTACTTATCACACACTTTTCTACTAGAATTTTTACAAGGTAATAGATTATACATTAAAGGATGTAGAAATTGTGCTTATTTTTGTTAACTGGGTAAGTGGTAGCTTAGTAAAGAATATGTTGGACCTCTGATTAATAGGTCATGGGTTCAAATCCCAGCATGTCACTGCTGGGCTCTTGAGCAAGGCCCTTAACCCTTAATTGCTCAGCTGCATGTGAGAGATAACTGAAAATTGTTTTGGATAAAGGCGTCTGCCAAATGCCATAAATGTAAATGTAAGAATTTAAAGTTAAAGAGTTAAAGAGTTTTAAAAGTACTATATCATTCCTTTTGTTGCACAAACGGGAAATCAGTAGTTTCTGAACTACTCAAGGTTCAACCCACCAAACCAAACAATTATGCCACAGTACCTGATATCATATCCCCCCTACATGCTTTATTTGAACTTCTTGACTTGCCCAATTTAAGCTTTCATTGTACACATCATAAAAATCCTGAAGCGTGTTGCCTGAAAAGCGTCAATTAAATATGCACGTGGGTTGGCAAATCTATACTTCATGACATCATCTACTGTTAAAAGTGCTATGTGAATTATTATAATGAAAAAATCTACAATTAAATGAACTATCTGTGTTTGATATTATGTTTTGCAGGTACATCCATTACGTCTTCGACCTCGGAAACGGGCCGTCACTCATGAAGGGCAACTCCGACAAGCCGCTCAACGACAACCAGTGGCACAATGTGGTGGTGTCTCGAGATGACAGCAACGTACACACACTGAAGATCGACTCCCGCACTGTCACCCAGCACTCCAACGGAGCCCGCAATCTGGACCTCAAAGGTAGCGCTACATCTTTTAGACCATTTCTTTTAAATGCTCCAAATGTTCCGAACCTGATTGTTTCCAACTAGAATAATTATAAGACTTGAGTAAAAAATGGCACATGGTCTTTTGTGAGCCTTGGGAAAATCCTTCTGACCTTTCCCGGGACCCTTTTGAAAACGCTATTAAAATCCTGTCATACAATTCCAGATAGTCATTTTTCTTCTATTTAATATTGGGTCTATAAAAACTATAATCAGCAGCCGTTCCTTGGAGCTATTTATAAACCTGTCAGCTCACCAGGTACATCCTATTTAGAATTAGAAAAATATATTTTTTTCATAATATACATTTACCTCTACCTCTAATACAACTCTTTTTTTTCTTTTTGTAGTTAGAAAAACAACAACAGTGCCTTTAGGAAAAGAGTCAATTTGGGCTTATGATTTCACATTTACGAACCTCGCAAACCTGATTCGATCTCATGCCGTTATTGCTTGAGTCTACTGAGTAATGATTCCGCAGTAAACCAAATTCTGCTTCAATCTGCATATTGTAACTGGAACAGGAGTGCCATGTTTCCATATTCAAACAGATAAGGTATCATTTAGCCTGGTAATCGATGTGTCTTCCTTTTTCAAACACTGAAATAAGGATTAAAAGACTTCTTTAAGACAGAAAGAACTCTGTTTTTACTAATCTGAAATTCCACATGCTAATAAACAAAAGAATAATTCAAACAAAGATGATCGATTCTATGTATAAAGTCTTATAAGTAGTAGAGTAGAGTAAATATTGATCTTTGTCTTAAAAAATACTGCCTTTGTCTAAAAAATACAGTTTAGAAATTTGGCATTTTATATCCCTTCCTATGCCAGTGAGATTAATGAGCTTAAAAGCATCAAAAATTGAAATATCTGTTGTATTTTTATGCATTTATATCTACACAAGAGGTCTATGTACTGTACATCTCTAGCAATATCAGTTTCAACAGCATGAGCAGGGTTTTTTTTTGCATTGTTTTTATAAGTGTAATACGTTCGGTTTACAAACGTTCCATGACAAAAAGCTTGTGGATCGTGAGGTTTTTCATTTGAAATCACCTTTTCGTTTGACTTTGAAGGTTATCAGTCATTTTGATTGTCGTATCTAATAATTTACAGTATATGTTAAGTGACTACCTTTAACATTGTGCAGCTCCTTTATTTTGCTAAGATAAGCAAGTGTTCACATTACACACAGACAGCAGTAATTGAGGTTGTGTTTTTGGACACAGAGGTTATATTTTAAATTGGGCAAAATGTTGAATCATCACTGGAAGTAATATATTTAAATATAGTATGCATAGGCCTGTACGATGATACAGAGGGTGGCACCACCGGTCCAATCCCAAACAGGTTGCTGTTACATCCATGGTATTTTTCTACCCATATTATGTTCCCACCAGAACCCTGACCTGCTCTCATTGAAGATGAATGAATGACTAAACATGCACCATTCACGATAAATGAGTTCTGTTGGAGATTTCAAACATTTTCTGCACAATTAACTGCAAACATAATGAAATGATGCTTGTTTACGTGTGTTTATTATAACGGTCAGGCTTTACTTTGGTTTTCATTTTGCTTTATGGTTACGTCAAAGTCAGCAATAATTCCACAGGATAAGAAGCCTGTTTTGATAAAACAACCCTTTGTGTAGCAATAAGTTGGAGGAAAAAAAAAAATTAGTTGGTTTCCTTTTCAGTACTCACATGTAATAAAGTCTAAATCAAATAAGGCTGCAAAGCGACATTTCCTGCTGTCAGTACAACAGGCTCCAAGGGCCCTTTTATTCCTTTTCTTTAGAACAAGTCCTTTAAACATCAGAAGAATAGTCTCACAGTATGTGTCAGTTGTAATTGCTCAAGCAATTATGCAGCATAGAATAGGGGGGGTGGGGTTGCGAAATCCTCTAACTCCGGGACATATCTGTGATGTGAAAAATGAGCATTCTCAAATGGGACGAATTGGCTGGCAGTGATGCATGAATTTTGGATTCATCACTAGAAAGTAATGGCTGACCTGCTCCATTTGTTGGCATGATAATGCAACCGGAAAGCTTATGCCAGGCTTCTTGGTGAGGTATTTGCTAATTGAGCTATTTTCCTGAAGAATTGGCTGCTTTTGTGACGCTCACAGCTGTTTAAGATTAATTTGTTTCATTGACGTGAAAGTTACTGGAATCATTTTCTCACAATTAATCCGAGTGAGTCAGCATTTGCCAGAGTGAAGCCGCAACTGAGTTATGTACAGGGATGTGAGCTGCATCCAAAACCTGATGTTAGCTTGGCAAATCCACATTGTGTTTAGGGTAGTGTCTGAGCCAGAATGCTTACAGGACCACACTTATCTGCCATACTAATACCGCTGCTGATTCCCTGAATAAATCCAATGCTCTGTCGGATTCAGACCGGTGACTGGGGAGTGTCATGTTCATGGGCCCAGTCCAAGATGACTTTGTGCTGCAGGCCATAATGCACATGGATGTACATAGTGAGCAACAATACACAATTAGAATTTAAGTGGTGATTGATTAATATTAAAGGGACCAATGTGTGCCAACAAAACATCCCCAGCATTATTAATCCACCACCAAAAGCCATAACTGTTGACACAAGACAGATTGGGTTTATGGGTTTGTGCCAAATTCTGACTTTGCCATCTGCATGTTGCGGCATAAACTGAAAGATTTTAGCATTCCAGTTTTAGTGACCTTAGAGGAACCCACAAAGGACCAAGGGAAACATGCAAAACTCTACACAGACAGTAACAGAAGATCTGAGACTGTGAGCGAACAATGTTAGATACTGCATAAGGGGGGTGTTAGCTCAGTGGTTAAGGTACTGGGTTACTGATCGGAAGGTTGGGGATTCAAGCTGCCCATCTTTGGGCCCTTGAGCAAGTCCCTTAACCCTCTGTGCTTCAGGGGCATTGTATCATGGCTGACCCTGCTCTCTGACCCCAGATTCTGAGCAAGCCGGGATATGTAAAGAATGGATTTCACCGTGCTGTAATGTATATTTGAAAGAAAAGGCTATTCTATAACCACAATTCCAAAATAAGTTGGTACAATGTGTTAAATGTAAATAAAAGCAAAATGCAATAGTTTACAAATCCTAAATAACTCATATTTTATTCACAATAGAACATGAGAAAAATGTAAAATGTTTAAAGTGAGAATATATACAATATTAAGGAAAAATAAGGCCATTTTGAATGTGATGGCTGCAACACGTCTGCAAAAGTGGGACGGAGCAACAAAAGTCTGGAAAAAGTAAGTGCTATTAAAATTAAACAGTTGAAGAAACATTCTGCAACTAATCACGTTACTTAACAACAGATCAGTAAGATGTTTGGGTATAAATAGCATATCTTAGAAAGGCAGAGACTCAGAAATAAAGATGGGCAGAGCTTCAGAAATCTGTGAAAGACAAATTGTGCCTACAAAATGTGGAACAATTTGAGAATAATGTTCCTCATTATTCTTAAATTAATAAGAATCAAGCTGCATGACTTGTGACCTTCCTAAATTCTCCCACACCACTTGAGACCACTTCATTGCTACATTCCTCTGACTGACTTCCTGTAGCTACAATTTAAAACACTGATCTTTGGCCATAAAGCCAAAAATGGACCCATTTACTTTATAGCACTTATCAGGTGTTGCACCGGAACACATGATAAATATCTTATCATTTACAGTACTTAATACTAGAAAAGTTTTAAAGAATCTGGAGATAGTGCTATGCACATGGGACAAGGGCAAAAAATCTATATTGGATGCCCGTGAACTTCGTGCCCTTGGGCGGCACTTAATTTAAAACAGTTATGGTTCTATAATGCAAATCACTGCATGGGCTTATTAACACCTCCAGGAATCATTGTCTGTGAACACAGTATCCTATGTCATCCACAAATCCAGGTACAATTTAGCATGAAATAATAAGGCAACCCTAACCATAATTCTAGTCTAGGTTCTGAACTTGGGGTGCCTGCAGTCTACACCTTTCACTATTTAAAAACATTTGCTGCGACATGAAGGAAACCTAAAACTGTTGAGCAGCTACAATCCTGTATCAGGAACATATGGCACAACATTCCTGTCCCAAAACCTTTAGCCACTGGTCTTCTCAGTTCCCAGATGTTTGTGGAAAGAAGACATGATGCTACACACTGGTAAATATTTCCATGTTCTAACTGTTCTGAGACCTGTTGCAGGTCAAATTGAAAATGACCTTATTTTTACCTTAAAATGGTATATATTCTTAGTTTTAACATTTGCTATGTTTTTTATGATTGTGAATAGAATATAGATTTATGAGATTTGCAAATCATTGTATTCTGTTTTTATTAAAATTTTACGCAGTTTTTTGGAATTGGGGTTGTGTACTGTATATACCTTCAGAGCAATAAGTCTTGGGCATTGATACAATTTTCACAATGTTGCCTCTATGCACCACCAAATAGATTTGGAATGAAGTAAGGGGTTACAAATATTGTGTTATTCATTTAGGAATTTATACATAGTCCCTTCATATTGACAGGTTTAAAATTAATTGTGAAATTGACTCTAGGCTGATAATCAGTCTATCCTGACTATACTGATATGCTCATGTCATTTTCCCTATTTAAACATCTGAAGAAATTGTTCATTTTTATCCACACAGGCCCTGTAGGTTCTTGTTCAGGCCCATATCATTTAAAGACTAGACTACTGCAACTCGTTCTTGGCAAGTTCAATTCTCTCACAGCACTTGACACCACTTCATTGCTACGACTGACTTCCTGTAGCTTCAAATTTAAAACACTGATCTTTGTCCATAAAGCCAAAAATGGACCTATTTACTTTAAAGCACTCAGGTGTCGCACCGCAACACATTTCCTCGGATCTGAAGGCATGCTTCAAGACTATTCTCTATTCTGGAACTTAGGTGGTGGAATGTCTAAATAACTGGGTCACTAGTGGTCTTCAAATGAAATGTACAGCAAATGCTATCATTTTTTCATAAGTAAACCAATATCATGTATTCCTAAGACTTCAAAGCACTTCTGTAAGTCACCCAAATGCCATACTGTAAATGTAAATGTTGGTGGTGGTAGAAAATATTGATACAAATGAGTGTATCAAATGTCAAAAATGCAATATCGATATAAAAAAAAAAAATTATACAAGTTTAATAACAGTTGTTTTGTTTTGAGTTTATATGCTGACTGCTAGATAGATGGCAGTCTTCTTATCTCTGGACTTAAACAGTGACAGGAAGTATTATCGTAAGGGCACACTACTAATTTCAATGTTAATATTCACCTGTTTCCTGGGGCGCAGCTGTAAAAATGATTATGGGCATAACTTCGGCCGAAAGTGGTTTAAAGAACAGTGCTATATATATATGCCTGGGAGTGCAGGACATGCATTCTGACTGTTTTCTCCACCATTATAGAAGAAATAATAGTCTTTCTTATTCTTTATTTTCTTGTCTCACTAGGATTGAAGCTTTTAGATGTAAAAGACCAGTTAGCGCTCAGACCAGGCTTCTACAACTAGCCTTATACTAATAGCAATACTACTAATAAAATACAATAACCAGCATCAATCCCATTTCATATTAGGTGTCTTAAATGAATATGTGCATACAGTATGTTTAAATTTTTTTTTAAAAGATTACCATGTTAGGTACAATGATACTAATCGCCGATTAGGTGTGATACGGGTAACGCCGGCACAGGTTCCATAGTTTGGTCTCAAACTACTAAGGTCTCAGGGTTAGTAGTGTCATTTTAGATGTGAATAATGCAAATGCAGATCCCACTTTGTTTGGGTTAAATTACATTTTACCCTCCCTGGGTGGTAGCTTTTATACGCTAGGGCTGAGTTAGCTAGAGGGAGTGAACTGGAGAAAGAAATTGACTTGAAATCATTCTATTAAGGCTTATGTGTTTAGAAATGTCTAAACTATTTTACTAACAGAGTCTACAGAAGATTTTTTTCAAGCGATAATAAATAATACTAATTGGTTAACAGATTTTTTTTTATTGTATCCTTTTTTCCTTAAATAAGAAATATCCCAATATGCATCGCAAAATATCTTTTTTTTTTATTCCAGTGCAACTCCTCATCTGAAAGCAATTGATTTTCCTCCCACCCAGCAACAAAAAGGCTTTCGTGCCTTCCCGCGCCATTCATCCATCGGATGAGTATTGGGTGTATAATTGGAAGTGTGTGATTGAAGTCTCCCCAATAGCTCTTCTTTAAAAGTGAGACATGTAGAGCTAATGGTGTGCCTACGCTGTTTCCCATGACCTGCTCGGGACTGTGAATCATTTCCGTGAGGTAGCTGACAGGACATTACTGTAGGCCTGCTTCAGATCCACACAGAGCATTGGCTGTGAAAATGATCAAATTCGTTTATACTATACTTTTGAATAGAAATGTTTTGCCATGCATGCACAATTGAAGATTTTTTTTTTTTTTCTAGAAGAGTTTGTGTGCAAAAAAATAGAAAAAAGCTTTTCTGAGAATACAAACTATGGACAGAAAGTCCTGCGTGATGCAACAGAAGAACATTAACCTGTCCAAGCTGATTCATGTTTTCGTGATTTCGTGTTTGAATTCCAGCAATGCCGTAGCCATTTGTGGCTGGAATTGAAGACAGCCTAAACCTGAACCAGCGAGCTGTACTGTCTATGTTCTTTGGGGGGAAAAGGGATGGCATACGTTATTTCCTGTCAAACACAACAACACTAGCCAATCGTGGGCTTTTCATTGCTTCTCCATGAGTGTACAGAGTACTTTCTTTTAGTGGGTTACACTGCCTGAAAGGTATTGAACTTGTGTCCTGGAAGAATCACATCTTAAATTTCACCCTCCCTGGGTGGTAGCTTTTATACGCTAGGGCTGAGTTAGCTAGAGGGAGTGAACTGGAGAAAGAAATTGACTTGAAATCATTCTATTAAGGCTTATGTGTGTAAAAATGTCTAAACTATTTTACTAACAGAGTCTTCAGAAGATTTTTTTCAAGCGAGAGAGCACATAAACAATGCGTACACTCGCATGCTTTTATTTTCTGCTTTAAATTATTATTTTTGGCTGGTCTCAGTGCTTTAAACCTTTAATAACCAGTACGTGTTTTACTCTTCCTGCGGTGTCTGTGAAAACCGAACTCTCCTCATTAACAGTCAGCAGACACAAAATCCTCATTTTCATCTTGTATGCAATTAATCAGAATGCACAAATTAGCAGTTTTCCAGGATCTGACTTCAAATCTCAGGTTGTAAATGCCTGTATGCAGCTTTTTTTTTCTTTTCTTTTTTACAAGCACTGGTAATTGGAAATGATTTTCCCAAGCGAATTGTGAAGAAATATGGAGGTGCTGTTTTATATTTATATGGTGTTGGATATAGGGTATGTTTATTAAGAGGCAAAATATATTAAAATAAATAAATAAATAAATAAATAAATAAATAGATAAATAAATAAATAAATAAATAAATAAATTGCCGAATTAAATGCCAAATTGTATAAACGCTACATTCTTGCTGCTGAATAAACTAAACTCATTTTAAAGGCACTGTTAATGATGGTCTAATTGGCTTTAGTCAATTTGTGGTAAAACAAAAACAAAAGCATGTTTCAGCATACAACCAGGGAAAGCAGACTTTTGCACAGTGGGCTGGAAATTGCCGTATGTATTCCTCCTTGTCAGTTATGCAGCATAATTGCCTGTCTTTCTGCCAAAGCTCAGTGAAATTGGATAGAAATTTCTCTCACAAATAATGCGCTCTAAGCATGCCTACCTCAGCCAGGTGATTAGAGAGTCCTTCTCCATCTTTTAGCCATTTCCACTGGATGTAATTGCGGAGAATTACTTTCTACATAAAATCTGATTTTTATTCTGTGCTATTCTATAAATCTTTGCTTAAGAAAAAGTGTGAATGGGATACAAGTTGGCATTTGGACCATTTTAACATATTTGCATTGGTAAAAATTAATTAATTTATATTTATTTATTAGTGAATGCGTTATACTTTTATTATTACGAAAGCGACTAATAATTTGTGAGCGATGTTTTATATGTAGATTGATTTCCCCTCGCTAAGCTGTTTCTCGTGCACGTTATCTCAACTGTCACTACGTGAATATGGCAACACTACGGAGATTGAGGCGTGTTCTGGGATTCACATAAAATAAAGATTAACATGGCAGAGGTAGAGCTGCATCTTCCTGGAGACAGAACCGCCAGAACGTCTGTCGTTTTTTCCACTGCATCGAATCGCATTGTGTTGAATCGAATGAAAATCATGGGGTTGAATCGAATCGCATCACATCGGTAGCTGCTTGATATGTATCTTTCATGTATCATATCATTGGCTATGCACCAAGATAATCATGAACATGCACATCACTAATGCATACAGTAGAACCACACTGGAGGTATCTGTGTGTGAGAATGTGTGTGTGAAAACCAAAGGTTCATATCCTGTACAATTCCACACCACATTTCTGTATTTTCTCTCATTCTTTAAAGCAGCAAAAGTAAAAGGTGTGATCTGTCATCAGTACAGCATTGACATCAAATGATTATTAATAAAAACATAAGACGTATCCTATCGTATGAAGCGCCGTTCAGAAGACGAGACGCTTAACCTGCGGTATCCATAATCTTTTATATGATGAATGATTTTGTTGGTATTCTTTATTTCCTTCACGGAAACCACATTAATCTCAGATTTGATGAAAGCCTTGTCTGATTTTATTCATTTTATTTTATCCATTAATGTGTTTGCAGGGGAGCTGTACATCGGCGGTGTGGGGAAGAGCATGTACAACAGTCTGCCGAAGCTGATTGCATCTCGAGACGGTTATCAAGGCTGCCTGGCCTCTGTGGACCTCAACGGCAGGCTGCCAGACCTCATCAGTGATGCCCTACATAAGGTGGGCCAAGTGGAGAAAGGATGTGATGGTGAGTATCTGTTTCCTTTTCTAGTGTATTTCCATGAAATTTTCCACTTACCGCTCTCCAATTTGATCATGTTAATTCCTTTCTCTTTGACTAAATCTAGACTAGTAGAACTGGCATGCAAAAGAGTTTACCAAGATACAAGCAAATCCAGGTCATTTCTAAAGAAGCAGCTACTAGTCCTTAGCTCTGTGCTCTATTAGCTTTCAGAACAAAAATACAATAAAATGCTTCATCCCGATTGGTTAATCCTGTTTCTCATCACAGCAGCTTATATGGAAGGTGAAAGCTTAGTGGGTAAGGCATTGGACATTGGACAAGGGTCATGACTTCAAACACCAGTCAATTCAAGCTTCCACTCTTGGGCCCCTGAGCAAGGCCCTTAACTCCATAGCTGCTCAGTTGTATAAGTGAGATAATTGTAAGTCGCTGTGGATGAGTGCCTCTGCCAAATGCTGTACATGTAAATGCTTCCAGTAGAACTCGAAACTACACTTGTTTCTTTTTGCTGTTCCATTAAAACTTTCAAACCATATTTATCGATAGCCGGATATAAAATCCGTCCCATGTGCCCCTCCTGATTTGATCCGTTCCTGAAAGTCTTCTATATTCTATATTCTCATCGATGCTTTCTCCATTCCCACAGCTGGCCCAGGCACTACCTGCTCAGAGGACTCGTGCTCACATCAGGGGGTGTGTCTCCAGCAGTGGGAGGGCTTCACCTGCGACTGCACCATGACCACGTACGGCGGCCCTCGCTGCAGCGATCGTGAGTACCTTTTACCCCATCCTCGAGTTTCAAGAGCCACTGTTCAGTTCAGCCGAACCATGGAGATGTCTCATTAGCCGTGCATATTAGCCTTGTGTTTGTGCACTACAGACACCTGTAAATGTTTGAGATGCAAAATATGCTAATTAGCAGATTCTATTAGTGCAGCGGGAAACACGGAGGCCTCGCTTATATCTCCTAGTAACCCAGTAATGCGGAGAGCTGCTGTGTGGCCTGTGTGTTATTTACTAATTATGCGCTGAGCTTTAGTCACCATGGCGCACGGCTGAAGCGATCCCGCCGTCCTAATGAATGTGCAGCGACACTGTGTATATAGTGGTTTCGTCATCTTGTCACATTCCGACGACGATTTCTCCTGAGACGTGCTGATCAGGACAGAAAACAGAAAAGATAGAATTTACTTTCCAAATATGATCTGCAGGTAAGTGTGTGTGTGTGTGTGTGTGTGTGCATGTGTGAGTTTGGGTTAACAAGCAAAGAAGCAGCAGGAGGAAATTAATTGAGCCTTTAATTCCGTTTTTGTTGTCTGCTTAAAAACATTATTGCTCTAACAAAACACAGAGTAATGCCACTATATCGGTCGCTTCATACACACTGTAATATGATTCGTTATTCAGTGTTTCGGCTACTTAGCCTCGACTGTGAACTCCTAAATATCATTCTGTCAGTGAACATAATTTTTCTTTCAATTAGTGTCAACACAAAGCCTTTGCCCTTTAGGCATTTAAAGATAATAACTGATTTGCGTAGCTGCGTGGCTGCATAGCCTCCCGCGTCACGCATATCAAACAGCCGCACGAGACGCGAAAGTGTCATATGTCTCGCGTAATTAAACGACAACTGAAAGCTCAAGCAGCAGACCCCAATGCACCTCAGTGTTTGTTTACGAAAGCTGCGGATTATACAGAGTGTGGATACATGTGCGAATGTTTAAACGCAGGTGAAAAGGCTAGCTGCGCTAGAAAACAGAATTCTTCCTCCATTACATTTCAGTGAAGGCACTCTAAGTGGCAAGTAAGTCAAGGCTGCAGCATGTTTAAAATACAGGGAAGATTTTTACAGGGAAATACAAATTGAGGTTTCTGAGCTTTTTATGTTCTCCAGTGATATTGACACAAATATGATAATATATCTTACAATTATAATTGGCAAAAAACGAGGAAAAAAATCGTATCGTAAGAGCAGAAAAGTAATTAATTATCTATTATTGATCACTGTTTTAGAAGCAATTTAGTAAGCAAATATTTTGCTCAGTTAGATATTGCAATATTTCTGAATGCATACTTTTGTTATGGATAATGAGCTTCCAATTTTATTTTGTATTGCTAATCAGACATTATTACATGGGACCTTCCGTTTGAAGATGGTACGATTGGAGCAACACAGTTTTTAGACCAGTTTTCAGGGGTTTTTTTTATTAAATTTTTTAAATAAAGATTCTGGATTGGTCAATGTTCTACTCAATCTTACATACACTTACATCTCTTTGTTGGACTACCTTTTGCTTTGACTGAGGCATGCATTTTTTTGTGGGATCGCTTTGGCAATATCAACCTTTTTTTTTTTTTTCCCATAAAAAAGTTGCAATAATTTTTCGCCAAAATCTTGTATTGAGGATGGTACAGTCAGGGTCTGGGCTTTGTGGAGTCCAATCCATGTGTGATGAATATTTCCCATGCTACTTAAGCACTCTTTTACAATTTAATCAGAATAAATCCTGGCATTATCATCTTGAAATATGCTTGTTGTGTCAGGGAACAAAAATCCATTGATGGAAAAATGTTCATTCAGTAATTCAGTATATGCAGGTTGTCAGCTGACCTGATTTGTTACATAGTGTAACGTTGCTGAACCAAGACCTGTTCGACTGGAGTAACCCCAGATCATAACACTGCCCCCTACAGGCGTGTATGGTAGGCATGATGGTTGCATTGTTTTTGTGACATTTGGTGGTGACATTTTTTTTGGCCAGGAAGTATATAATATCAGGTCTTTTTCCATCTACCAACAAATTTCAAGTGGAAAACGATTTGTTAACCTGCATTCACAAATGTGCAAACCCTTTCATAACAGAAGATTTAGAATTAAGCAATTACATTCGCTGTCATGTTGAAATATAATCATTAAAACCCTTTCATCACTGAAGTGATTCTGTTCAACCCCAAGAGCAGAGATATGATCAGCTGCTTGGGTGTATTTTCTTGTTTCTATGCGACTGCTAAAGCCTCGATCTACGAATACAGCAGGTACAGGATCTCATTGTTTGGAAAGTATAATTGAGAAAACGGGTACAAAATAATTCCCAAAGCATTAGCTGTACCCTGGAACATAGTGAAGGCCTTCATCATCAACAAGTGGAGAAAATAGGGCACTGCAGTGATATTATCAAGTACAGAATGTCTCTCTGAAATTGATGAAAGGATATGAAGAAAACGTATCGAAGAGGCTGCCATGAGGCACAGAAACATTAAAGGAGCTGCAGGAGTATCTGCCAAGTCCCGGTCACTCTCTGCATGTGACAACATTCTCTTCTCTTCTTCACATGTCTGGGCTTTGGGGTAGAGTGGTGAGATGGAAGCCCAAGAAACAAAAAATAATAATCGTCAAAGCCTGTTAAAATCAACCTGCTGTAATACTTCGAGTTATGGTCTGATAAGAACAAGATTTTACAACATTTTAACCTACATTTTAATAGAATTTTTTTCCAGAAAAAACAGAGTGGTTTTCATCTGGAGAACACTATACACATAGTGAAGCATGGGGGTGGCATAATCATGTTATTGGTGCTCCAGTCAGAATTGAAGGAATCATGGGCAGCCTAAACTATTTCTGTGAAACGAAAATTCATTTTGGAAATGAATCTTATTAATGAAATATACACACAGCAGGAGCAATACGTCATTTTTTATGCATTTTCTGTTCATCATTGTAAAGTTGCAGTAAATTGCTCATTTAGCATCAGTTGAAATAAAAATGTTGTGTTAATTAGATAGCAGAGTCAAACTTCATTCAATCATTTTATTTATAGTATGCAAAATCACAGGTTAACCTGTTGTAGTATCACATTGTAATATAACATCTTTTTCTGGTTCTGAAAAAAATGCCATTGAGGAGCCAAAACCATTAACTTTCAACATTAAGTTGATTCAGTATTAAACATTTTTTTGTAATAAGTGAAAATATGCATGAGGCTAAGTTTTTGTTTCTCCATTAAGTAAAGAGTTGAGCGAATGTTTCTCCAATATTAACTGACATGCCGGTTAGCTCCGCCCCCATTCTCACGTGTTTGCTGGGTTCTTAGCCCATGCTTTAGAAAAAAGGTAAATTAAGCATGTTTAGCTAGCAATAATTTTAATTAATTCTTAGATGTAGAGCACATTTAACAATGGATATTATCTCAAAGCAGCTTTACAAAGTTAAAGTGTTTATTAAGTTGTATAAGAAATTGTCTAAGTTTAGTGACTATAAGTTCGTTTCTTTACAATTGTATGTTTATTTAATGAATGACACATTGGTGAATGTGGAATGGAAGATGACGAGTAAAAAAAAGCGAACCCATCCTCATCTCGGTTGTACCAAATGTCCGTTCGATGCAGTTCCATCATTGATGAGGTGTGCAGTGACAGGTACTTAAATGCAAAACTGCTCATGCAAACTGTGGTCCTGAGCCATTGGAGCAGACTATTGATATTAATTACAGTCCAAATCCATCCGTTTTTGAGTTGCTCAGTAACTTCATGGATCTTTAGGCTGTTGAGGTGGAACCACCCCCAGTTGCACTCGAAGAGAACTCCATCCAATTTTGCATACTGTATACCATATTTATCACAGATGTCACCAAAGAATTCTCAACCAAAAATAGCTGAAACAGCACTTTGTAAAGCTGATTTTTTTTTTATTTGTATAAACCACTATTCAACTAATGTATATCGCCTTGCTGTTGTTTGGCTGTGGCGGATTTATTCCAACTACCTCCCTATGAAGTAGTTAGGATAAATAGTAGTAGTTCCTGAATAATGCATGCAGTCTCCTTTGACCTGAATAACTGAATAATAATGGAGTACTTAACAGAAGGGGTTAAAACGGAAAAAGAGAAGCATTTTCTCTGCGTCAGCGGCAGTGTATGCGCTTCTGTCTCGGCGTGATTAATGTTCAAATCACACTCCTTTTTGTCTAAATGAGCTGTGCAGTAATACGTACGAAACATTAAAAAGAAACAGTGCAATACTAAGTACATAAGTGCTCAGTGAAAGTTCTGAAAGGGGAAATATTATACTGATTTGTTTAATAGTCATGACCGAAGATTAATATGGTAAGTGAACCAGCTGTGCAGTTATTTCTGTGGTACTGTAGGGACTGAAATCATATTGGCAGTTTCAGTGTTCAATCCAGTGCTAAGGGTTTCAAATAAATGAACCATTCAGTAAATTATATTGATTTATGGTTACTGGATTCGGAAATGGAACAGACTTTAGATGACCACATTTTAATTTAATGATGCACTTCTGTGTGAAAAATACGAATGCATTGTCTGAGGAAGAAACATGGTTGAATGTAGTTGTACTGTATATAGTAGTAGTAGTAAAAGGGGTGTCAGTCAAAGTAGTAAAATAGTAAAGTTAGTGGTAATATTAGTTGTCATAGTAGAAATAGTGGTGATAGCTGTAGAATGCATAGTAAAAATAGTAAAAGTGTTAGTAATAGTATAGTAGTATTAGTAGTAATTGTGATGGTAGCTATAGTTATAGTAGTAATAATGCAGTAGTAGTTGTAGTAAAAGTGGTACTGGGAATAGTAGTGTAACTAGTAACTGTGGTGGCAGTTGTAGTAGTAGTAGTACTAGTGTTAGTAGTCGTATCAGTAGTAAATGTGATGGCAGTTATAGTAGTAGTAGTACTAATAGTGGTGGCAGTTGTAGTAGTAGTAGTAGTAGTAGTAGTAGTACTAGTGTTAGTAGTCGTATCAGTAGTAAATGTGATGGCAGTTATAGTAGTAGTAGTAGTAGTAGTAGGGTAGTATTAGTCATTGTAGTAGGGCAGTAGTAACAGTGGTGGTAGTTGTTGTAGTTGTAGTAGTGTAGTAGTAGTAGGGCAGTAGTAGTAATAGTGGTGGTAGTTGCAGTAGTTGTAGTAGTTGCAGTAGGGCAGTAGTAGCAATAGTGGTGGTAGTAGTTGTAGTAGTTGTAGTAGGGCAGTAGTAGCAACAGTGGTGATAGCTGTAGAAGGCATAGTAAAAATAGTAAAAGTGTTAGTAATAGTATAGTAGTATTAGTAGTAATTGTGATGGTAGCTATAGTTATAGTAGTAATAATGCAGTAGTAGTTGTAGTAGGGTAGTAGTAGTAACAGTGGTGATAGTTGTAGTTGTTGTAGTAGGGTAGTAGTAGTAATAGTGGTGGTAGTTGTAGTAGTGTAGTAGTAGTAATAGTGGTGGTACTTGTAGTAGTTGTAGGAGTGTAGTAGTAGTAATAGTGGTGGTACTTGTAGTAGTTGTAGTAGTAGTAGTAGTACTAGTGTTAGTAGTCGTATCAGTAGTAAATGTGATGGCAGTTATAGTAGTAGTACTAACAGTTGTGGAGTATTAGTATTAGTGTTTACAGTTGTAATAGTAGTAATAAATGTGGTGGCATTTATTATAGTAGTTGTAGTAGGGCAGTATTAGTCATTGTAGTAGGGCAGTAGTAACAGTGGTGGTAGTTGTTGTAGTTGTAGTAGGGTAGTATTAGTCATTGTAGGAGTGTAGTAGTAGTAATAGTGGTGGTAGTTGCAGTAGTTGTAGTAGGGTAGTAGTAGTAACAATGGTGGTAGTTGTAGTAGTTGTAGTAGGGTAGTAGTAGTAACAATGGTGGTAGTTGTAGTAGTTGTAGTAGGGTAGTAGTAGTAACAGTGGTGATAGTTGTAGTTGTTGTAGTAGGGTAGTAGTAGTAATAGTGGTGGTAGTTGTAGTAGTGTAGTAGTAGTAATAGTGGTGGTACTTGTAGTAGTTGTAGGAGTGTAGTAGTAGTAATAGTGGTGGTACTTGTAGTAGTTGCAGTAGTGTAGTAGTAGTAATAGTGGTGGTAGTTGCAGTAGTTGTAGTTGTAGTAGGGTAGTAGTAGTAATAGTGTTGGTAGTTGTAGTAGTTGTAGTTGTAGGAGGGTAGTAGTAGTAATAGTGGTGGTAGTTGTAGTAGTTGTAGTTGTAGTAGTAGTAGTAATAGTTGTTGTAGTTGTAGTAGGGCAGTAGTAGTAATAGTGGTGGTACTTGTAGTAGTTGTAGTTGTAGTAGTTGTAGTAGTGTAGTAGTAGTAATAGTGGTGGTAGTTGTAGTAGTTGTAGTTGTAGGAGGGTAGTAGTAGTAATAGTGGTGGTAGTTGTAGTAGTTGTAATTGTAGTAGGGTAGTAGTAGTAATAGTTGTTGTAGTTGTAGTAGTTGTAGTCAACACATTCGCACTCCACATCGTCACATATCGACGCTGTGGATGTTGCGTCCGACGGCGTCCACATCCGACGCCGAGGGTACCCCCTCCGCGTCGCTTTTCGGCGTAGAGGGACGGGAAACCCTTCGCGTCGCTTTTCGACGCAGATGGACAGGACCCCATTTGCTGGTTACGGTTAGGGTTCGGGTTAGGGTTAGGGTTTGGGTTAGGGTTAGGGTTAGGGTTAGGGTTAGGGTTACGGTCATCTTCAGGATTTTTCGAAATTTTAAAATTAATCCTATACACTTATTATGATAGATAATAAATTATTAAGTGTATAGGACAGCGATCTGCATTGAAAAGCGAAGCACAGGGGCTCCCATTCATCTGCGTCGAATAGCGACCGAAGGGAGGTACCGTCTCTCTACGTCGAAAAGCGGCGCGAAGGGGGTACCTTCGGCGTCGGGTGTGGACGTCGTCGGACGCAACGTCCTCAGCGTCCTCAGCGTCGATATGTGACGATGTGGGGTGAGAATGTGCTGTTGTAGTTGTAGTAGGGTAGTAGTACTAATAGTGGTGGTAGTTGTAGTAGTTGTAGTTGTAGTAGGGTAGTAGTACTAATAGTGGTGGTAGTTGTAGTAGTTGTAGTTGTAGTAGGGTAGTAGTACTAATAGTGGTGGCAGTTGTAGTAGTTGTAGTAGTAGTAGGGTAGTAGTAGTTATAGTGGTGGTAGTAGTTGTAGTAGTAGTAGGGTAGTAGTAGTAATAATAGTGGTGGTAGTTGTAGTAGTAATAATAGTAGTTATAGTAGTGATAGTAGTAATAGTATTAATAATACTAATGGGTTAAGTAGTAGTTTTTATAAAGACATTTATCAATATGACTCTCCAGTAAACGAGATCATTCACTAGAATTAATGGGGAATATCATGCTGACAGTGCAGTGGATTTTTTTAGATGTATAGTTATGTACTGATGCATCTGTTAGACTAATAAGTGTTGTGTTGAGCTTGTTTTGCAGATGTTCCACAATATCTACAGCAAAATTATTTAAAAATCAGCTGTGAATGACATTTTTTAGTGGAAAATATATATCAACATCAACAGTGAAAAATCTGAATTGAGAATTCCGCAGTGCTGTAGTACATGAGACCAACAATGCCCTATTCCTCACTCTGAGTATATCATCAACATTCAATTGATGCACATTGTAGTTGTGTTTAATAGAGTACATGAAAAGTATTTATTTAAATTATGTTTGTCATAAACTGTAAATTAATTACACTGTTTATTCTTGATGAAACATGATTTCTTTTTTCAGCCACAAATATTAATAAACACGCACAAACCCACACATGCAGTCTCACACATTAATCCAACACCACTAGTTTCTTCATCTGGTCGCTGAAACACTGATGTTATCGATCAAGTGAGATGATACGTTTCTGCTGATTGTAATGTAGCTTTGAGCCTCCACAGCCATTTATACATGTATCTACTAAAGCTTGTATAGAATGCAGAGTGGGAAGGACAAAGAGAGAGAGAGAGAGAGAGAGAGAGAGAGAGACAATGCATAGCTCATTAGCTTCTGCAGACAAACACAGCTTTTTCTTGAAAGTACCAAATACATCATCTCCTCTTTGAGATTTTCAGATCTATATTTATTTTTCTTTTTGGATTTTCACAGTATTAATGACAGAGGCAGGGAGCTGCAAGAGCTAAAAGTTTTATCAGACCAGGAATGTGGTTCTGACCCGAAGCTTAAAGTTCTTACAAACACATATATATATATATATATGGTTCCGTATATGGTTCCTTATTTGCCATATTAATAAATATTTCAGTGTTTTTCTATAAAGACACAGTATAAAGAACAGTGAGGAGTGTAGGAATATAGTGACATCTGTCAGTCAAATAAAAACTCATAAAATGCTGTGGTTGCGTTTCTTGGTGCTGTTTTTGGGTTATTTGTTATAAAATGAAGGATGCCATTTTGCCCACAGGATTCCTGATGTAAAATATTTAGACTATTTTATATGTAATTAAAACCAGTGTATGATGTTATACCTTACGTCATTTCCTAAAATTAGACACTCCACATTCATCAGCCAAGGTTATCCGAGCCTCCTGCCTAAAGGACACACTGGGCTGTTTGCTGTGACCATGTGTGTGTGTGTGTGTGTGTGTGTGTGTGTGTGTGTGTGTGTGTGTGTGTGTCTTTTGTTTCCTTCCGACACTCAGCCCCCAGCCCTTTGTATTACATTAAATAAATGTAGTGACCGCATGTTTTGTGTCATGCCTGGCAGCATCAGACTGGACTGCAGTCACTTTTTCCCAAACCAGCTGCTCAATAGTCTTTAGATTTCACACAAATTTCACATTGCTTTCCAGGACCGAGCTTCCATAGCAGTGATAATCATGAAGTCTGACTTGGGGGACCAGCGTTACCTGATTACAGGCTCTGGAATTAGTTTCACTTCACAGGGTTGATTCTTGATTTTGCCAAGTTTGCGTCTCTGTTCTGTTTGTTTACTCAAGACGTACGCAAAGCAGTAAAAGCAGTTTTGGGTGGTTTACTGAAATACATGTGTAAACCATATGCTGTGGTGCTCTACACAGAACCTGGAACCTACAGTACAAAGACATACACAGTATGGACAAAAGTATTGGAACACCTCCCTTTTCCTGCCAAATGGTTCTGCTATACAGCTCTGACCTCAGCTTTGGAATGAATGTACGCACTGACTGAAGACAGAAGTCCACAAACTTTGCCCATATAGTGTGTCTATATAAAGATAAATATAACAAAGATATATAAGATTAATCATATCAGTATATTTTCACCTTTATTGCAAAGTTCAACCTGTACCATGCCAACGTGAAACAAACTATTGCTAAGGTGAAAGTAATACAGAGGAAGTACGAGGAAGGGATAAAAGACATGAAAATAAATTATTGATTTGTGTGTGTGTGTGTGTGTGTGTGTGTGTGTGTGTGTGTGTGTGTGTGTGTGTGTGTGTGTGTGTGTGTGTGTGTGTGTTTTCAATCGATCGGTTGCTTTTGTCTTATAAGTTGACGTGTATGGGTCAGTGATGTAAGCAGATAATGAGTGCACTCCAATAATTGCTATGTTTTAGTTTTTTCATTGATTATTATTTTTTTTCTATTGAGACAGGCTTATAGTATTCTTTGATTTACAAATTCTTAGCATTGTGTTCTTGGTAATGACTAGTCAACATTTTGTGCTGCCTTTTTTTTACTAAAAAGAGGTGAACAGAAAGTCCTCTGTAGAGTAACAGCACTGCGTAGAAGCCAGAAGATCCCCTGCAATAAGAGTAATTCTGAAGGAGGAATCATTGACTAGTGACGTGTCAAAAATGTTGATGATAGTTGATGAACAGTTTATAATCAAAGGGTGGATTATTGTTGTGTTGTTTCCTCATGGACTGTAGTATAAGGGTTTAATGAGTATGACTTTTAATTAGTAGAAAGAAAGAAAGAAAGAAAGAAAGAAAGAAAGAAAGAAAGAAAGAAAGAAAGAAAGAAAGAAAGAAAGAAAGAAAGGATGGTAGGAAGGAAGGAAAGAAGGAAGGAAGGAAGGAAGGAAGGAAGGAAGGAAGGAAGAAGGAAGGAAGGAAAGAAAAATAGTAGGAAGGAAGAAAGAAAGAAAAATGGAAGGAAGGAAGGAAGGAAGGAAGGAAGGAAGGAAGGAGGAAGGAAGGAAGGAAGGAAGAAGAAATAATAGGAAGGAAGGAAAAATGGGAGGAAGGAATAAAAAGAAAAATGGGAGGAAGGAAGGAAGGAAGGAAGAAGAAATCATAGGAAGGAAGGAAGGAAGGAAGGAAGGAAGGAAGGAAGGAAGAAGAAATCATTGGAAGGAAGGAAGGAAGGAAGGAAGGAAGGAAGGAAGGAAGGAAGGAAGGAAAATTGGGAGGAAGGATGGAAGTTTAATTCAGTTATTCTGAAACAGAGTGTGCAGTCTAGAAGCTCATGTCTCCAAACATGTCTTTGTAGCTCAGTGGCCAAAGTGTATGGAGGAAGTCTAAAGCCAGTATCTAGGATGTTTTTCCCATCAAGTTCAGCTTCAGAATCCAGAACCAGAACAAAGCTTGGATCATATTTAGTGAGATGAGACGCTCAAAGCTACCTGAGTAAAGTTCTAATTGCACAATGATGCTCAACCCACGGGACATTATGCACTCTTTCAAACGGTACTTAAATTATTATGATGAAGCCTGAAGCTCTCACAACCTGCATCCTGTTAAAGGCAAAAGGCCACTGAGGGCGATTGATCTGAGTGATTAACTTTTACATTGATAGCGTAATCTGATAGATCATCTGCTCTATTACCCTTGAGAAATGCTTTTCTTAGTGATGTGCTGATAAGCGCAAGAGGCACGCCGGACAAAAGGAGCAAATAAAATAACCCTCATCATAATATCGAACGCTCTATATTTAATTCATTTGTTTGCTGCAAAATCAGATTGTAATCGAAGTCGTAGTTTTCAGCGATTACATCCTGTCCAAGAGCCTTCGCTTTATTGAACTACATTTGGAATTTCTTCGCAAGTTTCGTATTTCAGGGTCTCCGTAATTCCCCTCGAGATCTCATATGTTGCACATGCGATATGTATTTTATGAGGCTGGGAGGAAACCTTTGTTTAATTTAAAGCGCATACAGCATTTTTTTAATAATAATAATAATAATACAGTCATGTCTATCATTTCTGCTGGCCATCGTTCAGTCAGCATGGGAACTGTCATCAGCCTCTTGTCGGCTTAATACGATCCCTGCGGTGCCTGTGAATCGCTTTATTAAGCGAGTAATAAAACATACAGGATGCACTGCTCTAGAAAAAAGAATCAGCTGACTGTGGAGCACACCAGGATGGGTTTTATTCCTGTCTTACCAACAGCGATTTCAAGTCAAGTCGGCTTTATTGTCATTTCAACCATATAAAATGCAGTACACAGTGAAACGAAACAAGGTTTCCCCAGGACCAAGGTGCTACAGCAAACAATATAAATTAACAAAAGAACACAAAACTCCAAACTAACAAAACAAAGTGCAACATTTAGTGCAAAAAATGGAGGACAGAGGAATAAAAAAATTAATAAAATAAAGAAGGCAAGAGGCAACATGAGACAAGGAAAAACAGTAACACCGTAGCACTGACCAGTACAGTAGGTTGTGCAAGAAGGATTTTTCATCTACAGTAAAGGTTGTGTGCAAAAAGGTTTGTCGATATACAAATCCAAATAGAAATGCTGTACATGTAAACATTTGGCTGGATGTTAATTTTTGGTTCAACAGAAATGTGCAAACAGAAGTTTGTGCAAACGGTTTTTTTTTTTTCATGTTGAAGCGTCTGATGGCTTGTGGGAAAAACTGTTACACAGTCTGGATGTGAGGCCTGAATGCTTCTGTGCCTCTTTCCAGATGGCAGGAGAGAGGAGTGTGTGTGAGGGGAGTGTGGTCAGCCACAATGCTGGTGGTTTTGCAGCGTGTGGTGTAAATGTCCAAGATGTAGGAAGAGAGACCCCGATGATCGTCTCAGCCGTCCTCACTATTCCGTGTAGGGTCTTTCGATCCGACTCGGTGCAGTTCCCAAACCAGGCAGTGATGCAGATGCGCAGCATGCTTTCGGTGGTTCCTCTGTAGAAGGTTGTGAGGATGTGTGGTAAAAGATTTGCCTTCCTCAGCTTTCTGCTGGTGCTGAGGGACCAGGTGAAGTTCTCTGCCAGGTGAACACTAAAGTATTTGGTGCTCTCTGCAAGCTTCACAGAGGAGCCATTGATGTTAAACCTGGAGCAGTGGAATTGTGGTCAGCGGATTTCTGGGATTTGCCAGTTGATTTCAATTACATCATAGTTTTTTGTCAGTTTATAGTCACATTTGAAATTGTGACACATCCATGAAACAAGTTCACATATAAGTTATTACTTACAATACACTATAGCAGCTATAAATGGTTGTTCCTTTACCAGCCTCTGTCTATAAAGGTTTCAGTAAGACTAGGAGCATCCAATGCTTTACTCCTGGCGTGTTGTTACTATAGAAACGATAGCATATTCGATTCAGCACATTCACACAAACCTGTGATCTGTCTTGCAGCTAAACCTGATGTTAGTGCTAGTGTGAGAAAAATCAATAAACATCTTCAGTGATATAACCAGCAAAAAAAGCATAAATATGATGTTTTTCTACTTGAAAGAGGTGAACAGAAAGTCCTCTGTACCGTAACGCTACTGCGTAGAAGCCAGAAGATCCCCTGTAATAAGAATAGTAAACATAATCATCTCCTCTGGCTTTGGACGACGTTGAAGTGGGATTTTTGGCTGAGACATGAAGGAGTCGAGGCTGACAGAATTAGGGCGACTCTAAGCTGAGGTTTTTTGCCATGTGGCAGCTTCAATCTCTTTCCTCTCTCTCTCTCTCTTTCTCGCGCTCTCTCTTTCTTTTTTCTTTTCAGCTCGTCCTCGCATGTCTTTAACAGTCAGGCGCTGCATGAGAGTCGCTCACTACACAAAGGAAAAAGCCTAAACCTGTCAATAAAGCACAATGAGTTTTCAGCTCTCTTTGAATTAGTGTATCTCAAACCTCTGTCTGCTGTTGCACTTTCTCCAATTCCTTTCACTAAATCTTCTGAATTCACACTGTTCCTATGTTATAACCAAATCAGGCATTTTACAGCGGTGTTGTCTGTAAAGATTTTTGGATTAAAATGATATATAGAAGACTTATTTGTGAAGAGTTTTTTAAATTCGATTTACTCAGACTCTTGGAATACATTTTTATAATGTTTAGTAGAAGAAACGTTGTAAACTTTATACATTTAGGAATGTAGGAGACTGGAAAACCTGGCAGTGGTTACTTTTGTTTGCACTGACGTTCCCCAGGTGAATTGAGAATAGATGTTTCTTATGAGCCAATAAAGGACAGGAAATTGTGACTTTGGGCGCCAAAATATATATTTTTTAATTTAATTTATTTTGTACAAAATAATTAAATTTTATTATTTCATTATGAAATAAATAAAAAATCTTGACATTCTTACATTTATCCCTTTTAAGAGCTACAAATCTATATAAATGTATGTTTTGAACAGTGTGAAACATTTTTGAATCAGGTTTTTAATTTATTATTATTATTTTTTAAGAATGACCCATTTTTCTTTTTACCCATTTAAGTCCCTTTCGAAAGGGCACATGGCCCTTTCACAAACATGCCTTTGTAGTGCAAAAAAAGAAGAAAAAAAGATTAAATAAAACCAGATGTTCTTTTCCTGTTCTGTCTCCAGGAAGATGCAGCTCTACCTCTGCCATGGTAATCTGTATTCTATGTGACTCTCAGGACATGCCTCAGTCTCAAGAACGTGCTCAAGAAACAGTTTAGGAAGGAGAAATCAATCTACCGATAAAATATTGGTCACAAATTATTGACCACTTTAATAAAAGTATAGCATCTACTAATATCTACAGCTCATTCCAAATTAATTGTCATATTATTCTGACATTAAATTGCATCCTTGCAGTCATGCAGTGTGATGTCATGCTAAATAATAATTCATTTTTATTATACAAATAAACACACAAATGTCTCTTCCCTGAGAGAATGGCTGAAAAAAGACAGAAGTGTGTAATTTATACTGCAAAAAGCAGTGCAAATTGGTTGTATACTAAACATTAGTAACTTGAGATTTGACAGCGAAAACAGAGGGCTTGTGGCATTCTCTTGTGCCATAAATTACAGGCCCCAGAGATGCACATTACTGTCCACTGACAGCAACAGCAAGGAGCGAGATGGCGCAGTGACAGGCGATTGAATGATCCTTTGCTGCTGCTCTGTCTTTTCCACATAATAGAAGCCTAATAATTACACACAGAGAGTGCAAAACATGCAAAAGATTGTAGCCACCAGTTGCTATGCTGTCTGCGTTTTTGTAGTGAGATTGCCATTTTTTTAATATTTGGTGGCACTGAAGGTCAGCCTGATAAAGAGACCTTTAGATGGGTCTAACAGTGATGTGCTGTAGATTGGCAGGATCTTGACATGGTTCTACATCATCTTTGTTCTACAAAAATAACGGTGGCTGTAGTAGATCCAGAGCCTCTCACAGGATTTTCCCACCAGAACTGTAACATGCACATATACATCATATACTATAAATGAAGCAGTAGCACTTAAAGAGCGTACTATAATCGAAAATCAGCAGCGATTTGGCATAGGCATAAGGTTAAAGTGCTTTAGGCAAGCACAACCATGTCAAGTACACTTTCAGAACATTTACAACAATTGTAGAAAATGTATCGTATTTATACAGCTAGGCAGTTGAGGGTTAAAGACCCTGTTGAAGGGACCAGCAGTGGCAAATTGGTGGAGCTGGGATTTAAACTCACAACGATCCTATCATACATCTAATATCTTAACCACTGAGCTACTTTCTGTCAATATTTGCATTATCCCATGATTGCGCTATTGTTTTAACACAACACAAAGACATTCATATGGAGTAATTGCCATTTCAGACATAATACGATGACTTCTTTTTGTTTGTTTGTTTTTTTGCTTTGCAAGTGGAAATAGCTCCTGCAGGAGTCTCACTCACTGATAGCCCATTGACTAGCTAATGTGTATTAGCAAGGATTTGCACAGTGATTTGTTAAAGGTGAAACTGGCATCCCTTATAATGAGCTTTCATATATTAAGTTGAATGTTATATTCCTGAAAAATTGATAGTAAACACTATTGCAATAATAAAAATAGTAGTTTTAATATTTAGCAAACACAGAAAGCAGAGTAATACCTACTGGCTGACAAGTTCTTTTACTTCAGCCTTGGCAAATCATGTCCTCCTGAAGCTTGTTTTGTGCACAGGGGCATTGTGAGGCTTTTCTACAATATTCTAGACAATTCTGTAAACTGTTTCTCGAGCGGGTTCTCTCAGCACCACTGCTGCTACGTGAATATGACGTATCACAACACTACCAGGCGTGTCCTGAGAGTCACATGGAATAGAGATCAACATGGCAGAGGAGACAGAACCGGAAAAGAACGTCTGGTTTATTTATTGGTGGGTTTTTTTTGTTTTGTTTTTTGCACTACAAAGGCCTGTTTGTGAAAGGGCCATGTGTTAGAAGTCAGAAGGCACTTACCGTAATTTCTGGACTATTAAGTGCACCCTTATATAAGCCGCATCCACTGAATTTGACAAAGATTTTTATTTTAAACATAAATAAACCGCACCTGTCTATAAGCCTACATTGAAACTAATGAACTTTACACAGGGTTTAACGAAAGACAGTGATTGTTACACGGCTTGTATCTAAACAGTAGCCTACCAAGAAAGTCATTGTTCACCGTCTTCCTCCTTCCTTTCACAACAATTTCTCTCGGGGAGTTTTTCTTTTAGCATCGTCGTGCGTTTAAAAATCACCATCGGTGAAT
Source organism: Silurus meridionalis (assembly GCF_014805685.1). Lineage (NCBI taxonomy): Eukaryota > Metazoa > Chordata > Actinopteri > Siluriformes > Siluridae > Silurus > Silurus meridionalis. The sequence goes on from NC_060898.1 coordinate 18,730,126, forward strand.
CTTTTCTCCCGATGCCGTGCAGCTCAGAACACAGGTGAAGTGTGTTTTTTCATGTCCGGTTGTTTTCAGCAGGACGAATGATTCACATTTCCTGTTGACAGTCCGAGTGAGCAGCAGGTCAAACTTCAGAGGAACCTCATCCATATTTATGATGTGGTGCGGCCCGATTCAGTGGGAGCGCATCTGATTTGATATAAAGAATTTAATTTGTTTCACCTGAACCCATTCGTCAATTTCATTGGTCTAATGTTATGGGAAAATACGGTAAGTAAATTTATAAGTGAATTGAATTGAATGTTTTTGTTCAGTTGCATCGTATTGCATTGAATCTCAATATATTGTATTTATCGTTGGCTATGTATCGAGATGCAAATCGCATCGGCCTCAGTTATGGAGATGCACTTCTCTAGTATATACTGTATATGACTTAATATAGAACATGGCATTGAGAGTTAATGCTTTTATTTCTTTTTCTGTGCAAATAATAGCATTATCCTAAGCAGGAACAGAGCAGCAGTGACAGCTAATGACCTCGACTTAATTAGAACTACAGTAGAACAATAATCGTGTTCAGTCAGGGTCGTTTTGCAATGGGTAGAGGAACAAGTTGCGCTGTACTTGTGATGTTGCACAGATTGTGATGAATGTCCGTGGACATAAAGACTGGCATCTAGCATTTAGCACAAAGGCCCTGCAACACCCATTAATGTCCAATCATCTGTTCCTCTCTCTGACGCCCTCGTTATTTTCTGCTTCCTCCTTTCTATATGTCTCATGAGTTCTTTTCTAGCTTGCTACCATACATGTTCAGTGCCGGAGCGTTGGATAAATCAAATTCCAGACCCTCGAAAACACATTTTGTGAGCCGGCACTAACCTTTTTAATAGAGTCTCCCTCCCCTGCTGCTCGCGAGACATTTATACAATTTGGAGTTATTAGAGTGCTGTGCAGGGTGCTGCTGCAGAATTATGTGCATGGTTTTTTTTTTTTTTTTGGTAAAGACCTTTTTATGCACTATCATGAGTGTATCACTTCAGATCTTGCTGGATAGAACATCGTTTTTACTAGCCGAGTAAATATCTACACATTCTTATGCCCCGTTCTCACATGCAAGTTAATTGCGTCTCATTTTTCTTTCCTGTGCTCGGAGTGTTTATTTTCTCATTATCTACCCGCTTTAGTGATTTATCGAGCCGCGTTAATCAAGGGAGGACAAATTCATTTCAAATCTAAAATGTCCTACATGTTAGAGGATAGAAATCGTTTTTTGCGGATCAGAAAGTGACCCTGGTGCAGGTGTGACGCAGCATTGTGCGATTTCAACTCCACAGTGTTAAGAATGCCATTATTTAGCTACCATTCATCCTACTTTCCGTAAGGTGCTTGTGATGAAGGTGAGCGGGAAATCTTATTTCCTCTGCCAGGGTACAGTCAGATGCAGGCTCGTTACAGCTCGTGCAGAAACACGTCGGCATCTCTGTAGCGTGTGTACACGTTCACACTCTCAGGCTGCGGTGGCATGCGCGTTTTTGTTTCTGCCTCGTGCTGTTTAAAATGGCGTCTCCGGTGGCGCACTCCTCTGCCGCTGATGTCATCGAGCACCTCTCTCAGCTGGCGTCGCGCCGCTTCCTCTTACACGGGTTTAATGATGTGACTGACAAACACACGTGCGCACACATCCATCTTTTAACGACCTGCTTCCCGAGAGTCCCGACACAACCGCAGCGATTTGTCGGCTCCAGATTAGCGCTCAGAAAACGTGACATCAGTGTGGCAGAGGCAGCAGCTGTGTCAGGAGGTTAGACACGTTCCAGACGAGGTGTGTAAGGAGGTGTAAAGGTCGGTTAATACAACCAGGGAATCTGTCGGACAAAAATATGTTTGCAAAAACATTACAAATATAAACACAATGGCAAAGCAAGTCATTGATATTTTGACACGATGAGTCATCAGATTAAAACCAGGTTATTTCCTGCCCCCTTTTTTTTACATGTTGGAACTGTAATAAAAAATACACACACCTACAAATATACAATATATACCGTATTTTCCGGACTATAAGCCGCTACTTTTTTCCCACTTTTTGAACCCCGCGGCTTAAACAATTAAGCGGCTAATTTATGGATTTCACAGGCTTCAAGCTCAGAGGTTAAGTCTCTGGGTTACTAATCAGAAGGTTGGGGGTTCAAGCCCCATTATCACCAAGCTGCCCCTCGCTGGCTCTTGAGCAAGGGGGCGCTGTGTCATGGCTGACCCTGCGCTCTGACCGCAGCTTCCTAATATCATTGGGATATGCAAAGAAAGTACTTCGCTGTGATGTATATGTAACCAGTAAAAGAAGCCTTTACTTTACCTTTTTTGATCAGCAGACCATGAATCGTTACTGAATCAATCACAAAAACATTCAAAATCAGGAGGAAACCTTCACTGTCAGTTCTGTCAGTTCGCCAGTTATTTGTACACCTGATAGTCGAAAGGGCTGATGTGAAATCTATACACTTGTCTGTATTTGGGTTTGATGACGGCTCCAAACTCCTAGTAATATTACGACAGGAAACGTTACTCCTATATACACACAGTTCAGGCAGCTGCTCAGGCTAGTTGGGCTTTTCAGACGTACAAACCACCTGCATGTAGTTTACTCGTGTACATTCGCCTGATTGTGTCAAGGGGTCAGAGACGGGGTTTACAGTTTGGTCTAAGCACCTTCTGTTAAACACAGTCACTTGTTAATAAGCTTGAAAAAATATTTAGATAGGAAAAAACTGAAATTATATTATTTTGATCATAACTCATATCACTGCACTTGGTTACCACCTGCTTAAAAATACCACTTACCACAGCACTCTGTTTGCCTTTTGGCCTTTTTTTGTGTATTTAAATATGTTGTAATTAATTTATGGATGAGCAGATGAACTTTTTTTTTTTCATTTGGTGTTTATGGTTTGCCTAATTCCGACTTTATTTCTGCTTTTTTTTTTCTTTTTGCAAATTCAAATTTTCTTCTCTTAATTCTGCCTTCTTATTTCTCAATTCTTACTTCGTTTCTCTCGATTTTGACTTTATTACTTGCAATTCTGACATTTTCTCGCAATTCTTATATTTTTACTCGCAGTTCTGACATTTTGTAGCCAATCAGGCAGCGTTACGCCCTCTGTAGTGACGGAAAGCTTTACACTTTGAAAATGATATCATATATACAATCAATACATCAATCTGTGAAACAATGGATAAAATCATAGAGGACTATTTTAGATGTGGTTTCACAAAAACCCTGAGATCTTGTTGTTGGAAGATTTGCATTATATCAAACTAAGACTCTGATCCCTGGAGAGAATTTAGAAAAAACCTCAGAATTACGAGAAATAAATTTAAAATAGCAAAAAATGTAAGTTGGAATTAGGAAATAATTTTTATTTATATTATTATTATGTAGTGGAAACAGACTTCCATAAGTTTTAAATCATGTGTGAATGCAATTTCCTCTTACTTTGACTTTCCAGCACTGAAACATCAGTTTGCCTTTGCATTTGTGGCATTTAGCAGACGTTCTCATCTCACCAAAACTGCAGCATGACATTTTAAATGTTGCTGCAAAAAAAAAAAAAAAAAGTGTGTGGGTGAGCTTTTTTTTTTTTTTGGACTGACGTCCTTTCACACTAAATCGGATGTGTTTTCTACAGTCTGTTAGAGGAATAAAGCGCAAATGTTTTTGCATGTTAAGGCCTTTACGCTGGGGACAGACATCAGAGCTGAGACACAGAATACGCTGCTGATTTGTTGTGGCTGGATGAGTTGATTGCTGCAGAGTAATAGCATGTTGTTTTGTAGATCTTCCCAATGCATCCAGCAGCTTCTGCCCCGATCTGAGCTCTGCTGATGATGTAAGCATCGTTTTTCTTCATGACATCGTTCTCAGATTTGTCTACGTTTTGTTCATTCTGTCTTACCCTTAACCTCTTGACACGTTTTTTTTTTCTTCACTTGAGGAAAGTTCAGGCTCTGTAACATGTGTTTTATTGCTATGAATCAAGTGCAGTTTGAGTGAAAGCTCTCACAACAGCAATAAACCACTTTCTCATTCGATGCCTTTTCCCTGTGCCCTCTTATCTTTCCTCTCTGAAGGGGAGCAGGAGAGTTATAAAAGTCTTGTCAACCACCATCATCTACCTTTCCATTAAATGTCACTGTCATTAATATCGATCGATCGGTGCTTGGAGGCCCTGCTGCCAACCCCCTGGTGTAAAGGGTACGATTTTTTACAAGGTGTTTAGATAAATATTCCCACCCACATGCATTCTGACTGAGTCATAAAAGCATTGACATAATAGGATGTGCAACTTATTGCCAATGCCAGTATCTTTATCATGCTATTGTTCATGGGTGTGCTGAAAACAGTCCAGCAGATTTGTATAACATAAGATTGTTTTTTTTTTCATTGATGGACAGGGTAAAGAAGTATCAAAAAATCCTGCATTACAGTGCAAACTATGCAGTAATATCAATCATCTATCGAATTTTGTGTGTGCTTTATCATTGCAAACATAATAAAGGAACTTTTAACTAGCACAAACTACAAACAAGTACACTGTATATGGGTTGAATAATTATTCATTTTTACTGCCAAAAAGTAGCCAACTAGTCACATTTTACAACAAATCCAACACACGGTTAATAGCAAGACAAAAAATTCTTAAAAAATGCGATTAGATGGATAGAAAATGTGATGAGTGTAGAAGGTTTTTCCACCAGCCTCAGTCGAATCCGAAAACAAGATTGGATTTGACCTGTCATGTCCCACTGATGTGACTCTAAACTAGATGAGTGAGATTGGATAGTGATGAGCAACCTGCAGCTGTGATAGCCTAAGATAAAATTCACTCTGCCATGGTGCAAGAGTTGTTTCAAATTTATTTAGCTCTAAAGGACAACTCAAATAACTACAGGAGGAGTTCCTTCATGAGTGGGCACACACAGGACTAGTACATTTTTGATAAAGTAAAACCAGATATTCGGAGCTGACTGTGATTTGATACACCTCTTAGTCTCAAAGAAAGTGTTGAAAAGGATTTTTGAGGCCAGCAGTGTTAAAAAGTCTCTCACAGGCAGCAGATGTGGGCTGGGGAGTGTTGAGCCTTAATGACATCCTTAACAGAGGTGCAAAATGTAAATGTAATGGTCACTGTCAATTCAAATATAATGGAGTAAAACAGTACATACAGTATATTGATCCCACTACATTAAATGTACCTAATTATTGCCTAATTTCGCTGAACTGAAATCCCCCAACATGTCAAACTGTATATTAATCTAATCTGCAATATAGAACAATTTATTCGTGTTATACTGTACATATGGCAGTGCTTTATCAAGGGAATTACTTATAATCAACCCAGGGAGCAAAACTAATTCATTCCAAGGCTGGTTGCTACACAAATAATTATTTTTCCCCCTTTCAGCAAAGGATTTTGCAGGCAATTCTTAAAAACACTGCATCTAATCAAAGCCTACAAACCTGAAAAGAAAAGCTCATATACAACCAAGGTTATACACAAGTCACTTTGTCTCCAGTCACCAGTGGTACGAATCACATGAGTAAATCTGACTTTGAGTCATCACGAGCGAAAAATAAATATATAAAAAGAAACGATAAAACCTCCCGGAATTTGCTTTCGTCGATCTTCATGCAAATTTATGCGCTGTTGCATAATTCAAAATGAAGAAACCACAGCTCGAATGTGTTCACTGAGGTCCCGTATGGATTCTCTGTGGAAGTGCTAAAGGGTAGAAAAATAATAAAGTGTTTTCCTGAGTCAAATTATGATTTTTTTTTTTTTGTCTTTGTGCAACCTAAACCAAGCACCAATTCCTTTAGGATTTACAATAGCAGCTCACAGCACGGTTGACAGGTCTGTGTCAAAAAAAAACTCTGACAGCCAATACATACTGTTCCAAAACCAGTTCTATGATCAATCAGATAAGTATTAAAAACCTGCACTCTTTAATCTCTAATCTTAATCTCTAATCTGTTTATTATAACTTATTCTGTATTATTATAAATGAGAAAGCATAGACTCATTTACTACCACTTTACTAGTATGCTCTCAGAACAGCCTGAATACTTCATGGTATTAATTTTTATAAAGCTTCGGATTTTTGATTTTGCTCCATGTTCAGATGATTGCATCACATAATTGTAAATTTGTCATCTGCATGGTCATGCTACACAGCACAAAAATGATACTGGATTCGGGAGGCCATTCTAAATGTCATTACGTTATTGTCATTGGATTCGGTTTGAGGCGATTTTTTGACAGGGTGCATCATGACGTTGAATGCTGGCAATATATTGTGGAACAAATGGAATAGTATTGAAAAGGAATATGCACAATCAGAAACAATACTCAGGTTGCATACAAACAGTGCTCGTTTGTATGACTGGGCTTAAAGTATACAAGGAAAGTCTTCCCCACAGCATTACACCGCCCCCACCAGTCTGAGCTCTAGACACAAGGCAGAGTGGATCCATTGGTTCATACTGCTGACACCAAATTTCTATAGTACTAGGATTTGATTTGAGATTCACCGACCAAGATGTGTTTTCCCAGTGTTTTAACTGTTCTTTTTTTTTTACCTGTAAAGAAGTGCAGCTTAAATGTTATAGATCAAACTTTGTACTGAAATCATTAAAACTACTCCAGCAACACATTACCGTGGCTAAAGCTTGCATGAAATAGCTATGGATTGCCATTTTTTTCGTCTAGCAGCCCTTTCATTCTTTAGCCTTTCTATCAAAGGGCAAACACAAAAGCCATAAAGAGTAATTACACGTGTACAGAGCTGTACCTTGATTCAGATTTTTACTCTAGGATATAGAACAGAGCCTGAAATGTTTCTGAAGTGATAACTATTCTGCTCCAAATCTTCTGCTTTGTGATTACAATCTGATCCCAAGCTGGTGTATGTAGTACATGTTCTTCAATTAGCTATCCATCTGTTTTAACTGCAGAATTTTTATCAACTTGAACCGGTCCGGCCTTTTTACTCTGATCTCTCTTATCAACAATGCATTTAAATCTTCAGGACTCATTGGAATGCTCAATGCTCATTGGACGGATTTTTTTTGTGTGTGTTTTGTAAACTCTAGAAAACTAGCAGTTCATGAAAAGCTCAGACCAAACAATCTGACTAGCATGCTGTGCCCAAAGTCCCGAAAATCACATTCCTTTCAACATTTTGGTGTTCGAAGTTACCATTAACTGAAGCTCTTGAGCCTGTCATTATACTGCTGTGACCTGATTGGCTGACTGGATCATTTGCATGCCTGAGCACCAGAACAGTGCAGAAGTAAAAAAAATAAATCCTTTGCCTGAATGTATTTCCAGATACTTTGCTTTACTTTTACAGCAATAATGTACTACACTCCCATTGCTCTCTTGATATACAGTGTATACTCTGTGTTTTTTTTTTTTTAGTTGTTGTGCATGGTAAAACATGACCTGTATTTATTTAGAAGTGTGTATTGAAGAGTCTCGCTTAAATCCCCAAAGGGGGAACTGTAGTGTTTAATTACCGATGCCTTCGCTATGCCTACTGGACTTGAGCATGGCGTTTAATCCTAGTGTTGCGTGCAATAATGTCACTGCTGTTCTTGTTTATTCTCTGATGCCTGTGAATGAGAATGCACTTAAATCAAAAAAAGAGCTGGACTGCGCCCACTGAGGGAATTGAATCGTTTCTTTCTTTTCCCAAGGTGATGAATAATGATTTTTTTATTTGTATTTTTATTTTTTGCATTAAATGATTGTTCTACGGCACTCGGACAACAAAATCACGTAAAGCGCGGGTGTTGCGTTTTTCTCAGCATTTTACAGATTTCACGCCTGAGCAGGTCTTTCGCTGACATTAAATGGATTTCGATCCGCGAGCGAAAGCATGGTGTGGGGTCTCCGGTTGCTCTGTGTTCACCCTTTCGCTCCCTCTAAATATTAATGGCTTATCTGACTTCAGCCTGTAGTGTAGGTGCTGCTCTGGTTATCAGTGACCTGCAGAAGCACACTGACCCTGCTGTCCTTAAAAGCAATCGTCTAAATCAATGCAGCCTGCAGAATGGAACGAATGATTAATGATGTCATCACAACAATCTCTCACATTTGGACGTGGAGCGTTTTTTTCAAATTTATCCAGATTAGTGTAGACATAGCCTGAGCTAGTAGAACCCATGAAGTCAAGATCATTTTGGTCGGTGAAAGTTTTCTATTTTATTAAATAGATTTGGTAAGTAGGATGTTTTCTTTCTGCCTCACTTTTTAATACATAAATAAATAAATTAATAACTACACACATACTTACATATACAGCTTAGTGGTTAAGTCACTGGACTCTGGATCGGAAGGTCACAAGTTTAAATCTTACCACCAAGCTGCCACTGCTGGGCCCTTGATAAAGTCCCTTAACCCTCAACTGCTCACTTGTACGTCACTTTAGATATTGGCATCTGCCGAATGGCACAAATGTAGATGTAAACGTTACACTCGGTCAATCACATTTCATCAGGACTGACCTGACATTTTTTCCTGTCAGAATCCACGTTCTGCTGATCCATACAACATGACAGTATCATGAATGGTTAGCTTTAAGGGTTGCAGGAACATATCTGGCTGGATATGTGTGGGAGAAATTGAAATCAAAATGCTATGGTTATTCAAACAAATCTCTGTTCAATGATGAAAGCTCAGAGTGGATTTTTCAGGTCTACAGAGAATCCTGACTTTCAGCAAACCACACGGCCTGCACAAATAGCAGCTGTGAACTACAACTCCCAAAACACACACACATACACATACACACACACACACACACACACACACACACACACACACACACACACACACACACACACACAGAGCTTTCTTGCCGACTATTTAAAGGACCTTCATAATATTTCTCACTCTCAGGTGTTTGTAATGTTCAAATGGTTTATAACCACACTCTTGGTGTCACCCAAATGATGATGGGTTCCCTTTTGAAGTTTCCTCATTCATTCTAAGGACGTTTTTCTATGCCACAGTTGCCCCAGGCTTGCTCATCAGGGATAAATACATACATTTAAATAGAAGTGAATTTTGTTCTATAATTCTTACATCTGTAAAGCTGCTTTGAGTGTCTATTGTGAAAACTCTATAGAAAGACTCTGATTGACTTTGATATTTGGAGTAAATCTTGCATTTCTTTCGCAAGCCTTTCAGTAAAAACAGTTTGGGCCTCTGTTGTATGACAGTTTTGTGCTCGGTGTCATTGTTTGAAAAAAGATAGTTTGGAGATGGGTATAAGTGCAGCATGTTATTGTGTGAAAAACAAGCAAAAACAAAGACTATTTAACACAAAGTAGACTAAAATGGCCATGGAATACACAAACGCATGCCTTGGATATGAGAATTGACAACAACGTTACTTACAACAGATGCTAGCCAAGAATTACTTTATAAACGTGACCTAAACGTGTCATGTAATACGAGGAAAGTGGATGAAAGTGCAGATAACATTTATACAGGTGCAAAAGTGCAAAAGAATCTCAATGAAACCCCAAAACAAGGAGACAAAGTCCATATTCCAAACCATTGACCAAGAATTACAACAATCACAGGGACAAATTTAAGACAAAACTTGCTGTGAAAGGTGAGACTATATCCAAGTGCTAATCAAGGTAACAGGAAACAGGTGTAACTGATTAGCACCATGTGACAAAGATACAGTATGGATGCAGTATCTTACCTCAGAGACCTCATCACATCTCGCACTGCACCATGCTGTCTGAGATTCTCAAGTACTGCTCGACTGGTACTACCGTCTCTCAGGGTAAGAGGTAAGTATACTTCAAGGATCTTTTCTGTTCTGGCACCGATGTGGTGAAATGAACTTCCCATAGATGTCCGTACAGCGGAGTCCCTGGCTATCTTCAGTGACGTTTGAAGACCTACCTCTTTCTATAACATTTACATTAGCACTTTCCAAGTTTGCTTTGTAGAATTCAAGAGTTATATTTATATTAGGTTTGTAATCGTACCAGTGTTACATTGCTGGACAAGGGCGTCTGCTAAATGCCGCAAATGTAAATGTAGCTGCTGGGAAATATAGTTTTTGCATCCATAATCCTTAGAGAATGCTACTGTTTTTGATCATGTGATTCAGTGTGTAATATTAGCATGTGGATAATTGTTGCTGTAGACGAGCATCGCTACCTATGCTAACTTGAGACTATGCTAATCATTAATTCATACTCATCAGTCAAATGAGTGAAAAAACTGAAATTTCAGAAAAATACCCAAAATAAATAATAATTTTTTGACAGCTCAGCTTGAAGAAAGTAAAAATATGTTACAAAAATGTTTTAATTTCAAAACATGTTAGAGTTTTATCTGAAATCATTAAGTAATTAAAAAGCAAGTTTCACGAGTGTTTATGAAACACTAATCTAGCAGTTTAACCTTAGAACTAAAGGATATGATGATGATGATGATGATGATGATGATGATGAATAGAAATGAAACTATTGTTTATAAGCTGTAAATATAGGTGACAAATTTTTATTATTAAACCCCATTTGAAATGTGTTGGTGTGCAGTTCTCATGCAAAAAGGGTACTGTACTATATACATTATATACATTACATCCACAAAAGTTTGTGGACACCTGACTGTAAGAATTGTTTTTTACATTATACTCTATTTGCCCACTCTTCTGGGAAGATTGTGCTCATTCATCCACAATAGTAAAGTCCGGTACCTAATCTTAAATTTGTAATCTAGCAAACCAGTGTTGATTTATTCATGCATAGGGATTCAAAGCACTTTTGTACGTCGATCTTGATTAGAGCGTCTGCTAAACGCTGTAAATGTACTGATGTACAGTAGGTGAGGTGAGGAGGTCTGGGGTACAGTCAGTATTCCAATTCATCTCAAATGTGTTCAATAGGGTTGAGGTCAGTGCTCTATAGCAGGAAGATCTTTCACTTCAACCAATGTAAATCTTCATAGAGTTTGTTTTGTGCACAGGGGCATTGTCATGCTGGTACAGGTTTGGGTCTCCTAGTTCAAGTAAGGGGAAAAATGTAATGGTACCGCATCCAAAGGCATCGTATACATCATAAGTGTGTGCCTTCAACTTTGTGTTCAGAGAAGAACTACATACGGCTGGAAAGGTCAGGTGTCAAAATACTTTTGTTCATCAGTCTGTTAGACACCTGATGTGTTTACTTCCTCAGTATTTTTTGTGTGACTGGGTCTGAACGCATTAGTTGCAATTAGAAACATGATCAGATTCTGCTTTAATGGAATTAGCATTGTTAGTGTTTGTGTGTGAGTAAAAACGACTGAAATAGTACTAATGATTAGAGGAAGAATAAGACTCTGGAGTCACAGTTGACTGGTTATCCAAAGTCTTAAGGCCTCTGTTTGCTCAAAAAGCTCACCCGCAGCATTTCGCTTTCCAAAAAAAAAATGTTTTGATGTTGTGTGTGTGTGTGTGTCCACTTTCCATATACATTTCACTCAGGTTTGGATTCAGCAAACACACTAATAGGTGAAAAAGAGCTCCAAGATAATGACTTGGGAATTCACAATGGCTAAATCGGTAGAAAATTGGGCACGAAATCGGCAAAAAAAAGTAAAAAAACGCACCCCATTGTTCCCGTAAGTGCCGCAGTGGGATTTATTTGGAAACTTTGCCGGCGTCAGCCCCCTCCCCAGCGATCCCCTCTGCGTCTGCATTTAAATGCTCTCCCTTCATCCATCTTGTGTTTCTTCTCGGCTCATGGCTCCGCAAGCAGATCAGTGGCAGCATCGCTTGTACGCCAGCGCTATCTTTCTCCCACTGCTGTCTGGGCAGAGAATGAAGTCTGACACTTCCTGTGGTCAGTGTATGACTGATTGCCCTGAATCTTTAAAAGCTAGCATCATGGGTGTGAAGGAATACGTTCGTGTGTGTGTGCATCTGCGCATGGCTGTTGCGGTCATCTGAATATCAGAAAATGTCACGTATTGTTTTCATCCTTGGGACGAGGCCACTTTTTATAACGTAATCAACCCTCGTATACCTCCATCTCCTGGATCGTTTGGAAAGGAGATTATGTGACTAATGTCACGCTTTTTGTTGTAGATACGGACTTTAGCTTCAGAGGACAGAGGCATGGCGGCTGTGTGTAGCTCAGCATGGCCTGTGCATGGCCTGCATGCTAAAGAGCCTCGGCCCGGCCCCAGCCTCTGCGCTCTCTCCGCACTGCGCCCCTGCACTCTCTAATGGATCATTTTACACACATTCTCTCTCATTCCATCTCTTCACCTCACCTTCTCTCTTCATCCATGCAACCTTTCTTTCTTTCTTTCTTTCTTTCTTTCTTTCTTTCTTTCTTTCTTTCTTTCTTTCTTTCTTTCTTTCTTTCTTTCTTTCTCTGTCACGTCTTACTCACATCCTCCACTTGTTGTGCTGTACGCTCCCTTCCTGGTGCTCTCTCTCTCTCTCTCTCTCTCTCTCTCTCTCTCTCTCTCTCTCTATGCACCTGTATATATCGTATCAAGCTGAATATACATCTACTTGTCATGTCCTCAGAAGAACATTTTATTCCCATCACTCAAACACGGAATTCCTGTTTCATAGAAACAACCTGCATGTTGTGTTACTGTACAGCATACAAATAAAATTTACCCTCCATGACTCATGATTCATTTCTCAGACTCTTTCTCAGACTCTACGTCATTGTTTCTTTTTTTTTTTCTGAGAACACTGTTTGTTGTGCAAGAGTTTAAAATATTCATGGTGTAACTACATCGTACTGCTCTCTTGTGGCTCCACCTGATCCTGAACTGAGAGCAAGCAATGGCTCCACCAGCAGGGGACAAAAGTGCTAGAAGATACTATCTTAGGACAGAACAAGATGAAGATACTGGAGCAGGAAATAGAAATTTGAGCATCCAGAATGTTGTCACTGACAGATTCCTATAATAATATATGGAGTGGATTTTTGAATCTCATTGGCCTAAAAGTCTTGGTAAAATTTTCACTGGTTTGAATATGTTGTTTCTATAGTAACAAGTCTTTTACATGGTCTCGTACAGGTACAAGGGACCTGGATTTCTGAGTTTATAAAATAAAAGAACAAATTTCAAGCAGTGAAAAACGCATTTATTTTTTCGACACACTCCCCTGCTACATTTATGCACTTATCTGAACTAATGCCTGGAAAGATTTGTCCGTACGCCTGAACCATCCTTGGACAGCTCGGTGAACAAGAAAATTCTTCTCTTGTGCAATTTCACTACAGGTTATGCATCCATTATCCAAGCGCTCCTGAATGTTTAAATGAATGCTGTGTGCTGGGAACCACCACGACTGCGTTCGTCACTGATGGCCATCTTTAAAACGTTTCCACAAACTTTGTTCTGTAAGGATGACATCATCTTTCCTTTCTGTAATCTGGGTCGGTAACAAAAAATGACACGGGTTGGAGTAATTACCAGTATTATTGTGGAAATTTTAATAGGATTTGAAATGTATTAATTATGCCCCCTAATGCTAGATTACTTTATTTTGTTATGCACCATACAGACAAATGAGCTACTAATTACTATTCATGAGATATTACCTGTTAAAAGAGCATTATTACTATCATAATGACATTTTTTTCATATTGATTGCTATTGAAATGAAAACATTTACATACTTATGAATATGCATATGGTTGGTTGGTGAATTTAACAAATGTTTATAACTAGAGGTCGACTAGTAATAGATTTTAGCGATACCGATAGCTTGAATAGGTTAGATTATGCAGATAAACAATTAATCAGTAAATAGTTTTCCAAATGGATACTGGATTTAAAAAACACTCCATGTAAAATAGTACTGAACTTTATTACAAAAAAAAAAAACACCACTAAATCATGAAAATGTGCTAAAGAAAATAAACGTGAAATATTTATTAATTAATATATTATAAAAATTAATTATTAACATATATAAAATGATATAATGAATAAATAATAAATATAATATAGCGCTCTCCATGCAGCACACAGTCTCGTGTCAAAAACAAACAGCACGTGGCATCAGTGACCCAATTTTATAGGCCCCTCTCGTAATGACAGCGGACTGGATTTTTCCCAGTAGACGATAGTTCCAACAATCAACTATTTGTAACTCGACCTTTATTAATAACTTAGAAATTTTTTTATCAAATACATGTATGATATAAGTAAAACATACATTTAAAATTAAATTTTTCAAATATGTCCCTGGAATAGTTGAGCTATAATATATAGAGCTAATAGATAGAGCTGTAACAAATGTCGGAGCGGGACATATTTGGTTCACGGTACAAGTCTTCTGTAGATATCCACAGCTTTTGCACCTTCGTGCACAAGAAAAATCACCAAACGCTGTTCCATGCACACACTAAAACTGTTGTCTGCCGTTTTGATTAACGGTCCCTGGGCCGGCCCGTGACATCTGTAATAGCCATTAAAAGTCCCGGTTTGACGCCGCTCGTATTTCAGATGCATTTACATTTACATTTACATTTGTGGCATTTAGCAGATGCCCTTATCCAGAGCGACGTACAAAAGTGCTCCTAGTCTCTAGCAATGAATAAAATATAAATCAGCCTACAACTATGTTAAGAGTTTTTTTTTTAAACAAAGGAAAGTTGGAAAGTGTTAGTTTAATTGTTTCAGGAAGAAGTAGTTCTTCAACCGTCACTTGAAGAAAGCCAGGAACTCCGCTGTTCCGACAATCTAGGGAAGTTTATTCCACCACCACAGTGCCAGAACAGAGACGAGCCTTTAAGTATCCTTATTTCTCATTCTGAGTTGAGCAGTGCTGAAGGATCTCAGACAGCGTGGTGCAGTGCGGGAAGAGATGAGGGTCTCTGAGGTAAGATGGTGCTTGTCCATTTTTTACCTTAGCTCAGTGGTTAAGGTGCTGGGTTGCTGAACGGAAGGTCGGGGTTTAAGCCCTGGTATCGCCAAGCTGCCACTCTTGGGCCCTTGAGCTAGGCCCTTAACCCTCTGTGCTCCAGGGGCACTGTATCATGGCCGACCCTTCGCTCTGACCCTAGCTTCTGAGCAAGCTGGGATATGCAAAGAACAAATGTCACTGTGCTGTAATATATATGTGACAAATAAAGGCTACTCTATCAGTGTTTTGAATCTGAGAAGTGCAGAGAGAAGCCACAGGAAAGTCTTCAGAGTAGGATTTTATGCCTCTTGAAATTTTGGTGGGAAAAGGAACCATGTTTTTTATGTTCTAAAATGGTCCTATACGAGGAACTTGTTTGACGGATGTTTCGAGCTGTGTCATTTAATTAATATAAATGTAATCATTCTCAAGTTGTTGTGCTGAAAGAGGAATAACACTTTGGGAACAGTTTATTTTCTTTACAATGATGTGCCCCATTAATCAGAGCTCAGTGTCATAGCTGAGTTCTGTTTATCATTTCGGAGGGTTATGTTGCCTTAATTGGAATATTATTATGAGGATTATTTCTATGTGCTCAATTTCAAGCCATTCTCTAAAAAAAAAAATTAACTTGTGCTCTGTGGGTGGGATGAATGGCATGAATTCCCTCTCCTGTCAATCACTGTAAAACGAACCAAACCAGTCTCTGTGAGCTCAGATATGCAGAAGATGGTGAAAAGGTCTTGACATGTTTTATGGAAGCATGAGGAAGCAACTGGATTAAGCAAACTAGCTAATGGGTGGGAACTAGAAAAATGACAAGCATGCTTACAACATAACTACCAAGCTTAGTTCAAATGCTTTTATTCCCCCAAAGCCACCATCCACTTGTTTTTTGTTTTGTTTTTTATGGACTGCTAGCTTTTATTGATTTACCTTCTACTCCTACGCGTGAAATTAGATATTATCAAAGACTTTTCAACAGTATTTTTCAACTCTCCCCAAGCGAAGCAAATTGAAGCGAAATGTGAAAATCACGAAGGATTAAAAACGGAAGCCTGCAATTTTAGACGTGCATTTCACAAGGCTGGTGTGTTTCGGAGGTGTGCATTAGTCAGAAGGGTTAAGCAGAATTCAGCGTGTGGTTGTGCTCAATCATAGCCCACAGAGCTGTTCTGATCAGAATATGCTTGACGCTCGGATTTAGTGCCAAATGAAATTAGTTTTCCACCTTCCAGCTCTCTTGTGGTGCACTACCTGGAGACACACAGTCCTGTTTATAGTGAAGGAGTACTCCAGCTCTGGACTTGGACTCATGTCCTACTTAAGTCATGATTTTCATGACACTTGGCTTTAAGTTTATGAAGCCTCAACTTAGAATACATTTGGGCTTTTTACAACACTCTGCCGTCTCATACTCTTTAAAGGCAGCTATTTTGGATTGGATTATTTCATATGGTGTTGCTTCAGCTTTTCATTTAGAAGAATTGTTTTGTCACAGAACAGTTCTGGAGATGTGTAGAATCTTTGGGGAGGTGGGAGCTCAGTTGTTAAGGTTCTGGGTTACTAATAGGAAGGTCAGGGGTTCAAGCTTCAGTATTGCCATGCTGCCACTCTTGGGGCCCTTGAGCAAGGCTCTTAACCCTTTGTGCTTTAGGGGCACTGTATCATTGCTGTGCTCTGACCTACCTGTCATGACCTTCTGAGCATTCTAACATTGTTGTGATATGTAAAGAAAGAATTTCACTGTGCTGTAAAAACTACATGTGACAAGCAAAAAGTACTTTTCTTTCTTTCTTTCTTTCTTTCTTTCTTTCTTTCTTTCTTTCTTTCTTTCTTTCTTTCTTTCTTTCTTTCTTTTCTGAAGCTGCTCTCAGTAACACCAGAGTAAGTCATTGTATTTTGCCATATTCCATGTTTATGGAACCCAGGCATGATCTCCCACTCAGGTGAGAAGAAAGTCAGAGAAAGAGCTTGAGCTTCTTAGTTTTTGCTCCAGTCGAAGTCTATTGTGGTTTGATGGCAGTAAGAAAGCTGTTCAATCCTGAGTAAATCCAGCTGCAGGATGTGAGCCAAACCTGCTGTGTAATTTGGGTTAAATTTTTCTATGGATGCTTCTAAATTGCTCCATGAACCCACGGACAGCGATGCAGTGTCTGTATAAATGTTATACAAAGCAAAATGAGTTCAATGCTTCAATTAAATTGTGTTACACTTTATATTGCTGTAATTTTCCAATCATTTAGACTTATTTACTTTACAGCACAGTGCATTTCTTTCTTTAGATTTCCCAGCGATGTTAGAAAGCTAGGGGTCAGCCATGAAACAGACCCCTGGGGACCAGAGGGTTAAGGGCCTTGCTCAAGGGGCTTGAACCCCCGACCATCAGAGAACTAATCCAGAGCCTTAAAAAACCTCCACCCTTGTGCTTGGTAATAGTTTGTTTAAATTTTTCCATCATCGAGAGAGTTTTATAAATACAGTTTTTCAGTACACACCCATCAGTCTCCTACTTTTTGTCAATTTGTCATTCGACACTGAACCAATCTGAATGCCAAATGAACCAAAAGTATGAATTTCGCAAACCGACAAACAGACCATTAGGTGTTAAAGCGTGTTACGACTTCATTTGGATTTCAGACACGGCTTAAGTGACTTAACAACACCATTGTCTTCTCATGTTTTCTCCATCTACCAGCAGAGCGAGTGCACCATTATCTCCACAGCTCTATTGGTTAGGAGCTTGACAAAAGCAATACATCGGCGGTGGTAATGAAGGCGGCGGCGGCCGGATAAATGAACAAACGTAATTGCGTCTATGAGACAGTGAGACTCTTGTCATTCCTGGTTTGAATTTGCGTTTTTGCAGAGTCAGATCAATCTTCTTTGGCCGCCTTTCCGCGAGGGGGTTCAGCGCATCGTTTGGCAGCAGTCAGCTCCACTTTTGTTTTCAATTAATAACCCTCTCATGTGCGTAGCCCAGCGCAACGCTCTGCAGACAGCATCCTTTTAAAACAATGCTCGCGTTAGTTCAGCACTTGTACTCTGTCTTTCTTGCTCTTTTTCTCACACATTTACCTCCGTACATACACCCACATGCATGGCGTGATGATGGAGTGCGTATGTGTGTAGGAATGCTGATGGCCAGCATGCGATGATTGATAGTCGCCTTTGTTTAGCTGTGTTTATCCCTGCTGGTGTGATTGCTTTCTGGTCATTATTACAAATGGGGAATTAGAGCAGACCATTACTGTGCCTACACTCTTATTTACAGAGGGGGAGGGGTCTGGGGACAGACAGAGGGATGGGGACATGGGAAGAGTGGTAAGGTGGGGTGGTTTGTGAGTGGCACTGTTGGATGAAACGCAATAAAATAGGAGCTTTTATGGTCTGTTCTCTCTAATCTTTAAATACTAATGCAGTAATTAGTGCTGTGGTCGACCACATCATTTACATCCTCCTTTTAGATGAGAGCTCAGGTTGTGTGAAAGGTTCCAGCTCTGTCCATTTTACATTTCAGTCCAATATAGATTACAGAGTCTTATGTATATATGTATGTATATAAAATGATAATGATGATAATAATTATAAATTAACAAATGTACAAATAAATGTTAATAGATCTACTGTAGGGCTCAAGCATCAATAGTTACCACTATTAAATCTTATGCCTGTCTGATTGTGGTCATTCGTGTCACATTCAAAATGTAGTCTTCGAATGCGTTGGAATAAAAATGCGTCTCTTCTTGAGATTCAAAGATCCAACGGTTGCTTTATTGGCATGACGAGATGAATAGAAACATTCTTATTGCCAAAGCTTGGCTACAGAGTACCAGAACAAACAAAGAAATAACCACAGAAAGAAAGTGGAAAAAAATTATGAGTTAAAAAAAATCACAATCAATCAAATAAATAATTAGTTTTAATTAAAAAAAATGTAATTGAAAGAAAAAGTGACACATTAAGACACATATAATTGTAGGATTTGGTGTGTGTGTGTGTGTGTGTGTGTGTGTGTGTGTGTGTGTGTGTGTGTGTGTGTGAGTGTGTGTGTTGCATATACTAAATGACATGGTACTCACTCTCTCTCTCTCTCTCTCTCTCTCTCTCTCTCTCTCTCTCTCTCTCACTAACTCTTTAATTCTCTGTCCTCTTTTTCCTCATTTACTCTACAGTACCTCTCTTTCTCTCACTCACTCACTCACTCACTCACTCACCACTCACTCTCTCTCTCTCTCTCTCTCTCTCTCTCTCTCTCTCTCTCTCTCTCTCTCTCTCTCTCACTCACTCTCTATTTTCTCTGTCCCACTCTTTCTCTCTATCTCTCTCACACTCATTAGCTCATGTTCTACCTCTTCTTTCTCCCTCTCTCTCTCACCCACTTTCTCTCACTCACTCTCCACCTCTCTTCCTATTTCTCTCTCTCTCTCTCTCTCTCTCTCTCTCTCTCTCTCTCTCTCTCTCTCTCTCTCTCTCGCTCTACTTATATTGTACATTTCTTAAATCTGCATCTCTAATGTATTGTTCTAAATGCATAAACCTCCAGATCAACAGTGAAGATCAAACAGCTTCCTCTTCATTACAAGTGCGAACTACACAGGGTTTTGCAGTATGGCATTACGGATCCTACATAGTGCAATATATCAGTGAGTCAGTCAGAGAGAAAGAATAAAACCGCTCAAGAAATTAAGTGTTTATATGTAAAATGATATTTAGGATTGTGTGAGTGCATCATTATAATGCCTCAGAAAATATACTGTAGCTCAGCTGAATAAGGTTTATTCATTCTGCGACATGCCTGATTGATTGAAACTAAGTCGGCTACTCGTTTCAATATCGAAGAGACAAACACGTACCCTGTCTGAAAAAGATATTACTGATGCAACCGTAGTCCTGCTATATGTATATTTTATGTAAAACGGAGTAACGGATAAACATTTATTGTAAATTATCAGCTGCAGTAAACACAGAAGGTAAGGTTGTGTCTGTGTGGGTGTGTGGGTTATTTTTGTTTGTTTTTTTCCTCTTTAAGTATGTTTGCGACGGTCTCATGCTGCTGGTGTGGGGTGGCTTACTGTTGTGTACTTGTTTATGGTCGATTTCATCAGTCTCCCTGTGGCTCGTCTCCTCACACTGCGCTGGGTCTGAGGTGAGCTGTGTTATTGCAGAAATGTGGGCGCAGTCACACGCCTCTCCGTTTGCCTGAAGACAGAACACTCACTGTGCTTCTCTTTTTCTCTTGCTCTCTCTCGCTCTCTCCATCTTGGTGAACAGGTTCATTATTACTGTGTGTTTGCTATAGCCGTGGCTCTCTAATCAGCCTGTCTGCCTCTGTCCTCTCCTCTCTTATCACCTGACAGCTCTCTGGCAACCGGGAAGCCAGGACTTAACCATTCTCCTGAAACGAGCCGAAAGACCTTGAGACAGACCCTTGGAGCAGAACTTTCTGCATTTCAACAGCTAATTGAAAGGACTTCTGGTGTCTGAGTTCTGTCTAATAGTATGGATATCTGACGGAGACCCTGAAACCGCTTCCCTCAGGAAAAGGGTTGAGACAGCGGCGTAAAATAAGTTTAAAGTCAATCATTTCGAATTCATTTCAATACTTACACAATACTGCCCAAGCTTTGCAACGAACCATTCCTGTGCTCATCGTTCCCTCATCTCCTTCTTCTCTTACTCACAGCCCTAATGATCTTAATGCAGGCATTTCTGAGTCAAAATACCGCCCGAGGCAGAGAGATCACGGTCTGACCAGAGGAAAGTGTCAGTCTGGGTGTGTTTATGAATGACAGGGACATTACAGTGTGGGCAGGCAAATGTCGTCGCTTGCTTTAATGCTGAGCTAATGGGCAACGTGATCTGTTAACAGCTGTAGTTTACTTCGGTATTGAGCAGAAAATATGGTCAAACCTAAACGACCTTGATATAGTGCTCATCATCTTCAGGGTTGAGATGCAGGTCTTTGCCCTAGAGGTCAAGTAAATTGCTGATAGAATAGAATCCTACTGTACATGCGATAGAAACTGAGGGACTGGTCTACATCTGTTTCCCAGAATCCTCATTCAGACACCACTAAGCTGCCACTGCTGGACCCTTGAGCAAGGGATAACTGTAAGTCGTGCTGGATAAAGGGGTTTCACAAATGCCACAAATGTAATGTCAATATATGTTTTCTTAAGTCACATGATCTGCTACCTCCTTAAAGTTTCCTGGGTATCTACCCACCAACCAGCTTTTTCCAAATCTCTTTGCAAAGTCTTGCTTCCTGCATTTAAACATATTTACCAGTTTTTACTGTGTACACAGTTTATCAATATTGGCCCTGCCTTTTTTATTTTATTTGTATTTTTTTTTTAAGTTAATCATGTCTTTCGACTTTTTCTATTTTGGAATTTGTACAATTCATTTATTAAAGCCCTGCAGTTGCATCCAAACCAGATTGCCGGGGAAATAGGCTGCATTAGATATAATAGATTTATACTATTAAATTGCATAGATTTAAGCAATCTATGTCAAGCTATGTAATTTACATAATAATATTTCTTTCATATATTATTTATAACATAGACAACGCTTTTTGGATATTTGACTATAAGATTTTGAACATCCCATTCCCCATTTAGTTTCAATTTGTTGCTTTGGTAACCACCACTGTTCTGGGAAGATGTTCCACTAGATTTTGGAGTGAACTTGTGGAGATTTGTGCTCATTAAGCTACAAGTATGTTAGTAAAGTCTGGTAGTGTGATGAGGTCTGGGGTGCAGTCAGTGTTTCAATTCAGTGTTCGATAGGGTTGAGATCAGAGCTTTATAGCAGGCCACTCAAGATTTTCCACTCCAACATATGTAAAGTATATCTTCATGAAGCTGGCTTTGTGCACTGGGACATTGTTATGCTGGAAGAGGTTTGGGTCTCCTAGTTCATATGTAGGGAAAATGTCATGCTACCACATCCAAAGACATTTTGTGGTAATTGTGTGTTAACAGTGTCCCAGTAGGTTTGTACTTATAAAGTACATGTTAATGAGGGTTGTCTACTCATATGGCTTTTATAAAACAGGAACAATATAATAAAAATCCAGTGTCCAATAAAAAATATTCATTTATTATTAATAATAATATTAACAGCAAAAAAAATATTTGGCCATGCAGTGTAAGACAGTAAGCTTTGGTTGCTAAGCAACATAACTGAAATAGCATTATATGGACAGGAAAATGGCTGCATTGTTTTATCGATCTGAAAGCACACTAACAGAGAAGGTAATGATTGCGATGCAGTCGCAGGTGTGCGTATATTGAGGCGATTTTAACGCTCGGATTTTACACCCCAAACCATTCATTTTTATTGGAGTCTATCTATAGGTTTAACGGTTTTACCCTGCGAGTGGGCCTGCCTTTTATCAAGCACTCATTCAGGGATCCATTAGGATGTACCAGCGAGCGCTTAATAAGTTTCTCATAGATTTAGCTTCCTTTATATAATTGCTGTTCAATGTCATCTTGTTGGATCCGTGGCAGTAATTGGCAGTGGTGACGATTAAACTGTAATTTGAAAACTTTTCAGTAGCAGTGTAAACCAATGTTTACTGCTCAAGCCTTGATCTGCTTGATCTTCCTCAGATGCTACCGTTTTAGGACTGGTATTTAAATTAGTTATATTTTAAATCATTTCACAAGCACGGCTACTATGCAACGGCTACTGAATGACTAGAAACAGGTGTCAACTGTATGCAAGGAATAAAACACTATTAGGCATAGTTGTTTTACATTTAGGGCATTTGGTGGACACCCTTATCCAGGGCGACTACATTTTTCTATACAGATGAGACGTTAAGGGTTAAGGGCCTTGCCTAAGGGCCCAGCAGTGAAAGCTTGATGGTGCTGAGATTTAAACTGAGAATCTTTCAATCAGAAGTCAAACATCTTGCACTTTTCCTATAACAGCATGCCCTGAGGAGTTTTATTCATCTTTTACCACAGCAGTTTTCCAAAAGTGTTTATTTGTTTATTAAAGACTGACTATCATCCTTCAGTTATTGAAAGTTATTCCCAAAACAATCAGTTGCTTATAATCAGCGGTGGACAGTAAGGAAGTAAATATAATTCCTTACTGTACTTAAGTAGCTTTTTCGCATATCTGTACTTAAGGGAAGTATTTCCATTTGGGAGACTTTTACTTTAACTTGACTATATAAGTCAAATATCATACTTTTTACTCATAAAATCTGCAAAATCAGTCGTTTCATTTTATTAATGAGTCGATAAAAACGTAACTGGTCAAACACACACCAATCCATCAATCAGGGTAGAGCACATGCTCTGTATTGAACTTGTTTTGATTGATTATGTACAGTACATTGTCAGTGAACATTTTGAGAAGAATAAATGTTGGCAGAAACTCGAACTTGCCATAACACTGTTTAAAAAGGTTTTGGGCTCATGATCATTTGAATAGATATCAATCAGTGTATGACATTAAAATCATTCTATTATTAAATTGTTGGGCTGAGATTAACGTTAGAGCCTTTTCATATTATTGAGTTGATTAAGCTAAGAGTCTTGTGACAAAAAATAATAAAACCACATTAAAGTCATAATAAATCATAGTACTATTATTACTGAAGTACAGTTAAAGGCAAATACTTATGGACTTTTACTCAAGGGAAAGTTCAAAGGAAGCACTTTATCAGTTTATCTTGTTTATCTCTACTTTTACTCAAGTACATAATTTGTGTACTTTGTCCACCACTTTTGATTATTGCTACAGTATAAACAGTTGTTTTTTCTTTACTTTTTTTGGTAGCTCGGTGGTTTAAGTGTTGGACTTCTAATCAGAAGTTTGTGAGTTCTAATCCCAGCACCACCAAGCTGCCACTACTGGGACATTGAGCAAGGTTCTTAACCCTCAACTACTCAAGTTGTATAAATAAAATAAGTTTAAGTCACTCTGGATAAGGGCATCTGCCAAATGCCATAAATGTAAATGTAAAAAAAAGTTTGCCAAGCTACTAAGAAACCCAGAAAACATGATTCCTTCCAGGTTTCTGACACTGGAGATTCCAAAACCCAGAGCACTGACTAAAAACTCCATCATATCAATAGTTACACACAGGTTAACATACGGGGTTCTGCATACAATGTTTTATTTTATTACAAATATTTCTCTGGACAATTTTTATTGGCTTAGTTGATTGTACGGCAGAAGTCGTTACGTCCTCCGGGTGTGTGTCAGCACGAGATGACATGCTGGGTGAGCATAATATAATTTTTTGTTTTCGTTTGGGTTTTTTTGACGGAAGCTCAATTAGCCATGAAATCCTTAGCGTTGAGTCACATACAGTGTGTGGTCAAGCATGGCACAGTGTGCGGTAGTGAGCGTTCGGTAGTAAGTGTGACACAAGCATATGTTCCTCCTTGTGGCCAAAAAACACTCTCTGACACACACACACACACACACACACACACACACACACACACACATACGCGCGTACACACCTCACAGCTCAGCGAGCCCCCTGCCGCTACATCAGCGTGTGCTTAACAAAGCGCAAAGGCACACAACACACATCTCAACACCTCAAGCACCGAACATGTGTCAGGCTGAATATCAGCCCCTTGAAGTCTTAATCTATTCTGCAGGGTCTCTCGTTATTCTTCTAAAGTCTTCTGCCAACATTTCTGCCGGCGACGCTCGCAGTCAGGATACAACTCGGCTCTGGCACGGCTCGGCTCGGAAGCATGATGTAATAGAAATATGAGAACTCAGTCGTACATCACAGCTCTGACAGTGAAGACAATTGAGGAAGGATCGGCGCTGCGCACTCTTTCACAGAAATGGCTAGCTGATGTGAGGGTCAACAGCCTGTGGTAGATGTCAAACGCAATCACAGTCAAGAGGCCCGGGAATATGCAATCTTCTTCCCCTCAGATGTTAGTGAATCACATGAGTAGGCTTTTATTTTAGACAGTGAAGGACTGACCCTCCTCGCTTATGGGTTTAACATGGTTAATAGATTTTACGCTGGTGAAAATCTTATATTTTGACTACTAGGGTTATAATGTGGATTAGTATCTAGTATTCCATCTCAAAATGTTCATATCAAGGTTTTTTCTTTTTCACTTCGACCAAGGCAATGTTCATACGTTTTCAAATGAAAAGGCATTCGTTTTGGCCGTTCCGAAAACGTTCTGGAACGGAAAGGTGGTTCCGTTTTGGCCTTCTGTCCACACTGAGATGGCGCTATGTCAATAAAAACGTAGCTTTTAAAAATGCTCTTTGAAGTGGATCCATCTGAGTCTTCGATGACGCATTTGTAGTCATTGCTGAGTCGTTTCAAAAAGCCTGAAAGTAAATAAACGGCAGGCGGAAATAAGGCAGGTCGAAGCGTCTTATGTTTTGCTCATGCGCAGCACAGGGACATAAGACTTTGCAGAGGTTTCAGTGTGAATGAGCAACTTTTGAGAAACGATTGAAAACTAGTGTGAATGCGGAGCGTTTTCAAATCTATCTGGGTTAGCCTTAGTTTCGGAAATAACAAGTCTCTTTACAAGGTGTGTGTGTGTGTGTGTGTGTGTGTGTGTGTGTGTGTGTGTGTGTGTGTGTGTGCGTGAAACTGAGCACACCTGTGCTCAAACAGCACGGCAGTGTGTGGGAAATGTGATCTGCGGTGGCGATGTGTGATGACTGTAGTGTTTGCTGGTAAATGGACTTTCTTTCTTTCTTTCTTTCTTTCTTTCTTTCTTTCTTTCTTTCTTTCTTTCTTTCTTTCATGCAATTTTATTCACCTCCTAATCCATATGTTTTGTGGAACCCTCTGGCAAGCCTTATATCCTCTAAGTAACAGCAGAATAATGATATTTCAGGAATATTCCTTGAGGGTTGCCAGATTCTATGTATAAAATGTGGAAAAAAATCTGCTATTTTCCACAAACAGAGAAAAGTCTGTCTATTTTGTTCTATTCCCAGACATTACATTCTGTGGCTAATCTTTCAGTTTTTTTGTGCATTTTTTAGTTAAATTGGGAATTTTGCTGCAGCTTGGCAACTCTTTCAATTAGCTTTTTGGTTTCTATTGTAACTAGTCTGAAACTGGCAGTTTACTCTAAATAAAAAAATACTCAATCAACAGATCGGTATTCGTATTAGTTTGCTATGCATCTTCCATTCTGTTTGAGCAATGTCATTTGTATTCAGTTAGACCCCCTTAATGCATACCACTCATGCTAAACACTTCCTAAGCGCAGCGTGCCCTTTGTTGAGCACCATCGCAATACAATGGCCCTCACAATCTGTCAGTCATTAGCATACCATAATAACGCCTTACTGACTCCCTCTCCCACTTAAAGCAAGCCTTTATCTTGTTAAAAAGCCAGGATAGCATTTCACCTAGGTGCTGGATGGAGATGATTCAGAAATCTTTGCTGTGACACTCCAGGTGAAGTGGCACACAGATGTTCAGCAACGTTTCCTGAAGAGGCTTATTTAACATGATATTAAAGTTTAAATTGTAATTTCTGAAACGGCTAAACGGCAAATGCACTGTGTCTTTTACTGGCTACAGACTTCAATTAAGTCAGAGGTATACTGCAACACACAATCACGCAATCACCAAAAGCAATTTAGCATTTTAGCATAAAATCAAGTAGCATTGGAGGCACTGCTAATTTTCAACTACATCTGACTTTTACACTGAGTTTACAAACGATGCATATTGAATTATTATAAATACAATTCAGTCGTGCGTTGAGAGCCTTTACAACCAAAGAATCTCTGGCACCCAAAGTGGTCAATAAGGTGACACTGTAAACGGTAAATCTTTGCTTTTGTTTATTTTTTGCATCTTCCATCATGCTGATCTAAAAGAATGTTGCAGGATGACGCAACACTCATGGGGCAGCTAGAAATGTGATGGCAGAAGCAGAAAAACATTAACCAAATGTCCTTATTTCCTCAAGCTTGCAGAATGTGTATGTGACCCTTGTGTCCCTTACATACAGTTAATATCAGGGATGAAAATATGCATGTAACATATGGTTATTTTGTGCTACGTGACACGCTCAGAGGAAAGATGTTTAGGATTGACAGGAAACAGAGAGCATGCCATTTCTCTCACGCAATATTGCATCATCGGGATTTAAAATGTGCAAAATTTCGGTTTCTTTGTTTTGATTTCATAGGTAGTTTTTTTTTATTGCAGCTATGTTGTTATTATATAATGCAATGAAACAGACATGATCAGATAATTCTATCATATTTTTCATAGAAATTGCTGCGATTTGTGCACTTGAGTGTGTTATAGATCCAGTGGTAAAGGTGCTGGGTTACTGATTAGAAGGTCTGAGGTTCAAGCCCTGGTGTTGCTAAGCTGCCACTTTTGGGCCCTTGAGCAAGGCCCTTAACCTTCTGTACTCCAGGGGTGCTGTATCATTGCTGACTCTGCACACTGATATGCAAAGAAAGAATCTCTCTGTGTTGTAATGTATATGTGACAAATAAAAGCTCTTCTCTTTTATTGCACAAGTGCATTCCACAAGGCAAATTAATAACAGTGTGGACTGTGCACTCAGATTTAAATAAAAAGAAAGAAGAGCATCTTTGCAGCTGGATGGATCTGGACTTGGCATGTGATGGTTTTGTTTTATTTATTTGGTCGTGGTTTATGCTGTAAAACAGGTAACATCTTTCACTTTTCTCTCATTCTTGTTTCTCTTTTTATCTTCTCATTTTTGCACGTTTTTTTTTTTTTTTATGAAAATGTTCTGAAAATAATTAAATCAACTGCACTCTAAAACCACATTCACATATATTAAGTGCTTCCTCTTACAAGATTACAATCAGTTATATCTGTGGTTTTTAAACCTGAGGAAAAACATTTCAGAACAGAATGAATCATTTGATTTATAATAGTCTCATCTTTCTAAAATATTTGATAAATGTGCCTTTATTCAACATCTGGACTTAATCATTTAGCTTTTATGAATACTAATGAATAGAACATGATCATATGTTTTAGACATATACAAACATATCTTTTGTTTTTCTATAGGGTCTTTAAAAAAATAGAGTTCGGGTTATGGAATACAACAAAACAAAAATTGCGCGAGTTACAGTGCAGTGTTATATGAACTTTTACATGAACCCGGTTCGATATCATTAACGCAAACCATTCATTTGTAAATTCATACAAATTTGTAAATGTTTTTAAAAAATTTAACCAAACAATTTTTCTGAAAATATCTCAGGCAAGTACTAACAAAGATAACACCCAAGAAAACAAGATTAAGCAACACAGATCTCGAGCTGAGACCAAGTCGGAGTGATGTAGCTGAGGTTGAGGAACTGTCAGAGTGCTGAATGTCTATCGCATTTCTACCTCAGGGTATTTTTTCCTCCATTCTTTCATTCTTTTCTTTCTCAGCATTTCTGGAAGCATAGCGATAGGCTGCTTTAAAAAAAAAATCTAAACAAAAGATACAGATGGTGGCGCTGTGCTACAGAGATAATGGCACATTCTTTTGATATATGTCAGCTTTCGGAACAGATGCACACCGGTTATAAATGCGCTCTGAGTTTTTTTTTTTCAGTTACCATCAGCTGAATAACAGCTCGAGGCCATGTCATGGTGCAGCTCCATCACTACTCTGGAGCAGCAGCAGGCCAAGCGCAGCCGTCCACTGCTGGTGCAGAGCTGTATTGTTTCCTTTTAGCTCCGCCAAAGCCATCCTGCTAAATCACTTTAACAGCATGAGCTTTACTCGGAATGGACTCATAACAGCATAATAAGCCACAGGCTGTGGCGGCTCGAGCACATTTACAGAGAGAAATCCTTTGCCTTTCAGCATCTCAGTATTGGATTGGGAGAGCCAGAAATTGGTCCAGTTCAGAGTCACTAATTTATTGGCTGCACTGCTGAGAATATGAGCAGGAAAGTACCTGAAGTAAATACAGTGTTTGTGGAATTCAGACACCCATAAGCATCATCATCTGTTCCTGACTGCATGTGTAGGAGGGGGTGGGTGGCTGCGAGGACTGGAGTCGTTATTCCGAAATGACACTTTTTTTTCCTGGCAAATTACACGGCCGCAGTTTTTTTTTCTGGTGTTTAATCACTTTGTGACCAACCCAAACAAAATTATCATCATTAATGCCAAATGCACAGACACCACCCTAAATCATTCAGGGAACGAGTGTTCCGCGGGAACGCTATTTTTCTCGTGACATGATGCGGTTCCTGCACACGTCGAAGGCGAGAACATGGAAATGAGTGTACAGTAAGCGTGTCGTACTGCCATATTACCGTGGTTCCATTGGAGGATGAAGGCATCCCACTGATTAAGCGTGTGGTCAATCCCCCTGCATTAATAACACAAATTAAAACAGCACATCATCTTAAAACTCCCAGGCGCTTTTCAAGTGGCACTCAGTGACATTAGGCAGTCGAATGCATGCACGATGATAGGTGCTAGGTAATAATATCCAAAGTAATAATATCCTTATAATATCTGCTATAAATGGTAACAGGGGAGTTATATTTTGTTTCCAAGCAATTTCATATGTTCATATGTTGACAAGCGAATATCTCAGATTGCAGCTTCTTTTTTTTTTTTTTTTTGGTAGCCATGGTGAATTCAGATATGAAACATGAAACAACCTGAAACTCACCACATGTGCATGATTACACGTCAAGTAAAATGACGCTTCAAAGCAAAGGGAAATAAAGCCGCACCAAATATGATATGAATGCTAAAAAAAGGATATGTGTTGTGTTTTCACAAAAGAAAAGCTTTTCATAGACTCTTATAAAAGCTGTTGGCATCTGAGATGTGAGTGTGCTGAGAATATAAATCCAACGTTACCATGGAAATCGTTTCGAGACATTTAAGAAACAACCGTGTTTTAGTTTGTTTATACTGTAGTTACAGTGTTATATAGTCTTATCTACTTTTTCCTTCTTTTTTATTTAGACCTTGGTCTAATCCATGTTTGCCACTCCATTCTACTCTGTCAATGGTTTACATTTCGATATGTCTGGTGTTTTGAATCCTCCCCTGTGCGTCACCATTTTTTCCCTGGTGCTCTGTGTTCAGGTCCCTGTTCTATTCCTGTCCCTGCTGATGTTGCCTCACTGCTTTGCTACCTGGCTGTGTTCACCTGTTCTGTGTTAATCCTTGATTCACTTGACTGAACCCTCCACATTTGGCAATTTCGCGACTTAAATGTGTTGATTATGAAGTCACCCTTGTCGGACGTCGTGTGTTAACCCCTTCTGTTGACACCCACCTGTTTGGATAGATGCGTTTCTGGACCATAATTCCAATTGTCACACTCTTTACACATTCTCTATTTATCCTAGCCCTTTCTCTGAGCTTGTGCATAGATTGTCAGAAGGTGTGTTTTTCTTATCCATGTTTGTATTTGATTAAAATGCAATCATGGATATCCTTTTTTCACCTGTGTTCCCTGTTTAATGAGCATACACTGAACTTTAATACTTTCCTTCCCAGTTAGACCATTTGCACATGTAATCAGCATTTCTAAAAGGAATTTCCAGCTGCATTAGTAGTACGCACCAAGAGGGCTGCGGTTTGTATCTTTACTTTAAAAATACGCCATATTGTTAATATTAATTTTGATATTCTTTGAAGCAACCATGCACCATGAATAAGAAACACTACTTGTATCCCAAGAAAACCCCAATCCCTTGAGTTCCCTCTGTAAATAAACCAGGTTGCCTTTTTATGGTATTTTAATGTTTGCACTTGTTTTTACAGTACAAATCTTTATAAATCGACGCCTTTCAGCACTCGGCTGTTAAGCCTGTAGCATTGCAAGTAATCGGGCCAGCCGTCACATTTTTTGTTTTTAATTTTACGTCTTTTCCATCATACTAATGTGTGTGAACAGCCTTCCCATTGGATGAGCCCCTGTTAAAGCATGATTACTTAATTTACTTTCAGAGTGGTCAAATCTAATTTGGGAGCATAATAATTACCTGGCAATCAGACTGTTAATGGACTGTGACGAGGTGTTGATTTAAACTGAAGAGAGCGAGGCGAGCCCTTCAGCGAGAGAAATTCTAAAGACAATATAATGCGCCTGGAGAGGCGGAGGCTTAAACTTCACATTAATTTGCATCTATTTGTACCAAGAACATGAAGGATTACATGATAGGTTATTTAGGGATTTCTGTGTCACCTGCCCCATATGGATTCTTCAGTAGGAAACGTTTTGTAGTGATTTAAACAGGCAAATGAGCACACAGTGCACATATATTTTATGTAAGACATTCATTCCTGAGGTTTGTTCTTTATTATTATTGGTTTAATGTTATGATCAGCCCATAATTGCGGGTTTCCTCTAAAAGGTAATATATATTGTATAATACCTTTTACAGTCAGTGTAAATGGTATTGTAGGTATACATGTGTATGACTCTAGTGGAATGCAGGGTTGGAGAAATCACTACAGACAAAGATTGTATGTCTAGACTTTTTTCATCATTGTACATAGGACACAAATGCCAAGGAATGGTGGTAAAAAATCTTTACACCCTAACAATAAGAAACTTAAAAACCCAGCCCTCAGTGGTGCTTTAGAGGAGATTGTCATGACATATGTTTGACATACAGCAATGCTGAAAAAACGACAAGAGATCAGAAAGACTTTCAACAAGCTCAACCCCCAAAAATGACGAAACCGTTCGGCAACTTGTCCATGATGATCGTCAAGAACAATCCACATGATCTCACTTCCGCACCCAACCTATTTGCCAAATTTGCCTCCTGCGGACTTCGCCCTTTTCACGAAGACAGACAGACAGACAGACAGACAGACAGACAGACAGACAGACAGACAGACAGACATCAAAGCAGTCCAAAAGTATGCCAGCAAGAGTATTCAGAAAATGAACTAACATGTTTAGTTGAAATGATATTACAGGATATCAAGTGGATGTGTATTAACTCCAGGCAAGATGAATCATTTGTGTAATGAACGGTTTCATTTGCAGAACCATGAATGTAAAGATCAACAGTATAAGTACAGTTATACAGTGCAGTGATCTGATGAGTAGCATCAGAGCATTTAGCAGAAAGCATCCCAGTGCACAAAATGGAACATATGTCCGATGAGCTTATTCCTGGAATAGGCTCTAATGCACAATAATGTCCTGGCACAGTGATGAATCATTATACAGGGCGATCACTTGTTGGATAGAACAACCTCCTGTTCCGTTCCGTGCTTCAACAGCACCAAACGAGCCTTTTACTGGAGCTGCTTCACTCTCTGACCAATAGGGCATGAAGTCAATGTGATACATTGTCCAGGATTGTTAATAGTTTTTTTGCAGTAATGTCCTCTTTACCACATTCACCTCAGAAGTGTCCAGGGGGACGTTCCGAGACAGAGCTAATCTTTTTTATCAGGTTTGTGGAGCTTCCGTACTGTTCCAGCTCTAATGTTCAATTTAATTCATATTAATTTGTCTAGCGCTTTTAACAATAGATATTGTCTCAAAGCAGCTTTACACAGATAATTAGGTAATAAAATAATGTATGTTTGTTCCTAATAATTGTAAATTAGTCACTAATGAGAAGGCCAGTGGCGACTGTACCATTCATATCCCTCAACTACTGTCAATCCCACTCAACCACAGACTGGTAATACATCTCCAAAATCTTGCTGCAAACATTAAAAGTCCTGCTATATCATGCTCTTATACACTGAACAGGCATTACTTTATGGCCACTAATCAGGCATAACATCATGACCACCTGCCTAATATTGTGTTGGTCCCACTTTTGCTGCCAAAACAGTCCTGATCCGTCCAGCATTAACAGTGTTACCTTCTTCAGCAATTTAAGCTACAGGACCTTGTCTGTTGGATCGGACCACACGGACCAGCCTTCAATCTCCACATGCACCCACGACCCTGTCACCGCTTCACCACTGTTTCTTCTTTAGACCACTTTTGATAGATACTGACCACAGTCGTCTAACCATCACAATTTGGCCCTTGTTAAACTTAATTAAATCCTTACACTTGCCCATTTTTTAGCTTCTTACACATCAACTTTGCTGCCTCATATTTCCCACCCACTACCAGGTGCCATAATGAAGAGATAATCAGTATTAGTCACTTCACCTGTTATAATGTTGAAATGTTATGCCTGATTGGTGTATAGTATCTAATGATTACACCACGTTAAGTGCCAATATATAGAAGCAATTGAACACTTGTACATTAATAAATATACAATCATTTCCTTGTCCAAGACCTTTCACAGAAGTCATACTGTATCATTCGCTCAGTGCTCCAGGGTGCAGCTTTCTGAAGAAAATGTAGTTCACTACTTGTTCTTCAATCCTGCCTGCTGCACTACAGACATCACGTGAGGCGTGAGGCAGTAAGAAAGTTTGGAAATGGTTTTAACAGTTATTATGACATCTATTTAATTTCATTCCAACTGTTATACAACCTACAAAATAATTAATCCTGAACTCCTGCAATTTGAACACCATGATGTAGCTCAGTGCATTCCTAGTACTGTACATTAGAGTGATATGAGATTAATTATAATAAAAGTAATAATAATAATAATAATAATAATAATAATAATAATAATAATAATAATAATAACTGAACAAAGGTGAGAATGTCCAAAAGTGTTCTGTGGTGTCTGCTGAACTCAACACATGGTGTCAACATCGGTGTAGAAACCTGCTCTATAAGACTGTTAAACTGTCATTACAAAGTTGTGTGGATTTACTCAGAATCTGAAGTAAACTGCCTTGCCACTGTAATGACACATACTGTATGAACAAAAGTTTGTGGACACCTAACTGTAAGATTCATGGGTGCTTTTTGGTAATAAAAAACCTCCACACTACTGAGAAGATATTCCACTTGATTTTAGAGTGTGTGTGTGTGTGTGTGTGTGTGTGTGTGTGTGTGTGTGTGTGTGTGTGTGTGTGTGTGTGTGTGAAGATTTGTGCTCATTTAACCACAAGGATATTATTAATGCCTGGTACTGATGTAGGTGAAGTGAGGAGGCCAAAGGTGTTCAATAGGATTGAGGTCAAAGCTCTATAGCAGGCCACATTTAAGATCTACCACTGTATGTAACTCATGTAAAGATGTAACTCATATCTATATGAAGCTGGCTTTGTACACAGGCAATGCTGGAACGGGTTTCCTAGATGAAGTTAACGGCATTCTATACAACTGTGTGTCTCAAAATCTGTGGGAACAGTTTGTGAAAGAACCATATAGAACATGGCTGGAAGAACCAGGTGTCCCAATACTTTTGCTTGTATAATGTGCACACACACACACACACACACACACACACACACACACACACACACACACACACACACACACACATATATATATATATATATATATATATATATATATATATATATATATATATATGACTTATTTTGGATTTGGATTCGATGCTATTATGACACTAGCATAAGTCAGATTGAACAATGTCATAATACACCGTTTTTCGTAAACAAACAGACATTGTTATGACAGATGGATGACAGCTGGGGAACTGGGATATGGATTGGATTAAGGAAATGTTTATGTAAGTTTATGTCAGCTGCCAGGAATGGCTTATGCAGTTGTCATTTTTCTAGCTTGTTGGATATCCTCACGCATAGGTCATGTTTTATATGTTAACAAAGTGAGGAGCATTTGTAAGGAATGAAAAACATAAGTGGTGCCCTATCTAAGGAAAAGTATCAGTGACAAAGTGGTGTGGTGATCGGGGTTAATAAGGTTTTCTCTAACAGCATGTCCCGAATTGTTTTATTGCTTTGTGTATTGTCAGATTGTCACAAATAAAAGGCAGTTTTTATAATAGTGTGGCGCATCCACCATGGAAACACTGTACCTGTTAAAATTTAAATTGTAAGTATTAAAACAAATGCATCAAAAGCCATGTGATATACTGTAAATCCATATGATAAGTAGGATAATGTCCTCTTTTTACATTTGAGTAAGATTTTTTGTGCAACCAGGAACTAGAAATATTCACCATACCGATTTTGTGAAAAAATTTATAATTGATTATTCATACAGAGCGCTAAGGTAAGAAGCCCATGCAGTGATTCCATTCAGCAATCTGTGAGGAAAAAGATGTCACCGCTCTCTAAACTAAAAATATCTCTGCCTGTCACCACAACTTTGCATCACCGGTTGACTGCTGACCGAACGGCTCCTTTATGAGAGCATGTCCACTTTGCACGTTATAAAAACACCTGGCCAGTTGCTCAGTTCCCATTTTGCACCTCTTTACAGCACCCGTTGACATGTTCATCTCATCCTAGGCTGCAGCTTACGTGTTTCCCATCCTTTTCATTTCCTCTTGCTTCATGGGTACACGTGGCGGCTGTGGAGAGCCTGGCTACCTCTCACTGGAAAGCTAATTTCTTTGTTTGCTTGTGCCAAGTGATATGATTCACGTTGCCTGCGAGCACTGTGTCCAGCTAGGACTGTTTACTCGGGGCTGCAGGGGCCCAAATGGGCCGAGCCCTTATCACCCTCTCATTTATTCTGCTGACAGATGGACAGCAAGCTGATATATGATGGTGGTGGCAGCGTGTTAGCGTGAGCTAAGGAGCCTAGCCTTAGGGTGTAGCCCATGGAGCATCTGTTTATAACTCGCCAACGCAGAACACGGTTATGGGGTGTTGATTCTTACTGCTCCTGACAGCCTTGCCCTGGCTAATAAAGTGTCTTAGATCATTGGATTGAGTGGGCTGTATGAAAGGAAGGTAGGTCTGTGGAGCGCTGGATGAATGCAGGGTAATGATAGCGCCAACCGGGATCAGGTTGGAGCCGAAAAGGACACAGGCAGGAAATGAGAGATGTACAGAAAGCTGACACTGCAGGAGCAGCGTTCAGGGACTGCAGAAGATGCAGAGATTAGATTTTAGCTAGTCGGTCACATGCCCGGTACGGCAAAAGATATACACTCAGCGGGCGGCTTTATTGGAACGTTATGCTCATTCGTGCACTTATCCAATTTGCCAATCACATGGCAGCACAGCAATACATAAAATCAGGTCAGGAGAATGAATGATCGCACTGCTCCTACAATGCTTTCTTGCATAATAAAGCTCTCCATTGCGTGTTTATATGCAGAAACTTCACTGGCGATGTTTAAATGAGTTCCAGCCCCTGAAGGCCACAGGCGACGTGTGAGCCGAGAACTGGGCAGAGCATATGAAAGGCATCTATCACATGCTCAGTCCTGACCCTGAGGGTGGGTGTGAACTGGCAATAGGGCCACCACAGGTGTTTGATGAATAGGCTCTCTGTTAGCCTAGGCTGCTCATCGCTCTCTCTCAGGCCAGTTAGCATTAGCATCGATCTGCTCGGACTGATTAACAGGGACATGTGCAATGTTAAGCACACACTGTTCCACAGATAGGACTGTGTGCTGAGGTTACTACCTACCTTGGTCTCATTAGAACTATAAACAGTAACATTTCGAATTTTTAGCCAGGATTTCGTGGTTCAGTTTTGGTTGCAGATTTTGTGATTTTCAGAATTCCTGTGATTTTATGATTTTATGCAGACTATCTAAAACTTCACCTTTGCCCCACACAATTTTTTCTAACACAAAACAACACACTTATTCAGCCGATTGACATTAATTTAGCCCCTGAAGGGGAGATTGTGACTCAGTGGTTAAATCTCTGGGTTACTGATCGGAAGGTTGAGAGTTTAAGCCAAGCGGCCACTCTTAAGGCTCTGTAACCCTCTGTGATCTGTCATGGTTGATCCTGTGCGCTGAACCCAGCTTTATAACATTACTGGGATATACAAAAAAAAATTTCACTGCTGTAAAGTACAAGGGAATATCGAGATTAGCTCTGTTTTGCAAGAAAGTGCTTTATGTATTTACAGTAACATACTGTCACCTTCAAAATAGTCCCCTCGCACAGCAATACAGCGCTCCCAGCGTCCCTGCCTCTTCTGGAATGTGTCCTGGAAGTCTTCTTTTCGAAGCATATCAAACACTTTCTGTGATTCCCGCTGGATCTCCGCAACTGTGTCGACCTTTGAGTTGGATCTTCATCTTTCGGGAGGAGGGCAAAGTCCGCAAAAGCCAAATCTGGTGAGTAGGTTGGGTGTAGAAGTAAAATCATGTGGATCATTCTCTGATCATCATGCACGAGTTGCCAAACGGTTATGACAATTTCGGGGGTTGAGCTCGTCAAAGGTCTTCCTGGTCTTCCTCTTTTAGCGATGTTCTTCCGCTCTTAAGGCGTGCAAGCCACTGGAAACACCTCGAACAGCTCGTTGCAGCATCGCCGTATGTCAAACGTCTCTGTGGCAGATTTGCCCAGTTTCTCCCAGAATTTCACATTTGCTCTTTGTTCTAATGATGAAATCGCAGACGTGGTAACACACGTGGTCAGAATAGCACCAGTTACACCATTAGTCACTGAAATTTTCGATACCACCTTGTACATGTGACAAGTTCAAGTTCATTTCTATAGCACTATTATTTCTATTTCTATATTTTCTCAGAGCAGCTTTAAAGAACTTAAGAATAAAAGTGAATTATTTGTATTTATCCTTGATGAACAACTGATTTATCCCTGATGGTGACTGTGACAAGGAAAAACATTAGGGGTCACCACAGCGGATCATCCGTCTCCATACCACCCTGTCCTCTACATCTGCCTCTTTCACACAAACTACCTGCATGTCTTCCCTCACCACGTCCATGAACCTCCTCCTTGGCCTTCCTCTTTTCCTCCTTCCTGGTGGCTCCATCCTTAGCATTCTTCTACCAATATACCTCATGTCCCTCCTCTGCACATGTCCAAACCATCTTGATCTCGCCTCACTCACCTTGTCTCCAAAATGTCCAACATGCGCTGTCCCTCCAATAAACTCATTTCTAATCTTGTCCATCCTCATCACTCCCAACGAAAACCTCAACATCTTCAGCTCTGCTACCTCCAGCTCCACCTCCTGTCTTTTACTCAATGCCACTGTCTCTAATCCATACAACATCGCAGGTCTCACCACAGTCCTATAAACTTTCCCTTTCATTCTTGCAGATACCATGTTATGAGGAAGATACCTTGAGAAAAACCAGACAAGAAGTATAAAGCACCTTTCTATTCACCTTTGAACTTTTGCCTTGATTTTTCTCAAGTAGGTGGAGGTGAATCCGTTCTGGCTCTACCCCATTAACTTTTTTTTGTTACCACACCTATGTCTATTTAAGATAATATGCATGCCCCTGCAAAAGCCACTGCGAATTGTGGACAAGGCTGTCGGCAGCTGCATCTCAGGGTCAGCGCGTGGTTGTCACTTTACTGTCGCATGACCAGACACTTCAGCAAAAATCTCATTCAAAGATTTCCACTGCACCTGATCCTGCTTGACAGGTTCGCCCACACACAGCCTCCACCTCCACCTAAATATGACACACTCCCCCACTTTCACTCGCTTGCTGCTCTGCAGGGTGCACACACTCACATACACTCACACAACCACCTTCACATGCACACACACACACACACACACTCATGCACAAGATAAAGCGCAGGAGGTGCACACTGCACCTGGAGAAAACACAAGGCATACAAGCAGCCTGGCTTCAATCCTCTCAGCTGCACTGACATTAATTGAGACCGTTTTTGTGTCAGTACGCCTGTAGATTATGTTTCATTATGATTAATGACAACTTAATGTTTTGATTGCTTTCTCTGTTGTTTTTTTTTTTTCTTCCACATTCACTTCCAAGACTCCTTTTGTAGCTTTTAATTATTTAGATGTGTTTAAACCGGCTATTAGTAGGATACAATGCTTCTGCTGTGATGAAGATAAGCACGACCAACAACAATCATCAAAAACGCTGTGATAAGTGGCTATTAGTATATTTTCTTTTTATTATTATTATTATAGAAACAATGCCCAAATAATGTGTTGAGGAAAGACCTATTTTATAGTGTGGTATGATTTATGAAGTCATTCCATACGCTTCAAAAGGCATCTGTTACGTGCGTCCTACTGTACCTTCATTCCACCGAATACCTGCTTTCTGTTTTCCACAGTGATTTCCCCTGCAGCCAGGAGCTGAATTACAAATCCTGAGCTTTTACACACCAGGAGAGGATGCATTAGGGTTTGAATGGTATTTAATACTGTGCGATATAGCGTCTATGTTAAAATCCAAATTGCGATTTGACATTACCGAGTATATCGCAAACTCCAAACAAAACACACCTACAGAGTGCACACATGCATCAAGTGCACATTTCGATTTCGTTCTTTCACTGCATGATTCTGTCTATCAACATTAAAATTTCTTTCGAATGATCACAAAATTTAAGATACGAGGGCAGAAAGTGTGCACATTTATATAATTTTATACGGTTAATCAATATCACACAAAAAGTGCAGTTTTTCCCTACAAAAACAAGCATGATTCTAACTGTGATATTCATTTTATACAACAGTTTAATAAACGAGAAGTTCAGACTTACCTTGTAGATGCCACATTGCCAGGTTTTGTTGAATTTCGCCAACAAAAATCATTCAAAACACAGCCACTACACTTTTTTCTCGTCTCTAATCAACCTGTGTTTAAATCCTGAACGAATCACCAGTTTAGATTATTCGGTTCAATCTCTGTCATTGTACACCGCAGCCATGTCATAGATGTGACAGGATTTCAAACCAAGTTTATATGAATGCCTTCCTTCTCCAGGGTGCATGTGTACATTAGGTGATGAAGTCTAGTAGCTTAGATTCGTGCACATGCGCATTTAGTAGAATTTCCCAAAAGTCAATATATATTGGGCCAGAAAATGTGTACGTTTATATCATTTCATATAATCAATATCACACCAAATGTGCCGTTTTTTTCCTATAAAATCAGCATGATTACAAATGTGATATAGATTTTATACAACAGCTCAATAAACAAGACGTTAAAATTAGGAGACTTACGTTTTAGACACCACATTTGCCAACAAAATTTATTTCAAACAAAGCCACAGCACTGTTTTGCATTTCTGAGCAACATGATGATGTTTCGAATGAATCGCCCGTTAAATGATTCGGTTCAATCGCAATGACTCACTTATTAACAGTGACTTATTGACTTATTAATTTCACATTTTACGTTTTAAATTTTTTTATCATCTCGAATATCAGTATTCAACAATTTTTGTTTAAAATAGCAAAAACTTATTTATGCATTTGTAACTGCAAATTAAAGCATTACATGTTCCTCTGAGCTAAAATAACCAGTGTGTAAATTCAGCTAAATGCCACTTCAGCTTCTGTTTTTTTTCTGCATTGAAAAATGAAAACAGCCAAAATATCTTGTTATTCTAATTGACTGATTAAATGTAAGAATTTGCATATGTTCTAAACCAAAAAAAAGGTTTATAACAGTAAAAATCAATTTCAACTTATTGGAAAAGATTCCTATCTGTCACTGATGTGAACTGACCGCCACAGAGAATATGAAGAATATCAAAAATTCTAGAAATCAGCTGTCCACGGTAGTCCAGAAGGTACCAGCACAAAAACACACTCAGCAAAATATCAGGTAACTATCGCTATCAATAAAATACAAAAAGAAATCGAGATTATTTTTCACAATATTGCTTAAGTTAAAAAAAAAAAAAAAACAGATGGTTTGCCAGATGAACTTTGATCATTGTTCCATTCAGTGGTTTCAGACATGACAGCATCAACATATGAACGTTTTGGTTATGTTGTGATAGAAGCCATATGTTTGTGTGCTTGCTATCATTATCGAATTGTTGTTCTAAACAGCAATGTTTATTACATTTCGAGAATGGAATATAATCATTTCTGTTCCACATCCACTGCGTGCCTTAGCCGTTTCACAGCGAAAACAGTAGACGCAGATCAGCCTCATTTGCAGAATGGCGAATCGGTTATCCGCCGCATCAAGAGGAAAAAATGAGTAACATCATCCACGCAGTATACACTCAGCTGTTTAAGAGGATTATACTGTGTGTGATTTGACTGCAGATGGCATCACTACAATGCATTAAGATATACGAGACGTGAATTGCCTTAGCACAGGGCTAAGTCCTTTTGCGATTGTTGTTTGTCAGACTGTACGAAATTGATTCCCATGTCACACTGTGGGACCTCAGTTATCATAATGTTCAGACCGGCGATCTTTCCCTAACGGTAGCTAGCAGCAAACAAAAACAATTCGTAGTGTAAAGTATGTGATGCACATATGAAAAAGGAAAGTTTTACATCATCGATCGGTGACACGATCAGACTCTCGTTCTCTCGCTAACGGTAGCTAGCAGCAAACAAAAAAACAATCTGTAGCGTTCCTTTGTTTATGCCTTGATCATAAAAATGACATGCGAACACTCCTTTTCCCTCCATAACTTAACAAGTTTCTCTTCTTGCTGCACTGTCCACCCGTCTCCATTCCACGTTTGAAGTTGTCGCGCTAACTGCGTCACTGAGCGTAATCGCGTAACCTCTCACTGAACACTGCAGAAAACAGTCTGAAATCTTCTAACACTGCCAGAATTTCATCTGAGAAAAAAATTTGTCGCAAGGGCCATTTTTTTAAGCACCTGGCTTAAATTTTTAAGAAAGAATTTATTTGAAAGTTTGATATTTGTTTTGATAATTGTTTAGGTTCTTTTCTGCATTTCCCAGTTATACAATTATCACTAAGCATTACAAAGCAAGTCAAAGCAAAGTCAGTTGTTAACAGATTTGTCGAGTTTGTCTGGCAAGGACACAAAGACACCCAGGTCTTTTGTTCTTTTGGATCCTGTTGAGTAACACACTCAGGGCTACTTGATTCAGAATTACAGCCGCATGTCCCGAGGCCTGGCTTTGGCTGCTGAGGCTCCACGCTTCATGTAATAGGAAGTATTTCTGTCACAGATTGTTGGGTTTTCTCCTGGTGACACCTGGTCTCGGTTTACACAAACACACACACATATGCACACACTATTCTTCTTGTATCACCCATAATGATTGATGAGACAACCTTGGCCACCTTGGCACCATGTGAGAAAGGCTTTGGCACACATGGGCCCAGACAGTGTTTATTTTTCTCTTTTTTTTTTGTATCCCACACCAGTCAGCTCCTGCCACTTTTAATGACTGATCAATACGATCACTGTCCGACCCTTCAAGCCAAAAGGAAATTGAATTCATCTAATCAGCCCAGCTTAGACAACGAGGCTCGTTCATTTGTGAGTCTTGTCATGTTCCTTGCCTGCAGAAACCCTCCAGGATTGTTATTAAGCTGTTGATTTGCGCATGTTGAGTATTTACAGCCACACGCATACATCAGCGCATGCACATCGACACTTTATTTTTATGCTTTAAATACAATCGCGTTCTGATCGAGACACACAAGAAGCTGTACATGTTTTTTTATGTAGATTTCGACAATTCTACATAATGCAATGCTGACAAAAAAACATCTGTGGAGGTTGAGAGGTTAATGTGTTTAATTACAACATCTAAAGCAGACAATGTATCAAGGTATCCCGTGTACGCATTTTAAACCAACACGTTTAATTGTAAATTCAGGAGCCAGATGTACTGCAAAATGTTCTGTTTTTTTTCTCGACTTCCATTTGAAGAATCTTAAAGCTCAAAGTTCAAAGTAACACTGTTTAATACTCCACCATCATGTGACTGAACCTTGTTATACCTTGCTATGAAGACTATCATTCCTGTACTCAGGGCTGGATGTAGATATTTGTAAGTCCAAGGCAAAATTTATTTTGGAGGCCCCTCAGCCTCCTTTTGTCCAAAATCTAGAATAAATTCAAAGCACTTGAAACAAATATAATTTCTAACCATTTTATTTATACAAAACCTGTTATCAGTACTTTCATATATTTACTTAAATGTGCATATTAATTCAACTTTTACTAAGATCAACGCAAAAAGAAGTGAACAATTAATGAAGGTCATCTGGAGCAGCTCTTCTTCTTATCATTAGTCCATGGCCACCTAGCTGCGATTGCCGTTTTCATTTACTGTACAACCTTTTACTTTTTTTGTATTTTGAAAGTCAGCTCCCGATGAAATGTCCCTGTACAGTCGATGAGCTCAGATTCAAAGCTGAGCTCGTCGGCACACATGAGGCGAATTTAAAGTCTTGACGCGTCACGGCGCTCACGCTCTTTTGCGCTTTGAATAAACCGGCTGCAAATAGTGACCCATTTTCAAATGGTGCTGCTGCCAGAATAAGGCTGTGTTTAATTAATAATACATTATAATAAAAAAATACATGACGACACCTCACATAGCTGCATCACGAGCTGTGCTTCCTTTACGTGCCTTTTTAGCTTTTCGCTTAGCATTCGCCTTCAAATCAGTAAGCAAAAAAATTGGCTTTTGTTCAAGTCAAGTCAAGTTTATTTCTATAGCGCTTTTCACAACAGACATCGTCTAAAAGTAGCTTTACAGAATTTAACAGTTAAGGTGAACGATGTGTATTTATCCTTGATAAACAGCCATGGCGACTGTGGCAAGGAAAAACTCCCTTAGATGTTATGAGGAAGAAACATTGAGAGGAACCAGACTCAAAAGAGGAACCCATCCTCATTTGGGTGACATCAAGACTTTGGTTATAGTCTTTAAACAATACAGAATACTGAAGAGGGAGAACTAAGATGAGCACTGGAATGTAAGATTATGAGTAATGTTCTTTCTACAGTCTTCTACAGTCATTTGAGGTTATGAAACCAGGAGCTACTGAGCAACTCTTAAAATAGCTCAACATTAGCGATCATCACAGATCCAACACCAGCTTCTCCATGCCAGAGCCTTTAAACACTCAAAGAGGTCCAATGACAAAACTCCACATGAAATGGGATCCAAATTGTGCTGGTACGTCTCTAGATGGTACGGGATGTTTGTGGGGTGATTTTAACTGGTTCCGCGTCAGCTGAGTGACAGTTTATATATATATATATATATATATATATATATATATATATATATATATATATATATATATATACACAGTTTACACAGTTTATATCTAATAGACAAAGAGCCTAGTCTTACACTAAAAGGTAAACTAATGTATAGGTTTATTACAGTTATGGAGGCCAAGCCCGAGACCTAGGCAATTACCTGCTCTGCCTATAGCTAGCACCAGTCCAGCCTGTACTTAAGTCAAAGTAAAAATCCCCTGCTTAAATATTTAAAGTAAAGATACGATTATGATTATAATGTCAAGGTAGAGAGCAGCTCACTGGTTAAGGTTCTGGGTTACTATTAGAAAATTCAATGTTCAAGTCCCGAGTCTTGGGGCTCCTGAGTAAGGCCCTTAATCATCAGGGGTGCTGTATGATTGCTGACCCTGTGATATGTGTAGAAAGAATTTAATTGTGCTGTAAAGTACTTGTGACAAGTATAAAGCACCTAATTAAGTCTATGAGAACTTACAAAGTTTTTTTAGAAAGTGCCTAAACAGCAGACATCGGAAGAGAAACCTTACTCTGCATACACTCTTACAGAACTACGGGGTTATGCTTGTGCTCTCGCAACAGCTTTTTAACACACTTTCTATATTCGGTTCAGAGTAGCGAGGAATGGCATGTTTTTGTGGAATGCAGTGGAGTACAAACTAAGACGTTACACATTAAATGGTTGTGAAGTAAAATCTTCCCAAAAATCAAAAGAGATAAAAAAAAGTAATAAATAGTTAC
Organism: Silurus meridionalis; assembly: GCF_014805685.1. Taxonomy (NCBI): domain Eukaryota; kingdom Metazoa; phylum Chordata; class Actinopteri; order Siluriformes; family Siluridae; genus Silurus; species Silurus meridionalis. The sequence goes on from NC_060898.1 coordinate 18,774,813, forward strand.
GGTCCACTGCTGCCTTTAATCAGCTGACCATGCGGTGCTTCCTTCCACTTTCACATGCAAGAGAATAAAATTAACCTCATGCTCTCTCTTTGCCCCTGGAGAATCTTCTGATTGTCGCTGTGCAGCATGTATTTGCCCTGAACATGCCACTTTCTCTTTGCCCCTTAATAGCAGAGTGAGGTGCTGCGGTTGTAAGACGAATTAAATCAAGCAGATATCTCCACTGCAGGCCATTAGTTCCAGAGAAGGCAGCCATCACGAGTAATTATGCCAAAACTGCCATTATTAATGCGAGTGCTTCGTCCCCGGAGGCCACAGCGCCAATGTCTCGGTTGGAAAAGCATAAGATGCCAGAGAGCAAAAAAAAATAAAAAAAATATGTCTTTTACTTACCCCATTACGTTGTTGGTTTTCCTCGCAAATGACACAGCGTTCGAAATGCGATAAACGGCTCACTGATACAAACTTGCCGAGTGTCTATAAAAGCCCAGAAGGTCATGAAAGATTAGCTGTTGTAAAATTTTACCCCAATGTTCTGGAGGGTATTTGAATTAATTCCTATTTACTCTGGTATTGAATTAAAACAAATGAGCAAAATATCAATTTTTATTGTATTATTTCTTTCTTTCTTTTTGGGGTAACACTATTATGAAGAAGCACTTGCAGCCCGTGTGGTGTGTATTAAATAAAAACGGGATTTAACATTAGCCATCTTGACGATGATAAGTTATTGAAATTCTGGGGCTGCTGGAAACGGAGATGATTGGAAGCTTTGCTCCCCTGTGGGTTCTCCATCATGTTCTCCGCATGCTGTTTGAACTTTGGGCACCGAGTCAGTTGGCGAGCTGCAGAGAGAGAAGATGGCCAGCAGGAAAGGCTGCCAGGCAACAGATGGTTAAACTCAGGGATGCCTCGCACGACACTCCGGTTCACACAGATACCATCGTTCCTTTTCGTGATGAGCCACCCCCGGGCTGGCAGATTGATTAATGCTAGGCTTTCATCTCGGAGAACCCTCATGAAGATAGCATCGATGCTGTGGTGGGTGTCCCAGATCTGCTGACCTGACAAAGGATGGCAACACACTTATAAATGACCACTCCAGTAGTTTTCCTGACTCTGTGGCTCCAGTTTCTTGCAGTCTGTATACTGCAGCCATGTCATAGATGTGACAGGATTTCAAACCAAGTTTATATGAATGCCTTCCTTCTCCAGGGTGCATGTGTACATTATGTGATGAAGTCTTGTAGCTTAGACTCGTGCACATACGCATTTAGTAGAATGATCCCAAAAGTCAATATATATTGGGCCAGAAAATGTGTACGTTTATATCATTTCATATAATCAATATCACACCAAATGTGGCGTTTTTTTTCCTATAAAACCAGCATGATTATAAATGTGATATAGATTTTATACAACAGTTCAATAAACAAGATTTCAAAATTAAGAGACTTGCGTTTAAGACACCACATTTGCCAACAAAAATTAGTAAAAACAAAAAACCACAGCACTGTTTTGCGTCTATGAGCAACATCATGATGTTTTGAACAAATCACCCGTTAAATGATTCGGTTCAATCGCAAAGACTCGCTTATTAACAGTGAGTATTTAATGTTTTATGTTTAAAATAGAAAAACATTATTTATGCATTTGTAACTGCGGGCTACAGCATTGCATGTCCCCCTGAGCTGCATTAACCAGTGTTTAAATACATCTGAATGCCTCATTATTGTAATTGAATGATTAAATGTAAGAATTTGACAAAAGATAATGCACACTTTTAGAAAAATGGTGGAATGAAAGTAATAAAAATGCCGATAAAATGTAAAAAAAATCATTTTCATGATTGGCAAAGATTCATCTCTGTCACTGCTGTGAACTGACCACCACACAAGAATATCAAAAAATTGTAGTCAGCTGTCCACAGTAGTCCAGAAAGTACCAGCACAATAACACACTCAGCAAAATATCAGCTAATTATCGTTATCAATAAAATCCCAAAAATTTTATTGAGATCTCTTTATTTTTGTCAATATCGCACACCACAATTCTTTGTAAAGAAGTATCGTTCCTATACTAACAGCTTGTTAAAATTATCATGAGCCAAAACCTTCTTTTCAACTACTTCAAAAAAATCGTGTAATTAAGGCCACGGGTGTTGTGGCGAGTTCGAGTCAGGAGTTTCCATGATTTATTCCTCACAAAATGTACTGCTTGCTGTTGAACTGACACTGAACTGTATGTTTGCCCCCTCGACGCCTCTGCCTAAACCCACCACTGCCAAGCAGCAATCAAAACAAGTTCAAAACAGAGCGTGTGCTCTGCCCTGATTGGTGGATTGCTGAGCGCTTAACCAGTTACGTTTTTATCCGCGAATACTGTAAATAAAACGGAACGACTGATTTAGCAAAATGTTGTAGAGTAAAAAGTGAGATATTTGACTATGAAATGTAGTGAATTTAAAGTAAAAGTTTCCCCCGAACGGAAATACTGCAGTAAAGTACAGATACGAGAAAAAACTACTTAAATACAGTAATATACAGTAAAAGTACAGTACAGTTATATTGATTTCGTTACTGTCCACCGCTGCAAATAATAAAAACTTAAATCTTGTATCATTAAATGTAAACATGTATTAGTAACTTTTTTCTACCCATGTTCAGTTTTCCACCCATTTTCTTATTATATTGTTAGCATAAAAAGTGACAGTTTATAGCTGTTTTTATGCTAGTTCCACAACGTCAAACATTAAACTATAAACAAATAAATGCCTTGATTGTTAATAAATAAAAAGACAGCACTTGGAAATTACTGCAGGAAATAAAATTTGTTTGGATGTTCCATAATTGAAAAATAATCAAATTTGTCATGGTGATGGCTTTTCATTTTACACACGTCACACACATCCTGTGATTTATACCTCACTTTGTTTGCTCTTTCTTTCTAAAGCACTGCCATTTCGACTTGCCTTCTTCCCATCCGTAACCTCATTCAATTTTATTCAATTCGATTCATTTTTATTTGTATAGCGCTTTTAACAATATACATTTTCTCAATGCAGATTAACACAGATAAAGCAGTAATACTGTAACAGAAACTTTAAGTTTGTTTCGTATAATTTACGTTTGTCCCTAAAGAGTGAGCAGATGATGACTGTAGCAACAAAAAAAACCAAGCTCCCTCAGATGGCATGAGAAAGAAACCTTGAGAGGAACCAGCCTTATTAGGGAACAAATTCTCATGCGGGTGGCACCAAATATCCATTTTTTTTTTGTTGTACAGTTCATTGTTATTAAGGTATGCAGTGATCGGTGATTAAATGCATCTCATGTTGTTGCAAACTCATCAATAATACCAAGGACCCACCATCATCTCTGACCAGCTTCCATAAGCACTAATATTACAGTTATTTAAACCCCATACTGTTCGAGTTTATCACCACACCACCACACATAGGGTACATCACCTCCCAGACACCTGTGAGGTGGTAGCGCAGTGGTCAAGGCATTGGGCTTTGGATCAGAAGATCACAGGTTCAAATCCCGCTGCCACTGCTGGGCCCTTGAGCAAAGCCCTAAAACCCTCCCCTGCCCAGTTGTAAGTCGCTCTGGATAAGGGCTTCTGCCAAATGCCTCAAATGTAATGTAATGTACAAAATAGCCCTGCTAGTAAACCTACTGTATAACGTGTTACAATGTGCAAAAGAGAACTGTATACAAGAGTGTACTTGTAAATATATACGCAAAATGTGCCTGGTTGGTTGTTGTAAGATAAGAAAAAGCTGGCTGGTGGATGTGAATTAGCAAATTAGGTTGGAAGAGGATTTTTTTTATCCACTCTTCACCTTTTAATGACTAGATAATGTTCAAAGCCATGCAAGACATTTCACCAGGTCTTAGGGTTATCTCTTGTATATCTCAGGCACTTGGTGCTAAGAGGAAGGAGGATGGAGAATCGATTGTGCAGCCACCTCCTCTCTCATTCTCTGTCTTTAACCTGTGGGTAAATCTCAATGAGTGGAACTTCTTGTTCATTTGAACTTTGTGGCTAACTGCAGCCGTTAGCCGTGCCTGACAGACAGGATTTACGCGCCGCGGTCGCATATGCCGCGAAAAGGATTCGCCTCTCCTCTCTCGTGCGCGCCACTCCTTAATCAGCCTCGGCTCGCTAGCGATGGTCCGCTCCCTCGTTCCCTCTCTGTGGTTGAGTAATGGCCCGATTCTCTCCTCCTGTCACCATGAAAGGTGGCACTGCCTCCATTCTGTTCTGGCTTTTCCTTTGAGCGCAGCCTTTCAACTGGCAAGGCAATCCCAACTGAGATCTCTATCCTGCCTGATTTATCTGATGTATGGGGTTGCGCAGAGTCACTCATTCTCTCTTTGTTCTACTCTTTCCATCTCTACAACACTTTCGTTCTGAGAATTTTTCTTGACTCTTATTCGGGCAGGACTGCGTCATTTGCATCGGTTTTGTGCCTGTCTAAAGATTGCATTTTAGCAAGCTAGTTTTAACTCTTACTAACAAAACAATCTTCTCAACAAAGGATTTTGCACTGTGGTGTTTTAAATTGGGACAAGTGGTGAGAAAAAAGCTTATCAAGTCTGGGGGAAAATGATTCTTTTATGATGGAAGAACTAAGCGATGCTGTCTCGGTCACAGGGGAACCGCTGCATCTGGACCATGTGAATGTTGCCAATTCTACATACTGTGATATGGAAGGATCTGTAAAATCTTTTGATTTAGTGCCCCTTCCAAATCCTCCGAGACCAAGACTCTGCAGTTTTGATAATTCGGATGTGCTACAGTACACTGAAGCCTTGGTGTCTTTACAGACACTATGGTGAGTCAACATTAGCTCTGATTTGTTGGCTCGTGTGTTCGCAAGCCCTCGCATCTGATACTTTTTTTTTTCCCTTCTCTTTGGCTTGTCTCTATGTCTGCCTGTGTGCTTATGCACTCGCTGTGTTGCCTGCCTCCTCCACCACCCTCCCCTCTCCCTCTCCCTCTCTTTCTCTCTTTTTCTCTCTCACAGACACACCATGCTGCACTCTTTCCCCTTTCCTTTCTCTCTCATGCCATGATAGGCATTGCCCATGGTTTTCGAAAGGAGGACTATGTGTCCTGGTCTGCATGTTTATGGAGAACTGCCAAGAGTCAGCGTTTCTCTGCTCTTTGCTGACCGTTCCGGCTATCCCGGTGTTACATCCATCAAGGATTCACGTTGAAGGAAAGGAGGATGCGTTATCTGACTCTAATTAGCCTGTAAAAAAACCATCAGGCAGCAGTTTCCCTACAATCTTTCCTTGCCTCTCCTGTGGGAATCATCAGTGTCCTAGGGATTGTGTCCGTGTCTAGGAGAGGAGAAGAGAGAAGGCAGGGAAGAGGAAGCCGAGAAGCGAGGGGGATGGAAAGCAGCGCTAATCAATACAGAGTGCGCGTCAGTGGCTGAGAGAAGAGACAGAGAGAGGAAAAGAGAGGGAGAGAGAGAGAGAGAAACAGAGAGGATCTCGGCTGCTTGCGGTGAACGCTCCGTCGTTCGTCTCGGCTCACGCTCTCTCGCTCGGGAAGGTGAAAGCTTCAAAGAGGAGTGTTATTTCAGCTACCAGCGCATTCTAGGACTTATGGGGAGCTTGCATTTATTTATTAATTTACTGCTTTTTCCCAGTGCCGCGCTGCAGCAGATTTCTCGCTCTCCCTCTGTCGTTCCTTGCCTCCTTCAGAGTTCGCCTTCCTGCTGCCCTTCATTGTCATCCCATATCGTTTTTCTTCGTTCGTAGCTTTCTTTCTCGACATCCTCGCATCTTTTTCCGAATAATTCTTTTTTTTTTTCTCCTCCCGGGATGTTTCTTATCACTTCCTCTGCAGTGGAGGGGCCGCCCTCTAAGGGAGAGTGGTCTTAACAGAGCGTAAGCTCTACCTGAGGCTGGAAGAGAGAGAGAGAGAGAACAGGGGAAAAGAGTGAGAATCACCTGGGGCACTTTTTCTTTGCTCAATTAAGCCGATTTGAACGTTCTGATGCATCTAATTAATGTCTGTGAAAGCTTGTGGGAATTGCCTTTACAGATGCTTGTGATTGCCTTGTGTTGTTTGATTTCAGAGAAACTACCCTGATTTTTGTCTTTTTGTTTGAATGGAAATTGAACGGAGAAAATTTGGTTACAAAGAACAGCAACAGATTTGTTTCCCACTGGATTTTTAGGTCAGACTTGAAAAAAACTGAGGAACTTCTTTTTCTAATGATATTTTGGCTCTTTGGAAATTTACTGCAAAAGCCTTGAAGGTTTTTTTTTCTTGGTGTCTCACACCTTTTTTTGTTGAGCTGTTTACCTGTCCTGTGGATAATGGCTGACATGGGCTTTCCTCTCTGAGATGTCTCCTGTGCAGCAGCTGGGACAGATGGGAGGTGGCAGGGCCTGGTGCGGTACTTCCTGCACTAAGTTGGAGGTGCTCCTGCTGGGCTGGGAGTATGGAGGAACGGGCTTGATGGGCATTGGCACCTGGTGGAGGTTGGCTTTATCTCTGGTCCTGCTTGTCTCGTTGCCAGACAGAACAGCCAATGCTCGCGTGTCTTCCAGTCTGAGCACCACACATCACGTCCACCACTTCCACAACAAGCATGGGACTGTACCCATTGCCATCAACAGGATGCCCTTCCTCACAAGAGGAGGCCACGGTAAGTCTTCATTCCACGTCCCAAACACTCCATCCTTCCCTCGCAGTTTGGAGACAGAAGTGATGTGATTTAAGCAGATTTTCTTTCGATTCGAGATCTTATTGTCGAGATCACTTCCCACATTGATATTTACAGCCATGATTGACATCCTGGTGTTATGCAGCACTCCATGTGCCCTGCACACATGCTTTGATCTGTGCCTGGATTTCACTCTTTATAGATCACAGTGGGAGGAGTCTCACGCTCTCTCTTTGCTATGCTGCAGATCTCCTAGAGAAACAAATATAATACGGGGCTATCCTTGTCAGTACGTTCATAATTTACAGCTGTCAAAGCTTGCATTCTGATCCTCCAAATACAACCTTCTTTTTTGATTCGAGTATCTGCTTTTATGCTGTGTGTATAGTATGCTTTTTTGTATAGGCAAACCTTTTTTTAATGTGTATTTTTATTAGTTTATATACAGGAATGGCTTTATAAGAGAACCTCATTTGGCACAGTTTTGCATCCAGACTGTTTTAGAGTTACAGTTTGACATGATCTATTCTTGGTCACCTGGGGGTTTGGCTGCATTTGGATCTTGTGAACGTTGCCAGTTCTTCATCCACGGTAAAATTGGAACAGCTCCAAAATCTTAAGATTTCCCAAAAGCCAATGAAACAGATTGCTCATCGTGATTACGAAAAAATTACCCTTCATAGCTACTTGTCAAAAGACTAGAGAAATGTATATATTAACTCTCAGTGAAGAAGGTGCAAGTGGTATTTACTTTTCAGCATTTCCAAAAGCTATTAAAGCTAGTGAATAAACAACAATTAGAAAATAAAGGCAACCCACAGCTGTAAACACTACAGCCTTAGCAGTCTCTTAATCAAGGATCCAATGAAGTTATTTTTCATGGAAACATCCCGTTGACTATGAAGTTATTAATCATTAATATCTCTCGCTCTCTCTCTCTCTCTCTCTCTCTCTCTCTCTCTCTCTCTCTCTCTCTCTCTTTTTCACTCTCTCTGTGCTTCTTTCCCGAAACAGTTATCGCATAGCTGAAGGCACATTGTATATAGAGCTCTGACCTCAACTTTATTGAACACCTTTGGGAGAAATGTGAACACTGACTACACCCCAGGCCTCCTCACCTCACCTACATCAGTCCCTGATTCTACTAACATCCTTGTGGCTAAATGAGTACAAATCTCTTCAAGCACACTCCAAAATCTAGTGGAACATCTTCCCAGAAAAGTGAAAGGAATTAAAAGAGTAAATTGAGACTAAATGGAATGCGATGTTCAAAAAGCACAGTGTATTTATTTTTATTTCTCAATGACCTAGTTTATATATATATATATATATATATATATATATATATATATATATATATAGATATATAGATAGATAGATACGCAGTAACTAATTAGTAGGTTTCTCAAAAGCATTCCATCACAAGCATGCTTTTGTGTACTCTCTCTTCCTCTTTCTCTCTATCTATTTATCTATTTCCCTCTTTCTCAGTTCTAGTATAAATTATACCTTATTTTTAATTGCATGTGATTTCACAGTAAAAAATCCAAATTGCACAGCCAAATTCCAGCTAAAAGGAATCTAGACTATGGATATTTCACTGTGGCTTTCAAGGTTCACATTGTGACCTTACTGGCCAAAAGCTTTTAATTAAACTTGCTATGTAAATGTTTAAAGAACAGGTTTTTATCCTTGAGGGCACAGCAGTGCAAACCCTCAAATTTATGCCTTTACCAAGATTGGGTCAGCCAAAGTTTTGCCCATTTACAGATTTACAGATAGAGGAGAAAGGTACCTAGTAGCCGTCAAGGTGTCCCTTTCAATGGATAGCTCTGTATCGGGGTACAATTTTATTTTTAAATAAAAATGTTGAATGGTGCGTTTGAATAATTGCTAAGCCTCCACATTAAACAAAGCATGCGATTCTTCATAGTAATCAGGCTATCCAGACTACATCTTTCAATCTAGGTTTGCAATTGTCTCTTTCACTATACATAACTGTCCCCCATCTCAAGTAGACATTTATCTGCAGGCCCCAGTTTATCTATGTTATTACAATATGCTGTGCTACCGTTCCTTCCCTACTGCCTTACTAGGATCTCACAGGGTCCCAACCTCACAGCATTAACTCCTGATAATATTCTGGATCGGTTACACAGTTGACGGATTCAATCACTAACTGATACAGTGGAGCCTTTCAATTTGACTTGTTCATTTAATTATGTTGTAATGCAGGGTGTCTCCAGCTGCAGATAGCAGATAATAATCCCTGTTATTTGTAGACACACCCATCAAATGATTCTGTCTGTTCATTTGCGTCATTTTAGAACAGAATCTCGTGTTAGTATGAGAGATGCATTTTGAGTTCATGCAAATGATATCTAGCCATCCCTAATACAAGAGAATCAGCCTCACTATTTATTGGCCAGTTTGCAAAATTCAATCATACTGGACCCTTCACACATGCCATGCCATGAAGTGAAACTGATGGAATTGATATGTAGATTAGAGGTACCCTGTTGGTCTGGGAGATCTGAAGGAGTCTGAGAGATGAAGGAATGGGATTAGATTTTAAGCGAAGGAAATGCGTGTCACACCTACTGTCACTCATAGTGACATTTACAACATGTGACAAATGTCTTGTCAATCATAGCTTTTATAGGGACTTTTCATCTGACAGCCATATGCTACACAGTCGGGCTACAAAATGTATTTGTCTTTTTTCTGTGTATGATAAAGGTTAACCAGTGTTGTTTAAGGAAACTTGGAAAACTTATATAAAAAAAAAAGACACTAGTGTCCATTAAATATTTTGCATTTGCTACCATTAAGGGACTGGCAAAGCCTTATAATTACTAGCAAGCTCTGGAATGGGCATAAATGTGTATTTCCATAATTCATCTTCAATAACTGCTTTACACAATAGTGCCCTTTTTGATTTTTTGTTATAAAATTTGAGGAAATCTCTGGAATCCTTTTCTCTCAAAAGCAAATTATTGAAATAATCCCAACGAATGCAACCATCCATTTAAACATGTACATTTTTCATTTGTTTTATCCAAAAACCTGGTTGCTGCTGATGACAAATATGATACTAAACACACTTTTTTTCATCCAGCATCAGGGGGAAAAAACCCAAACAGCTTTCAACACAAAAGAGACAGATCATAGATATAAAATTACTTCATATCTTTAAAATGATAAAAATGTATTAAATACAATTGTAACCATAATATATTTAAAACAATGGCTGAAACTGGTAAAACATTGCCAGAAATAAAGTACATTAACATACCAGGACATTACAGGAAGTGGCCCAACAGTTTTATTTAAATCAGGGAAGTTTTAACTTGTCCCTCAATGGGAATGCTTAAAATATCATGCTTATAACATATTACACAATTACATGAATTGCTTCATGATGAAGGGTGCCAATAATTTTGTTGTCGACCGTACAGTGTTTTAATCGAAACGACTGTTTTGACGTTCTGTATTACTGACTGTAATTTACTTCTTAGCACTTCAAATAAATCATAGGTTTGTAGCTACGAATAGCCCTTCGAATGCAGTGATTATGTTACATAAATCACCGCAAATGTCGCTGCTCAAAGTTTGGACTTTGTCGAATTAATTTGCCGCTGACAAAAATCACAGGGGTTCACCCAACCTGAGAAATCCATTAGCCAGCAGTGCAGCAGTGGTGGCTCATTTATAAGGCCAGAGCTCAGCCATGTACTGTACATCAAGCATTCAACAAGTGTTGCTCTTCGAAATCCTTCATTGTTTTTGAATCCCACATTCGGTTCTGTGGATGTGTTAATTAACTCTCTATGACTGACCAATAATTCGAAAAAATATTGATTTGGATCATTGATAATTGTCAGATTTGTGCCAATATTTGATAAATTTGTCTTTCTAGACATTGTAGAATCATGTGGCTACATGTTTACAGTCCCACTTAGCCAATTATAGTTACGATTGCACCCAGTGTTCAAAAATGGCAATGCAAGCAGTGGTCCATTGGGACAGGACAGTCTGAATAATTTTATCTCTTCACACTATGATAGTGTTGATAGGATCTGCTGTCTCGGGTAAAGTTGCATTTCCTACTTCAAATATCCATTAATCAAAATTAATACTTTAAAACTTTTTTATTCACAGTCTATTCACTGATTGGACGGAATGTGATTAGCTCAATTAATCTACAGTCTTAAGATAGCTATGTAACTGTCTAGGTAGTTGTTGTGTGTTTTGTTTTGTAATAATTAACAACCACAAGATTTTACCAGTTGCTTATGTAATTGTGTTTGATTTCAGAAAGAAATGAACATTTAAAAGATCAGAATGAGACAAGTGGAAAATCGATGCTACGTCTGCACTAATCCAAATCAATTTGAAAATGGTGTTTTCATTTAAAAACGCTCCACGTCCACACTTTCGTTTTCAATCGTTTGCCAAAAGTTGCTCATCCACACTAAAACGCCAGAAAAGGCTCACGTCTTTGCGTGAGCCTTTTCGATTTAATTGGCACAAATTAAATATATTAAATTGAATGAAATAAATTTACAGATTTAATCAAATAGTTTACATTTGTTAGACCACATTTGAGCAAAACAAATGTGTGTATAAATGTGTTTTTATTTTACATTTAATATTACTTTTTCTAAGGATATGTTCTACTTAAGTGTTTTACTTATTTCCAAGAGTGGCAGCTTGACAATACTGAATCTTGACCACCAACCTTAACTGCTGAGCTACCAAACAGTTCTGATGTGTCTGAGTTGTCCAGTTTGATCACCTACAGGTGTTTTTTTCTGGCTTTTAGACCAGACTATATCCCTCTTGTAAACGGGTGTACATACGTCTAGTAAGACAGCCTCTTGTATTCATTTTTAATCATTATTTATGATGTCCTGCTCCGCCTACATTTGTGGTCACGAACCCCTAGTGATGCGCAGACTGTCAGTACGCACTTATAATTACATTCACAGTTTAAAAACGGCTAAAGAATTCAGGTGTGCCTGCGGTTGACTCCCTACTTGACATTTGTTGAACACTCCCCTCCTTGCTCTTTGACCTGTGTTATTTTGTTCATTAATAATCCAGTGACTTGGTATCTCTGTGCCTGTCAAAATCTTACTTCAATCTCTGGCTTTTTGTTCTGCTATAACCACTGAGAGCAGCTTTTCAGGCAGGTTGCACTCATCGTGCCCTCCTGCTGACCTGCAGATCCATCCACGTCCTGCTGACTTTTCACAGCAATCTCCGAGCGTTCGCCTGCAATGGCGTAAATCATATCTCCGTCTCTGTCTTGTTTGGTCTTTCTTACAGTGTGTCACCATTTTGTTTGCTGGAGTCACCCCTCCCTATTCTCTAATACCCAGCGGTCCATGTGCTGATGCGGGCGAGATGTTTGACAAGCCGCAGGTCCTGTTTGTTCACTCATGCCGGCCTGTGCATGCTGATTTGCATTTTCCATGCCATCGCCATACAAAGCAGGTGTGCAGCCTCACTCACTGTCCGCATCACAAACTAGTCCTTACCAAGCCCTTGAAGGACATGCCGTGATCTATACTGGGCATTGTGCCACGCTCTCCCTTAATGCCAGGCTCCATGGCCATGATGGATGAAGGCTACATTGCTGCAGCAGGATCCACCCTTGTTGCTGAGCAGTGAGCACACTATAGATTAGACATTATCTTTGCCGGCTCACGCTGGTAAAAGGTGCATCCTATTACGGCTGCCAAGCTGAGCTCGACGAATCCACTGCTCAGGGGGGGCAGAAGAAAGAAACAGGAGTAATTGATCTGTGGGAGAAAATTGTGCGTTATGTCTGACTGCTTCATTGTTTGCGTACGAAGACTTGAAGACAAAGTTGTAACGAGGGGGCATTTAACCATGACCTTTGCATTCTCTAAACCCTAGTGTTGGGCCTGCAAGTATTTTCTAAAATATAGATCCTTAAGAAAAGTACAACTGGATCTTGAACTGTCTTGTGAAGTGGCATGTGACCTCCAGCATTGAGAAAGAACCAGTGAATACAATTCAGTCACGAGGATAAAGGAAACATGGAAGAATGTGAATCCTGTTTGCAAACAAAAGAACAATGTACTAAATTGTTTTCCGTTTGACCTTGCGGTTGAGTGTTTTTCCATAGGAACAAAGACCTGTCAGTATGATCAACTGTGTTTCTTGATGGAACTATGATGAACATTTTTGACTTCAGTAGCATTTGGCATTTCGGTCGAAAACAAGTAAACCATATATAGCTCATCACTATATATAAAACATCATTATTCTTATATATGAGGAATGATAAGATTCACTGATTCGCATTTGTGCATCGGATACAAGTCACGAAGCATCGTTTTTTTTACATATTTGCATTGTAAAAACAATGTATTTATATATAAACATTAGTAGATTAGAACGTGAGCAATAATTTGTTACCAATATTTGATATTTAGATTAGTTTCTCCTCACCAAACAATTGCTGCTGCGTGAATATGACTTATCACAACACTTCAGAGCGTGAGGCGTGTCCTGAGAGTCACATAGAATACAGAATAACATGGCAGAGGTAGAGCTGCATCTTGTCTTAAGTAAAGTGATGATTTGCTGTCTGTCTGAACCAAAGAAATAAACTATCTGCACCATGTTAAATTGTACATTTATTATTATTTTTCTATTGCATTGTATTGCATGTTGAATCAAATTGAAATCGGATCGCACTGCATCGTGATGGGGTAAATTGTATCGCATCAGTTGCTGCTTTTTATTTATCTGTAATGTACTGTATCGTTGGCGATGTATTGAGATGCGAATCACACTGGCCTCAGCTCTGCACATCCCTATTATACGGAATTAACTGTAGTTGTTTATTTTAAAAGGAAGTGACATTTACAATAATGACAATTACAATTATTAAATATCTTTAAGCATTTATTTAAAAAGAATGGATTGGGGTAAATGATCTTATAGGTGAATAAAACCCTTTCAAATGTGTTAAAACCTCTAAAACAAACAAGTGGTGCATTATTTTAATGTATAGTTATCTAATTAGAATTATTAGTACTTAAACCCCAAAACTGTAGCTTCTATCAGATACCATTAGCATGGAACTGACCTGGTGTATTAATTTCCCTGTAAGAAATGTTTTATTTTTGTATTGAAATAAATGATGAAATCTGAAGACTATTTAAAATAGCTGTTTTATAAAACTAATCAACTAAAACATTCAAATTAAGTCAAATTAGTATGTAAATCCCCAATATTCAAAATTATACCCTTTGGCTTATAACGTCCACTGTATTGCATGAGAGGGTTAATATTGTTAATATTAAAGGTTTAATATTTACTTTAGATTGTACCCTGAGAAGAATTAAAAGAAAGATCTATTAAGACAGATCTATTTCCAATCCTATATTAATTAGATTATAAGGTAATAAGAAACTGCTTTAGTAGCTTATAAACTAAATATCATTCGAATTTTTTTAAACACTAATATTCGAGCTGCATTTAAACATCTCAGAATGTTGTGAAGTTACCTTTATATGATGGAGTTTTGCTGGATTATTAAAACTGGGCTCCTCACCCAGATACAAATTTGTGATATTACTGTATAGTTACGATTGTTCTTTCTTTCTTTCTTTCTTTCTTTCTTTCTTTCTTATTTCTGCTAACTTCTTTAAGAGAAGGCACTGAAATAGCATCAGCAGGATCAGCATTTCATCTCCTACCTCTCCTCCCACATGAGCCAGGCCTGGATTATATCTAGCGGGCAGTTTTAAGGTGTGTGCTGTAAGCACTGCATAGGAAGGGCTCCTAACTGCTTATTATGTGTACAGCACTAGTAGTGCGCTGTAGCCACATTTGCATGGATCAGAGTGTTGATGTTCCCCGTGAGCATCCTCACCAATTACACTCTGGGACGCTGGCTCTGTATGTGACACAGTGCCGAGAGAGAGAACCCAGGCATGTGTTTCACATCAAATCTGCAGCCAGAGGTCTGAGTAAAGCTGAAGATCAGTGCTGTGAGCTGTGAGGGGTGAAGCGTGGGCACCACTTTATACATGTGGACTAAGATCAGGAGCAAGCATGGTCAAAGTATCCTTGAGCAAAGCTGTTCTGTAAAACTAGCAGACTACATTGTTTTTTTTTTTGGTTTGTTTGTTTTTTCTTTCTTTCAGTATTATTTTTTTACTGTCTGTTCGCATCCACGCTAAAACACGCAATTAATTAGATAATTATTTACTTTTTTACTTTTATGACCCGGTATTAAAATCCTCACCTTCTGCTAGTCACCGAAATGAATTTATTAAATTTAGATTTGCTAGTTTTATTCGAGCAAAGGAGCAATGATTTAAATAATTATAATTTGCCATTGCGTAGTTGTAATATTTTGTCGAAACACCTTGTTTTAATCAGTTTAGGGAAATTAACAAGCTACGTTTTATGAGGAATGCGGCACAATAAAAGATGCAAGTTGTACGGTTTTTAATTGGGCCTGGTGTGTAATGATCGCAGGGTCTTAAAAAAAATCCAGCTAATGGGATTCTCTCCAAGGCTGTTAGCCTACAAAGACCACAGTAAACAATTGCATTCATTTCATTTTAGCGAACATATTATTGTTTTTTTTGTTTTGGTTTTCGAGCCTTAAAAACCTTTTTACATTTCATAGCATCCTAATAGCAGTCTATATATATATATATATATATATATATATATATATATATATATATATATATATATATATATATATATATATATATATATATATAAACTAGGTCAGTGAGATGCAGACTATAATTATCCTATAAGAAGGTATAATTGGATGAAAAATAGTGTTTTTTCTTTTTATACTTACTTTTAATAACACAATTAGATTCTGAACAGGGAAATAGCTCCATGCTCGAAAATATTTTTCTCATCCAGTCTCCAACAGGTCACTTATGAGTCCTCCACGTGTTCAGTCATTCAATCCCTCAATCATTCTCTATTTTATTCACCTCATTTATTGTCATTTGGTCATTTACTCGTTCACTCATGCACACTCAATTCATTCTGTCATTTACCCAGACGCTCCTGCGCTCACTAACAAACAGCCGCTCATACACACACACACACACACACACACATACACACACACACTCACTCATTCACTCTTACTGTATTACTCATGCTGTCACTCACTCACTCACTGCTCATTCACAGTAACTAAACCATTTACACATTCATCCACTCTCTCACAAACACACACACACACACACACACACACACACACACACACACACACACTCAGTTATTCACACACTCACTCACTCATTCAGTCTTTTTCTCACACACTAACACTCTCTCTAAAACTCACTCATTTTCTTTCTCTCTCTCTCTCTCTCTCTCTCTCTCTCTCTCTCTCTCTCTCTCTCTTACACAGTCACCCACTCTCAATCTTTCTATCACACTTATTTACCCTCTTTTCCACATCTGCACTCACTCATTCACTCACACAAACACTGCCTCATTCACGCTCTCTCACACATGCAAATGTATTCACTCTTTCTCACACTCACTCACTCACTCACTCACTTTCTTTTACATACACTCAGTCATTCTCTTGATTACTCACTACATCATTTGCTTTCTCACTTGACAGTCCCTCACTGATTTATTGTCATTTACTCACTCATTCACTCTCATAACACACACTCATTTGTTCACTCTTTCACACACACTCATTCACTCTCACTCTCTTACTGTCTCTGATTCATTCTGTGATTTGCTCACTCACTCACTCACTCACTCACTCACTCACTCACTCACTCACTCACTCACTCACTCACACATTCATTCACATATTCACTCATCCACTCTTACTTACTGTACATACCTTACTGTTACTGTACTTAGGTAGCTTTTTCATGTATCTGTACTTTTCTTCTTTATTTCTATTTGGGAACACTAACTTCGCTACATTTCAAAGTCAAATATCGTACTTTTTACTCAACCACATTTAGCGAAATCAGTCGATCCTTTTTATTTATGAGGATTAAAACTTATCTGGTCAAACACGCTGCCATCCATCAATCAGGGTCGAGCTCACTCTCTGTTTTAAACTTGCTTTGATTGGCACTTGGTGGCATCTATTTATCACCAACAGTTCAGCATCAGTTCAACAGCAAGCAGAACATTTAGAAAGGAATAAATAATGGAAGAATCTCCTGACTTGAACCTCAATGTCGTATTTGTGAGATTTTATTTTTTATCTAGTTGAAAAGAAGGATTTGGGCTCAGGATCGTTTGTAATAGACACCAATCAGTGTTTGACTTCTTACTCTCATTATTTAAATAGATCGGTGTGCTGAGAGTAACATTCGAGTCTTTTTACACAAACTGAGTTGATTATGCAAAGAGTCTTTGAGAAAAAATGATAATAGGAACATTATAGCTGTAATAAATCATAGTACTTTTAAAACTTGAGTACATATGAAGGCAAATACTTTTGTACTGTTACTCAAGTGAAAGTTTAAAGGGATCAGTTTTTCTTTTACTGGAGTCATATTTTACCGACTGTATCTCTACTTTAACTCAAGTCCTGGGTTTGTGTAAGTGCTTGTCCACCACTTTGAAGGTTGTCCTATAGCAGATGTGTCTTAAATTATTAACGAATCACATCCGCCGCTTCAGCTTTATGGTTTATCATTAAAAATCTCCCATTGTGAGTCATATCATACTGTATTTAAACAATGTCTGCAAATCCAGTTGCTCCATCACACCTTATGTATTAATATCTGCACAATTGTCCGCAATGTTTTGTTTTCCAGCTCATCTGGAAAAAGGTGAAACATTCTACAGCTTTTCCATGGATCATGGTGAAGTGATGCTATGGCTTGTTATAAAACCAAAAGCAAACAATGGAAGGTTAAAACCCGATGGAGATGGATATATGTGTTTACTCCAGTCGTGTTTGATCTGTTCAGAGGCAAGAGTGTTAGTCAACAGTTACACCATGAGGCACCAGTAGAAAACACAAAGCATAAGCGCTGTGTGTTTGAGCCCTGAAATCACCCTTGATGATTACACACAAAAGATAACTGTTGACACCATTTAACCATGTCTGCTGATTTTCAAATATTCATCCCTGGACGCAAATACACAACGGTTCCTGTCAATATGATTGCTTCTGTATAATTTCAGTGCAAGAAAATATTATGAACACCATCCCGATTTGCTTTGCATCTCTGACAGTGTGTGCTCTTTTCTGGTCTCTGAGGAAAGCAAATTATATAACAGCCTAATAAATATGGGCAGCGGAAAGAAAAAAAAAATAGGCAGGGAAAAAAGAAAAACGCATTTTTATTTTCATCGACTTCATTCTTTCTTAAATATACTTTCAGAAATATTGCTTTAACCTTCAGAAAATATGTGACGGTGCTGAGGAGCACTTGAAAGCTGAATTTAGTAGTGTCGGGTAATCATTGGAGAATGGCGGAGAATTGAAGTGTGTGTGTGTTTGTGTGTGTGTATGGGGATAGTGTTAGGTATCAAAAGCAGCAGTGGGAGAGAAAGGTGTACATCCTTCGTCTTAGTGTTTAGGTCTGATTTGCGCAATCCACCTACTCGCGTCTCCTAGGACAGAGAAAAGCGCAGCCCAGCATGCAGTCCTCCCTCGCAGCTGCAAAACATGCTCACAGACATGCTGTTATCAGGACACAAAGCTGGACCATCAGACATCTCCAGCATCTACACCCACAACTATTCTCTCTCCCGCTTCCGTTTGTAACGTCTGCTGGATGTTAGCTGCATGCGAAAGTGGCGTATACTTCATTGAATAATCGCAGACAGCCGATGCCGAAGGTTTCCGTTTTGATTTTTTTTATCATTATTCCTCCCTTCTAAACAGCCTAGTTATGTTTGTGAAAGTGCTCCTCATTTATTTTTAAACAACGTTTGGCAGGACGCGGGATTTAAGCTTTAGAAGAGCCGGTTACAGCTCATTTTGCTATTTAGAGAGATAATAAAATTATTCTTGGCAATCTCTCTAAGGATTACACAATTTCACAGATAAACGAGTGCACAGCGAGCACAAGCAGCAGCGATAATACTGGTGGCACAAGTGTGATTCATTCTTACTCACAAGGGGACTCGCTGCCATGTTTGGCTCCCTCCCTCACAGACTCCTGCATGGAAAGAGGATTATTTTAACTCGAGAATTGAGAATTTCCCATCACAACCAGATACTGTCTGGGAGGCTGATGGTTCATTCATATTGGGACCAAATCCTGCAGCCGAAAACGTCCTATGCAATTGTGTCCCTCCAGTTTTGGGGAAGAACCATGTGGCTGGAAAAGTCAGGTCTATTATTTTTGTTTATATACACTAAATGTTCATAAAATTATGGCCACACTGTTATTGTGTTGGTCCCTTTTTTGCTGCCAAAACAGACCCATCGAGCATTAACAGTATTAACTTCTACAGCAATTTGAGCTACAGGAGCTCGACTGTTGGATCGGACCCACGTGCATCAATGAGCCTCGGTTGCCCATGACCCTGTCGCCGTTTCACCACTTTTAATAGATACTGACCAGGAACATCCTACAAGAGCTGCAGTTTTGAAGATGCTCTGACCCAGTCGACCAACCATCACACTTTGGTTCTTGTGACACTCACGCAAATTCTTACGCTTGCCCATTATTCCTGCTTCTAACACATCAACATTTGGAGAAATCGTTTAATTGAATTCACTGGTCATAATGTTAGAATGTCATAATGTAGTGTAGCTTAGAATATTGATGTCCTTCATCACCCATTTTTTCTAGTGGTTTCCCTGACTAAGGATTCACAAGTCTTGCTTATAGTCAACTGATAGTTAAATCATGTATATTAGGGGGAAATAATAGGCCAACTACCTGCTGCACACTTCCTTCACCACATCCATAAACCTCCTCCTTGGTCTTCCTCTTTTCCTCCTCCCTGGTGTCTCCATCCTCAGCATTCTCCTACTGATATACCTCATGTCCCTCCTCTGCACATGTACAAACCATCTCAATCTCACCTCCCTCATCTTGTCTCCAAAACGTCCTACATGCACTCTTCCTCTAATAAACTCATTTCTAATCCTGTCCATCGTCGTCACTCCCAACAAAAACCCTCAACATCTTCAGCTCTGCTACCTCCAGCTCCACCTCCTGTCTTTTACTCAATGCCACTGTCTCTAAACCATACAACATCACAGGTCTCACCACAGTCCTATAAACTTTCCCTTTCACTCTTGCAGATGTCCTTCTATCACAAGTGCAGTGCAACATTCCTAAATCCTTCTATTTTAGCTGCAGCTCTGATTTGCATTAAACGCAGCATATAGATTTCGATCATATCCAAAATCTCAGCACTGTGAGATTTGAGGAAATACATATTGTGTGTGTGTGTGTGTGTGTGTGTGTGTGTGTGTGTGTGTGTGTGTGCACGACGCTGTTATTCGTCAAGCTACGGCTCTGATATGAATCATAAATATTACTGCTCTACTGTGGAGTAAGTAGTAGATACTGTTCTACTGAATGTTTGAAAAAAACTGTTTCAGGTTTGTGTGGGCCAAATGCAACGAGGCGGCAGGATGTCTTTGGCGATCTGAGCGTGTGATCTAGATCAAACTTGGCATCGAGTGAAATCGCGAGAGGTGAACGTGAATCCTTTTTTTTTCATTTCTTTTTCATACCACCTCTCTTTCCATTCAAATGAATGACCCCTTTATTCAGTCTGATTTGATCAGCATCCAGGATGATCACTGAGTCTGAACTCATCCATATGAAGATGCAAGTAGCCTTTGGATTAAATAATAGATGAAAAGTAAACAGAGAATCAAACTGTTTCTGTGTCTCTTCATTGTGAACTTGTATATCAATACAGAACAGCTTCAAATCAGAACAGACCTGAACCCTAATCTAGCAGGCCTTTGATTGCATCTCTCTATACTTTTCTTCCCGCTCTAATTTATAGCCGTTTTTTACGCTCGGAAGTGTTTCTTGTGCACTTTTGCCGCATTGACATGATGATTTAGGGTCCGTTGTTGTTGTGCTGCTTTTATGGCTCCTCCGGCTGGCTGGGTCAGGATTTGTGCCTCTCAGCTTCTCTCATTATTTTCTATTCTGTATAGTTCTCCAGCCTAATTCCCGCCTCGCTGCAACCTCGTTATTTTAAGTGCCTGCTCACTCAGATCAGTGCGGTAAAAATTCAGGTTTGGGTTCTCCGTTTCTCACACCGGATTCCATAGAATATGCACTGTACTGTATTTTTCCCTCTCAAACTAGATGTAATCATTGGAATGGAATGCCTGCAGTAAATATGAGGTTCGGCCCGGGGTTATACTCTTTTTTCTATGTCACAGAAAAGAAATTGCAGATGTACCAGGAAGGCATTTTTTTTTTTTTTACAATTACAATTCCTGGGCTTATCGCTTCTTTTTCCTTTTTCACTAGCGTTCATATTTATCATGATTGTGAAGCATTTTCTCTCTGTTTCATGGATCTTCTGGGCACCTGGTGTTTGGTGTGAGAAGTCCTCAACCTCATCAGCAACACTGGTGTCATTTCTGAAGACACTTGCAGCCCTGTAAACATGGTGTCATTTCACAGGACTCTTCTTAGGTTCATCACTGTCTTTTCCACACTCCATCTGAACTATCTGAGTCTCCTACAGCATTCAGCACCTTGTTGTCTCACCTCTGGCTCCCTTCCAGGTGTAAATATATGCACTGAGAGTCTTCACACCATCATTTGTTACACCATTCGCACCATTTCTACTGTGATCTAACGGAACTGATCGTGTGATCAGTTGGTGGATGTCTTCATAAAGTATAAAATAGCTGTCACATGTTCAGTTAGAATGATATTTTTAAGATCTATTCTGGATTCCACTAATGGTGGAAAAATTTGTGGTGGAATGATTTAGGGACAAAGGTCTTGCCATAGTTTAATATTCAAAATTCAATGATGCAAGAAGAACGTTTTATATGTTATTTTAAAACCATTGCTTTGCCTTTATGGTGGATTTTTCCAAGCATTTACAGCAAATCAATACCAAAAAATAACAAAAATCCTGAAACTGGACCAAAAAATTTAATTTGTTCTTTTTCCACTCTTTAGTTCGACAGTTCCAAAGAGTCTTTACCCACTATAGCTACAAATTCCTGTGTTCGGCTAACAGAAATGTAACTTGATATGATCAGCTGTATTCATTCCACCCTATAGTTAGACCTGTTTGCATATTCTGAAATGCTTTTCCGCTCACCATGGTTGTAAATAGTGATTATTTGTGTTACTGAGTTACTGTAACCTTAATCAATCTAACAGATGCATTTATTTGACTTCTATTCCAAAGTTCAACACTTTAACCAATGATCTACCATTTTCCATCCCCTTCTTGCTAACCTCTGATTGCTGATAGCATGTGAAGGAATGCAGTTTATACAAAATGCACACCAAACAAAAAGACCAACTTTGTTATTGTGTTCAAAGGAGCATGTAATCACATTTCTTAACTGGGATAAACAGCGAGCTTTTGGAAGTAACTGGTCATTTGTGATTGCAGTAGCCAGGATTAAATTGTGGGTCTCAGTGGAGAGAAGTGAAAGGAAAGGCTGAGCTGAGCTTCAGTACTATAATCTGATGGAAATGTAAATCAGGGCATGGCGTAATGGCCATGATAACAATAATAATAGTGATGATCATGGTGTAATACATGGATAATATATATACTTTTGGCGGTGTTATTAGAGGAAAATAATGCAGGACAAGGGAAGTGGAGAGAGTTATTGTTCTTATACCACTTAGTTTTGCCAATAATCAGTTGCATTAGCATTACATTTTCCCTTCAATTGAATTAGGAGACAATGCCCCTGTGCACAAAGCAAGCTCCATGAAGATATGCTTTACATGGGTCATCTTTTCAATGGAAGATCTTGAGTGACCCGATATAGAATTTTTACCTCAACCCTATTGGACACTTTTGGGATAAATTGGTACACGGACTGCAAACCAAGGCCTCCTCAACTGACCTTCATCAGCACCTGACCTTAATAACACCCTTGTGATTAAATGAACACAAATCTCCATAAGTACAAGTACTTTCTCAGAAGAGTAGAGGTTGTTATAACAGCAAAAAGGGTCTAAATGTATAATGCATTGAAGTATTTTAATATCCTAATCAGAAAAAAACAGCCTTTCATGTAATGTACTAACCAAAAAAAAAAAAAAAACCTTAAAAATGACTGTCCTGAAGACTCTTCTATTGTAATGACAATAGAGACTGCTGTCATCGGTGTTAAATAAACATCTCATCAAGCAACAATTACACATTTTTACCAGATTCTCATAGTAAATAGTAAGAATTTAAGTATAAAGTAAAATGAGACCTATTCAGAGTAGAATCAATAAATCAATGAATCACTCAATCTTTCATTAAAAAAAAAATGCTGCAAAGGCTCATTAGGATTTTATTCTTTTTTTTATTTGTTCTTCTCTATTGTATTGTTTAATATAGTAATTATGTTAATGCTTTTAAAGAAGACATGCTTGTGTTACATAATTTAAGATCTACCTAAAACGTAGTACTGTACATTAACATTTAAGACATTAAGTATACAGTTTTATATCTGTATATATACCTCTAAACATATGTTAGAAACTGCAATGATTCATAATTCATTGATAGCAGGTAAAGAACCTGTGGTGTAGGGAAAATTATAAGTCACTGTTCAAGTCTATTAATGTTCTAGCATAAAAAACTCCACTTCCTGCTGGTTAGATAAATTACATGCTATAATTTGACTGGTGGACAAACAGCAATATTGTCTGGGCTCAAGAGTAATTACAATGGCTTAATTAGACTCTGTCAGTGCAGGTACTCCGTCAGTGTTTTTTCTTTATTTCGCTTGTTCAACAGTTATTATTTTCTCCTAACAAGAAAACATTTACCCTGAATTACTTCATTTCATATCATTTGTTTGAAATTCCTTTTTGTGAAAATTTTTGTCGATTTTTAATTTGTACTAATGCCATCCTCTATCTGATACTGGCACCAGTTGGATCTAAACTGTGTTTCATCTCTACTTAGAGATATATTTCTGATATATTCTTGAATTCTGTCCTGTTCTTTCCTTCACATCTGTACACTCTGATCAGCTCACACAGCTTCCAGCTTTCATACTAATACCATCATCTGTTAAATACCAGAGTCATAAATGTGCACAAGTCTGTCACTGCATTCTGGAACTCTAAGTCCAGCATTTAAATCAATTTCTGCTCTCCTTTCATATTGGCTTTCTCATTTACGTGGCATAGATCATCACTGGAAATGTCGAGTGAGAACAGAAGCTCTTACTCATTAGTGTCTTGGAGCTAACCAGACTGGAATCCTTTATATTTAAGATTTTAAACAAATCTTTGGAGTTGGATATCAATAGAATCACTAATAATTTTATTCATATTTGAATACTGATATGATAGTTTGACGTACGATTTTCCGTTTCAACGATGACGATAGAGAAAGGACAAAATTCTACAAATATCTTACGCTTTGCACAGCAGGTGAACGTAGCTGTGTATATGCGGTACGTTGGGACGCTGCCAGGATGTATGGAGGTCGACAGAATTCAGTTGTCTCGGTGTTAGAGCGCATATTTGTGTTTGTATTTGTGTTTCTGGTGTTTCAAAGCCCAGTTTAAGCTCATTTCTCGCTCCTTTTTATTGGCGTCGCTGGACAGTAAAACAGAGTGCACCGATTAATCTCATCACTAAATGTGTGCTTCTTAACACTCGTTTTGTCCGGCTCCACCCTCCATTCGCGAACCGGTGCTCGTTCACGCACTCGCTGCTACATACAAATTTACCTTAAGATTTATACATTACGGTACTATAAATTACTCTGTTTTGCTAAATTATGTACTGTACTTTGTTAAATTAACAACGCCATACTGATCACTATTCTTTAAGACTCCTGCGTATGCTAGGCCATGTCTCCACTTCTGATATTTTCATGGTTACTATCGTTACTATTATCGTAAGTTAGGGACAACCTGTATAAGGATATTCTCTGAGTGAAGTTCTCATTATAACAGCTGCTAGGACAGAGGGAAAGATTTGGCAAAAAGGATTGGGAAAATCCGTTCTAACGTTGTTTCTCATTAATAGTAAAAAGAGGTACGAAGCATGAATCGCTCCTGATTTAAATGATTGCCCTCGATGTCAATCAGTGTGTTTAAGAGACTGCTTCTAAAAATGAATGCAACTCCAAAGAATGTCATGAGTCTGAAATGAAAAATGTATTTGCATGCAGGTAATTTTCTTTTTTTCTTTTTTGTAAACGAAGAAACAAGTAAAAAGAAAGGGGGGGCATCTGATATCGTGCAGATGGGAGACTGATGAAATCAGCAGCAGCAGCACCAGCAGCGGCACCCCCCTAGTATGTGTCAAGCCACGTCCCAGTTTGTAACCTAGCAACCATTAGAGAGCGAGACGAGCCCGAGTCTCCTATAGCTTACTGTACAGGGTGTTAATACAAGGAATAATCTGGAAACATCAGTTCGTTCCTGTCCTAATTCTTAGATGTTGGAGTTTGGCAAAATTGATGCTTATGTGCGTCGTGCATCACGTTTTTTGCGAACGCGAAGATGTTTTCCAAGAGGCTTGAAGAGCACTTTGTAACAAGGCTGCACTTGGTGCTTTGGATTGGCACGTTGCTGCAGTAACAGTCCCCACCTGAACTGCAGGCTTTTTTTTTCTTTCCAGTTCCTTTACCCCTGGGTGATACAGTATATGCATCATACAGTGGGACGCTTGGTTGTTTGTCCATGTGCCCCTTAGTCCTCCTGAAACCCCCCAAAGGAATGTCTTGTTTTTTCCCCTCTCTATGACTCTGTGAGACTGGTAGTAAAACCACAGTGCAGAGGGAAATGGTTTCGTTGTTAATAAGGAAATAGAGCGAAAAATCCATGTTATTGATATTATGACTCTTATTTTAAGGATAGTCGCTCTGAAGTCAGTTCCTGAACGCTACAAACTCAGCCATTAAAAATTGTGCTTGATGAACTCCGAACAGCATCTGTTCCTTACTTTTACTTCATACGGTTTCAAGACATTTTTAACCAGGTTGATGACGTGATTATTAAGAAAGCCGCAAAGAAAAATGGTGCTCACTCTGCAAAACCTTCACAAAGTTCTTCCTGTCATTCTGTCATGTTTCTGCAGATTCATTCCAATGCAAGAATTCTCACTCGGCTCCAAGTGATATTCACTTTTAATTCAGAAGTATGCCTGGTTGAGTTTGCAGAATTTCTGGGTGTTGGGTTGAAGAAAAGATGAAAATGTAATTTTTTTATGGGTGTTGTTGTTGAAATGCGTTTTTTTTTAGCATGCATCACAATCAGCAGTTTTAGCATTTTAGACTTTGGTTACCATTAGAATTTAAGGTTGCATATATATATATATATATATATATATATATATATATATATATATATGATTCATTTGAGTACTTTAACATATTGTATGTTTTGACATTATTGTATGTTTTGACATTCATTCTGTTGTTTGCTTGCTTGAAAATCTTCATTGTTTGGGATGAACTGGAATGTTGACTGCAACCCCAAGCCTCCTCACCTCACCCTACATCAGTACCTGACTTTACTTACACCCTTGTGGCTGAATGAGCATAAAGCACAATCCAAAATCTAGTGGATATAGAATAGTAGAATCCAGAATAGTAGAGGTTATTAATTCAATTGACATTAATAGCATTTGTCAGACTCTCTTATCCAGTGTAACATACTGTATTTTGTATCTAAGTGATACATCTGAGCAGTTGAGGGTTAAGGGCTTTGGTCAGGGGCCCACCGGTGGCAGCTTGGTGGTGCTGGGATTTGAGCAATGTATTTATTTTTTCTCTGTGTATATTCATTGACCTTGTCAGGTGTTATATCTGACAACTTTGTTTCAAGTTATTTTTGGTGCAACATCATTTCTGCTCATTTTCTTTGTGTGAATGGCAGCCTCAGTCAAAACCTTCACACCAAGCGAATATTTAGTTGCCTAGAGATAAAATGAATTCTGTTCATGGCAGTATGATATTACTGTCTTGTTGCTGATGCGTTCATGCCGTCTCCCTATTTAAAAGCAGTACATCAACGTGAATCCCTTTAAGGGAACGCTATATGACAACTAATATTAGGAAAGTCATTACCTTGTATGGACGGGTGAATCATGAGCCTGCATCACTGATCTGATTGTCAAAACATGAATTGGTATTCTACTCAAGACTTAATTGGAAGGCAGATTAGAGAGAGTTTTCTTCCCCACGAGTTTAAAACCATGAACAATGACAGAATGATCCTATGCTATAAAACCAACCATGTTCCACTGGGTTTGGATTTAAGTTATTATGTGCAATATCAGTATTGTTTATATATTAATTCTATCTCTTTTAGATTTGCACACCATATTGTTTTTAGCATTCTTAGTCAAGTCTGGAATTTAAATTACCTCAATATGCAACCATCAGAACATCAGTGACTTGGTATGAGCATGGTATGGTTGCTAGTATCTGATGGGGATATAGTACTCTAGTATAGTATAATAGAAGGCTGTAGTACAGTACAGAAGCGCTTTATATCCACAGTGAGCAGAAAAGTATCTCATACCTTCAGGCTGATGCTCTACAACACTAACAGATGACATCATGTTCCACTTCTCTCAGAGAAGAGGCTACAGCGAGGCTACAGTTGCATAAAACGTTTTCCAGTCACATTTTTCAACCCTATGCATAAAGCCAGCTCTATGAAATTTGGGTTACATGGGTTGGAGTGGGACATCTTGAATGACCTGTTATAGAGCTCTACACTTCACCATAGTAAATACATTTGGGATGAATTGGAATGCTGACTACACCCCAGGCCTCCTCACCCTACATCAGTACCTGACATTAGTAATGGCCTTGTGGTGTTTCTAAACTGTCTTTTCTTTAAAAGGAATTATGATTAACCACATGGCCATTTTAGGATCATATTTAAATTAATACTTTTTTTGTACCTATTTATGAAATTAATAGAAGCTCTTTTTCTTGCAATGCCGCAGGGTCAATTTATTTGCCTCTAATTCACTTTGGGGTCAGAACAGCAGATAGAAAATTGCTGTAAACAAACCGGGCAAGCAGTAAAGATTTCTATCAGAGAGTGCATTCTATATACTCTATACAGAGTTTACCTCTGTGTATAGCTGCAGTGCTGTTTAACTGTGTATCCACATAAAGCCTGTCCTCCACTGACACATCGAGGAGCCAAGTTCTGCCGTGGCTCAGTAGTTAAGGATGTAAGCTCAATGGCAGGAAACCGCCAGAGTTCTATTAGGTAAAACTGCTACCACTTCAAATGTTTAAATATAAGCAGCTGATAAATGAATATTGGTAAACAGATGCACAGTAATTGAATTGTTGATATCTGGGTGGATTTTTGCATGTATGCATGTTGGTTCTTGTTTTTTTCTGGGCTCTATTTTCGATTCAGTTCAATAATTTTTTTTTTTTTTTGTCGAGCGCTTTTAACAACGGACATTGTCTTATAGCAGACTTACAGAGATAAAGTGGTTATAACCTGGTATAGAGAATGTAGGTATGAGGAAATAACTTGATAGATCTTTAAGTTGTTGAGGTGGTTTCCAATTGAAGAGAACTCCATCCAGAGGGAGGGTGTCTGAGAAGAAAATAACAGGAACACTGGCCTCTGCTCTACAGTTTCCTCCTAACTGCCAAAAACATGTGGATATGTAGATTATCTATTTTAGATTGATCCTATGAGCGAATATTCAGATGAATCTCTTTGTATGTGAACAGGATAATTTTTACCATTATAATTAAGTTTACAATTACAAGTAGGATATTTCAAAGTAATCGTGGTTTCAGATTTGTTACTACTCTTTAATCTTGATGGACGAATGCATGGTTCCAGAGGTTAACAGTAGACTGATGGATCTTCTTTCAAACATTTACTTACCTCCTGGATTAAAGTCCAGACCAAGCAGCAGACTGAGTTTTGGATTTTTTTAGCCAATCACATGCATGTATGTAAATGATTTACCTGAAGGCAGCTAATCAAACCAGAGACTATCTAAAAAAATTAACAGGTTTTTACAGCCTTTAATAGATTTTTCTTTTTATTTATTTATTTTTCATCTGATAAAACGAGTCAATAATGAAACACAATGATCTGAGAATGGTCTGTATGCATATTTTTTCATGAATCCTGCACAGAGTTACATGCAAATGCAGGGTCCATAGAGTAAACAAACCAGGAGGACGAATCCACATATCTATGGAAAAGAATGAGCAATTAGTCCAGTGATTGGCAACGCAGACAAAACACTAATCAAAGCGAGTGACTGAACATAGGTCACGATCTGGCTGAGCATACAAATAAACAGCAGGCATAAACTCATTACTAGAAGTGATGCTTTGTGTGTAGATGTGAGGCATATTATTTTAGAGATAGTGATTGGGGATATCAGTCATGTGACTGAACCTTTAGAGGATCTTAATGGATATTTAATGTATAGTAGTTTACACAGACTGATTCAAATTAAAAACTCACAGGAATCATACTGTATGTTGAAAGCGTCGCTGTAGTCCAAAGTCATAATGGCTTCCATTTTTTTTTATTTTGGTATTAGTACTTTTTAATACTTAGCTATTTTTATTACTTTATTGATCCTACAGGGAAATGGTTATTTCTTTGTCTCAGTAATGTTCGGAAGCTGGGGTCAAAACACAGGGTCAGGCATATTATAGCACCCCTTGAAGCACAGAGGGTTAAGGGCCTTGTTTAAGGGCCCCGTGAGGGGCAGCTTGGCGATACTCGAGCTCAAACGCCAACTTACCCCCCCTAATTGACTGATATTGTTTAATTTATAGCCATGAACTAGCTTTTAAGAAAAAAAGAAAGAAAAAAGAATGAAACTTTATACCTGTTACGTGTACTTTTTACAGCACAGTGAATTTCTTTCCTCGCATTATTTCAGCAAAGCTAGGAAGCCTGGGTCAGACATGATACAGCACCCGCAGAGCACAGAGGGTTAGATTAGTTTAGATTAGATTCAATTTTGTCATTGCACAAGTTGCAGTAAAAGGCAATTAGCATCTAATCAGAAGTGCATTGCTAGCAGTGTAGAGTATTTACATATGTACAGGTTGGAAAGGCTATAATATATGATATATATAAATAAATAATGACAGATGAATCAACAATATGAAATGATCAATATGAATATAAATCATCAGTACACAGAAAGGCAATTATATACGATGAATACAATGAAGGAAATACTGCATACAGTGTTTATGAAAAGATTATATACCTTGCTCAAGGGGCCCAGGTCTTGAACCCCCAGCCTTCCAGTTAGTAACCACTGAGCTACCACTTGTCACTATTCAGTCATGTAAGTTATTACATCATAATTTTATGTAAGTCATAAATCTGATGTACTTTTTGTCAACTTTTCCTTCATTAATCATTGTTCTGCATTGGTGCCTGTTAGTTGGAGTGTGTAGACATTTCCCGTAAAGGAGAATCTCCTCTTTGCTTACATTCTCAGTGCAACATGAATACGCAGATTTTGGAATTAGGATCATCGTAAATTATGCCAGAGAGTATATCCGAAGGGTTCAACTCTCTCTCCCACTCATCTCTCACATTCGACCTATGTGCACCGCAAAGGAAACTGCTGCTAATGTTGTTGTTGCTCTTGCAGATTTCAGCTTGACAGCCCCGGCAGTTCAATAAGTCAGGGGCTTTCAGCCGTTCTGTTGTCAGACGCCAACCCATTATCTCTTGGAGTGCATTCGGGAAAGCGACAGCGTTTTCACCTTTGACACGGGGCTCCGAATATCCGAAACGTCAAGAAAGGCACGGTGTTCAGAAATATCAATTCACGCCATTGTTCCTTTTTTTGCGGGAACACTTTTACCGCCTATTCTTTCTCTCTTCGACAGCAAGACACACAACATGCTGCCGTGTGATCTGTTGTTTCCACACAAAGACAGTCTTTTGAGCGCTGCAGTTTCAGCCAGCTGCCCTTACATCCATGCCACTTTTTTTCAGAAAGGACGTGTGCATCGTTCCTCCCTCCTCTGTCCCTCTCACAAGAGATTTGAAGGTTGACACAAATGCCGGGACGGCTCGAGCGCTGTTTGCGTTGCTGCCTAGTTCTGAGTGCACAGCCCACTTCCTTCTGAAGTTTTTCTAGGCCTTTCTATCGTTCGCTATCTTTCCTTCACACACATACACAAACACACACACACACACCTTATTTATTTTGAGGCAGCATTGCAGAAGCAGGTAAATAGCTGTAAGAATGAAAGGGTGTGTGTGCAGGGAAGGCAGCTGGGAAAGTGCTCCGTAGGACAGATGACAGGCAGACAGCTCTGCAGCAGAGAGACAGAGAATTAGAGAGAGAGGGAGGGAGAGGAGAGGAGAGGAGAGGAGAGGAGAGGAGAGGAGAGGAGACTTATAGCCAGATACCACAAAAGACCAGACACATAAAAAGAAGGGGGAAAATACAACAACAAAAATGTCACTTGAGATGAGTTTAAGGCATTGGGTTTTTTATTTTTTTTTTTTTTTTACCTACAATTTTTCATAAAGAAATAAAAATAATAATAATTAATAAATCACAGTTATAATTGTATAAAGTTGCTCTTTATAAGGGCATCTGCCAAATAATGTAAATGTAAAATTACTTTTCCGTTTTTTGTAGGATTACATGCCAAAAATTTCAAATAGAGCAATCAATCCATTACACTATTTATTATTTTTATTTTAATAACTCATATAATCGTTGATGTGCTGGTGTTTTCTGTAATGAGATTGAGATTTTTTTTGGAAGGAGTCTTTATTTTCAGTACTTTGTATCAGAGGTAAAGGTGGAATTAAGTCAAGTTTCGAGGACAGGGATTTTTACAGTTTCTCGTAAACACAAGATGCATTTACATTTACATTGATGGCATTTGACAAGCCTGCCTATTCAATGTGACTTACATTTATTTCATTTATTTAACTGAACAGTTGAGGGTTAAGGGCCTTGCCCAAGGGCCCCGAAGCAACAAATTGCCAGTGCAGGGATTTAAACTAATGATCTTCCGATTAAAAGTCTAAAGTCGTTCCACAAGATGCAATTTTTTGGTCCGGAGACATTAAAAAAAAAAAAATTAAAGAATAAAGAGTGTTTATGGACGTTGGAAAATAATCCGTCCCTGAATGCTCTGCAATATTAAAATCTAGAAGTTTTTCTTCTAAGGAACTAAAAACTAAAATATCAGAGAAACTTGTTACAATGTTTTTGTGTTGGACAGTGATAGGATGAGAAGGTATCACACTTCTGCATTGTTATTTTTTCTTTGTGTTAATACCATTAGGAGGTGGAAGTTCAGTGCTTACGGCATTGGATTCTGGACAGGAAGGTTACAAATTTAAATCCCAGCTCCCTCAAGCTGCCACTGCTGGGCCCTTGAGCAAGGCCCTTAATGCTCAACTGCTTAATTGTAAATCAATCTGGATTAGGGTGTCTGCTAAATATTGTAAATGTAAATGAGGTTTAAATTCTTTGAGAGATCACATGATACCTGTAAATGCTTATGGCAGCAATAATTAACATGCAGAACAAAAACGATTAAGTCACCACAGTTCCACTTTCACGCCGATGCGTCCAGATGTTTGAAAGCTGTTCCCCCTTGTCAGTGAATTTCCCTGCTGCAGAGAAATTTTGTCGCCATGGGTCAGATTGTCAGTCAAAAACGCTGTCGGCGGTTT
Source organism: Silurus meridionalis (assembly GCF_014805685.1). Taxonomy (NCBI): domain Eukaryota; kingdom Metazoa; phylum Chordata; class Actinopteri; order Siluriformes; family Siluridae; genus Silurus; species Silurus meridionalis. Next base: position 18,807,347 of record NC_060898.1, read on the forward strand.
GAAAGAGCGAATAATCGCAGCACAAGGTGCTTTCGAACACAAATCGCCAGCCGTTTTTTTTTCCAGATCAAACTGCAATGAATAATACATGAACAAATACTTCCCTTCCATGATCATGCAACAAAGAATTCATCATAAAATGGCGGTTTTAAACTAATAATAATATAATTTGCCACTGGAGTAGAGAGGAGACTTCCACTCTTCCCCGCCGCCTCGTCTGTGTGTGCTGTGAGTGCTACTGTAGCAGCACTATTAAGAGACAAAATCTCCAGAGATTGAGGGAGATGTGAAAATAAAAATGACACCAGCAGGCACATAAGTGTTTCTTAGCAAAGACAGAGTTTCAGCATCCCAAATGACTAATCTCAGCTTTATTATGTGTGTGCTCACTCCATTTTGTTGTGTTTGCCCGCAATTCCGGATGAGTGTGTGACGAGTGAGTCTTGTTACTGATTCCTGGCGCGTCATAAACAGACAAATGAACAGAAATACAACTTTGAATCGTTGCCAGCAGCCTCTACATTCATCCACGCATTCACTTTTTACTGTCACTTTTTTTCTGTAGAACAGTCCATTTTATGGCTCGTTTCATTACATTAATAACGGTAGTCGAGCAATGACCACATTTATAGAACACAATCCAGTTTCATTATTCATTATTCAAACCATAATTATCCTAATATCATTGGTGGGTTTAGCATTAACATGTCAGAGCAGGACAAAGATAGGAAATATGCACTATATAGACAATGCTTTGTGAACACCTTTTTTTTTAAACCTCCCTTTAGTTCCCATTTGCTGTTATAATAACCCCTACTTTTCTGGAAAGATGTTTCACTAGATTAAGGAGTAGTTGTGGAGATTTGTTTGTATTCAGCTACAAGGGCGTTAGTAAAATCTGATGGTATCAATGAGGAGGCCTGGAGTGCTGTCAGCGTTCCAGTTCATCCCAATGGTGCTGCGGTGGACAAAGTTCATAAATCATGTGCTTGAGTAGAAGTAGAGATACACACAGTAAAATATTACTCCAGTAAAATTGCTCCCTTTGATCTTTCACAATGTGCTTAAGTATCAGAAGTACTATGATTTATTATGGCTATAATGTTCCTATTATGATTTTGGAAAATCAACTCAATTTATGTAAAAAGATTCTCTTAACACACCAATCTTTTAATAGAATGATATTTACCCTTGACCCTGATTGGTGGCTTGCAGCGTGCTTGACCAGTTTTTATACGCTCATAAATAAAAAGGAACGACTGATTTCGCGATATAAAGTTGGGTAAAAAGTGAGATATTTGACTTTAAAATGAAGTGAAAGTCTCCCCAAATGGAAATACTTCAGTAATCTACAGATACACAAAAAGCTAGATAGATAGATAGATAGATAGATAGATAGATAGATAGATAGATAGATAGATAGATAGATAGATAGATAGATAGATAGATAGATAGATAGATAGATAGAAAATTGAAAAGTCAGATGATTAATACTCAAACCTGTGCTTCATCTCTGTGGGCATTATTCAGAGCCAGTCTTAAAGTTTTGGGGTTAAGTGTATTCAGAGTTGGGTGAAGCACAATTTTCTAGGCGCACCATTCAGATTATCATACATAAATCTCCTGCATGCAGTTCACACCGCTGAGGTTGGCAGATTTATTCTTGAGTGGAAGCATCCGAGCCAGAGTTTTCGATAGTGTCAGGACCGCCGCCTTTACACACAATCATGTACCAATAAGCCCCACACAAAATGCGGGCCGAAGAAGGAAATTGTATTTTTTTTTTCTTTGCTGTCAAATGATATATAATGTAATATAAAATCATGAGGGGATTTTAAAATGAAAGGGAAAAAATATGAATGAATGTGAATGAGAGCACAGCAAGTTACTTAATAAACATCCAATAGGAGTCAAACGATCGCTTTATTTGTTAATAAATTGACATTTAAAATAGTCAGTGTCTCTGAATACTTCGTTTTTTATGCTAAAAAACATTAATGGGATGTGCATTACGGACATTAAAGGGATTTGCATTTATTAATTGATTGATAAAAGCATTTCAGTCCAAATCCTAAATTTCGGTTTGATGTTTTGTGGTTACTGGTCCAAGATCAGAATGAGGTAAATATGGATAAAGTTTAATTAAAAAATCTATATAATTACAATTATTCATGAGTCATTAATTATATTTAAGGTGTTTATTTACCAAAGTTTACATTAAAATGTTATTTAAAGAAAAAAAAAGGCTGTTGCTCCAAACCGAGTAAATATTTCCGACCCGGCTCTTACGCAATCTCAGTGGGGAACCGAAGCATGTTACACATCCTCTAAAAAGCGTTCTCCCTTGTGGCTCTCAAGCATTAGCATTGCATAATTTATTGCGACGCCATTATTATTTCATGTGCTTACCCTATACGTTTGTGATGGCAACACTCTGGAATAAACAACACATGGGGTGGTTCTAAACGAGATCTGCTGTTTTGTGCTCAGCATAAAAGAATCCTTTCTGTGGGTCTGCTCCATGGATATTTATACAGCTGTGGATCGTTAGTGTTTTTAGTTTTTGGGGGTTACAAAAATGTATTGTCTTTTGGTCACAAATCATTTTGTCCCACATTTGCATATATGAACTACAATGACTGTCAATTAAAGACCTATTTTACACTTTTTATCCAACAGAGGATGTGAGGCATCCATTTCTGCTGCAAGCTAGTGTTCACTGACCCTCTAAAATCACACCCTTGCTGGACTTCTCATAATCGCATGCTTTTTGCTCCAGCAAAGAAAATAATGACCATCCGGAATCACCTCTTCTCAGCTGCAACACATATAATTACAATATGTTGTCAAAGTTCAAACGTGATTTAGAGCCTAAAGATGCTGAACAAAGCGAACCTGAGTTTAATAGAATTTTCAAATGTCAGTAAGTCAGTAAGAGTTGATGCAAGTGGTGACCTGAAGCGAAATCCAATCAAATTCCTGTGTAGATATTCCTCCGTTGCACCAGCTTCTCTCCATCAGTTTTGCATTAGGGATTGAAAACAGCCCTGGTGACCATATACCATGTTTCAACAGTGTGCTGGTGGACAGCTTCTGTCAAGATAAGGCTTTGTTTGCTCGAAACACTATCTGACTGGCCTTCTTCTTCTCAGCTTCCTACGCCTTCCTCTTTCTCAACGTGTCCTCTTATTTTCCTAGCCCTCTTTCCCCTGCTCACAATTCCTTTCTTGTCTCCCAAGAGAACTATTTTCACTTCTCAGCAGTGTTTCCAATTGCCCAGAATGCACCTTGGTGGGCCTAACCCCGGCGTGGAGTGTCACATCCAATTCACTCAATTGTGTGATTACTGGTGACAGGCTCAGCACTTCGGTACACGCACCTTCACTGTGTGGTGTAAACGATGCATTATAAAAATGGGGACTGAGAGAGGGCATCAATTAGAAATCTGGATGTGTGCTGGAAACCTGGAGAGGTGAAGCATGTTCAGGACATGAAACATTGATTAAGAACACTGAGGTAAGAAATAAATCCAACATCAAAGTTGCTATATAGATACAAAGTGATGCAAGCTTTGAAAGGGATTTTAAAAAGTGTTCTGATATTACCAGTAATGGACAGTATTGAAGTCAATTTCAGTCATTTGTTACAGTAATTAAGTCGTTTTTTTTTTTTTTGCATATCTGTACTTTACTGAACTATTTCTATTTGAGGAGAATTTTACTTTAACTTCACTACATTTCAAAGACAAATATCTCACTTTTTACTCAACCATATTTTGCGAAATCAGTCGTTCCTTTCTATTTATGAGGATAAAAACTGGTCACACACACAGCGAGCCACCAATCAATGTAAAGCACGTGCTTTGTTTTGAACTTGTCAGTTCAACAGCAAGCAGAACATATTGAGAGAAGTAAATGATGGAAAAAACTTCTGACACTTCCCCGCATCACCTGGGGCCTTAATTGTTTTTTGTATGTAGTTGAAAAAGAAGGTTTTGGGCTCATGATAATTTTAATAGAAATCAATCAGTGTTTGTGTAATTAATATCATTCTATTAATAGATCAGTGTGCTGAGAGTAACAGAGTCTTTTCACATAAACTGAGGTGCTTAAGCAAAGAGTCTTTGTAACCATAATAGGAACATTATAGCCATAATAAAGCATAGTACTTTAGACATTTAAGTACATTTTAAAGCAAATACTTTTGTACTTTTACTCAAGTGAAAGTTTCAATGGATCCGTTTTATGGGAGTAATATTTTAGCTAGTGTATCTCTACTTTAACTCAACCAAATAGTTTGTGTACCACTGGATAGAACCTATTAGCTTCATCCTTACCAATGTTTTTGCTATCCAAGGTGCCTCAAAATCTTACATAGGCACACTGTTTTAGCTCCACTGCACTTCAACCCTCTCGAACACAAAAACCACAAAGATGGTGATGATGCTGCAAGGTCAGCATGTATCCTTCACAGGCTACAAAATTCCAGTTTGTACTCTTTATGTCCTGTCAAACTCCATTCCATGCTGAACAGATCCTGTTCCAGTTCCAAGTCAAGAGAAAGCTGAAAGAAACAAAAAAAGTGTATACTTAGCAGAATACTAGTTTGCATTGTTTGGGAAGTTTTTTTAGTTAGAATAATGATCAGGTAACCAAACATTTGCAGTATTTTTTTTTTTACTCCAGGGTCCAGAGAAATGGAGATTGAAGATAAGAAGATACTAATCAGCCAAATGGATTGAAAGGGAGAAAAAATGAGCAGAATAAAGAGAGAGAGAGAGAGAGAGAGAGAGAGAGAGAGAGAGAGAGAGAGAGAGAGAGAGAGAGAGAGAGAGAGAGAGAGAGAGAGAAGCCTGTTCCAAGGATAAAGGTTGTGATAAGACTGAATGAGGACTGCAAAGGAGAGAGATGAAGGTAAAGAGATATGGATAGAAGAATAGACCCGGGAGGCTTCATCTCAGCACCTTCTCACTCTATTCCGCTTGATAGCATATCCAATTCTAACCCATCACTTCAGGGCTGTTTCCAGAAAAAGAAAAAGAAAAAAAAAAGAATGAGCTCCATTGCATTTCTGCAGTGATTTACTGTATTTAGATCTGTATCAAATTCTCTCTGTGCTCAAGTGGGTGATCCTTCAAGCTCCACTTGCTTATCTTAGCATAGCTTGTCCAAGATAATGCTGGAGATTGCGATGGGCTGATAGCAGAGAAGAGATCAGCCAACACCCGTGTACAATACAAAGAGAAATCGAGTGCTGACAGTTTTTTGGTTACTCTACTCAAGCAGAAAAATGTGGAGAAAGACCACAAGTTAGAGAGCGATAGAGATGTAGGGTCAAGGAAGACAGACATAGTTTGGCTTAGTGGGACAGAAGGTAGACATATCAAGCAACTTATCACGACTATTTAGTCAAATGATAGAGCACTCTCCAACCCATCTTCCCCTTAGCAGCAGCAAAAGCAGAGGAGGGAAGACGAAGCTATAATCTAGGTGTTGTTCTCCCTGCACTCCAGTCCTCTCATCTTCTCAGCTAGCACCAGGGAGACCAGCGCAAACACACTGTCAATCACTGAGCACTTCTCGCTTTCTTATATAAAGCAGGAAAAAGCAGCAGACGCACTGTGTTGCCCTGGACTGCCAATCAAAGCTTTAATGCCTTGCTCTTCTTTGTGAAGAATTGTTAATCTTATAGTCAAAATTAGAAGTGAACGTATTGTAATTGTAGTCTCCCACATTGCATTCATTTTTAAAACGCTAATCTTACGCTAATTGTCACTGATTGTGTGTGTGTGTGTGTGTGTGTGGAGACGACATAGGTGGAAGAGAAGTAGAAGAGAGTGTGGAGTGGCAGCAAAGAAAACACAGAGCTCATAGGTACAGTGCATCCCAACTGCCTTCCTGACGGAGAGGCTATTTTTTTTTACTAGCCCCAGTGTTTTCATGTCCTTAAAACATCATCCAAACGGACAGCACTGCACATCCTTTACAAAAAACTGGCATGCATTTTTTATTATAATATTTTATATCACAATATGAAATGTTAATGGGACGTTGCAGCATGAACTAACAGCTACCGAAATGAGCAAACCTCTGTGAATTGGGAGAGTATGACATGAAGCAGTGGTGTGTCCAGGTTTTAAGACGTACTTTAGGGGTTGCAAAGGGGGAACAAGAGCGTGCTAAATGGTAGTAACACCGTGTACACTTGCAGGACATCTCACTTATTCCTGGAAAAATGCAAAGTGACCTGCTACCTATTGACTGTCTTGAATTCCCCCACTCAAGAGCTTGGCCACTTTCCCAGTATAAGCTTGTGTGTTTCATTTTAAGATCAAAGCTTTTGCATTTGCACTTTCTTCACCCTTGACCTGACATTGGTGTATTGTCTGATTCTGTCCAAAGTGTTCCCTCTTACCAATGTAATCGTCTTTCTCTTGCTGTACACTGTTAAAAATGGTTAAAGTTGATGAAATGTATATGTATAAATCCTGTCACATGATGACATAACTGTTAGTGTTCTATTTAATGTTATAAAAACACTACCATGCGTAGGCCTATTAGAACTCTCATATGTTTGTTTGACTTAATAGTAAGTAAAACATGTACAGATGGTCCCAGAGTTGCGATAGTTTGATCCGATCTTGCGATGACGATCGCGATATGACACAATTGTACAAATATTTATATATTTTCACACAGTAGGCGAACGTAGCAGCTAATATTCCGCCCTCCTCTCATATAGTTTATACAGTACAGTACTGTAAATTACAGTATACTACCCCATACTGATCACCATTCTTTAAGACTGCTGTGTAGGCTATGCCATGTCTTACTTACGATATTTTCAAGTTACATTTTTAAGATCATCGAAACGCATAGTCAGGGTAGTCATGGACTACATGTATTTGTTGTTTCAGTGCTGGTGTGACAAACGTCATGGCAAGGCTTAATTCAAGAAATGGACTTCTACCATACCATAATATTTATTGAAGATAAAAGACTTAATCACTTGTGCAACATTTCTAGTTGCAGGGGCAGTCAGAATGGGATGTATATACTTTTTGTAACTGGATGTTGCATTGTGCGGTCAGATGGGACATATTCTTTCAGTAACAATAGAAGAGGCATATGGACCCTGTTTGAACTCCTGTACCTCTAAGCAGAAAACTCTTATGATTAATTAAATCGTTTGAGATGTTCATTAAAAATAACTTAATAAAGTGTATAATTAATATTAGCTAAGTTCCAACACAATTCAGCACTTTAGCAATCTTCATCCCTGTGAATGAGGGCAATGCATTTTGCTTCTTGATGCATAGCCAACGATACATACAAGGATACATATAACGATACATATAATGTAACATAAAGATACATATGAAGATACATGTAACGATACATATAAAAATACATACAAAACAGCTACTGATATGCGATATAGCGATATGATGTGATCCAATTTAGATTTGATTCAACACATTGCAATTCAATGCATTATGATGCAATGAAAAAATATAATGCAATTCAATAATTTTTAGATGGTTCACTTTTATTTTAGACAGACAGCCAATCATAAATTTACTTAAGCACCTTCTGACTTCCAAAAGACCACATGGCCCTTTCACAAACAGGCTTCCGTAGTGCAAAAATAAATAAAAAATAGATTAAATAAAACCCCACGTTCTTTTACTGTTCTGTCCCCAGGAAGATGCAGCTCTACCTCTGCCATGTTAATCTCTATTCTATGTGACTTTCAGGTCATATTTCTGTAGCAGCAGTGGTGCTGAGAGAACGCACTTGAGCATCAGTTTAACAAGGATAAATCAATTTAGATATAAAATTTTGGTCATAACTTATTGGTTACTTTCTAAATAATAAAATGCCGATGCAAAAAATGTTGAAAACGATGCGTCATGATACAAATGGCAACTTGTTTCCGATGCACACTTTTCAACACCGATGCATCACATCGTTAACTTTGCGTGTCGGTGAATCTTATGATTCCTAGCCACTTACAGTGGAGGAAATAATTATTTGCTCCCCTGCTGATTTAGTAAATCAGAGAGAGAAAGAATATAGAAAAAATCAATAAAAAACATCAAAGAAAGGTTATACATTAATTTGTATTTGATCGAGTGAAGTATCTAATCCCGTACCAAACAGGGTCTTCCAGCATGACAATGACCCAAAACAGATGGCCAATGGCAACATTCCGATGTTTTTGAAACCCATTCCAGCCTTGTGCAGGTCTACAATCTTGTCCCTGACATCCTTTGACAGCTCTTTGGTCTTTCCCATGGTGGTGAGGAAGTTTGAATGGAAGAGGTTGATTCTGTGACTGGTGTCTTTTTTTTATAACGAGTTGATATTAGGAGAACTTTCCTAAAGAGACACGAATAATTTGGGTGTGTGGGAGTCAGAATTCTTGTTGGTTGGTAGGGAATCAAATACTTATTTCATTCAATCAAATATAAATAATTTAAATATATAATATTAATGTATTTTCTTCTGGATTCTTTTAATATTCTTTCTCTCTGTTAAAATAAACCTATCATAAATATTCTAGACTGTTCATTTCTTTTTACGGGGTCAAATTTACAAAATCAGCAGGGGATCAAATAATTATTTCTCTCACTGTAATATTATATAATTGTAATTTAATTGTGGGAGAATAACAGTTTTGAGAAATATGTGGATCATTGGGTATAAAATAGTGAAACAGTGCTTTATGTCCTGAGACACCCATACTTTAAATGTGCTTGCTCTTACCTAACTGTGATCACTGAAGAGTATGAGGAGAGTCTCTTCACTGTGATTCTGCTTCAATTGAGGGGAACTGGGAGCAGAATACCAATGCTTGAGTGCACAGAGCGAACTGTCTAAGCTATTCTGAAGCTAACGCCTGTGGCTAGAATCCCGCCAGCATTCCCCTGCTCTACGCCTCAGGAACTGCAGCTCTTATGGCTGCTTGCAAAGACCACACAGGCCTGTTCCTGTTTCTGACTGCTTGATTTCAGTTCATTTTTTAATCAAGAAACAACCCTGAGTGGAATTTACAGTATCTCAGGGTGCAGTTTTAGTCTGTGTAAATGAAGGGCATTAATGGGATTGATCCTTGCCGGACTTCCGTGTTTGGTTCTCCGGACTGAACCGACTGAAATGGATTTTCAATGGAGTGTGCACATCAGCTCTATAATTTACTCTGTGGGTCTGCTGAGATCTGGCTAAATTGCTAACTGTCTCAGGTAGTCAGCGTAGTAAAATAAATAGGTTCATTTAAATAAAAACAAGCAAGAAAATCCCAGGTTTAGCTCCAGTTGGAAAATGTTTATTATTATTGCCAATCCTGAGAGGAACAAAGAAAGAAAATGTGCACTTTATGACTGATTACCATAACCATGCTTATATTTATTCCCAATTATAACATGCATTGGGTAGTGTGTGTTCTGAGATTTTTGTGTGTTCTGAGTGTTTGTCCTTCACCAGGGTTGTAACGAGTGATTAGTTGAGTTATTCTTTCTTCCCCTTCATTCCTTTTTGCTGTTGTATGTTTTCCACATCATTCTGTAAAGACTCTAGAGGCTGATAAGCATTAAGAAATACTCAAACCAGCCCATCTTGCCACTGACAACCTTTCCACACATAAAAAAAAAAAGATGAGATTATACTTTTTCCCTACTCTGATGTTTGATGTGAACATTTCCTAAAGCTCTTGACCTGCATCTGCATGATTTTATGCACCATCCTGCTCACACACATTCGGCTGATTGGATAATTGCATGAATGAGCAGGTGTACAGGTGTTCCTAATGAATTAGCCAGTGAGCATATATAGACCGCTACAATTACCTTAAATGCTGTATTATTAGAAAGCCCAGCGCTACCACACAGAGGCCAACATATGAAATAATAATAATGGTGCTGATAGAAAATATGCATAAAGAGACAGGAACTGAAAGGCTGTAATTTCATTGATTGTATGTAATTATTTCATCATGTATATTTCATTTATTTTGAGTTCAGCAAATAAAAATGGTTATATATTATAAAGAGTTTAGATCATAAAGGTAGGCAACAAAAGCATTATTCTAGATTAGTGATTTTGACAGAACTGTCGTTGTGTGTTCTTTCCTGCAGGCAGTTGTTGGGTGACACTTAGCAGGGCCTTCATTTTATTGGGTGTTTATAATATATTTATAAAAAACAGATATCTTTAAACTAAATTTTTGAGACTAGCTCTGTTTACAAGAAAGCAATCTACCTTTACACACTATCACTTTCAAAATAGTCCCCCTGCACAGCAATACGGCGCTCCCTACGTTCCTGCTACTTCTAGAATGTGTGCTGGAAGTCTTCTTTGTGTAGCGTGTGAAGCACCTTCTGCTATTCATCCTGGATCTCGAACTTTGAGCCGAATCTTAATCTTCGGGAAGAGGGTGAAGTTCGCAGGAGACAAATCTGGTAAACGTATGTCAAACGTATCTCATGTCACATTTGCTTTTTGTTCTAACTTCCACCAGGAAATCGCAAGATGTGGTAACATACGTGGTCAGATTAGCACCAGTTAGCACCTTCAGTTTAAAAATCTTTTTGATACCACCTCGTATTCAGAATTTTAATTTACTCAGTAATTTATCCTCCCATGCTTATAGTCTCTTCACAAAGTTTCACAAACGCAAAAAGCACAAAAGGCAAGTATTTAAAATTATAGTAACAATCTTGAACAGTGCACAGAATAGAGTAATAATAATGTTCCTATTTCTACTTCTGTCTCTGTGAAATAGCACCGCATTATAAATCTTACATAATTATTATCAATAATTTCCCATCATTGTTTTATAAAAAAGAATCTCCATTTGCCATAAATTGCAGGTAGAAAATAGGCATTATCCAAATAACCCTTTTCATTAATTTATAGGGTTTTTTCTGTACCAATGCTAAAAGGTGACTGCTTGTTTATTATCCTGAAGCCACACACACTGAGAATGAGCATGCTGTAATTATTCCGGTATGTAAAAGACTCTTGAGAGACCATGTTCAAATCGATCGCATTCGTCAAATCCTTGGAAATTGCAACACTGATGTTTTTGTGACATTTCCCGACGTTGAGATTCGTCTGTGTGAAAAAAAAAATATTAAATTGTACTTCTGTTTAGTGCCTTGCATTTGTAATAACAGAATTGCGACCAATTGGTTTGAAGTGCACAGCAATTCATTCTCTGTTTGCCCACTTAAACCACTTCATGCCTGAATTACTGTCTGTCGAAATCGAGCATGTAGCATTGTAGTGGCTGCGTGGCCCAATCACAGAACTTCAATTACCGAGTGGTGGTGGTGGTGGTGGCACTTTACTTTCTCATGCTCAGGCTGTTTAGATAAGGCTTTTACAGTTCGATGCAGTGTTTATTAATTCATAGGGAGAAATGAGTGCTGGAGGAGAATGTAGAAGGAGATCATCTGTAACCGGTGTACGCTGCAGGTTTTTTTTTTTTTTTTGCTTCAGATTGTGTTTTTCTTTTTTTGTGGTCATTTCTGCATTAACCGGATGCAAATTAGGACCACCATTGTCTGGTTTTACTGCTCAGGAGTCGGTTTGCTTTTAATGCTGCAGCAGGAAAGGATGAAAGGAAGGGAAGAAAGTGAAAAGCGGGGGGATGGAAGAGAGAGTGTGTGCAGGAGGCTGGATGGAGAAACATTAGAGCAAGAGAGAGGGCGTGGAGAGATGGGTACTTGAACATGACCTACTTCGATCGTAATCGATTGAGGTTTGGGTTCAATATGCGCAAATGGGAGGATGACTAAATCCCGCTCCGACAGCACTATCTCTTTCTCTCTCAAGGTCATACTGTTAGCAGCTTTCCTCTCCCTAACTCTGTAGTTCAGCCACTTCTTCTAAGCTCAGGACTGTTGGGACACTCTCTCTGGGGTAAGCGTCCAAATGATAAATCACATGATATCTGACAGTTCCATATGTTGACAAGCTGCTGGTGTCCAACACTTTTCCAACACACGAGTCCCAGCGGCTTTCTTTATATATTCAGTTACCATTGCTTAACATGTGATGCTGTCCTTATAGACCTCCTGAGATAAGATGGCACCACCAGGCCTCTGTAGGGCGTTCAGGTGTTGTGGAAAAGCATGTGAAAGAGCAATGGGCTCTCTGTGGATCTGCATTGTAAAAACTCACCAGAAAAAGACTATAACAGTTCTAATGACGTTGCTCTTGGGGGGAAATTGGACATTAGATGTGGGACACGCAGAGCTACCAGGGTACCAGCTACAACATTTTTTTTTTTTTTTTTTTTCTTGTAATCTGAACTAGTCTCTTGCAAAATAATTTCCTTCAAGATTAATAAATCTTATCTTACTCTAAACAGCTAACATGACTGGCAAATGGTGACAGCACTTTTTAGGGCTTAAACATTAGTAAGCAACTGATTAAGTAAGTGCTTATGTTTTGTAGAGGCATTTCATGTTAACAATTCTGACAAGAACCTGAAAAGATGCTACAAATTATTTTATAAACTGTTTTTCCCTTTTTGAAGACCAAAAATACTGAAATCAAACAAATCTGTGAAAACGTTTTTTTTTTTAAATTTTTTTTTTATGAGCTACTTCCAGCTAAATAATTTACGTAAATTGATTTAATTGGATAAGCTCTAGAAAGTCTAGACCACAAGCTCTAATTTTATTTAATACATACATCAGTTCTTTGCATCATCAACATTCTAAACAAACATTTGACATATGCCGTTTCTCCATCATTGAACATTTTAAGGCTCGGGCATAGAGGAGTTGGTGTTGAATCTATAATGATCTTAGATGTTGAGCTAATTTATGAGTTGCTCAGGAGCTCCTGGTTCCACAACTCAGATTGAGTGTATACAACTGGAGAAAGGACATTTCTCATAATCACACACTCCGGTGCTCATGATATTTCTCACACTTTATGATTTATAATCACACTCTTGGTGTCACCCAAATGAGGTAGGTTTCCCCTTTGAGTCTGGATCCTCTCAAGGTTTCTTCTTCAAACCTTGCCACATTTGCCCCAGGCTTGCACATTGGGGATCAATACAATACATAATTCACTTATATTTCAATTTTTTCTTACATTCTGTAAATCTGCTTTGAGATAACGTCCATTGTGAAAAACGCTATAGAAACAAACTGAATTGAATTGAATCAAATTTCATTTCATTGCAATAGGACACCAATTTGCAAGTTGATGACCCCTTCTCCACTTCCAGCATCACAGAAATGATAATATGTGGATAAATCTGAGAAAGTATGGTTAGTCATGAAGCATTTGCATCTCTTTCCACCAATGTATAACCACTGCTATTGCTGGATGAGGTTAATTCCAGCCATGTGTGCACATTGAGAAAAGCTACAACCCTTTTCAGTCATGGCCACAATGTCTTTCTGGTCTGGAATAAAAGGATTGTTGTGTCCATGTGCACATTCTTGAAAATAAAATAAGGTGTCACATTAAGGCAGAAAATCAAATATGTGCCACTTGGGATTATGATTGTAGTTTATGAGTAATGTTGGAACAACCACTGAGGACCGTTAGATACTCTAGTAAAAATCTTGCTTAAAATTTTGTTAAATATCCTGCCCCATCAAAAATAACTTCAAAGGTTAACATGTGTGTGTGTGAAATTGCTGTAAAATCCATCGCTGTGCACGTGTTCAAGAACAAGGCATCAAAAATGACCCTTCCAGCTTATCTTAGCAGCACCCATTTGATATATAATACAAAATCCACGGATCATCTCAGTGCTTTTTTCCCTTCCCTGTGAACATCAAAGCCAAACTGTCAGAGGAGGAGACACGGCCATGCTGGAAAAAAATTCAATCTCTTGCCCGAGACGTTGTAAGTCCCTCTGTGGTGCTAAAGGAGCGTCTTGCTGTGTCCCAGTTAGCTCGAGAGAACCTAATAAGACGGGTGTTAATTGTGTTTCTCTCTGTGGTCTCTTCAGCTACAAGCTGCTTTCGGACAATAGATTTCGATTTAATACGGACCTCGGTGGAGAAGAGCCCATATGTCTCACAGCTGGACTGCTCGGCGCTCAAACGAGGCTCTTATCCAACCCTATTTTTTTTATGCCATTGCTTGTTGTTTTTTGCCCTTACCTGCCTGCATTTCAATCACCTCTAAATACAAGTGGGTAGAAAGAAAACAATTCACTTTCTCATTTTTATTGGATCCTATTAGCACTTCACCACAAGTTCCATCTTGGATGTACACAGTGATGCACTTCATTAATACTGCTGTTGCCATGCAGCTCTACTTCAGCAGTGAAGATGGTTTAAAAACTGAATGTTCTGTCATATTCTGTGTGGAAATTATTTTGGGTCAATCTAGGTTCTCGTGCAGAGAAAGAGTTTGGATGTAATCGCTAGTGTTCTATTTAACAAATCCAAATCAGCAGGCTGTAATCACAAACAGTAAGTAGGCCAAGGTCAATCGATCAGGCTGATAACACATGCAGGGCAACAAACTCAAACAAACCAAAAGTAAAATGCATACAGTTCAAAGCCAATTCGGATTAGACGTGCATTCTTATGTGAATGTGGCCCAAGTCATGTAAAAAAGACTGTAAACCACATTTTTCACATCACTAATGTCTAGTGTTGGACAGTAACAAAGTAAATGTAATTCGTTATTGTACTTTAGCAGCTTTTTCTGTACTTTACTGAAGTATTTCCATTTGGGGAAACTTTTACTTTAACTTCATTACAATTTAAAGTCAAATATTGTACAATTTACTCCACAACATTTTGAAAAATCAGTCGTTTCTTTTTTATTTATGAGCGGATAAAAACTGAAGTGGTTAAGCGCTCAGCAAGCCGCCAATCAGGGTAGAGCACGCGCTCTGTTTTGGTGATATTTATTTAGCACGAACATACAGTTTAGCGTCAATTCAACAGCAAGCAGGACATTTTCAGAGGAATAAATGATGAAGAAACTTCCTACTCCAACTCGCCACAACACCCGTTGCCTTATTTGTGTCATTTTTCTGAAGTAGTTGAAAAGAAGGTTTTGGGCTCATGAGTATTTGAATAGATATCAAACAGTGTTTGACTCATTAATATAATTCTATTAATAGATCTGTCTTTTAATAGGTCTTTTCACATAAACTGATTTGATTAAGCAAAGAGTCTTGTGACAAAAATGCAATATAAATCATAGAACTTTGGATACTTAAGTACATTTGAAGACAAATACTTGTACTTTTATTCACATTTAAAGGGAGCACTTTTACCTTTACTGGAGTCATATTTTACTGTGTGTACTGTTTGTACGTCCACCACTGCCAATGTGGAACAACCCAATGAGAAAAAGGAAACATGTCTAATTACATCTGCTTAGAGATTTCTGAGGATGGGGCTCATCCTGTGAATTGTCCTTTTGAATATCCTAACGATATGAGACTCACTTTTGCCTGAGTAGATAATCTGACCTGGGGATTGCCCCAAAGAGCTGATGTTGTAATCAAGAATCATCTGAGTGCTCATTCTCGGGCTTTATTCACAATATACTTACACTGTACAGCAATTTGACACTCTTTGTTGTAAGATTGTTAGATTGTTCTACGTATATTGACGTAAGTCCCACTTGCCGTTGTCACCCAGAAGAGGATTTTATGTTTTGAATCTGGCACTGCATTGAACAAATCATCTCAGGAAATGTTTGCTTGCCTCTGATTTCTTTAAATTTGTGGCGATCACCGAAAGTGTTACATAAACGAAACGAAATTGAATCACAATGCACATCGAAGTCGCAGCGTTTTGGGATGTGTCCACAAGCATTGACTATACAGTTAAGTCCTTCAGCCAGAAAACTATTATCTGAAGACCTGCAGGTGCATTGCTCAGCTCTTGCCTAATCGATGGATGTGGGAATGGTTTCTTTTCTGTCTCTCCCCTTTGGGGAAGGTTTATTCAACCATAGTCACCTGTAACTGGGCTCCTGACTTAATGAATGGCTGGAATTTGCAGTCAATTGGGAATCGATAGCAGTAATTACATTCAGGAATCCAGTGTTGCTGGCTTTTATTTAGTCTAGTTTGGTTTTCTGCACCACAATTATACACACATGGCCGTTCTATGTGAGGAGGTCATTTATTACCACAACTTGATTTAGTGTGGCTTCGGTGGGCTCGGCTCGGCCATCTGCATTTAAAGATTTCCGCATCCCTCGGGACATTCGGCGGCGTGTACAGTACTGGTGGAGTCAGCAGTTAATGCACAGTATCCTCATGAGGAATGGTGAGTTTTATTAGAAAGAAGGGGATGGCTGGATCGCATTTCTGGTGCAGCGTAGTTTAGGAGCTTAAAGGGAGTAGAAGGACCTTCCAAAGTGCAGCAGACATGTGGCTCGGTCTCCCCAGAGATGGAAATACATGGCCACTTTCCTTCTCACATCTTTACTTCCTAGTTCCTTCCTCTCACAGCTGTTAAATTTTCCATTCCACGTTGACAAGCGAAGAGCTCATTTTAATTAGAGGCAATCCTGAGGAGCTGTCGGGTTTTACCTGTCATATCTTTAGCACGGCTATCCATCAGGCTGAAGAGAGATACATGGGCCCCAGAACTTGTGCTACTAATCATGTAACATCTTTACTGAATGCTGGACACTGAATGGACCTCACCTTTAATCTCAGTGTCAGTGTCTGGAATGTGCTCTGAAACAGATTTTTATGATGGACCCCAATAGGAAGTAACCCAGTGGTAGGTGTATTGTGATGTAGCATAGCCGCACTGATCTCTTAAGCTCAGAGTGACATGGTAGGAATAATCCGCCACCTCTGTGTTGACTCGGCTCTTCTTAGAGACGTGAGCAGTGACTTGTCAATCAAATCGCCTTGACTTTTAATAACTCCTAATTTAATAGTTAATCTTGTGTCACTGTTTTTTTTTTAAGTGTTAGGAATAGCTAATTAAAGGGATTTTACATAGGCCAGCCTTTGCCCTTTAAGCAATATATAATTACATGTCAGCCATTTTTGAGCTATTGCTCTTTTTGAACACAATAGCACAGGGCTGTTTTGAAAAAAAGAATCCAGTGAAGAAAGAAATCACTATGAGGTAGTTTTTTTTGTTTTTTTTTTTAAAGAAAAACAAGTAATAAATGTACACTCACTCCACTGCTTTAGGGGTCTTAAATTCACACGTCTAAACTCAAAATCCAGACTACTCTTTCTCTCAGTGGAGAGCTTTTAAAACAAATAGAGATGATCTTAATGTAATAAGCATGGGCATGTGGTCTTTATTGAGTGTTCTGTGTATTACTTTGCTGTATAGAGGCCATATGCAGAGGTATAACCTGATTTACGGAGCGTTATGCTCGAACACGTTCCACAGAAAGTGTATTTAAGATGCTCTGTAGATATATAGAGTATGTACTTAACTCATAAAGAACTGCAGGTTTCTATGACCTATTTAAATTGAAATGTACATTTCCTGTTAATATGCAATTTAATTATCCATAAGTGGGTTGTAAAAGGAGGATGAAAAAACCTGTCACCATCTGTTCTTTATGAATATGTACTGTGGGTCGAGCAGGCTTGATGAAAATTGTTGCAGTGGACCATCAGTGGTGGCGATAAGTCTGAAATCGAGGTTTATATTAGCTCTAAAAGGCAGCGGAGCGAAAAGGTCCGCCACTTGAACTTCATTGTCCGACGTATGGCGCGAACAATGGTGAGCGATTTACAATATATTGGCAGACACCTGGTCATATGTACGGTATGTGCTTTTTGAGCATCGCATTCCACATTTAGTCCCAATTTGCTCTTAGAATTCCCTCCATTCTTCTGGAAAGATGTGAGATTTGTGCTCATTCAGACATGAGGGTGTTATTAAAGTCAGGTGAGGTGGGGAGGCCTGGGGTGCAGTCAGTCTTCCAATTCATCACAAAGGTGTTCAATAGGGTTGAGATCAGAGCTCTACAGCGGAAGATCTTCCTCTTCAAACCATTTAAACCATATCTTCTTTGAGTTTGCTTTGTGCATGCTGGCATTGTAATGCTGGAACAGGTATGTGTCTCCTAGTTCAAGTGAAGAGGAAATTTTGTACTACTGCATCCAAAGACCCTTTATACAATTGTGCTTTCGACTTTGCGATAACAATTTGAGGAAGAAAAACAAATGGGAAAGTCAGGTGTCCCAATACATTTGTCTATATGGTGTACCTGGTTTCAAATGTTGGTTTCGAGTTTGCGTCTTCGATCTGTTCAGTGGCGGTGTGTGCCATTTCTGATGCATTTTATACATTATGCAGATGACAGTGTTTTTGAACACCTCGAGATCTCCGTGAAATATAAACAAAAGCTGTCAGAGGCCTTCATCATGTATCAGCACACTGCCTGAAGCTCTATGATGCCTGTGCAGCCTGCTGGAGTGAGACTCGGGTTTGTTCAGGAGAATGTTTTATATTCGAATCCATGCCTGTCATTTATCAAGACATAAGGAAGGCGTGGGGAATAAATGTTTAAGGAGCTGTATGCTATACCTTTATACATTTCCTATCATCGGTTGTTCCTTGCAATCAGGGACTTTCTTCATCCCCTGGCCTGTACTTAAGGCCCACTCTGCTTGTACACATCACCCTACTTCAGCTCTGCCTTCCCATGCAATGTTTTATTTAGCGCTATGAGATGGGTGATAACCTTATGTTGATTGCAGACGTGCAACGAAAGCTAAATTGATTTGTATTCCGCAGTCGAGCTCCACGGCCTCACTGCCAATTCGTGAGCTGCATGCTTTAGGAGTCACCTGCAGGACAATCTCTGCTTGTCTCCTCGGTTCTTTTTTTTTTTAAATTGGAGGTATTTTAGTGGCCTCATTTTTTTTTTTTTTTTATATAACAATAACTACATTTTTAAAGGAATTACACTCACCTTGGGAATGCAGAAGCGCTCTGTGTCTGGGGGCTGTTTTGCAGCGAACCTGAAATTAAGTTCCGCAGTGTGCATGTTTCGGAAGCGCGGCGGGTTGATGATGTTTTCTGCATGACGGAAGTAAACATTCGGTTTTATTCAACTGGCTATCATTATGGTTGGTTGTGCATTCTTTTTGCTTATGTGTTATTTTGACAGAGATATGAGCTTGCGTTTTCCGGATCAAACAGGCTGCTCGAAACAAAGAAAATAGATGTGATTGGGTCAAATCTTCCAGACCGAAAAGAGAACTGTTCAATATTCCCTCTACGTTATAACCGTGTTGCAGGCTTGGGGCTCATCAAACATTTTTTTAAACATTATTTGTGGGAGAGAAAAGAAGGAGAAAGAAGGAGAGAAACGGGTGTCAGAAAGACAGAAAGAGAATTATCAATATCACTATTGCCTCAGTCATGTTTACCAAAGCGGTCCTTCATGGACCTCTCACCTTTGAAGCTTCACTTAGTCCCCAGATAGACAATTATTTTCTCTCATAGAGACATCCTACCCATGTCAATGAGCTTTCCACACACACACACACACACACACACACACACACACACACACACACACACACATGGCAGCCACAGCCACAGGCTCTGTCTCTCTCTTGCTTGCTTGCTTTATCTCTCTTTACTCACCCCAGCCTCTCTTTCTCTCTCTGTGTGTCCATCTCTTATAGTGTAATCCTTGTACAAACAATCACCATCTCACACCATTTAGATCACAAGATGCCTTCCATGAACAGCCTCACAATTAATCTTTCATGACTTATAATCCAATTAGCACACGGATTAATTGATGGACCGATAGGAGCGGCGCTGGCCTTCGAGCACAATGACTTGAGCTTGGCCTAAAAATATTCTCAGCGTCAGGGTGTATTATGGTCTTGTGCGGCTGGAGAGACTTTGATAAGATTCTCGTGGTGTGGTATTCATAGTGGAGATTGGAGAAGGCTTCCTGTAAGGCTTCTGTTTATCATCTCCAGCTACATACACACTTTGCCTTAGGTGTGAAAAGTGGGCAAAGTAAGCATGCTGTGGCTTCAGGGGAAATGTTACACTTGCACTACGGCTTAGTTTTTATTTTCACAAGGCTAAGAGATGCTGTAAGATTACCCAAACTGCTTCCTTGCTCTGCAGAGATGAGTGGGTGGGAAGTCATAAGTGGAAGGTTTGTCAAACCTCATCACAGTGGATACGGACTCTATCCCAGGAACAGTGGTGGACGAAGTAAACATAGCATGTAGTTGAGTAAAAGTAGAGATACAGCAGGTGAAATATTACTGCAGTAAAAGTAAAAGTGCTCCCTTTAAACTTTCGTTTGAGTAGAAGTACAAAAGTGTTTGCCTTCAAAGGTACTTAATTATCCAAAGTACTCTGATTTGTTATAACTATAATGTTTCTATTATAATTTTTGTCACAGGACAGTTAACTGTTAGACTTAATTAACTCAGATTATGTGAAAAGACTTTAATGTGTAATTAAGACCACGTGTGTTGTGGCGAGTTCAAGTCAGGAGTTTCTTCATTGTTTATTTCTCTCAAAATGTTCTGCTTTCTGTTGAACCAATGCTAAAGTGTATGTTGGTGGGAAGTAGATACACCAAGCGCTAAACAGAGCGCGTGCACTCGACCCTGATTGGTGGCTTTGCGGCATGTTTGACCAGTTACGTTTTTATCCTCATAAATAAAAAGGAACGAGTGATTTCGCGGATGATGTTGAGTAAAAAGTGAGATATTTGATTTTGAAATGGAGTGAAGTTAAAGTTAAAGTCTCCCCAAATAGAAATACTTCAGTTAAGATCAGATACATGTAAAATCTACATGGAATAATCTGCATGGACAATAAACACATTTTTAATCTACAAGGGTCCACAAACTTTTTTAATGAAGGCCGGGTCAGTCTGTAACAGAAAGTTACATGGGCCGGAGTACCAGTATTATTGGCTTTGCAAGAATGCACACTTGTCTCTGTGGCGGGTTTTAGCATAATGTTAGTGCAGATTGTATTCTTTGAACACAGACACTATTTCTTTGCATTGGACAAAAAAAGAATCACTTGTCCACTTTGGGTTAAACACCCTGCATTCCGAATCAACTTTTCTTTTTCCCAACCGTTTGGCCTTTTTCTTGTCTTTTTTCTCGCTGGGGCCCCTGCGGTAACACCTGCTTGAGCGATGTTTAATATATTATTCTGTTGGTTTTGGGGTGAATCTAAAAATAAGAATTAGGCTCTATTAATAACTACAAGAAAATGTATTCTGAAAGCCAACCTTTATTATCGAATACAGATATACGTGTAACACATACAGTGCAACCTCAATACTCGCGGGGGTGATGTTCTATCGCCCCTCGCGACTGTCTTTTTTTATGGTTCCTTTTTCAAGGGGAATTGTACATGTACTGTACTGTAGACTCAAAAAAATTGTCAAATGTTTTATTTAATACTTTAAATGAATAATACAATAATAAGAGAGTTAAAACCTTTGGGCCACTCATGGCTTCTCGTGAGCTATCAGATTTTTCACGAATTACTCTCCAAATGAAAAGTCCCAAACTACCGAGGTTGCGAGTGTCAAGGTCGCAAGTATCGAGGTTCCACTGTATTTAAATTTTCATTTTCAAAATATGTCTCTGGCATTGTTCAGAGGGTCATTCCAGATGTGGGGACGGGTCGTAGTGTGGGGATCCCTGGTGTACAGCAATTCTACAATTGCATGACTGTTAGCATTCTATACGGCACTGTCAAGTATATACGAAGCATCCCTAAACTGGAAAAATTCTGCATATTCTATGTGTGACAGCCACATCAATAGTGCTAAGTGCTTTTTTATTCCCAAGCTGTTTGAATATAGAGAATATTGGACTTATTGATTAAGACCAGTGATCCGATGCGAAGTGTGATAGGCTGATTAACTCAAACGGTTTACGATTAGCAATCAATAGCTGTTATGTATTTGGCTAAATGTTACCTAAACTCAACTTGATATTATTGTCACTGTATTTGAGTGCATGTCCCTCCAAGCTGTTCTCCAAGATACACTTTTACTTCACTTCTTGAGATGCTTGGATGCATGGGGAAGGTGGTAGCTCAGTGGTTAAGGTTTAGGGTTATTGATTGGAAGATCGGGAAGCCTCAGTATCAACAAATCGCACTCTTGGGGCCCCTGAGCAAGGCCCTTAACCCTCAGTGGCTGACCCTGTGCTCTGACCAGAGCTTCCTAACATCACTGGCAT
Source organism: Silurus meridionalis (assembly GCF_014805685.1). Lineage (NCBI taxonomy): Eukaryota > Metazoa > Chordata > Actinopteri > Siluriformes > Siluridae > Silurus > Silurus meridionalis. Next base: position 18,829,532 of record NC_060898.1, read on the forward strand.
ATGCGAATTTGACTGTACTCCAAAGTATGTGCACCTTTTATTCATTTCATTGTGCATCTAATCTGGCTTCAATGTGTATAATAAACCTAGTGCAGTGTGCTTTTCGACTACATCAGCAGCCATACAGCTGATTGTCTGCACCAATCAGAGTCTTGTGCATCGACACTACTTTCCCAAAAGCAATTTAGAGCTCAGGATTGCAGCTGTATTCCAGCTGTTGCGAGCTTATGTGATACAGCCCTGGGCATCATTCATTAGCTCATCTCAAACTTTTTTCTTTAGACTGTTTTAATGCCCAAACCATGTTCTTCATCTCATAAGACATGGGCAAGGAAAAGAAAACAGTCTGGGGTTCATGCTAGAATTATGTTAAGGAAGAGGGCAAGAGGGCTGCAGCCTGGTGCTCTGGTGCTCTGGTGAACTCCTCACCAGTGGCTGATATAGTCTTTTCCAAATAAGAGAAGCTAATTACAAATAGCAACATCATTTCACTTTGGTATTCACTGGTGACAAGATGAGGGGATCCGGTGCCACCGTAAATCAGGAAAGTCATTACCCGTGGCGAAGTGAAGCAAATTAACGAGCCTGTCATCTCCGTCGCAGAAGCTTCATAGCATCTAACTTAAGTGCTGCACTTTCAACCACTTTAGAGACTGACACTTATTAGATGCCAAGTGTCCTCTGATACCTACCTGTACAGATATAGCCAGAGGATTTAAAGATTTTTGGTAGTTATAAAAAAAAAAACAGCAAATCGAGTATATGAGTGCTAATATGGTGGGTTTTTTCTTTTTTTATTTCCTTACATTTGAGCCTTTTCTGATGTTAACCATATGTAGTATTACAGTATAAACTATTGACAGCTTCCTCTTTAAATGTCAAGCTTATCTGGACCTTCTCCCACAAACATCCTGCCATCATGCGGTAACTTTCACACGCACTGTGTCTTCTTTGACCAGTTGAAGTCCCAAAGCTCCCTGTCTACTCTTTTCCTTACCTACTGCCCACTTCCTCCGTACAGCTCAGTGTAGCCAGCCACTGCAGGTGCTCTGGCAACGAAGACATGCTATTAGCAAAGCTTCCCAGCCTTAACTGAGCTTTGTGCATTGTCATTTACAGCACAGCGGTGGTCTTTTTTTCTGCAGTACGAGCCAGAAGCTCATCAGACCTCTATTCTGGGAATTTAGGAGTTCCCTTTGCTCCTCAACCACATAAACATCAACAATAACCAAAGGGAATCTGTTCGATATGGATACAGATATGAATACAGACACGAATATGAGGTATAGGAGGTGGTTTAAAACAAACTACTGGTTTATTTCTAGTTTAGGAGTTTCTAGTTTAAACAAAATAATATCTTAAAGAAGAAGAAAATTTCCACATACGTCTCATATTGTAATTAGGGTTGCAAATTTCTGGAAACTTTGCAGAAATCTTCCATGGGAACCTCCCCTGGAGAATTTTTGGAAATATTCCAAGTACAGAAATGTACAAGGAATTTATGGTAATTAATGAGAATTTACATAAATGAATGGGAATTAATTAGAAATTTAGGAACATTTATATAAACTGTGTTATATGCAAAAAATAAATATAAACATTTTGGTCATAAGCTGACATGCATGCAAATTAATACAGATTTAAAATGACTTTTTTTTAAATTGTTGGTAATAATTTTGTTGTACAATAGCTTACACACAGCTCAATTAATGTAAAATGTAAATGATGTGAATTTTGCAACCCTTTTTGTGTTTCAATATGAACTTGATGTAGATGAGGATGAGGAACTGCCTCAGGCCATGCTAATAACCATGTGTGTTGGCATTTCTAAATCTGAGTTGTGTTTCAACATCTTAGATTATTTTTGAAGGTCTAGTGGCAGGGTTCAATGAAAGAAACTCATGTTTATGCCACATCCTGCTACTGTTTAAATCCAAATCCAGACCCAGATGTGGATATTCAGAGCACTAAAAAGATTTTTCTCTGTTGGAAAGCAATGAAAATGTTCAAATATTGATTCAACTCTGAGGGAACTGATTTTTATGCTTCTTCTGAGCCCAATTCATTTCTGTGTCTGCTCCCTTACCAGGTGTGAATTCTCAAATTGAAATTGTGACTCGTTCCTTGTGCACACATTTTTTGCATGAGAGGTTTGGGAATAAGCCCTGGAACTGCTCAGTGTTCCTTGAAGCTATCCTGTGTTCTTCATTGCTCCTTCAACACACACATCTCTCGATTCTGAGATGGAGGTGAAAATTACACAGAACACAATTGGGAACTGAGCTCTCGTTGTCTTATTTCTCACCTCTGTCATTGGAATACCCAACCAGCACTGAAGATCAGCTTCACTTTTTCACACTATTAAGGTCAAAGGCATTCATTCCAGCACTGAAAATCACTATGTATTACTGTGCGGTTTTATCTCGGGCAATAGTTTTTCATTTAGTTTTTGTTTATATATATATTATGTTCTAAATGTACCTTAAATTAATACTTTTTAAGTTTTTAATTAACATGGGACAAAGTGTTTATTATTAGTGAAACCAAACTCAGCATAGAGCATGAAGACAAAATACTCTTCTAAATGTTATATAGTAATCATGGCGTTTTAAATTACATCATTTTATTTGTGTTTGTGAAGAGAGATGACAGAGACAGCAGAGAGCGCCCCCTGCCTATTTTCTTTATTTTACAAAGCGTTTTGTTGTTATTATGAGTGTATACAAATAAAAGTAGATCCTTTACAGATTTGAATGATGTTGTCTGAGAGCCACCAGCCACGCCTCCCTCCTTTACTCAACACTCTCTCTCAGCCTCTCCCTCCTACTGATCACCTACACCTGTCCTCCATTTACCCGTCCCCTTTATAAGGTCCCTATTCCCCTTCACTCACCGTCCAATTTACTAGTTACAACCATAGATCACCCGGACTACCTACCACTCTTATTTTCGTGGTTCCATGCTCCTGGCTACGCTTTAAAGGAAGCACTCAGTTAAGTTAACATTAATAACAGTCTCATCTCATGCTCTCTTGTGTTTGCATCTTTAGACCAAATAAACGACAATCTGTTTTACTCCCGGTTTCTGATGCCTGGTCTATCCGTGACAGATGTATTGCTTTTATCTGTATGATCAAAAAAGACTGAGTAATTAAATACTTCATACAGGAAATACAATTTGTTTTGCGCATGCATGAAAACACTAAAGAATCTATAGCGCTACTGTTAGCCACTAACCAGGAAGTAGCTAGCAGCTAATGCTAGGGCTATGGATTCTTTATTTTTTCTTAAAAGAAGAAAATCCTGACAATGCCACATATTGAGGAAGTAAAGGGGTTAAGACATTTGTTAAAGTGTACTGAAATAAGTAAAACCGTTGTAGATCATGTCTTTAGTAAATTAAATATTAAATGTAAAACACACACAACATACACACCTGTATTAACCAAATAGGGTTCTAAGCAGTGTAAACTATTGAATTTTACACAGTTACTATCAGGTGTTAACAGCTGAAACGGATACTTGATCAGATTTTGAGTAGTTCAGCAGAACTAAATGAACTTAGCATATACAGTTTTATATTAGAAAAAATGTATTTCTATTTTTCCATTTTTACCCAAACAGGTGAGAGGTGGTAGCTTGGATTTGGACTCCGAAGGATGTGAGTTCAAATCCCAGCTACAACAAGCTGCCACTCCTGTGCCCTTCAACAAGCCCCGTAGCTGCTTAGTTGTATGAATGAGATAAATGTAAGTCGCTCTGGATAATTGCGTCTGCCAAATGCCATCAATGTCTGTCATTTAAATTATCAAATTAAATGATTCATGTTAATTAGACAAACTGGAGAAATGATAGTACTGCATGTTACATGGAAAAAATATCTTTTCGTTTCAAGCCTCACTAGAATAGAAAAAAATCACAATGCTGGGAATTTGGCTCACTCTGAAAATCAACTAAACCTAATTGGAAATGATTCTACATTGTGCATAAAGCAGGTGAGTCCAGCTTAAAATGAACAAGGGCACTATGACAGCATTTTCCCTCATGAGCTATGACTAAATCATGTATTGGCTGTATTTTATCTGCATTCTCATCCAAGAGATTTTAGGCTGACTCACGTCTTTTCCAGAAATACTTTACAATAGCTGAGAGCACTTTGATTATTTGTGTTTTTGGGCTTTGCAAAATGAGCCTTTTATCAGATACAGAAGTTCCACTTGTGACTAAACTCTTGAAAAGCAGCCTCTAGCTTTGCACTACTTTAAAAAAAAGGAAAAGTTGCATTGTATTGGAGAGTGTATGAAAGCAGGAGCTTTGTGGTAGCTTGATGGACATTTTTATGGTACGGGGCACGTCTGTAAAGCAACAGGTCAAACTGCAAGTTTAATACTATCCGATTTTGTCTAATATAAACCCTCACATTGCAGGGGGTGTGTTTTTCAGAATAAACACACATTATTCTTAGAAATCATTGCCAATGAGTCATACTGACGCTTTAGAACCTGGATTTCCTGTGGGATTTAATTTTTTGATCAGGTTTTTTATTCATATCAGTCTAGCCAGATTACATTTTTTACACAGACATCCTGAGTTCCATCTAACACTAATGGATAATACTGAATGAGAGGTCGTCTGGGAAATCTCAACGATGACTTTTTTTTCAAACCAACATACATATCAGAAGAATCAGAATCTTTTATTGATCACACAGGGAAGCGGTTGGGTCGCAGTTACTCACAGTAAACATTGGATGTAAAGATTAAAGCAAAATAAAATATAAGATTTATTTATTTATTTAGACATATTTAGTTACATATTAGTAAAGATGCTGTACAATCAATAAATGTTCAATCTTTTTGAAATATACTGTATAAAATGTGAAACACCAGACACAGGTGGGCTGAAAAAGGTCAGACCACAATGATACAGTTATACAAGTTATTCCACATGAAAAGTTATTATTGTTGTTATTATTATTATTATTACTATTATTATTACTATTATTATTATTATGATGATTATTATTATTGTTGTTGCACTGAAATAATTGCTCTTCAATTGCCCAAGATATTAACATTTATATATATACGTATGTGTGGCATGAAAATCTATAACTCTATTTATATCTACACTGATCAGGCATAACATTATGACTTGTGAGTCAATAACACTGATTATCTCTTCATCATGGCACCTGTTAGTGGGTGGGATTTATTAGGCAGCAAGTGAACATTTTGTCCTCAATGTTAACGTGTTAGAAGCAGAAAAAATGGGCGTGCGTAAGGATTTGAACGAGTTTGACAAATAGTGACAGCTGGATGACTGTATCAGAGCATCTTTAAAACTGCAGCTGTTGTGGGGTGTTCCTGGTCTGCAGTGGTCAGTATCTATCGAAAGTGCTCCAAGGAAGGAACAGCGGTGAACAGGGTCATGGGCAGTTGAGGCTCATTGATGCATGTGGGGAGCGAAGGCTGACCCGTGTGGTCCGATTCAACAGACGTGCTCCTGTAGCTCAAACCGCTGAAGATTTGAAGATAGTGCTGTTAATGCTCGACAGGTCTGGACTGTTTTGGCAACAAAACCAGCATAATATTAGGCAGGTGGTCATAATTTTATGCCTGATCAGTGGTTATAAAGTAATTCCTGGTCAGTGTAGATTGTCTATAGCTATAATTATATATAGCTATATTGACTATTTGTTCATTTAAATGGACAGGTTCAAAGTTGGACAGCGAGCATGATGGTTAATCTCAGCTTGACAGAACACTAAAACACTACAGAGTAAAAGCAGAATGTCTCCACAGTGTTTTCCACGGCAGGTAGATGCAGGGATTCTGTTTTATTTGAGATGACGCACTAAATTGCCGAAAACAATTTGGGTCACCTGGTCATAAATGTTGTATGTGATTTTTGAGCATTGCATTCCACATTTAGTTCCAATTTGCCCTTATAATTCCCTCCACTCTTCTAGGAAGCTGTTCCACTAGATTTTGGCGTGTGCTTATGGATATTTGTGTACTTTAACTGATGTAGGTAAGGAGACCTGGGGTGCAGTCAGATTTCTAAATCATCCCTAATGTGTTCAGTAGGGATGAGATCAGAGTTCTATAGCAGGCCACTCAAGATCTTCCTCTCCAAAGCATGTAAACCAGATCTTCAAGGTGCTCGCTTTGTGCACATTGGCATTGCCATTCAGGAACAGGTTTGGATTTCCAAGTTCAAGTGAATGAAAAATCGTATTATAGTGCATCTAAAAACTTTTTTATACAATTGGGTGCCTTCAGCTTTGTGGTAACGATTTGGCAAAGAACCTTGTGGTTTGCTCTCATGTTTAATTGTTGTTATATTTTTTGAAACGTGCTGTATTTTTCTTTCTTTTCTAGTTCATACAGTTTAATCTACAAAAAAACATGAACAAACTGTACAACAGTGCAGACCCATTTAGTTTTGTATGGTTTTGAATAAAAGATATCAGGCAAGACCTACTGTTCATTGATTGCCCAAGAGCCTGTGACACTTAAGTCTACTCAGTTAGTGGCCTTCCTTTAATTTATGCATTTTAATTCAGGCATTTCCTAAGACATGGTCTGAATATTTATTACAAAAAAGAAACATGGGACAGATGTTCTTCTGAGGCAATTAAGCTGTTGTTGTCGTGCAAGCAGTACCCAATATAACCAGCCCCATCCTTTAGTAAATAAATCATGCATGTGTAAACTATACATATAATCCCTACAAGGAGTCTGGAATGTTTCAGGCTGTTCTGCAGCTCACAGCCTGGAGGAGTGGAACGGAAAAGCCCGTCTATGTCGGGAGGGAAGCAAAGCAAAATCCCATTTCACACAGAGCTTACAGAGGAAGTGAGACAGACTGCCCATGTAAAAACTACCATTTTCATCTTTACCCTACTTCAGGCGTGGGTAAAAGAGCAAGATCATTTTGACACCGCTGTGTGAAAAGGCTTTGGTCCTAATTTGGCTCTTCCATTCAGGAGGCGAAGACAGAGCAGGCATGTATCAAGGCAGGCTGGTTCTTTGTGACAGTTTTCTAGCATCGCTTTTAGACTAGCTAGTAGTGTTTCCCTCAGAACTGGAAGCTCCACTATAGTAAAGAGGCTCTCGTTTGGTCTGTGCACAGCGTCTTTCAGGAAGCATCTTTTAAACGCTGGTGGATGATGCCTGCATACAGTAATTGTACGGTCCTGTCGCTCTTTCTTTCATCTCACTGACCTCTCGGTGTCAGAGCTGGCTGCTCCCTGGTGGGTATTTTAACAGCTTAGCACGTCCTCTGACCACGAAGGTCAGAATGAAGCTGCCTCTGGGACACCGGGCCTCTTCAGTCGGCATAATTGTGCCTGCAAGGAACAATACGCCCAGACAAAACAGTGCATTGTGAAAAGGAAATAGCCCAGGCCTGGAAATAGCATGCTAATGTTATACCTAATTTAACAACCAGTGGAAGAGCCCTGGGGTGAGGTCACAGCATTCAAAGCCAAGTGGCTTGATCTGAAGACATTTGTGCAGCAGGACAAGGGCACAGTCTCTGACACTGGCATCGTGTAGCAATGAATCACCTTTCGCTGTACTAAAGTAGAGGCATGTTAGAGGTCCATGAAAAATGACACAGACAATTCTGATCATCCTTTAATTATATCTGATTTTATGCATCGGATTTTAAGTGCATGCTTTTAAATAGTAACATATGTCATTTTTATTCATTTGCCAGTCCTGCTATATGTATGGAGGTAAAGTACACAGCGATCGAACCCTCGTTATGAGAGGCTCTAGAGAGAAAAGTGACTAAGTGGTGATAGACGGCTGTGAGACTCCTGAGACTGCAAATAGCAACTTATATTTTATTAAGCCATGTGAACTCTCATGGAAATGTTTTCCCAAACATCATTGTCATAGTCTGGCCTTTATTCAGTCTGGGCGAGTTTGTTAATTTTCACCTTTTTATATTTCCAAATTAAAAGACCAAATATTCAGTAGGTATATGAAAAGCAATTCAAACTAATATTCTTCTGTAAGAGTGAAGAGTGAAAGTCTAATACTGTCCCTGATGCTTTAGAGTCTAATCTAATCTAGATTACTCAGATGGTACTGAGGCCAGAGAAGAACATGTTGGTTTATCTGGTGGATCATTATCAGCCTGAAAAAAGTCCCAGCATCTTCCATAGACATACTGTAGCATCCTCCATCCAAGAAAGGCTTGTAATGACCAATTGGCAATGGATTTGATCTTCCATGCTGTGCGCTCTAATTTCCAGAATGAACCATCTTTACTGAGGATCCATTTCACCACAAAGTGTCTAGTCGATTGTTTCTTTAATGACTGCCCGAGAATTAAAAGACTAAATTATGGAGACCCGAGACTAAGTGTGATGATATTTAAGGCAGTATGGGATGGATGGAAGACAAGATAATGCAGATGAAATCTTTCTGCAGAAATGACAGAGCTCATAGGCTTTTTCTCCTCTTGCTGTCACACAGTCCTCAAGATCCCAGCAAAGGGGAAATTATTCATGATGAAGGAGGATGGAGACACACACATCAGCACATTTGAATTCCTGTATAAAAAAACAGCGATAGGACACGCAATTAGTTCCGTATTGAGAGAGAAAGTGCAGGAGAGAGAGAGAGGTGGGGATGTTTTGGCTGACCCACTTAAGCTACACAGTGAAGCGGAAAAACGCAACTTCAGCTGAAACAAATAGCACCTTCAAGCCTGGCAAGCCTCTGCCGAAATATGGATGGGCAGATTCACACTCTGAAAGAGAGCAGAAACACGTGCCAGAGCTTGCTCAAACTCCTTAATTATCCCAAACATAGACTCGTACGTTTCCACATGGATCAGCGAGAGCGCTGTCGTGCTCCTTTCACGACTCCATTTTAGAGAAACCAGGGCAGTTGTGTTCTGTAGACTTTAATGAAGATTTGGAAGCATTTCTTTCAAGCACCTCCTTCAGCCTTTTTGTCTGCATCACGTCAGGTAATCAGTTCCGATTAGATTCAGCAGCACCCGAGGTGGTTACACTGATTGGGACTACAGGTCAACTTCTTTGGGGCTCTGTGTTGGAGATTAGTAATTGAGGTCTGTTGCGCCACTAAACCATATCAGATACTGTCCATTGATTGATGCGGAAAAATGAATGATTTAAATAAAATAGTAAAAAAAAAAGTAAAGATTCACCTAATAAATTCCTTTATGTCAGTGAATTTAAGGAAGAAAAGCCGTGTGTGTGTGTGTGTGTGTGTGTGTGTGTGTTGGGCATGATTCACCGATTCACATTTTTACATCGGCATAAATTTAACGATGTGATGCATAGATTTGGATACAAGTTGCCAGTTATATCGCGATGCATTGTTTTTAATATATTTCCAGCGATTTATTTATATCAGTAGATGCGCTATATTTTTATTATTTCGAAAAGGACCAATAATTTGTGACCATTATTTTATTCGTTGATTGATTTCTCCAAGCTTAATTATTTCTCAAGCACATTTACTCAGCACCACTGCTGTTACGCGAATACGACGCATCACAACGCTACGGAGGCCGAGGCGTGTCCTGCATTGAATTGCATTGTGTTGAATCGAATGTTAATTTGATCACACTGCATCGTAATGGGGTGAATTGTATCACATCGCACCGGTAGCTGCTTCATATATATCTTTAATGTATCGTATTGTTGGCTATGCTTTGAGATGTGAATTGCATAAGCCTCAGTTTTGGAGATGCAGATCCATTGGGTGTGTGTGTGTGTTTGTGTGTGTGTGAGTTAGAAAAAGAAGCGCCTACATTTTTTAATACATTTTTATATACATATTGTATGAATATGCAAATTGTTGATTTTTTTATGTTTCACTGATGATTGGAAGGTTAAAAAGAATTGATTACTTTAGCACAGAGAGTAGCGCTAGTCATCATGTCACATGGCAACATTATTGCCGATTCATGTCGTATTGCATACCATTCTATTGCTGATGATTTTATTTACATAACACTTCATGCGTTCCTTACATAACACTAGTCTGTTACATAGCTTTCTCATTTACATTTTTCTCCTATTTTCTCAGCCTCTTGTTCCTTTCTAGAACACCATCAATGTGCTGCAGCTACAATCTGACAAGATTTCACCCAAAAAAATAAATAAATAAATAAATAAATAAAGAACGTTTGTTGAAGTTTAACCTGCATTGAACTGGGGTTGAACTGGATTGAAACTTTTTTCAGTTTTAAGTAATCTTTAATTAGATCCATGAGATCCTTTTTAAGATAATCACTTTATTGTAGCTTTATATTCAGATCTCTTGACCTGTTTCCCAGTGTATACTGCCACAGGATTTTGTACAAAACTGTTTAAAATGGTGTCAGTAGAACAAGGGGATAAAAAATGGTCTCTATCCAATATTTAATACTAATTTCAAACAAGAACAGCAATTGCCAGTTGCTTATGAACTTGTGTACTAGTTAGGCTTAGACTATCTTTCAGCAATAAGCAGAAATGTATTATTTATTTATTTTACTAAAATGCCTTGACCTATGCCAGATTCAGGCTTTAGTTCTGCTGTAATACTGATATATTATTTTCTCTGTGTATTACTGCATATGATTTGTATAAAAATATACATACACCAGTATACACCACTAAATCATTAAAGGCAGGAATTAAAAAACGTTTTTTTCCGCATCAAAGTACTGTATTTACATCTTACTATAAGATTTGTACTTTTCTGTTTGAGAATCCCATTTCACATTTAGTTCCCATTTGCTGGTATAATAACCCCCACTCTTCTGGGAAGATGTTCCACTAGATTTTGGAGTGTGGTTGTGGAGATTTGTGCTCATTCAGACACAAGGATGTTAGTAAAGTCAGGTACTGATGTAGGGTCAGGAGGCCAATTTATTTAAAGTGTTTCAGTTCATCCCAAAGGTGTTAGGGTTCAGGTCAGAGCTCTATAGCAGGCCACTCAAGATATTCCAGTTGAACCCATGTAAACAATATCTTTATGGTGCTGGATTTGTACGCAGAGACATTGTCATGCTGAAACAGGTTTGGTTCTCCTAGTTGAAATAAAGGGAAAATTCAATGCTTCATCATCTAAAGAAATACAATTACTATACATTTGCTGCCGCCAACTTTGTGGTAACATTTTATGGAAGAATCACATATGGCTGAAAAAGTCTGGTGTCCCAATACCTTTGTCCGTATCTTGTACCTTTTTGTTTTAGCAGGATTTGTTTAGCTTTCCATCAATCTCTGTCTTTCTCACTGCTCATTGTTCTATATATCCTCTCCCTCAGCCACTTTGCTTTCCTGCATGGCTGTCAGTGGTAATTACTGGGAGTTTCAGGGTTATCTGCCAGAGAGCCTTGTCGAACCACTGGAACATTATTGAGCTGACATCTTTAGAACCCTTCAAAAGCACTTTGAATTGTAGGTTTGTGATTGTAATATCCCCCCCACCCCTCCCCAAGTCCCCCATGTCTGTATGCATGTCCTGCCATTATTCTCATCTAAATGGAGAATTTTTTTTTTTTTTTTTTTTTAAATACTGATTCTTGTCACTGGATAAGTCAATCTTTTTAAATTCACTGGGGAAATAAGGAGCCTTTTATATATGAGACCAATCCAAGCTTTTAACGCTAATACCAGTGCTTTTTACCAGTACCAGTGTTATTTTAAAAGGCAGCATGCTACATATAAGTATTTGGACCCAGAGAAACCCATCTGTTACTGTCTGAATCCAGACGCTGACTGTAGATCAAACTGAACTTGACTTGAACTTCAATTAACTCTAACCCTAGCTAAAGGTAATTAAACACAAGGTAATTTCTAGGGTAAGTCAGTAAGAAAACAAAAAAAAGGTATTATGACATCATAAGCTAATACTATTTATACAGAACTTACACCAAAATCTGACAGAAAAAATACTAGCATAGCATAGGGCTGATGGGAGGGACAGTGGACTCCACTGCAAGACCATTTACAAAGTGAACAAATAGAGACAAATGAGCCTAAAATCAATTGTTTCTATTTAAAGAAAAGCTTTAACTTAATTCGTGCTTGAGATGTAAAGGCCTTTAGATGAAAAAAAACCCTCAAAATTTGTCCAAATGTCCAAATTTCTCCATGTGAAAGGTTTTCATAGCACGCCCCACACATAAAATCCAACTTAAACACAGAGAAGCATATATAACACACATCTTCCTCAGTTGATCATGCCAAATGCATATTTTCCATAGAAAAGCTGTTTTGTACTTAAAAAAATGTCTGGAACCGAGAGCTTCTTCTGAAAAGCAGTCGTTATGTGCAACAAAATGCCGCAGTTTTTCAGTTCTTCGTTCTTGATAAATGTGTCTCTAAAACATGTCATCTTTGCTTTTCCCTTCTCGCTTTTTCTCGACACGTTTTCCTTATTTTATGCACAACTGTCATAATGCATACACTGAGAGAAATGTAAAAAAAATACAATCTTTTTTTTTTATAGATAAAGGAGAATCTATCAAATAATGAATGAAAATATATGAAGAATGGAGTGACTGCTTTAGCTTATGACGACAGTTCTAAAGTGCTTTCAGTGAAGTGCTGCGGAGGCTTTGCACCTCGTCTGAGTAGCTTCTTAAATTCAAATGTGTGCTGTCCTATTCTTAATGAAAGCCTGAGAGGTTGAAGTTTTTTGGGGTTTTTTTGTAGGCTGTGTGCTGCTGGGATGAATGGAGCTCTGAAGTTAGACGCTGTGACAAAGTTGAGGATTGAGGAAAGGAAGGGGGCGTGTTTGAGAACTTAATTTGGAACCCTGCCAGGCACCAACTGATATGATTATCAAAGTTTTGCCAGTGCAATTAGGTCAGCCAAGAACTTCAGGCGGAACAGCATATAGATACAAGTCATTGTTCGTGCTATAAGAATCCAGACTGTAGGAGTGCCCCCTGTGTTCCTGTGTTTTTTATTTTTTCAGCAAATGTTCATGCTGAGCCTTGTTCTTCATAAGATCCTGCTAATTGGGTGTTATTATTTTTGATCTGATCGCGTCCTATTTTTTTTCCCTTCGCGAGCTGATGCTGAAGTAGAAACTAATTGTGAGTGTTATCACTGGCAAACAAGAAAAGACAAACCGTCTTCGGCTGGACCGGGGAAACTGATGGAAGTGTGTGAAGTTTGTGCAGACAGCTGTTCTCAACACTGGCAGGCTTCTGGTGAGAGACAGGAGGAACAATTGAATAACGTGTAACAGGAAGACAGCTCAGGAGAACATTTAGAAAGCTCTACATATGTTTTAGCAGCACCTAGGGGTCTATGATAGTCGCTGATAATGTTGGTTACGCAGCCTCATTAAATACATTTACGGCTATAAGTGAACATATAAAATCCTTTCTAGCATAATTTGTTGCTGCTTTGTTGGGCTAAAACAGAGGTCTGACAGTAGGGCTGGGTTTTATATCACAGGTTGACGCTAATGAACTTGTTTGAATGCATTTTGTTTCTATAGCAACAACAACAACATTGTAAAAGCTGATCTGTATAAGTACAGTGTGTTGACAAATTGAAGTGATACAATATAAGATGAATGGATTTCCTGGCTATGTCCTGTATATTTGAAATAAAGGCCAATAGATTATCTAATAGACTATTTCAATTCTCTGTACTTGTCCAGTGAAATTGGAAAGGGCTGAAACTAAAAATCATCAAATCTCACTAAGTTTTGACGTAAACACTCCTGTTTTCATAGTTTTTACCATAAGACTGCTTGTAACCTGGTATACGAAATGCCTGCAAACATCTGGTGTGTTTCAAAATGCAACTGAAGATGCGACTAGCATATTGAGTTTCATGCATATATTCCAGTGCTGTAGGAAGTGGTTCATCCGAACTTCTTTATCCTGAGAAATGTAGGAGGTTAATATACGATGGCATCCAGGGAATTTTCAGAGAGAGTCAATATTATGTTAGCGGCGTTCAGAAACACAAGAGTCACCCCAATGAATGCTAAGTAGTTCGAGCTTCTTCGTTTTTATACCCTTCCATATTCCATGCTGCATATTAAAAAAAATATTATGTGCATTTTGAACCTAGTATTAAAGAGAACATTTTGGAGGTATGTTTCCTTAAGCCTATTAAATTCAATGTTATTTCCTTTACTTTTAATCTCGTGTACGTGGCTCAGGGAGGAGATGTATGCGTTTGAATTTGTTGACAGAGAATATTACCCGAGTCGAAAGCATTGACTCACAGATTAATGAGCCACCAATGATGGGCAGTGACATTTGTTATAATATTATCATTCACAGCATTTCAAAAGCCTGGACCGGATTGAGTCATTTCCTGCCAGACCTAAAACTGATGCAGAGCCCACGCACAAGCAAAATGTGTGGCAGCCTGGGAAAACCCTTCACATGTTCACGATTTGACCTTTTCTATTATGTATATAGTTTAAAAAAGTACAGACTTTCCTGAACTGCAATGAGATTCTCTTTTGTATGTAGCAACCATAGTTTTCAAGGATTTCATTTCGGGGACACTGCCTATAATTGTAACTAAAATCACCCAAAAGAAATGTGTACAATAAAATTTAGTTTCCTCGCGAACACGACTTCTTTTTCTTTTAAAAATCATTGTTTTTTCGTAGCATCATGGATTATTCGCTTTTACTTTGAACAGAGACTCAAACTGAAATAGCTTTGTGTCTGTCACTAATTGATAACTTACAGTACACACGGGTCCGGATCTAAACAATAAGCCTGCCTTATCTGCCTCCTTTTTTGCCAGGTTCTCCTTTGGGACACCCCTTTCTCTCATTGCAGAGATAAAGTCTATATTAACTTTATAACATAGTAACTTTATGATAGAGATTTTAATTACGATACAATTACGTCGTGAGAAAAATAGGTTTTTACATTGAGATCATGAGAATACTAAGTCGTGATAATCAGAAAACAACATCTGTTATGTCGGAATCACGAGAAAATTAAGTTGTGATCACGAGGAAAAAGGAAAGAAAAATATATTATAATGCATGGCCTTTTAGGACCTCCATCAGAAAGTGACCCATGAAGTAAAAGAATCTCGTGTCATCACATGTCAAGCTAGCATTCGAAAATATTTCATGCTTATTTCCGGCATTTCTGATCTTGTCATTATTCTTTTTATTATCTTCCCCAAATTTGTTAAGAACCAGTTGTCAGAGAAGGAGATGTGAGTGGACGCTGGCAAGGATACGGACAGATTATATGGGCAGGGTGTGTGACTGGATCCAGGGTTTCCTGGTGGTCTAGTGGTTAAGACGCAGCGCTCCCACCGCTGCGACCCGGGTTCGATTCCCAGTCAGGGAACCCCCCAACCACTCTCAGTGCCGGTCCCAAGCCCGGATAAATTGGGGAGGGTTGCGTTAGGAAGGGCATCCAGCGTAAAAACATGTTCCAAATCAAAACGTGAGGAGGACCGCTGTGGCGACTCCTAACGGGAGAAGCCGAAAGAAAGTGTGACTGGAAGGATCCAAATGCAGGATGCAACAGGGTATAGAAAAGGCAGTCTTTAATGGAGGGAGTGAGCAGAGTAAACAAAGTACAAATTGTGGGCAGAGCAAAAACACTGTCCAAAAAACAGCCCTCAATCTGAGAGCAGGCAACCAGAGCAATGCAGGGAGAGCCAAAATCCAAAAAACTATCTAAAGTTCAATAGAGAGGCAGATCAAAAAAACACAAACCAGTCTAGAGTCCAAGCCAGAGCAGGGTCAGGTTTATAATTTGGGAACAGGGATCAGGAGTCAGGGACCAGGACAGGCTCTCAGGGACTTAGAAAGCTGATGAGATAATCTGGCCCTGAGCTAAAGGTTTGTTGACCTTAAATACCAGGTGGCGCGGGAAAAACGGCAAGATGGCCACCGACCTGGAAACGCGCACAGCGAACCCGGATGTGCGCGCCTCGAAACCAAAAAGTCCTGACACCATTAGCTGTTTATAATTTGACTTGATGCTATGAATTGATGATTCGTCCACTGCAAACAATCCAAACTGATTATCTTCAAGCAACAGGTGAAGACCTCGTCCTGAAACAATTAAACTACCACTTTTCCCCGTTTGCTTTGTCTTTAATTTTAAAAAATAATAATAATCTTAAATTTGTAATCTAAAGAACCAGTGTTGATTTATTTATTCATAGAGACTCAAAGCACTTTTGTAAGTCACTCTGGATAAGAGCATCTGTTAAATGTAAATGTAAATGTAAATGCTGTGTTCTGTAGCAATCAGTATGTGTGGAAGTCACTCTTAGCTAGACTTGGTATTAGATTGACTGACTTTCTCACAGGACTACATTCAAAACATTTCTGCACCATGTATGATTTTGTAAGCTAGAGGTATATTATTATTTAAAATGATTTTGCCAAAGCAACTTCCAAAAGGTTCCAAAGCCTACTAATGAATGCACCAATTGCTACATTTTCCCTTCTTGAGTGCTTTTCCCGGAGACTTTAATGTACATTATTTAATTTTGATGTAATGTAAAGCTCTCTGGCTTTGTTGTTAGGGCATGTCTTAAACTTGTGCAGTGATTATTCTCAAGGTGATGGGAACAGCAGGATAGTATAGGTTCTCACTGCCTTCCACTTTTATGTTGCTTTATAAGCGGCTGCCTTTGATGGCCAACACTAGGTGTGTGCCCAGGAAAAGAACTGAGCCAGTACACACACAAACGCACACACACATGCTCCACTGGCCATGATTCCAATATCCCCCCAGTGAGAGGCTGGCAGCACACAGTAAATAACCTCTGTGCTCACCAAATCCCCTAGTATCAGTCTATATGCAGCCCTTATCTGATGGGTAAGTCTCGCAGAAGCCCCAAAGACACCAGCTAACACCGAAATCAAATAAAAAAAATGTTGTACTCATATTTCTTTACTTGATTACTGTCCCTTATTTCAAACAAATTTTAGGGCCCTGGCTGAAGGTGAAAGTAAATCAGTAAATTTCTAATTAGGAATAATTATTCATGGGAACCTTAGCAGAAAGGGCATAATCACGGTGTACTAATATCTTACCAATAAGCTTTACAGGTTATGCATGGAGATAGAAAGCAGTCCTGTTTCACGAGAAAAAAAAGATAATTGGTGTTAAATCTCGTGCCATATTTTCATCTGCATGTTTTAAAGTGCCGTGTGTATGATCATCCAAAGTGACCCTTCTCACATTGCTCATATCTCAGTATCTTGTAAGAGCCATGTTTCATATAAACCAGCAAGGGGGGTTGGGGGTGGGGTGGGGGGGTGAAATTCTGTCAAATTTCACAAAAAAAGCTTCAGGAAAGGTGCTCTGTGAATGGCATACAGCTGAGGGAATGTAGCAAGCCAGAAAGAGTAAACCCGTACACCTTATCTTACTCAAAGCTCAAGGCTTTTTACCTCACCAGCAGCAAGCACGTGAAGCGAGAAAATGGATTTTTCTTTTTTTTTGCCTCAGAGGTCTTTTCCTTTCCAAATAGGTTTATATGGACATTGTTTATTATTTGCTCTTGGGCGAATTAAATACCATTTACAAATCCTAAACCTGTCAGTATTTTAAAGCCGAGGCTCTGCGACCTATACAATAGTCATGAGTTTGTTGAAAGAGTCTACTGCATGAGGTTGCAAGCATGAACAAATTAGGTTCAGTCAGTATGTCAAAATCAGGTCCTGGAGGGCTACACACATATACCAATGTGTTTGTTTTTTTATTCATTACATTAAAATATAGTCAATGACAGCTTGGCTAATTAGCTGATGAGTTGAATATGATTTTTTTTTTTCTCCAGGGCCTGACAGCCCTGACTTAAGTTGCCTCATCTGTTTTTAATTATGTTGTCTTTGTTGACTTGCTTTTTGTAAAAAAAAAAAAAAAAAAAGTGTGGTTATACAGATGTGTGAAGAACTAAAAATCGTTGAGGCATGTGTTCATTATAATCAAGTACATAATCGATGCTGTTCATCATAATTAACAACAGTGTTACAGCATATCTTCTTTAAGATCTCCAGCATTAAGTGCTCTATTCCTCTTATACTGCAGCAATTTTCAGACTCTCTACATTTAAAGACATTCCGATCAATCAGAAACTAGAATTCAGCTGCAATATATATTGTATAGGAGTTTACTTCCCATCATACAAATGCAGACCTTTCTTTCTTTGAATACTGTAAATAAATTTCATTGTCACCTCAGAAATCAGAACAGTTTGCTTTAGTTAAAGTAGTTTACTGATAAAGTGCAGCTATTCAAGGCCATTACAATAATACGAGAAACACTGCTTCACACTTCTATCAGATATCATCTCTGATCTCGGTTATTTTCTTTACAAAGAGGAAGATATATAGCAACAATGCGCATTTCGTCGCTTTAACCTTGAAGATAAGGCAACGTAAGATTCAATTTGGAAATTTCAGACTGTAGAAGATCAAACAAGCTCTGGAAATAATAGCTAAGGAGGAGCAGGCTTCGAAAGAGTTCAAAATCTGTACACCTGAATAAAATCTGAGCAGACACTATAAATTGTGTCAGATAAGATTAGATGAAGATCTTCTTCATCTAATCTTTTGGCAGCTCCCGTTAGGGGTCTCCACAGCGGATCATTCTTCTCCATACCACCCTGTCCTCAACATCTGCCTCTTTTAAATCAACTACCTGTAAAAAAATTAAATGAGGACAATGATCGCAATGAAGAAGACGTTTATACCAGAGTAGCAGTCATAAAAAACATGAAGTACTTCCGGTTAATCAGAGTAAAAAAGAACACAAATTCTGATATTGTTCAAATGTAATCATGGTCTCGCATACCTTTTGGTTAGAGATGATCCTTGATGGCCTCTGCTGCTCCCAGACTGATGTTATGATGAAGATTAAGATTGATGAAAGGTTATTCACCTGAAATTCAGGTGAAATTCTACCTAGCCTTTTTTTAGCCAGATGAGCTCATTCTGATATACCATAAACCTTTTCATTGGCCTTCATCTTTTCCTTCTGCCTGGCAGCTCAATCCTCAGCTTTCTTCTACCGATAGACCCCATGCTCTAATCTCATCCTCAGGCAATTACCCTCATTAACAACTGAATTTAATTATATGCCCTGTTTCATATTTAGTATATATAAGTACTGTCACTCATCACTTCATCCTCAAATGTTACACACTATTGCTGCTGTATATTGTACAAAAGTAACTTCTTTATCTTATGTAATGCATAATACTGCTATTTGTACTACCATGCACTCTCACACTTCATGTACATTATTGATCTGTCATATACTCTGTATAGTGTGTTAAATAGTTTGTTCATATTGTCTTAAATAGTTTGGCTATTTTATGTCTGTACTTTTGAGAGTCACTAAAGCTGGAACCATATTCATTGTGTGTGTCAACACAATTGACCAGTAAACATGATTCTGATTCTGATTCTGTAAGATTAAGGCGACGTTCCATATATTTACCAATGATCCATCATTGAGTTTCAGTTATGATTAAAATCATTCTTTTCCACTAGTGAAATCCTACTGCACACGATCAATGTGCCTAACTTTGGTCTGCACTGTGCCATTTCAGGATCAAGTCTTTCTGTTCAGGGCAGACTGTCCTTGTCTGTACTCCACAGTCTGCACCTCACCTCGCCTGGCACACTGTTATCTTGGAGACATTCTGCTCTCAGGCCCATTGCACTCTCTGTGGCCACGTGTTGTTAACAGGTGTTGGCTCCCCCGGCTCCTTACATGCCCCAGCGCTAGCAACAAGTTATCTGTAGATTTCAAGAGCAGGTGTGCGACTCTGTCTCTCACAGCCAGTCTCACCAGACCAACTAATTACATTCCCCTCACCTATTCTGCTCAGCTCGTTTATACCACCACGGGCTGCCAGAGAGGACAGGTGGTGTGGAAATCCGGCTCTCAGGTTCGATTCGGCAGCGCGAGCTCATGTTTTACAGAGCGTAAAGCACTTACCAGTCAATCTGAGGAAAATGGGCTACAGATAGGTAAAGTGAAGGTGTATTATTTCAGCTGTCAACTGGCATCAAAACAAAAGAGCAGTGTTCAGCACATGAAATATACACAATTGGGTTGAACTTAGACAACATGAAACTTTCAACGCAAAGTGAACAGCTAAGAATGTACATCCACAGTCGAGAGCATAATGCTTGATTGTTCTTTTTCCCTGGGCTCTGCTGGCTTCTGTGCATTGTTCACAAAATTTTGCTGTATTATGCAACAAAAATACTTGGGTAATTATACTTTTGCCTAATTGTATTAATCATTGGTGGACAGTAACAAAGTAAATGTAATTCGTTACTGTACTTAAGTAGCCTTTTCACTTATGTGTGCTTTACTGGAGATTTTCCATTTAGGAAGACGTTTACTTTAAATTCACGACATTTCAAAAAATATCGTACTTGTTTACACTTTGCGAAATCAGTCGTTCCTTTTTATTTGAGTGGATAAAAACAACTGGTCAAACATGCAGCAATCCAACGATTGTTTGTATCTATTAGAACAGTTCAGCATCAGTTCATTTTGAGAGGAATAAATGATGGGAGAAAATTCTGATTCTAACTCGCCACAACACCCGCCAATTGTTTTTGAAGTAGTTGAAAAGAAGGCTCATGATCATTTTAATAGATATCAGTCAGTGTTTGAAGGCACATTTGAAGGCAAATACTTTTGTACTTTTACTCGAGTGAAGGTTTAAAGGGAGCACTTTTAAATGATTAATTACTTTTTTTATTGAAATTAAGTACAGTAATACTTCAGTATCCGTCGGCTGCAGAACTCGTCAAATTTGGTTCTCGTCCCGTTATGACAACTAAAAAATGTTCCTGCACTCGTCACATGCTCAGAAGTTGACACACCGACCCTCATCATAAAATGACGAATAGTGCCATAGAGTGCCCTCCAAAGCGTTTTGTGCTTTCTGTGCATTTTAAGTCCTGAATTGGTAAAAATGCCACCAAGGAGCCAGGAAAGGATAGCAATAAGGCTAAAAGGCAATTAAGTAGGGCCTCAATGAAAGTGAAAAGAAAGAGATCATAGCCAAGTATGAGTGCGGTATAAATGCGACTCGAATCGGTGATATGTATAAAATTCCGAGAGCAGCGATCTTGACAATGGTGAAAAATAATAAAGCAGCAAGTGTTTCTAAAGGTGTGAAATGTGTGACTAGTTAATGGCTATATACTTCGATCAGGCATAACATTATGACATTATAACATTATGGCCGGTGAAATGAATAACACTGATTATCTCTTCATCATGACACTGTTAGTGGGTGAGATATATTAGGCAGCAAATGAACATTTTGTCCAAGTTGATGTGTTAGAGGCAGAAAAATGGGCAAGTGCAAGGATTTGAGCGAGTTTGACCACTGTGATTTCTAGACAACTGGGTCAGAGCATCTCCTATACTGAAGCTCTTGTAGGGTGTTCCTGGTCAAATTGCTGGAGAAGTGTTTAACAGGTCAGAACTGTTTTGGCAGCAAAAAAGGGACCAACACAATATTAGGCAGGTGGTCATAATGTAATGCCGAATCAGTATAGACTGATATATTAAATGGGCAATGACGTTCACTTGAGTAAATATTTGGCCAGATACTTCCATTTTAACAACCAGGATTATTGTACCCTCAAGTACAATTGTCAGTGTTTTTCACACTTGTATGCATGTTGCATTATTTTTAAAGGTAAATTGGAAGAATTCATCCTTATTCCTGACAGCACAGACTCCCACAGAAGCATGTCTGATTGTTAAGAGCAATGTGCCCCCCGGGTGGTCCAGTCATATATCCCAGCCCCCTGGAGCCTGGTGCTAGTTTCGTGTCACATACTTCTGTGCCTCCACATCACTGTGTCTCTGCCAGTGAGCACAAGCGCTGTTCTGTGTTAGCGCTTGACTGCACAGGCAGTCCAGAAAAAGGTCAGGAACTAAGCTGGAGCTTGATCAGAAAATGATCACAGCTCTTAAGTCAGCAGAGAATGCCATACCCTCAATTGTCAATGTTGGCGATGGTCTGTTTGCCACCAAAGTAATATTTTCAGAACAAGCATCCAAATCAAGGATGAGCCTAACTACACAAGGAACAGATGGCAAGTCAAATACTTTTTTTTGTATCTCGTTCTCGTTTAAATCCCTGCACAGAGTGAAAAGTGGGAAAGAGAGCTTATGCATCACCTTGTCTTTTCACTTGAGCATCCTTCCTGACACCTTTTCTTTAAAAAGTTGGTTCGTTTCATCATTCCTTTGTTCAACCTTGCACCAAAAGTCTAATCCAGCTGTTTTTTCCTTCTTTTTTTTCTGTCTGCCAGCTGGGACCACATATATATTCGGGAAAGGAGGAGCTCTCATCACATACACGTGGGCACCGAATGAGCGGCCAAGCACCAGGGCGGACCGACTGGCCGTGGGCTTTAGCACTCAGTTGAAGGATGCCATCCTGGTGCAGGTGGAGAGCACGCAGGGCCTGGGAGACTTCCTTCAGCTACACATAGTAAGTACCGAGCTTTACTCCTGCATAAAGACTTTAGTGTAGTGTTGAAAGATTGATTCACCATAAAATGAAGGGAATTAGATGACCTGCTGCATGTGAAATCATATCTTTAGTTGATCAATTCAATACATTTTTATTTGTAGAGCAATAGACATTGTCTCTGCTTTACAAAGATAAAGCGGAAGTAAAAGAGTGTATACGTTTGTTCCTCTAATTGCAATTTTATCCCTAATGAGTGAGAAAGTGGCAAGTGTGGCAAGGAACAACTCTCTGCAATGATATGAGAAAGAAACCTTGATAGGAACCAGATTTAAACCCATCCTCATCTGGGTGGATTCCAGCATCCAGGATTGGGCAATTCCATCAATGTTGAGGTGTGCAGTAAATGCAACCTGTGGTCCTGAGCCTTTGAAGTAGACTGTTGATATTAATTACAATCCAAATCCATCATTAAATTGCTCAGTAATTTCATTGATCTTCAGGATGTTGATGTGGAACCAGATCCAAAGAGAGCAAAGGGACAGGAACACTGGTAGCTGGTAGCTCAGGAGCATATTTAACTCGACAGAGGCGAGAGATACAGTATTATCGCTCGCTGTCATTAGAATATGCGAAAAAAAAAAGTTTCATGTATGTTCAAAAGTAATGATAAACTTGTTTATTTGTATCATGTGGGAATTCTAATCCAAGCAATAAAGATGACATGACCCTTAGGACCTCTGAAATAAATGCAAATAAAGTGGGATAAAATCATTGCTTTCAGGCACTATAAAATCGCGACACTGCATCAAGGCCATATTCTGAGATTAAGCAGCGCAAATAAGTCCTGTCATTCGCCCCAGATAAGATGCAGTGATAGCACAGCTCAAAGCAAAGATTAGAAGTACTTAGTGAGAAGATTCATCTACATAAATGTGAAGAACCTGAAAACAGTAGCATGAAGGAATAAGCAGTGTTATTATTTAACCTGTTTATTTTACATAGAACTGTGATGGTGTGCTAGTATCGTGGAACGGTGGCTCTTTGCCTCTTCGGATTTTTCGCACAGATATTAGATTCTATTCATTTATTAATCAGAAATATTTATTTAATAAACGATATGATTGATTTATTGTCATTCTGCCAGTTGTGGACGAAGTACACAAACCATGTACTCAAGTAAAAATAGAGAAACAGTAGGTAAAATATGACTCCGGTAAAAGTAAAAGTGTTCCATTTAAATTTTCACTTGAATACAAGTGTTTGCCTTCAAATGTACTCAAATATCCAAAATACTTTGATTTATTATGGCTATAATGTTCCTATTATCATTTTTGTCACAAGACAAAGTTGCTTAATCAACTCAGTTTACGTAAAACACTCTCAGCACACTGATCTATTAATAAAATTATGTTAATGATTTAAACACTGATCTGTTCAAATGAGCCAAAAACCTTCTTTTCAACTACTTAAAAAAAATCTTGAAATTAGGGCCACGGGTGTTGTGAGTTCGAGTCAGGAGATTCTTCCATCATTTATTCCTCTCAAAATGTTAACTGTAAACTGATGCTGAACTGCATGTAAGTGTAAGTACATAGATACAACCAAGCGCCAATTATAACAAGTTCAAAGCAGAGCGTGCGCTTGAACCTGATTGGTGGATTCCTGACCAGTTAAGTTTTTATCCGCTCATAAATAAAAAGTAACAACTGATTTTGCAAAATGTAGATATTTGACTTTGAAATGTAATGAAGTTCATGAAAAGTCTCCCCAAATCAAAATACTTCGGTAAAGTACAGATACACGATAAAGCTAGCTTTTGACCTTAACTTCATTACTGTCCACCACTGCATTGTGCAAGTATTGAACCAATCAAAGATAATTTTAATTTAAAAACTTTCTTCAGATAAATGATAATTTTAGTCTGAAACCTAGACTTTTAAATTGGAAGCCTCTTCAGCAGTGCGGGAATAAACAGCCTGATAGCAGCTGCCTGGCCATATACAGAGCGGCGTTTGTTTTCAGACACTCCCCCACTGCTTGTTGTAGTCTTTAAACTCAACAAAAAGGTTCGTTCAACTGCGGAAAGCCTGGGTTTTGAGAAAGCTCTGTCAGAATGTGTGCAAAATGTCGTTCTGTTTGATGCCACTCTAACTCCCGAGTTTATTTCCAGCACTGAATTTTACGCCATCAAGCACCAATGATTTGGTGTGTATAATGTATGAGGTGCTGTTGTAAATAAAACGCAAGTGTATAAAGTTTATGGGGGAACATAAAAAGAAGGTTACAATGTGGTCCCCTCTTGCTTTTTTTCCCCACAGTACAGCTTTTAATGCAATCCATGTCCTTCATGCAGAATATTTGCTTTGCTTCAGAAATTAAAACAAAATAATTTACCTGGTCATAAGAACAACAGTGGCATAGATTCAACAGCACACACTATGGGGAAATAAAATCTTTAGGGTGTTCTACCTCCCAAGCAAGACTTTCACGTCCTGTCGTAGTATACCTGCAGTGTCTCGTCCCTCATGCTTTACCTGGTTTCAGTCTGATGATGCGTGGCGCCACTTTCTTGCCCACAGAGTCTGAGACCTGCAGGAAGGCGTGGGCTGATGAATGAGCTAGTGGCATCAGCAGACCAGCCGCTCTTACTGCCAGTAATGAGCAGCAGAGCAGAGTGGTTTTTGGTATTCCAGGGTGGCTGTGTATCGATCTTTGCTGAGACTCTGGCTTCCATCATCACATAGACATTTTGGAATGAGGGTGCCATGGGGGTTCCAGACCCCACTTGTCAGAGGGGGAGCTGATGGATTTATGGAGCTTTCTGATCTGTGTGGCAGAGTTTGTTCAGTATAAGCAGGTCTTGCGAGAGAGGAGCTGCAGCTGCAGGAGGGGTGTTGATCACACAATTCCAGCCCTGGTCCCAGAGTGCCCCCTGTGCTCAAGTGTTTTATGTTTCAGAAATAGCTGTCAGTTAACCTATTAGTTGAAAATCAGGTGTGTTGAGTACAGGGAAAACACTGCAGTCTGCAAGGCAGGGGTACCCAGGATCAGTGTTAGGAATAATGATGATGAATGGAATGAGATGTCGAGAACTTTTTGATTCAAAGCTTCGCCCTTATGAGAATCTCTGGAACATGACTTCAGCCCTAAAAAGGATTTATGAATGTGAAATTAAACAGCTGAAATATGTTGCTGGGTGGATTTATTTTGAGTTTAAACCACTAGATCATTTGTGTCCCCACACCCATGCCCTCGTCTCAGCAGTGACACAGGCTATTGCTCCAGATAGCCATTTGTATTAGACCAATTCTTGGGCACCAGCATTAGATTGCCCATTGACTTCCATTTTTCAGGATACTGTGGGTCGTGTCACTTTCAGACAAATGGAGAATAAACAACCTGTTGGTTTTACTAGATGGACTTGTTATCTTGGCTGTCAGACAGGAGTCAGTGGTGATGAGCCAGACTTTCATATCATATGCAGTAGCCTGCTTCTATACTTGTACAACTTGTACACACCTGACCACAGAGCAGCTACAAAAGTTACCATTTGCCATGAAATATTGCTGTGCTTGGAGGTTCTACAGTGTCGAACTCCCCGTTACTACCTCAGGCTGAGGGCATCCATCTCACATTTGACTTATTGTGGAGCACTTTGGGCTGAGGAACAGATGCAAGGGGCAGGAGGGGGCTCTCCTCAGGGGAAATCAGTCTTTTTAGCAGTGTGTATCCCCTGGACAGATGTGGCATGATTAAAAACGGAGGGAAAATCTGTCAAATGGCGGTGCCTTGCCTCATAATTAAAGGAACACCTGTTCCAGAAACAGTGGGCAACAACCTTAAAGCATTACACATTGACTCAGCGGTTTCTCGCCATCCTTTTAATAACTCTGATCTACACTTAAAATGAAACGGAAAAGTGAAGACTCGGCACAACACAGTGAGTCTAATAATTTAAACTTCAAAACCTTTAAAATAGTGCATGCTGATTTACTGAAATCACCTACAAAATTTTGTATCTTTCAAATCAGTATAAGAGAAAGTCCTCTTTCACTCTATATTTTTATTTATATTTTATATGCACAAATGATCATAACTGTAGGGCAGGTGTTACAGCTGTGAACACCTGTTTTCCATGACAAGCATCTAGTGGAGACATTTTCCACTATCTTGGTACCAGAATCTTTATTAAAATCCTCCTTTAGTATTTAAGACTGAGGTGACTTGACTTGAATGATTACCATGGTGAAGAGATATTACCATGGTAACATTGGTATATATTGAGAAGTGCAGCGCATTCATGACTCGGGTGCCGACGCCCGTACACACTAATGTCTACGCTCTTATTCTGCAATCTTGTTTTATTTTGGCCAACGGGCTTCTATTAGCACTTCTTTCAGTTCCTATTTTGACCACTAGGTGCAAGTTAACAAGTCATTAATAACGCTATTTTGTTCAATGGAGATGTTTGGATATGTAGTGCATCAAGAAATGTGCAGAAATTGATGAAATTATGCTTTATATTTACCAAATATCTTTGAAAATCCTCATCACTCAATAAAGGTAATAACATTACGGGGTAATTTAAAATGTATGGAGTGGTGAATAAGGATTTGATGAAGATTAAGTTCTGGTGAATGATTGAGATATACAGTGTGGTTCTGCTACACCTTGCTCTATGAACCATCCAGTACTGGTCCTTTAGATATAGTTTCACTCATGATGGGTCAAGATGGTCTCTTAAATATAACATTTTGTATGGGCTCTTACAGGATATATAGCAAAACCTTGTCCCTTATAATAGGAACAGATACCAAATAATTCATAAATGTGCTTTGATAATATGTGCAGCTTCTAATAGTGAATCCAATGGAGAAGCAGAAAACAGAGCCTCGCAATGCTGTTCTTTCTTTATAATTTTCCTAAAACAATGTTGATTCTTTCAGCAACTAGGGAGAAACTTATCAGGCATTGTCTTGTTTTTGTGCCTTGAATATGTTTCAGACTGAAAGACTGCAAGAATCTATTTGCCCACGCCTGATTGGTTTGTGTTGCTGCCGAAATAGCCGTTTTAGCATTCCTATGTTACATTTCGAGCTGCTCTTGTGAAGCCTCCACATTTGTCGAGTCTTTTTTTTTCATCTGTCATCTGTTTTTTGTTGGTGCTGTGGGCCCTGTAAGATTTGTGAGCAATTCACAATTTACTTGGGAATGTAAACAAATCAAGTGAGGGTGTTTCATTTTTATTACAGGAAGCAGCATGCGCTAGTTAGACATTGATCTTTCCGTGAGATATGACTTCTCAGCTTTTATTGAGCCGCCTAATGCACGTTTGTTTATTGAAAGTCATCCGACCTGCTGTCTAGTGCTCTGTTATGAAGATACAGGCAACTGGTTCATTTGATATAAGTGTAATTATTTAGTTGCTTATAAGTCAAATTATTTATTGCACAATACCATTGAAGAGTACTTTATTCGAAACATTTTATTTATTATCTGAAGCAGATACTGACAGGCTCCTGCAGTAATGTTCACAAAAAAATTGGACTTCAAAGATTATGACTGTATCATGGATAGTTGGTGAAAGAGGGGCTGATGGGTTTGAGTATTTCAATAGCACACACCCATAAGCTATAGGCAGAGCTTTAGTCTTTGATGTGGGGCCTCTATAACTGTAACTAACCTATATACTAGTTCAAAAATCAAGATGGGCAGTGTAAGACTACACTCTTTGTGCATTGGATATAAATAACTGTCAATCAGCTGAAGGGGAACCAGTTAAAACCACAGTTTAAATGCGCCCCCTTCTTCTGAATGCATTAAGAGATTGTATACAGTAATAAACAAAATCCCACTTTTCTGCATACTGACCTGATTGCACCCAAACAAATGCATCCCTAAAGAGGAAAAGCTAAACAGGCACGCAAAGCTTGTGATGCAGCTATGTGAGCTGTCATGAAGTATTTTTGTAATTATAATGTATAATTAAAATACACAAGCCTCATTCTGCCATTTCGAAGAGCCATTTGAAGATGGATCATTATTTGTTATAACGCAGTGAAAAGTTAAGAATTCAAATTCACGTCATGTATGATGCGTTAAATCCGAACTGATCGACTGTACAGCGACATTACGTCAAAAGCTGACTTTCAAAATATTAAAGAAAAATGAAAGTTTGTAAATAAAAACTGCAATCGCAGCTAGGTGGCCATGGTCAAGGAATAATGATAAGAAGAAGAGCTGCTCCAGATGACCTTTCATAATGTTTTTCTTTTCGCAGGTTTTGTATAAATAAAAAGGTTGTAGATTCTATTTGTTTTAAGTGCTTTTTATATATTCTAAACGTTGGAGGGAAGGAGTTCTGTGGATGGAAAAGCACTGATGGTGTTAGAGGACAGTAACTCATTTAACCACTTTGTACAATTGTATTGAGAAGAAAAGTATATCAGAATACATATTATGTCAAACCTTGACACAGTTGGCCTACAACAAAAGAAGATCCAATAGAAAAGTAGCAAGATATCGGCTGTACTCCAGTTTTTCAAGTGTCATCTTCTCACTTTACAACTGTCTAGTCCAGTACCTGTGCCCCCCTGGTCTCAGATTTCAGTTCTTTGCTGACAGGAGCAGAACTCAATGAGCTCTTGCTGTTGTAGCCCCTCCACCTCACATTTTGATGTATTTGGATGTTCTGAGTTGCTTTGTATTAAGTGAATATTTGAGTTACCATCACATTCCTGTTGGGTTGAACCAATTCAGGCCATTCAATATTTACATTTATGGCATTTGGTGGACATGCTAATCCAGAGTAACCTATAGTTTTCTACGGTATACATCTGAACGATTGAGGGTTATAAATCTTGCTCAAGGGCCCAGCAATAGCAGTTTGGTGGTGGTTGTTGTTTTTGAACCCATGACCTTTTGATCAAAAGTCTAACATCATATTCACTGAGCTGCCACTTCTCTACTGTTTGCCTGCAATATTTTTCATCAACAAGGAATTTCTACTTCCGCATCGCTCTATGTGAACTCTAGTGTGTTGCATGTAAGAATCACATGCTAGTCACCGAGATCTGGACCTTTAAATTCCTATTAAACCTAAGACCCATTAAAGTTAAATAAATTTAAACACAATTTTATGAATTGCATGACTAATTGGACAATTGCATGAACAGCTGTACAGGTGTTCCTATTGCAGTAGTCTGTCAACCTCTCTATGAGGTTTAATTGTGGAACTATAAAATTTGTGAGCAACTGTTCAGGTTCTGTTTTGCTAAATAAAGGGATCATAGAGAGAAAACAGGATTGTCTTGGGTGCATAAACCTCATGAATCCTGTTGGGGCTTCATATGTGGCATTTCTCCTAAAAACATCAGTCATTTCCCACTGTAACTCTGTCAAGCTTTGATTTTGTCGAGACATTAATCAAAGCTTTCGAAATATAGCAGACTGCAGCAAAGCTGATCGCTATTGAAGCGACAAATGTAAGATCTAAGATCTATTACAATCTTGAATTAAATGTGCAGCCTTTAATTTCATGCAGTGAAAATCTCTTTCTAAATATAACTTTGAATACAAATCTAAGTGTGAACCAGTGATTCAGAGAAACATCTGCCTCTTTCTCACAACTAAATCTGTTCTTGGAGCAAGGCTTATGTTGTGGAATGGCTATTACTGCTCTAATAATCTCATCTGCGCAACACTACAGGGTGTTGATACAGACTTTTTTTTTTTTTGGTATGAAAATCACAGAAAAAGGCTGTAGCTGTGCTAAAAGTCCCATTCGAACCTTAAAATTTACAGCACTAATGCAAACTTCCTATGCCTTATTGAATACTCGTCCTAACTCAATTGGAAGCTAGGCTGTTTCTAGCGTCCTTGCTCAGAATCTGCAGAAACATCCAGGACGAATATAAGTTGGATGTGCTCATTGGGTTCTCAGTCCACTGAGCTGCAGCCATAGATGATTTATGGGCGTCCGATATGCAGGGCCTTCTGTCAGGCACTAACCTGGAGTCGCCATTCTCTGTGCTCTGAATATGAGATGAAGTGCCTTTGGGGAAGGAGTGTTTCGCCTGTGGCCTGACTGCAGAGCTGGTATGTGTTAAGAAAACCAGGAGGACAAACTACAAGGTGACTTGCGCTTTCGATGCTGAAACTGAACCAAAGTTGTAGCAGAGGCAGTGCAGGCACTGAAACGAAAGTCCATTTGACAACTTTTTTATGAAAGTGTGTAGTTGCGGTACTTGGAATCAAAATTGGTTCATATACTGCAGCAAGTTCATATATACGATATATTTCATATATTTCTTTTGAAATTGCACCTGTATGTGGAACCTTGAGAATTTTTCATCTCCCTTTTTTTTAATCAAATATCGACTTGTTTTTAAGCTGGTTCCTCTTGTTTTACTACAGAAAGCCAAGAAATCAAATATTCATGAATATATATATATATATTTTTAATAAAAGTCCACTGCAGTACATTTTAGTATTTAGAGAGTCAAAATAAAAATACAGGGAGGCTGTATGTGTTTTGAAATTATCATATAGGACATACAGAGCAAATAGTGACTCTTTTTTCCCTTGTGTACTGTAAGCTGTGTAGAATGTGTTTTTAGTAGCTAGATCAATAGTGTGGGTGTGTTGTGTATTTTATAGGGTACACATAGATATTGTGACCCTAACTACTAACTACCCTGGCAACTCTCTCCCCAGCCACTCTTATACTTTTGCAGTGTCAGTGGCAAGAGAATTAATGATGGCTGTGTCGAAATTTGACCGTGAGGCTGCCTACTTTTGGTTTTCCCCTAAAACTTCACAAAACTTGTGCTGCACCTTCAGGCTAGTCTCGTCCTGGTTGTTTCTTCAGGCTTGCTAGTTTCTTTCTGCCATAAATTTCAACATTTGTACCACTTTGATTTGCATTAGTAATGTTAAGTGAGCCCCTAAATTTCCTATAAAAGAGTCATGGAAAGTGCAGCTCTGTGAGTTTAAGTGCAGCTCCATCAGTGCTGTTCTGAAGAAAACCATGATCATTGCAGTGGAATGTCTAGACAGTCGTTTAAATCGATGCAATTATTGCTCTACAGCCAACTCTTCGATTCTATGCCCCAACTGTCCATTCACCAACTGAGATCAAACACAAAAAAAGTGAAGCATCTCATGAGAAATAAAACTATGACAGCAGACTGAAGATGGTTTCTCCCAGTCTTTGGGGTTTAGAACAAATCAAATGAGAATGCAGCCAATTACTTTTAGGTTAGCTCACTTGAGCATGGCATAGTCCATTGGTACGCATGATGACAGAGTGACGGGAAAACATCAGAGTATAATAAACCACAGCTTAACCACAAGACGGAAATAAAGAAGCGAATCAACCAAGAGGAATGCACCAGGAATACAAATCGTGGCCCTAGCCCACTTTTTCTATATTCAGCTTCCTGTGAAGTAAAGAGAAGCGTTTCATTACAAGCCTGCATCAGCCACCTGGGTCCTGCTCAATGTTCTCCAGGTTCAGAGCACCACCTTCAGGAAGCCCTGAATCATCATACTCATCAGAGAAGGTCTTAAGGGTGAAGCATAGAGTCTTTCTCAATTTAATTTCAACAAAAGAAGTTTGGATTGGGAAACACGCCAACTTGTTTTATTACCGTTTTAGACATTGCGAGTCTTCAAAAGAAATCAGCTGAATGTTGTGGTATGTAATCAGTTTGATTCTTGCTATTTTAAGCCCATTGCATTTTAGCTGAAAAGACAGCTAGAGAGAAAAAGAGAGAGAGAGTGGGGGAAAAGACTCTAATGAGAGAGTCTTGGCTGTCCAGGCTTATCGTTGGGCTCTGATTAAGTGTGAAGGTCATGTGCTGTGACACCTATTAACATGCAGTGTTTGTGAGCAAACAGGCAGGTGAGCTTGGTGGGTGCTCAGCCTCCCTGGGCAACCCTAGCCCATGAACTGGAACGATATATTTGTCTTTAATCTGCACTATCTCCATGTTTCACTCCAGACAGCTGGCTCTAATCAGATACCCTCAAAAATGTCCCTTTTAATATCATCAGCATCTCTCACCATTATAAAGTTTACCTCTTGGCTTGGACACAAAAAGTAGGACATGTTCTTCACAAGGAGAGCCCAGAACAGAAGCACTTGTCAGACGGTTAAATACGGACCCTACTCTGCGAGACATGATGTGTCCCTAAAAAAAAATAGTCCATGAAAATCTGCCTCTGTTCCCTGTCTGTATTATTATTTTTTTTGTTGTTGAAAAGCTCTCGTCCTAAACCAGCTATATTTTTCCGCATATTTTATATATTTCAGAACAGTTACAATGGAGATGTTTCACCCACCTCGGCCGCACAAAAAGGAACCCCTTTTAACGAAAACCGTCCCCAGAAATAATGGCAAGGCGGCGAAATCGAAAGGCGGCCGTAGCAAATGGCTGAATGTGACTGTAGCAGAGACTGTCGCATTGTGTTAGTCGTTTCCTATATTCACGCTGATTATTCCAGTCAGATTAGGACCGAGAAGCTTAATGAGTGTTATTGCCCTTCCAGAATTCTGCAATCTATTTTCTGCCATACACCATCAACTTTAGAGCTTAAATCAGAAACCTGTGTGTGCTGGATTATTAAATCAGAGGTGCTCTGGCTTTAAGCATGAGCTCAGTTTACGAGTGTAAAGATAAGGGCAGACACGGCATTTGCCTGAAATACGCCCATTCAGACGTTATAATTCATTCTCTATAGGGCTTTAATGGTGCTTCAAAGCAATTGCACATCCACTTGTAACATTAATAGCAAATTCAAGGGCATGTTAAGCATCCCTAGAGATGCTTTGAGAGCAATAAACATCGAATGCATGTGAAAGCCCCCCCAACAATGCATCTGATCTTGAGATTTAATGTGTAATAATAATATTAGTGTTTTAGAAATCTCAGGAATCTCTAACAGACGCTGTTTATACTCCCAGAGAGAAGAGACTTTTTATTTCGTATCCATTCTATTTATGTCATACCAGAAATTGAAGAATGGTCTATTAATGTTTGATTATTATTTCACGGTTGGGTCTTTTTCATTTCTCAAATGAGCTACTTATATTTTTTCATATAATACATTTATCAAAGTAGTATAAGCATTGAGCATTACTATTGATTTTGCTCCTATAACAGCCTCCACCCTTCTACAAAGACTTTCCACAGATTTAAAAAATTGACTGTGGAAGTTAATGGACAATTTCTCACATGAACACAAGAGGTTAGGCACTGATACAGTATATGAAGTTGGCGTTCCGGTTCTTCACAAAGGTGCTGAGTGGAATTGAGGCAGTGGTGGACAATAACAAAATAAATGTAATTCTTTACTGTATTTAAGTAGCTTTTTAACATATCTGTGCTTTACTGAAGTATTTAAATTTTGGGTGACTTTTACTTAAACTTCACTACATTTCAAATTCAAACATCTCAATTTTAACTCAACCACATTTAGTGAAATCAGTCGTTCTTTTTTATTTATGAGAATAAAAACTTAACTGGTCAAACACACAGCAATACAAAATGACAGAAGTAAATCCTGACTCTAACACGCCACAACACCCATGTCCTTAATTACGAGATTTTTTTTTTTGTTTTTTTTGTAGTTGAAAAGCAGGTTTTTTTGCTAATGATAATTTTAATCGATATCAATCAGCGTTTGAGTCTTAATATAATTTTATTAATAGATTTGTGTGCTAAGAATAACATTCACCTTTTCTCATTTGAGTTGATTAAGAGTCTTGTGACAAAAATGATAATAGGAACATTTTAGTCATCAAAGTACTTCATAGTACGTCGAATTCTTAAGTGCATTTGGAGGAAAATACTTTTCTACTTTTACTCAAGTGAAAGTTTAAAGGGACACTTTTATACTTCGTCCACCACTGACTTGTGGTCAGGCCTCTGTGCGGGAAACTCATGTTTGAATTCCTAGCATACACAAACGTTTTAGACATTTGTGTGCCTCAATCTTTGTGTCAACATTTTGATGAAGAATGGCAACTCATGGGTGTTATGCTCAGGCATGCACATACTTTTGGGCATGATATTGTATATGTAGGTCTGCAAGATCCAGGGACTTAAATCATTTACTGCTTTAACCACCTCCAGTTCAAACTGTGCATTAGAGGGTTGTTTTTATACCATGTTCTGTGCTCAATTTCCTGACTTGTCTTTGAAGAAAAGTCTCTTGCTTTACCCCAGTCAAACAATATAATTGCTGATAGTTTTGCAGAGAACAATCCTCTTCTGGCCATTTCATCAATCATTTTAGGATACGCTTTCCAAATCATACCTAAAGCTAGCTAAGAATGATATTGGCATAGCCTTGATAATGGCAGAGGCCTGATACTGGCTGACTTTGATCTAATTATTTTCAACTCTAATTTTATATCTGCTATTTCAGACAGTACAATCAAGAAACGGCCTCACAGCCTTACACCTTCTAAGTGGTGATCTATTTTAGAAACGCCTTCAGTTTACCCTGAGTGATAACCACTGAGTGATAAAAGAACGAATGGAAAAATAACAAGAAGGAAGAGATAAGGAGAGAGAGAGAGAAAGTGAGAGAGAGAGAGAGAGAGAGAGAGAGAGAGAGAGAGAGAGCCAAAGGTGAGAGTGCACGATTTTCTTTACCTCCTTGTCTACACTTTCGCCTGCATCTAGCTTGTACTCTTCCACTTCCAATCAGCAACCCACCAGCTCAGCAGGCAGAGATGCGACAGCAAGGAGCAGTGGGCTGATGTGATTGTGTTCCAAGTCGAGAGGAGGTGCCTTTTATTGCAGGGACAAATCTATGCAATGAGAGTCCTGCAGGCTAGATTTAACCTTGGTCCCACTAATAGGAAGACACACAGTATTAGTAATATTCCTTTGGCACCAAATACAACTGTCACACTTCAAAAAATGTGTTACCTTAAAACATCAGGTCGATTTTAGCAGCGTTTAGGCGAATCTGACATTGAATCAATTTCTGATTCTTTTTTATTTTAGTAAAATTGGCAGTGAATAGCAGGATGTCTTGGGGTGAGGGAGACTGGACTGCTCTCATTTAGTCTAATCCTCTAATACACACTGGAAGTAATAGGATGCTACTGGATTCAATCCCAGAATGCATGTTCCATGTTGGAAAATAAAATCTAAACATTTCTGGAGCTATTCTTAATTTTTATTTGGTTAGCACTTTTACCAATGGGCATTGTCCCAAAGCAGGTTTACAGAGATAAATAGGTTTTGGGAACCCATCCTCATCTGGGTGCAAACTGCGTTCCTAAGCCATTGTAGCAATGTTTATATTAATTACAATTAATTTTTGTCATTTTTTTCCTCACTGAGGATTTTTGCCCAATTTCATTTGCTCCTGATACTTGTTTATTTATTGACCTATTTGTATTGTGCTTGCCTGCAAAATTTTTAACATTAACCAAACAGCAAGTACATTCCCATATTTATGAACACGACCACACTTTATACCTGAGTGAACACAAGAAAGTCAAACCTACCCATTCCCCTGAAGAGTTTCACTCATGGGAATTGGTAGCTTAGCTGTTAAAATTTTGGACTTCTGTTTATATTCGGTGTCTATCAAATACTGTAAATAAAAAACCTGTGTACCCACAAAGTGTAAATTGTACAACACTTGTATTAAGCTTCCCCCAACTGTACATTAACTATACAGGATAAGACATATGTGAATGATGCAGTGTTGAAGAAACAAATATGGAAGAGGGTGATATTAACCTTATGTTGTTACTCATTGTTGCTTTGTTTTTTTGCGCCAATGCTGATTCCCCACTCTTCTACTGCAACAAGTAATGTTCATACATCATGCTACAGTTACTCTACAATCAATTCACCAGTTGTTCACACCACTATAATAAAAATGCATGGCTGTTAACTGATGCCAGATGAGGGGAATAGGAATTATGTAAAGTTAGCTATTGATCAATAAGCAACGGCCATTACGGCAGGTATTTCTGGTCCTCATAAGTACCTACTCTGGATTAGTAGCTATAAAAAGTTCATTTAACCAAAGCGTAGGAAATAAAAAACTCATTTTTTATGTTAACTTTTTTTTATGTTACTTTGTTTAGAAAAAGGTTCCTGCAAAGTAACTACAGCTACAGAGAAATTGCAAAAAGCCAAAAGTGTAGAAATGAAACTTAT
This sequence comes from Silurus meridionalis, assembly GCF_014805685.1. Taxonomy (NCBI): domain Eukaryota; kingdom Metazoa; phylum Chordata; class Actinopteri; order Siluriformes; family Siluridae; genus Silurus; species Silurus meridionalis. Next base: position 18,866,200 of record NC_060898.1, read on the forward strand.
AGGGAATTTATAGGGAGTTTTATGTTAAAATAATGAAATGTATTAATAACAATATAATTATTATTTATAAAATGAAGTAAAATGTTAATAAAGTACAGTACTGTATACATAAAAAAACATTTTTGGGTCGAGGTCCGTTTATCGCTCGCGGTTTTGGAACGTAACCACCGAGATAAACAGAGGGATTTCTGTATTACTATGGATTACTTATTCCAAACTACACTACTGCTTGTTTCTGCTAAATCGCTCCTTGTATATGGTGACAAAGCCAAACGAACCCAATTTGGAGTGTTGAATGTCAGGATTGATTGAAAAGAGCATGTGTGCAGGACGCTTGCGATGCTCAAAAGCCCTCAGCCATCGCCACAACCCAGACTGTCAGACTTGTTTTGCAGGATGTTTGGCATTTGGGGATTAGAGCTGGGTGTTTTGTACGCTAGCCTGCAGGGACAGCCTGTTGACAGGCGATCTCTCCTCTGGCTCGTAGCACCGCCTGCTCGTTACCAGCTGCCCTGAAGAGATTACTTATTCTCCCCACTCTTCCCTGGCTGCCATCAACAGCTTGATGTCACATGCAGGAGATGCGCAAAATCCAAAATCAGCTACGCATTTATTAACAAGCGCTATTGTTCTCAGATATAACCTCCTCCTGACCTTTTCACCAGTGGAGACCTGTTGATCCATTAAAATCCTTTTGAGTTTGGAAGTTGGCTTTTGTATGTTGAGGACCTCAAATATGGACTGGTACTAGAAAGTAAGATGGTGCTCATGAAGGCCAGCGTGTGACACGAGGCTTTTTCTTGGGTGACCAATGAAGCCCAGGTTTATGTCTCAAAGCAAAATATGACTATTCCAGTGTTGTACGGAAATGATTTTCCTGCTCAGAGCAGCGCCTGGCATGTTTCAGCAGATGGCTAATGAGTCGTCTACAAGTAAGATAGCAAGCCTATTGGAAGAGAGCCTGTCACAGAGGAAGATAGGCAGGTGGAAAGCAGGAAAAGGATACAGAGGAGGCTGATAAGGAGCGCATGGCAGAAATCCATGCTCTGAGTGCCAGCTGATAGTATTAAGCACTACACCAGCACTCTCTTGGGAGCCAGATGAATTATTTTGCCTTTAGTGACTTAAGTATACTTGTAAGGAAAAGGAATCCTTTGGCTGAATAAACATTTTTAGCATGCATTTTAAACAAATTCATTCCAACAGGGAAACCTTTTATCATAGGATCATGCATACATCCTTAAATAGTTCAGCTATATGAACAACCACACAAATCTTGCTTTGTTTTTGGAGAGCAATCACTATCTAAGGTGCATAATGTAGTCTGTGTTATGACAGTGGTTAAGACATTAGACTTCAAATTGGAACTTCAAATCCCAGCACTGCCAAGCTGCTGCAGCTTCTGCTGGGCCCTTGAGCAAAGTCTTGAAACCCCGGCTGCTCGCCTTGTATTAAATGAGATAACAGTAAGTTGCTCTGGATAAGGGTGCATGCCAAATGCAGAAAAGTTCTTGCCAAACACTAAACCTAAGTTGGGAATCCATCTTGGATGGGATGCTAATCAATCAATCAGTCGGGCATTGCATTCATTACAATAATTCATTTGCATTTTGTTGTGAGGTTGGAGGAAACAGGAGAACCCAGTGAAGACATTGTGTACTGATGTACTGAAATTTGAACTGATAATCAAGCCACAGCAAGAAAGCCTAGAGGCTGTACTACTGACAAACAAATTTAGATTAGTTTTAACAAGGCTACAAGCTTATGTACCACATTAACATCCAGCATTAACAGCATTAACTTCTTTAGCAATTTGAGCTACAGGAGCTCATCTGTTAGATCAGACAACACAGACCAGCCTTCACTCCCTACGTGCATCAATGAGCCTCCGCCACACATAAACCTGTCGCCGCTTCACCACTGTTCCTTCCTTGGACCACTTTTGATAGATACTGACCACTGCAGATCAGGAACACCACAAAAGAGCTGCAGTTTTGGAGATGCTCTGATACAGTCGTCTAGATCGCAATTTGATGTGTCAAACTCACTCAAATCCTTACGCTTGCCCATTTTTCCTGCTTCCTACACGTCAACTTTAAAGACAAAATGTTTATTTGCTGCCTAATATATCTCACCCACTAACAGGTGCTATGATGGAGATAATCAGTGTTATTAACTTCACCTGTCATAATGTTATGTCTGATCGGTGTACATCTGAATTCTAATCGAATAAGTAGCCAATTAGATTTGAGCTAACATTGTCAAATTTTTCTTTTTCTACCTATTATTTTTATAATGAATTACAATTTTTTTTGGGTGTGTATGTTTTTCATTAGAATAAACTAGAAATCATTGAATCTTGTACAGTGACACGCTTTACAATTGTGGTGAAATTGTTTTTGCAATATATAATTAGTATTTTATTTTAATGTATTTAATTAGGTGGCTTTAGAAGTTATATACATATATAGCTACTGACCTTTCTCATCCGAGTGCTGGACAGTGCACGCCCACATGCAACAGTGATTGCAGCACATCAGCCCGAGACAAATGCAATCGATAGCGCAGGGTAATGCGTACTTTGGCGCACATAGTCTTTTAACAAGTTCAGAAATAGGAACGCGACTCAAATTTGAACATTTTCAACAAAACTTCCTCGGCCCCTATAGTGTAGTGCTACTAATTTAAATATCCTCATCTGTATGGTAAAGAGTTGCGATTTTAGACACTGAGGCTTGTTATTCCTGTCCTTCAGTCTCCAGTACATGTTCTATATTCATCGCATGTTGCATTTGATATTTGTCAGGCATCAGCATCTAAATGAGAAGCTGTCAGTTGAGGCCAGAGAGAAAGGAAGACTATATCCAAACTTGAAACGTGGGCAGAAGTTTGATCAGGCTGTGTCCGAGAAGATAGATAGGGCTGGATTTGTGAATGCCAGCGCTGGCTTTTTTCCCACCAGGCTCTGACTGTTGGATATAGTGGGTCATGACAAGGCTGTAAAACAGCTGAGCTTTCTCTCTGTTTCCGCAGCCTGCCACATTAGCACTGCGACCTGCAATTCCCCAATGCAGCAGGCGAGAGCTAGCGTCATGGCAAACCCCACCCTGACTTGCTCCCTATCAGCAGCATCACCCAGCGGCAGCCCGGTTTAGCACGTGGGCTGTTTCCGCTTGAGGCTGAAGATGAGTCTAAAACAGAAACAGCAGGATGGTGCCAAAACTGATACATGTCAGAGAGATGCTGATGTGGAGGAGAGGGAAAGTGTGAACGAGGGGGGGGAAGGGTGATGAATGTAAAACATGGAGATACACTTCATTTCCCACCTGCATTACATAGGGCATTGCTCTCCCAAGGGTGATTTAGTGCAGCATGACCAGGTAGACAGATGTTTTTCTTTTTCAAGTCCTTGTGTGACATCGTCGTTTCCTCTGCACTTCTGTGCATCGTTTCTGAATGGATTTATTTTTATTTTTACAGGAACAAGGAAAAGTCTGTGTCATCTTCAACGTGGGTACTGATGACATCACTATCGATGAGCCAGCCGTCGTCGTGAGCGACGGCAAGTACCATGTAGTGCGCTTTACCCGCAGCGGGGGTAACGCCACCCTCCAGGTGGACAACCAAGCCGTCATTGAGCGCTATCCAACAGGTAAAAACCCTGCTGCTGGCTGCAAATAACAGACTGTAGGAGGGAACCTCCAACATAAGAAGTGTGATATGTTGTTTGTGTGCTGGAGAGAGGCCAATACCACGTGCATGGCCATGAACACACAGTCAGAGAGTCAGAGAGAGAGAGTCAGAGAGAGAGAGAAAGAGAGAGAGAGAGAGAGAGAGAGAGAGAGAATGAAAGAAAGAAAGATCAGTAGTACAGCTAGCTCCAAAGACGTAATTATCACCTCTTGAAATAAACCATGGCGCATGCATTTTTGCCCTTCAAAACCTGACAAATGCTGTTTGAAGACTTTGGCATCCATTTGAAGCGGATTGGGGGCCTAGCTTGTGCCAGAGTGCAAATTGATTTATATTTGTGAATGCACGTCATTAGGTTTTCAAGTGTGCCATTTTGCCTTCAGGTTCTTCCCAGGCTCTGACTCACCAAGTCGACAGCCTAAATAACCACCTCATGAACAATCTAATAACAATTGCAAATTGACACATTTCGCTCCAAGCTGCCTCGCCCAGGATGAATTTGGATCCTTTACAGTAGGTAGCCAGCCAGCTTTTTGCTTCAAGCAGCTTGAGGAGTGAATCTGCACTACTGCTGCTGCTGAATGCCATCCTCCAGTCAAATTTGAAATCACAGAGCAGCCTTTCGTTTATTGCTGGCAAAGAAAATGGCGGAAAATTAGCTTGTCTTCTTAAAGGAAAATTTTCACCCTAAAACCCATTCAATATTTTCGTCTCAAATGTGCATCAGGCATAACATTATAGCCACCAATCAGAAATAACATTATGACCAATTGCCTAATATTGTGTTGGTCCCCCTTTTGCTGGCAAAATAATCCAGACCTGTCGAGCATTAACAGCGTTACCTTTCTCAGCCATTTGAGCTACAGGAGCACTCGATGTGTTACATAATGTATTTGATAACCAGATGCCTTTAATTTAAATTTTATATTAAAAGTAAAAATAAAAAATAAAAAAACAAATATATACAATTGTAAAAGTTTAGAACGAAATTTTAACCTCGGATCACCTGCATCCAAACAGACAATTTGTTTTAAAACTGATACAAATTGTTACAGTTGATTATTTATGTTAGTATTATTGCATTATATTGCCTACTGTATGTGTGTATTGATTCTGTACAGAAGGATTAGTTCTGTTACAATAGACTTTTATGTCTGTAAAAAAACAAAGTGATTACATGACTGATTGAAAATGAAAAACATTGATTAGCATGAAAGCTGAAGCTGATTTGTTTGAGCGCAGTGTAGAAATGAAGTGGACAAAATAAAATCTACTCAACCCCCATCAGTAGGCGAGTGACATTGAACAATGTAGGACACAGTTATCCAAGGTAAAAATTGTCTATTAAAGAAATTGAAACCCTAAAGCGGAGAAGAAAAAAGATGATAAATATTGATATTCGAGGCTTCTGATGGATTTCGTCTTAGATTTTAAGAATCCCAGCTATCTGAAGACAAACTAAACATCACATTGTACCAGAAGCTAAAATATTATAAACCTGATTGAGCCTTGATATTACTACTTTGGAGCTGTAGCTATGCCTCTGCAGTGACTCGCCCTTCTGTAAGCAAAGTAAACTCTCTCTCTCTCTCTCTCTCTCTCTCTCTCTCTCTCTCTCTCTCTCTCTCCCCCTCTCTGTACTGTGTGCTCGGGGACTCTCATCCTTCTCAATGCTGATGTTCCACAGGAAGACATTTTCCCAGCCTATAATAACTGCCCCCACTTTCATCCAATCCTCAATTTTCAATCTGCTCTCTTGATACACTGATACACACCAGACCTGCTGCCAGACTTAAGATCCTTTTTTTTTATCACAACACAGCACAGAGAGGGAAAAACTATTTACAAAAATGCTCCACCTGGTTTGTCTGGATTCTCCCACCCCCTTGTTTTCTATCATCCCAGCAGAGTAAAGCCTGCTCTCCCCCAAACGCTACAGGTGGAACAGCTATGTTTGCCTGCTGTCTGAGATTGGGTATGATTTTTCGAAAGGCAAAAGTGGTTTTAGGTCTTTGAAGCCACCAGGGCTGCCCTAAGCCTCCTGAGATGGCATGGTGGATTAGGTTGAAGAATTGTTTTTAAAGTAGGTAAAAGCCATTGTGCATGATTCAAGCATATTGAAATAATTTCTAGAACCGCTTATTTTTCCTCCCAAGGAACTGAGCAAGGGTTCCAGGATGCACAAAATTCGCATGAAAACAGACTTGGCAGCGTTCAGCCAAGATTAGCAGCCGTGGTTAATTCAGTTAATTAAAATAGAGGATTAGATAAATGGTCTGATGGTAGATTTATAGCTGTATGTGAATCGAAGCATAGGCACAACCACGTGCATCTTTTCGTAGGGAGCTTCAAGCGACCACGAAACACAATATTTTCTTCGAGACTCACGTTGCCAAAAATCAGCATCGTTTATAAAAACACATCAGTACACTTTTCATTGGGTAGACCAAATGTTTTTACCTTTCTTTCCCCCGGCTGCTTATTGATGGATTCATCTTCTGTTTCAAGTTCCCTTTGAAGGTTTTAGCAGAGAATTTGTCACACATGAGAGTTTCTAACAGGATTAAGGAAGCAGTAGGTTTCAGCCCCTTTCTGAGTGTATGGTAAGGAAGCGTAGTGCGAGAAGTGATGAGACGGGCGTCGTAGTCTAAACACAACACATTGTCCTGTCAGTTATTGCTAACTGTTTCTTATATTGCCACTAAAATAGCGCATATTGAGTTGTTTTATTGAAATGCAAGTGCCAGAGGGGCAAAAAAAAGGGAACGTATTCGCATGTGGATATGCTGATTGTTATTGCAGCTTCGGTGTACTAATAATCACCCAAACAGGCGCTGTTACATAGCAAATACATCAACCTATATACATAAATTTTTTCTATATACAGAGGCTTTTTTACTCTGTGGTACTTATAGGAGTTTCCAAGTGTGCATTTACATGAACGGAAGAAAGAAGTTGGAAGATAGAGGGCAGAGGAGAACGCAGAGCTGACATCACTGTAATCTGACGAGATCCTTATCTCCCTGTCTCTCAAAGCATGACTAAAACCGAGTGCTCATCTAGGACCTGTTAAAAGGGCCTGTCAGACCCTGTCTCTTACACATAGGGACAAAACAAGCTGTAGTAGCTCATGAGATACACACTGCAAAGCCAAGACCTAAAGTAAATTACCAGGAGGTTTTTTTAGTATAATTACATATAGGTCTAACATTTCATATTTGGAAATAACTGGTCATTCTTTAAATAAAAATGTGTTGTTAAGAAGTGAAAATGTCTTCCTGAGCATTATATATTAAATCTGTGTATAAAATGCATGTCCAAATGACTATATACATGTGATTATTATGGTTTTTGATCTCGGTGAAGTGTTCTTTCCCTTGCAATGCATTACAACTGCAATGAAATTTAACCACATGATCAAACTATATGTTAAACTCTCACTAAATATGTTCCCATACCATTCTAACCAGATTTTAAACTGTTATAAATAGTCTCAAGCTTCTAAAACTGTCTAATAACTAAGGTTAGTCCATCTTAAACCAACCATAATGCTAATCCTAAATCTCGTTTGCTTCCTAACTTGAAAACCCTGCTAATCTTGATGCCATGTTTTTTTTTTTTAACCTTGTGACACTTGAACTTCCAGATATTAACCTCTAACTATGTGTCTCTCTAAATTCTTTGAAGGCAACTTTGATAATGAACGGCTGGCTATAGCCAGGCAAAGAATCCCATACAGACTCGGTCGGGTAGTTGACGAGTGGCTACTCGACAAAGGTAAAAAAAATGAATTAATTAAACAGTGACTTAATGACTTATTAAGGCTCTGGAAGAGGTGCAGTTTCCTGAAGTTTACAATATTGGCATCTGCAAATTGACTGAGTTGTGGAGCAGGATTGTTAACTGTAGCTGCCCACTCAGTGTGTCCACTATATTGATCACCTCAGGTCCAATCTTGGCCTTATTTTGTCTATTTTCAACAAGGCACTACTGTCCTTTCCCACACCGAGAACTGCACCACTTCGGAGATTAACATTTAATACATAACATAATCCCTGACTAACCCTTTAACAACACCCCATAACTCCAGTAACTGTCTGCAAATAGTCTGCTGCTTTCTATGCTTTTTTCTTTTTTCTTCTTTTTTTTTCTACAACACCTGAAACATTATAACATTATTTCCTAAAACATGGAAAAAAAAAATCCCTAACATACCGAAAAGTCCTAAACATTCCAATTTCAGTTTCAAATAGTTAAAGGGACGGAATGCGATTTTTTTTTGTGCAATGAACGACATAAAATTGAATTATGGCCATTTGATGTGTCTTAACCCTTTGAGTATAAAAAAAGCAAGAAAATTTACTTTTACATAAAGCATGCTTCCAAAAATGGCAAGAAAAATTGCAAATGTGAAAAATGAGCTTGCGCCAACCGCCGGCATCAGCACCGTCACCTGAACCTGTAATGTGTACCATTTAAAGTTCACCAATTTTGACTTTTTCCTTTTGTTACACTAGTCATTTGTATGCAAACTCATCTGATAGATACGCATTCCACCAAAATGTTAAGCGTAGAATAAATGCATCTACATAACAGCCGGTAAGAGTGACCTTTTTGTTTCTGCATATTTCTAATTTGAAAACAAATGCTTAAGAATTGCAGTGCAATTCACCGTACTAAAACCGTACACGCCATTTACACACGTCACGAAATCGGCAGCAGAAAATGCGCCTTGCTCATAGGTCGTCGTGGATTTCATTTCGTATTCGATTTTAAATAGGTCAATAAACAAAAAGTCAACACTAAACTACTGCATAATTACTTCTCAATAACTCAGAGGGTTAAACATCTTCTAACTTCCAACTATAAATGAACTAAATAAATCTAATTAATCCTTAATCAGGTAACTAGATCAATTTGTCTACACTTGACCTAAACAATGTCCCTTTAACACACAAGTTTTTATAACGTTCCAAACTCCTCATATTTTAGTAGAGATGCTCTGTATGAATGTTGCTTATGATATTAGAGTGTAAACACTGTTTCTGTGGATTATGTATGCAAAAGTAAGTCTTTGGTTCCCCTCAATACATCCAGTCCTACCCTTAAATCAGTTCTACCATTTCCAAAAAGTGTGTGCTGAGCAACGAGAATCATTCCGCCATAACCACGCTTACAATGTATGATAAGTGTGACTTTGTGATCTTACTATCACTACCACACTGCAGAAATCACACGATACAAGTGCTCGAGTGCCTCACGACACAGGTACTTATACTGAATAGCCATTGAATCCAGAGTTAAAGGTCAATTGCTTAAAACTGCGCACGGTTTTAGGCTGAAAACTCCAAAGTAAAAGAGATGGCAAAAAAATCTGGATGGAGAAGTGGGTCTGCAAAATGGGGTCATTTAAAAAAAAACTGAATAGGGTGCATTAAAATCGAACACTGTTCAGATCTGAGAGAAAGAGTGAAGTCAGTATAGAGCATTTGAACACGTTCTAGAATACGTTACAATACCAAGATACAGATCGACCATTAAGACACATAGTGGACGCAAACATTTATATTGAATCACAAGTCAAATCTGGGCCAATGCCACAGGGGGGCCAAAGAAGCAATTGTCTGTGTTTTCTGAGTAGGATGTACATATTCTATTTCCCCTGACAGTTACAGCAACAATAGCAAATCATTAACTTCTGTGAGCTCCTGATGGCCAAAAGAGGGTAGTATATTGCTTGAATTGTGTTACTCTGCCCTTTAATATGCTATAGCATGAGCACCAGTTTCACATCTCTCAATAGAATAATGTGGTGGGAAAAAAATGTATATCATAGAAATAAGAAATACAGTGTATGCTGAAGAAATCCTGGGAGTTTCCTGGACCCCCACTTGGAGAGCCACTTTCTAAAGCGCATACTCAAAGCATGTAAAGCCTTTTGCCTGTATTTTGACCAACACTATGTTTCCCAAATGGCCACGTATTTTTATTATATCAACATGTTAATTCAGAGGCTCATGTTACACAGTTCATGGCAACAAATATGATGCATTGTGATCAAAACATAAAGTTGTGGCTACATGTTGCTCAGCTTCTGGTCTTGAAATATTAACTCAACATTAGCTCATGGACATGACCTCTCACAACCTCTAGCTCACCTCAGAGGGGTCTGTACCGAGCTGATTGTGTGATTGCAATCTGTTTTCCATGCAGATGCAGGAACATTAGGATTCACAAAGCCCTTTTCACAAATTACAGTTTGGTTTTTTATCTAGTCTCAATTTGTGTACCCATTTATGTAATTTCACAGCATCCTCTTACACAAAGAGCAGGAAAAATGCTGCAGCATAAATATCCTTCTGATGAGTCCTAGACTTCCCTATATTCGCTGTTTCCACCATTATTTAACATCATGCTAATAAAAACTAGAGCCTACTTGTATTGAAAGGCAAACCTCACATTAGGCCTGGAGAGGCTCTCTGCAATGCCAGAACAACTGCCCACTTCATAATTAGAGTACTCTTTGTATGACTGTTGATCAGGAATAAGTAGAAACTCAAGTCCAGCTTTCACTGGCAAATGCCTGTTTCTCCATCAGTTTCCCCCCTTGGGCTTTTTAAAATGCTATTAAAGTTTAGCAGCTTGTGAATCTTTCTAGTAACACAATTTGATTGTTTGACTTTTTTATCCAATTAGAACACCTGTGATTTGCAATTTTACATTTTATTGCTAGAGGAATCTAACTACATCCAGATTTTTTTTTTTTTTAATAAACAGCCTCTATTCTTGTTGATCAAACACCTTTAGGGCCGATTCCCTAAAATTTTACTGTACATTTACAAGACAGTTATTGTTGATCTGAAATTCCCCAACTGTAAAATAAATCCCTTCCACTCCAGTGTGGATTTTTATGCACCTATTCCAACTATTCAGAGACCGCTTTTTAAATATGTTCAATATTAATTTGGCTGTTTATTGAAGTCATATAGCTTTTCATTTCTTAGCTTTGAACCTGCAGAAGGTCCATGTTAGACATGATTTGGAAGTTAACCATAATTTGTTTTTTTTCTTGGTTTTTTTTTTTGTTCGTTTGTTTGGATTAAAACTGTTCAATTCAAATGACAGTCACATTGTCTAAAAACTATAAATACTCAATACAAATGTAACATTGTTGATAATAGGTTGTGATTTCCACTTCTGTAACAAGATTTAGAAATCGTTGAATAATTCTTTGTGGAGAGCCCAAATCCCGTATCTATTGCTCAACCAAAAATATATATTTTTTATAATTACAATAACAAATCCAATTTTTTTCATTTAAATAGGGTTCCCAAGTGGTGCAATGGAAAACTCCTTAATCCAGATGTCATGAGACATCAAATCCAGGAAAAGAAGGGTGGCATACTCTCTCTGCTAACAATCAGTGACACTATGGGCACAATCATGGGTACAATCTCTCGGTATGCATGTGGAAGTGGGCGGATAGCGCTTTCCTCTGAGTGTGTTATACCGTCCCCTGACATTGCATGAGCAGCTGTTTGAAAAAATAATAAAATGCACTTGGAAGCATATGATAGCCTTCATTCGCCCTGCCTGGTTTGCTGTCTTGTGACAGGAGAGAGCTGCCTGATGGGTGGAAATGGGCTATTGACTAAATTGAGGTGGGGGCAACATTGAAGATAAACAAGGCTAACATAGAGAAAGATGGTGCTATTGTTACAGTACATTTTCACCAGAGTGAGAGAACTGAATGGAGAGTTGAGGGGACCAAACACATGGAAAAAATAATGTGTGGGTGTGTGAGTGTGCGTGAGTACGTTTGTATGCATGTTTGTGTCTCTGTCTGTGTCTGTGCATGAGGCCTGAGGATGAGGGGGAAAAAAAACTCATGCCCTGGTAACACATTAGCATTGGAGCTGCTAGATGACACTTATCCATGCAGATTAGCAACAACAAGTCCTGTGAATAAAACATTTTCAAAACTACTTTACATATTCATAAATAGTTATCAAATTTTATTCTCTTCATTATTTGTATTATTAGCAATGAGGCACAGATAATTATATATACAGCTGCATTCTGTAATAAGTGCATTTTGCATTGTTCTTCCATATAACTAAACCCCTGCAGACTACACGGCTAATTGCTGAACTCATGATTTATATACCACTTTGACTCTGTGAAAGTCTAAAGTCTATATTCATTCAAACTTGAGATTTCCATTGGTGGGTCCAAATGTTAGAGTGTTATTGGCTCATGCAGGAAGACTCTGTCATAAAATATTCAAAACCTACCTTTTAGTTGAACTAATGTTATTTCTTTTATGTCTTGTTGCTGCTCTGCATCTTTCTTCCACTTCTTCTTCTTTTCTTCTCTCACCCTGGCTTTCATCCTTCTCCATTTCCTTCCGCTTTGGTACCACCACAGGGCGGCAGTTGACTATCTTCAACAGCCAAGCAGCCATTAAGATCGGAGGCCAAGATAAAGGCCGGCCATTCCAGGGTCAGATCTCAGGCCTGTACTACAACGGACTGCAGGTACTAAAGCTGGCAGCCGAGGGTGACCCCAGCGTTAAAGTGGAGGGCAACCTGCGCTTGGTGGGAGATGCGCCTTCAGTACTGTCCACAGAGACCACCTCGGCTACGCCTCCAGCCGCCATGGACATGTCCACCACCATCATGGAGACCACAACCACCATGGCAACCACCACCACTCGAAGACAGCGCTCCCCCAGCCTCAAAGACAGCATAACTCAGGTGTGCAGAAGTGTGTCAACATCCTCATAGTCTTGCTAGATAACAGTAGTATAGAGGTCTAGTACTGATGGTTCATAAATTGCACTTTGACCTGCTTTTCTGTCATCTGTCCCTGCCTTAACACAACACCCCAATCTAACAAAACAAATAAATAAATAAATAGATAAATAAATAAATATTACATTAAGACAAAATACAAAAAGTTACAAAAAACTTTCCTTTTACAGATTTAAAGACTTTGAAAAAAGTCTTTACTGTTTGAAAATTCATATAAGAATAATATTATATCTTCATAACCCCCAGCCCTACTTAGACATTTTAATGTATATTTCAAAACTATAAAAACCTATCATGCAAAATTGTGTACTTTTTAGACAGACATTTACTCTGCTATGCCTGTGTAGTGCATGAGGTCTTCAAGATTTTGAGAACCTTTGCTGCAGCAGTCTAACCAGATCCTTCTAGATAGTCCTTCCAGACCTTTTAACATTGATCTCTGGCTTATCTCGATATTATTAGATTATCCCTGCTAAATCTCACTTCTATTAACTCCATCCCTGTCTATAACACAGTTATATAGATGGATGGATTTCCCTTTCGAGTCTCGGCTCCTTTCGCATTGCAATCGGAAAACTTAGATAGCTTTTTTCACCACGGTGACCTTTGGCGTAGTCAGAATAGGTCAGTATGGATTTGATAATACTAAATGAGCGCACCTGTACTGACCAGACTTGTATATCTGATAAATTTCAAGCGTTAATACTGGAGAGAACAGGAGAAGGCACACAAGTCTCTTGATGATTATCATTTTGATGTTTGTTTTCACGATTACAATGTAATGTTTCATTTTTATTTTTTTTAAACAAATGCTAATTTTTCAGCTGAACAAATGAATCTAGCTAAACATGTCCATCAATGGCAATACTTTAATTAAAAAAAAATACTTTCTTTTTCTTTCTTTTCTTCTATTGGCTGCTTTCCTTAAGGGTCACCACAGCAGATCATCCGCCTGCCCCAGATCAGCTTCTTTCAAATCAACCACCTTCATATCTTCTTTCACCACATCCATAAACCTCATCCTTGGCCTTCCTCTTTTGGCAGCTCCATCCTTAGCATTCTTCTTCCGATATACCCATGTCCCTCATCTGCACTACATATATACCTCATGTCCTTCATTTATCCTGGCTTGGGACCAGCACTAAGAGTGCACTGGCTTGTGTAAGCCCAATGACTGTTTTTAGTAAAAGAACATACTATATCCAAGCATGCACAATTAAAAATGCTGGTATTTTGGCTATCCAGCAAGATAAGCTTGTTCAATTCTACCAAGACAATGTTACAAATCATCACGAGTTGTCAGAAATCAGTACAGTCTCTTAATAAAGAAAATTATCAACTTTTGTTTGAACAGGAAGTAATGCAACAGGATGGCAATCGTATTTGAATTAAAGCGTTTGCTCATCTGTTGAATTGTTCGTCTAAACAACGCTCACATTCCCTATGATTTATCCGTCAGCGAGATTAATCACTATTTATTTTCAGTTTCGCTTTTCAAATGTTATTTTTAGCCAAATGAAATCATCATACAGCCCATTTTTAATTGTGCATGCTTGTCATTCTTGCTCACAGCGTCAGCCTTGTGTTTCTTCCTGCTCCTCCGGCGTATATCTGCGGAATTAAAGCATTCGCTGAACTCGCTGCACCTCTGCAACAGTTGACGTAAACAGCTCGCTCAGCTTCATCTTGTGTGCAGGAGCAGGGAGGCATTAATGCGTTTCCTATTGATTGTCATATCTGGATTCATTCCCTTTGTGTCAATTCCTGTTATGTGTCAGCTCAAAGAGAAACACCTTTACAGATCCTTGGTATTCTTCCCAGTGTCTGAGGGTTTATTTGCATGCCATTCAACACCAGTGATCACGAGATGTGAACTGATATGAATAGGGCATGCCTAATAACAATCAGTGTCACTCCGAGCTGAACTGTCAGGCTTTATAAGTGCCTGTATTTTGCTTTAGCATGAATGTAAACATTGGACAGACCCAGAGGCGGGCCTGTGTGTACACCAAGAATCCTATTAATCCGACTTTCATTGCATATAAATAGTAATATAGCGCAAAATGGGAATGAAAGTGAGATGGCTTAGTGCCGAGGGGCTCCCAATGCACAGCTGCTCTCTCTCTCTCTCTCTCTCTCTCTCTCTCTCTCTCTCTCTCTCTCTTGCACATCCTGAAAAGGTGAGAGATGTGAGAGATGTAAGCGGGATTAAAGAGTGTGCCTTTCATTTAAATGTCTGTGTGAATATGGATAGGATGGCAATCAAAGTTTTACTCATATGTCAAAACCAGCAAGTCAAATGTTTAGGTGAGAAGTTTCAGAGATATTATCAAGGAGGAGGAGCCAAGCCAGTGGATGAAATATGAATGGGATTGAGAATAATGTTCAATATACATTGATCAGGCATTATGACCACCTGCCTAATATTGTGTTGTTCAAATAATGAGTTTATAAAATACAAGAACAAATTTCAAGGAGTGGAAACTGCATTTATTTTTTGACACACTGCCCTGCTATATTTATACACTTATCCCAGCGTTTAACTAATGCCTGGAAAGACTCAACATAGGAAGATTTGTCAGTACGCCTGAACCATTCTAGAACCGCCTGCTTCACTTAGTCAGAAAACCAACGTGACCGGGATCGTCGGCCATCTCTAACATTCTTACACCACATCTCATCACCATAATGTGTTTGAAGTGTTCTGTAGATATCTGCTGGTTTTACGCTTTTGTTCACAAGAATCTTTATCACCACACACTGTTGATTACGGTCTCTGGACAGGTCTGCGACATGTGCGCCGTCCTTTAATAATAGGACGCCAGAAGCCAAAAGAGCAAAACTGGCCTGCTGTCTCGATAGGAGGATTGTCATCCGTTCTCCCCAGCCAGTCACCTCAAGCCAATCCCGGGTGTCTGTATGCCTAGGCGTAGGTGTACAAGGGCAGATTGCATTTGTCTTCGGGTGTGCTACGCCACTCTGTGACACAGCATGAGCATCAGGTTGAGCATGTGTTAGTCCTTACCATCCCGGGTTGGTATCTGTCAAATGACCAGGGAGAGCTGGGTGTGAACTGGCAGGGAGAAAATAAGAAAAACCCAGTCTGGAAAAGCTGCACACTGAAAAGATGGCAAAAGCTTACCAAGAATATCGAGGAGAAATTGCGTGTTAGGTGAGTACCAGAGTTGTAAAAGAGTAGAAGAAATGGAGGCTCTTGGATACTTCGTTGATAACAGACTGGACTAAACTGTATTGTGATGTTGCCAAAATAGTCAATTTATGAATAATCTGCTTGTCTAATGTTCTCAGCGTTTTTGTTGACCAACAGATTTTATTAATAATAATAATAATAATAATAAGTTTAATTTATATAGCGCCTTTTCCAAGCTCAAGGACGCTTTACAAGGTACAGTATTTCAATATTTCAAGACAGATGAAATATAATGAACATACATAAACAAACATATTCGTCAGACATTTGCCCAGGACGAAGGATCACATGCAGCTGCATGAGTTAATAGCATAGACAAACACAGACACAAAAACATACAGGACAAGAGAAAGAACACTACATAGTACATGAAACATACACCACATTTCAGAAAAATTAAGGACTCCTAACACATATGCATTGACTGATAGTGGAGGTTGGAAAGGTGGGTCTTAAGCCTTGATTTAAATTCAGACAGAGTGGTGATGGTTCTGAGTGCAATGGGTAAGAGTTCCATAGTGTTGGAGCAATGACAGAAAAGGATCTGCCACCCGCAGAGGATAGAATCTAGGAACACGTAGAAGTTCAGAATTTGAAGACCGGAGTGATCGTGAAGGAACATAGGATGAGAGAAGATTGGAAAGAAAGGGGGGGAAAAGAACATTTAGTGCCTTATAAGTGAGCAGCATGATTTTATATTTTATGCGAGATGAGACTGGCAGCCAGTGAAGATCAAATAATATAGGGGTAATGTGGGCAGATTTTTTATTGGAGGTTTTGGATTTTGTCCCCTTTAAACAGAATCTGTTTTCTGTGTTTCATGTTAGAATCAATCATTAGACTTTTCTGTCATATTGCAGGTCGATTTAAGTAAAGAGCTGAATCAGGGATCTGGATCTTTCTGGGATCTAGTTTAAATGTCACAGCCAGGGACAGTTTTTATTCTCATGCGAGCAACATCGGACGCTCAGGAGATAAAAAATAGCCACATTAATTGGTTGCTTTTACAGCACTGCGTGTCATGTATATACCTTGTTCTTTCATTAATCATCTGGATTATCCTGCTCAGGGTCACAGCGGTTTCCATAACATTCCATATAACGCACGTCGCTTTAGCGAAACTCCATTTTGGATTTAAGAAGTCCTCAGATGTGCATGTCCAATAAAACTGCGGGTAAAAGCTCTCCAAGTAAAGCCATAGTGGAGTTCAAAATGCAATCAACAACGTTTTGTCTGTATTCATGAGATTACAGCAATTTAAGCGTCCTCCACTGGGAACACTCCAGTGTTTGTCTTTGCGCAGTGTCACAAATTAGTTATGGTGCATTTGTCAGAAACATATCGAAACAAATGTAACCCCTGGTTTCAGCACACTTCATAAACTTGTCTTATTAAACACAAACGCATTGTGCAGAATTGCAGATAAGAGAGGTCCTCATTATGCTTTAATAAATGCAGCCAGGCAAAGCTAACGCTGCAGTGCGTCTGGTAATGAGGAGGCGCAGGATATCAATGTTTTGTGTGCGCACTTAATCATAGTCATAAGAAAATTTATTTTGCCATTTTATTTGTAAGGAAAAGACATTTGTATAATGTCTTTAGTGGAGTAATGTACACCTTGATAGTGATCATATTGGGTTTATTTTTTCCCAACATGTATTTGTGTTCAAATATATTTGTAAGTTGTAAGAGTGACACATTGCTTTAAAAGCTTACACTGAATTAAAATTAGTAAAAGCTGCATCTATTTGTCTTTATTTTTATAATGATAGTGAAGTGGTAATAGAATGATAATTGGAGTGTAATAATGCATTTTAGATGCTCCAGCGAAGGAACATATTGTGATTTTGTACATATTTAATTTGACAAATTGTTTTACACATCGACTAATATTAAACTTATAACCCTCTTTTCGATTTGACCAAAACAGATGGATTAGAAACAGATCAGTCAAAATAGACATTTTTTTTCTTCTGCCCAGCTGCTGAAAGTGCATGCTGGGAGTCACATGGAGCCAGAGACCTTTTTAGCCGGAGCTGGTTAGGACTGTCTGCATGGTAATTCGATCAATAACTGGATGTCACTCATGGCTGAAGTGCTAATATTCATGTGCAGAATGAGGAGAGAATATTTGCATATATTCCGCTCGAAGCAGCCAGGATCTTGATGAATGAGAAATATATTGAAGGTCATGATAATGTCCTTCATGTTATGGAAAGGAGCTTGTCATGCAGCCGGGTGTGCTTCAGGGCCAGGAGTGTCCTACAGCCTGCTGCACTGTTGATTGAATAAGCTTCTGCTGATATTGTTTATAGGCTTTTCTAATATGGAAGGTCACAGTCCACAACCGAGTGGGAATTTATTCTCCGGTTTTGGTATGAATTTTCTTGAGGAATGATTGTTGGGACTGAAAATAGCGATATTAATGTCACAATCGATACGAATCCACTTTTCCTCCAAGCCTTAGCTTGTTAGGTGTAGATGATGTCCCAATAAACAGCGATGTGCTTGTCCAAGTGAACAGTGAAATTATGACCTCCTGATAGGAACGAACAAACCGACGCATCAAAATCAGTCACAGCCCAGATCCAATTACATGTTTTATGAATATGAGGTGCGTGTGCAGAATGTTCATTTACTCTACGACTCCAGACTGGGAAAGTGACAAGAGTTGGCGGGTCGCTCTATATTCTATACACCATAATGAATACGGCAGATGTGCGTATAGTGAGACGTGTAAACAGCTGGATTTTTCTGATGTAAATTTCAAGAAAAGATGACTGGGCACGTAATGGCTACATGACCTTTCATGTATATTAAGTAAAATTCTCTGTAAAATTTTTGATGTTCAACTAAAATACCTCTAACTTTCCAGAACTCCGATGACCTGTTGGTGGCGTCGGCAGAGTGCCCCAGTGATGACGAGGACCTGGAGGAGTGCGAGCCTGGCACTGGTGAGTAAACAAACAGAAAAGGCCAACAGCACTGTGGCTCTTCAGATCCACTCACTGCACACACTTCAGCCTCAATAACGCTCTACAAGAAACCACTAATAGCCATTTGGACCAGCCTGAATATAGCACAGCCAAGCCAGTGCTGATTTAGTATCATTTTATAGAAAAGGCCAACCAGCAGCTGTCACAACTGGTGATGATGTGCCATAGTTTTGATAAAATGTCTTATAAAGCAGGATTTCCCAATCCAGTCGAAAGTCTTTTTTTTTCACTGCTACCCCTAACAGACCTCAACCAAGACATCAAGAACACCAAGTACCCTTAAAAAGTTATTTTGGGAGCTGAGAACGAGCTCAGATATGGACTGTCTGAGGGTTCCCTGGGGAATCTCTGCATTATAACACTATACTTCCATCCAAAAAAATGTATTAGAAAACACAGTGCAGCTATAATGTAGGGGTGTGTGAGTTATAGCCTGCAGGGCATGTGGAGTCTGTCACCAGTGTTTAAATGGTACACAAGCTTTTTAAACATAGTGTTAAAGTTGCCAGATTGAATAAAGGGACATTTCTCTGGAAATGAAGCACCACGATTTGCAATGATATTAAATAGACGTTGAGAAAAATGGATGCTATTATTCTTGTTTTTGTTCTTTGAACAGAAATTATTATTTCTTATGTTGCATATACAATATATCACCAAATCCCCCACAACCGAAAAAAAATTTTTTTGAATTCATTTAATTTATTGCATTCAAATGTATTCTGTATAGTTGTTATTTAAAATTACATTACATTTAATTTAGGATTTCCTTAACTGACTTAAAAACAGTTAACAGTGAAGGAATATAATCTCTGGACATGCACATTGTATTATTCCAGCATACAAGAGATAGAAGTTAAAAGAAGTAGCTGTTACTGTATGTTAGATGATTTGATCACAGGTAAGAATGTTCTAAGGCATGTCAAAAAGATATCCTCCATACATGTGAGGATATTACTTGAAATAAAATGAATATGTCATAAATAATTAAATGGATTGCAGCCTGCAAATTCTAAGCTTTAGTTGCTAAACAATGTGACAGGCAAAGATTTTTGAAGTCTATGGAGAGCGAATTAGCAAAGGATTACTGTTGACTATCTGGCGCATTAACTATAATAAGATTTAAATTATTATTATATTTACAGCATTCGCAGGTGAAGATGAAATGGGGATTGCAGGCAAGGCTCAGCCAATCAGATTTCAGAGCTAAAATATTCTGCTTTATATACTTCTATACAATATTTATTACTATTATTATTATTATTACTTATTATGATTTTTTATTATAAACTGGGCAGTGATTTCTTTTTTTTTCTCCACCTGGCTCTTCATTAAAAAAAAAATTGGACACCCCTACTGTAATACAACACAGCCATTTATTCAGAATGTCATCAGACTGACTTGAAAATTAACATATTCTATCCCTGATTTATTCTGTCACCCTCATGTTGGTTGTGCAGAGCCAGGCTTTCCTCACACATCCTCGTTAATCACTATAAATGAAAAAAGAGAACGGACACTCCTCCTAAAGTGTCACACTGTTATCCAGCCTGCCGAGAAACTGTGCTGAAAATTCAAATAGCATGTGTACTTAGCATATTGAGAGGTGTGAAATATATATATCTATATATAAAGCACTGCAGAAGAGTGTCCTTCCAGTGCGGCTGGTCTTTACATATTCACCTCGAGAAATCACACCTCTCAGTATGCTAGCACGTGGCATTGAAATCTTCACCCCCGCTTTATATTAAGTGTCTGGAACACAGTATCTGTGTAGGTATATGTAAACTGTACTTGATGTCTACAACCTAGGAAAGGGTTTCAGGATAAAAGCCAAGAATCCTTAACAATAGCAAAGAGTGAGGATGTGTGTACAGTTTCAAATGTGTTACAGCTCTACATTTTACATAAGTTATCTGTACGTGTTGTAACTTAGATTGCTACATGTATTTAGTTTTTTTATTAATGAAAACTCACAAAAAAAAAATTGTCTGATAAAGTTTCCAAATAAAGTAAAACTAGAGTAATCTCGCCGATTTTTAGCGTTGTTTTATTAATCGGCATCGGTCGATGGTGCTGCACATTAGGCCGATTATTAGGTAGGCGCGTCTGACACACCAAAACAACAAAGAATATAGCTCTCCCATATCAGCAGGTGGCAGTAGTCTGTTTTCAGCATCCAAACAGTGGAACCAGAAGAGCTAGCACTTTAAATATCTAAAGCATGGAACCAACCCCAGCCATTAGGGTTGCACAACCCAGTGCACTCTTAGTGCCGGTCCCAAGCCCGGATAAATGGGGAGGGTTGTGCCAAATCGAACATGCGAATCATGAATACGGATGATCCGCTGTGGCGTTTGCACTAAAAACTAAAAATTGCCACATTATCATTGCCGCAATCATTACGGATTCATGTAGTTTGTTGTTTTGTTTTTTTATATCATGTCTGCTAAGTTGAAAGGACAAGTGGCAAGAATGACAGTTCATCAGTTTCTGTATTTTTTTTATGTGATCATTCACTAAACTAAATAGCCAATCAGAGATCTTTTTCTTGCCGAAGAGCTCCGCCTTTCATATTTTATTGGTTAAATATGATGCTCCTTTTGGAGAAAGAAAAAGAATAACATTTGAAAAGCGAATGAGAGTCATTTTTTGGAACTGTATTGTTAGTGAGCCTTTAACAAGCTGTAGTTTAGGGTACAGGTAGAGACAGAGACCAAAACCTGCTGATAAGTGCACTGATTGGCGAGGCTTGTGTTGTTCAATCAATGTTTAATTTAAGCAATTTTCTGTATCATGTCTTATTAATTAACTGATAGATTTATCAGATCGGCCATCGACCTGATTTGTAAATATTGGCATTTGCATCGGCCAGAGAAAAAAACTATCCCAGTTGACCTCTAATTAAAACTAACTTCAACACTGGTGTTCACTGCAATACTAACAAAAAAAATTACAAATCCAAATACAATTTCAGCAGATCAAACCTATGTTGATTGCTGTTGAACAAGGTTTAATAATAAAAATTTCAATGTTAAATTCTCTCTTATGTATAAATATGCATATGTATTGCCATATTGCCAAGTACAAGGGCCAATAAATTGCAGTTAGAATCTAACCAGAAGTGCAAATAGCAATGTACTATATAAATAAATCGAATATAAATAAATAAATATACAAGAAATGTATAAAAAAAAATATATGTATGGAAAGCAAAAAAAAATTGTAAAGTTCAAGGTTTAGATGTAGAGGTATTAATCTTGACATAAAACTGAAATACAAAAATCAATGCAAAAGTTAAGCAAAACAAAAAAAGGACATTTTTAAATCTACAGTTTTAATGACTGCAATATATGAACACAACAAAAATCCAACAGATTGAGTCAAATCAAGTAGGCTTTTATTGTCAATTCAAGCAGATTGTCATTGTGCAAAATACATGTAAAGAGCCAATGAAATGCAGTGATGTAGAGTACAACACAGTGAAACGAAATAACATCCCCACAGGAACAAGGTGTTACAAAAAACAACATAAATGAACACAATACAACACAAAACTAACTAGGACGTGTGCAACATTTAGGGCAATAAACAACACAAGACAGTTACATAGTAAACATAGTGGCATTGCAACGCTGTCCAATACAATAGATGTGTAACAGTGCAAATGATTTCTGGATTTAATTATGTGGAAATACAGAAATGATATACTTTCCGTAAAGCTGCAATCCAGCTGAAATGTGCACAGCTGTGCAACTGTACACACATCCTCATTTCAAAGGCAGGTAGCTTACAGGTTTTAGAGTTACAGTATGCAATGTGATCAAGTGATCTTAGGGTAAAGCTGGATAACTGGCATTTATTTTGTAACTATGAGCATAAATCGGTAACAGAAATAGTATTACATTTAATAAGATTACCAAATTGTGTTCTTGTGCATAATTGAATTCAACAATCAGTGCTCTGCGTTTTCTCTGTGTTCATGTTGAATAAGAGCAATGATAGAAATTATGCCTTTGAAAGTTTGGTAAATCATGACGTGTGACTTCCTCAAAAAAAAAAATTTGACCCAGATCCAGTGTATGTGTGTAAGTCGTAGCTGAGAGTCATAACCCAATGTGAATGCTCCACTTCTCCGGCTAATTTACATTGCTAAACGCTAATTCCCCCAGGCAGTGAAATTCCAGCCGAGGCACTCATTATGGTCGGAACTTTCCGACAACATTCTTGCTGGCAAATATATTAACACATCTCAGTGCTTCATAGTGGGAACACCTAATCGATTAATGTCACAATCAGACTTTATCCATGAAGGAATCTGTATAAATGGTCTTGGCTTCATTTTAATAACAAATTGGTATACACCGGTTTACAAATGTTATCGACTTGTTTTCTAATCTACAAATTTAACCATGTTGCGGACAGGTAGAATATCATGAATTTGAATTAATCTTTTTTTTTTTTTTTTGCGACTACGTTTTGGAATATCTGAATGAAGAAAGCTTGTATTCATTTTCTGTCTATGTCTTTGAGTGTATTTGTAATTAGATTAGCAAAAAGAAAAAAGGAGTCAAGCACCAAAAATGTTCAGATAAATATAAGGGGGAGAAAAGTTTGTATGTTTAAGGGATCATCTTACACACCTTTCTTTTGTGTAATTTGCTTTTTTTCCCCCATGCAAAAATCATCCGGCCTATTTGTTGATGTAAGTGACCCAAACTCCATGGTTTTGTTATTTTGCTTTACCAAAGAAGAACGAGGAAGAAGCTTATTATTTGTTCAAGCAGTTACACATGCATCTGATCTTAAAATATCTACCTTTGAAGAACATGTGATAAGACTTAACCTTAGTCAGTATTGCTTTTTTGGATTATGAGATCTTGTATCAGTGTGTATATTTTATGCTACTTAGATTATCTGCTATTCTATAGTGTAGAGTTAATGAGATTGTAGTACTGGTTTCTTTACTGTGCACTAATTCTTGCTCCTTACTGTCTTTTTCTCTGTATCTTCCGTCACAGGAGGTGAATTAGTGTTGCCTATAATTACCATGGACACCCAAGACCCCCAGTCTGTGGCCCCACATTACCCTGCCATTCCCCCTCCCCCTACATCCCTGAGTCCCCTCCAGACCACCAAAGAATCCCTTGTTCTCTCTGAACCGCGTCCGCCTTGCCCTCCAGACCAGGAGGACTGCGGCGAGCCCATGGAGGTGTCAGCCTTTGGCTCGGGAGAGATGACCGAGTCCGATGATGAGGACTTTTATAAAAACTCCCCAATGGTCACTGATAGGACAGTGCTGCCTCCTCCCCCTAGTGTGGGCAAAAGTGGAGGCCAAAAGCCTGGTGCCCATCGCCCTCATGCTCCCCCTGCCCCCCCTGCCCCGACAACTCACCCTGACCAGCTCCACATCCCTGCGGGTAAAATGAACACCCGCGATCAGGTGCTCCTCCCCCCAGCCCCGTCCTCCCGCCTCACTCCGGGACTAACCTACCCACCCGATTTCCCTCGTGTGCCCACAGCTCGACCCTCAGCTTCAGTAGAGAGGGGCCTCCCCGGTGCGGTGGAGGTGATACGTGAGTCCAGCAGCACCACAGGAATGGTGGTGGGTATCGTCGCTGCCGCCGCCCTCTGCATCCTGATCCTCCTCTACGCCATGTACAAGTACCGCAACCGCGACGAGGGATCCTACCAGGTGGAGCAGAGGCGCGGCTCAGGCAGCGAGAGCAACGGTGCCGTAGTCAAGGAGAAGACGCCGGGCACAACCGCCTCCATGTCTAAGACTGTCGCGAAGGGGAAGAAAAACAAAGACAAGGAGTATTATGTCTGAGAGTGGACTGTGCAAGAGAAAGAGAGAGTGCAAGATGGTGGATTGACGATTTTAGACCATAAATCACCTCCTTCTTTATTCTCATCATCTAAAGTGATATTTCAAAAAGTTATGACGCAGTAAGGTAAATATGAGGAGAGAGAGAGAGCGAGGTAAGGGAACGTCCTAATGATAAAGGGAGTGAATATGTGTCCTGGGTGTCACATATAGCCATTTTAACCTTATTTCATCCCCTTTTGTGCCTCAAGGAGATCATACATTACATTCTAGATGATGAAATGCCATTCATTCTCTTTGCGACAAAAATTGCCGTTTCCAGAGCGCAGGAATCTTTAGAGGTTAATGAATCACCATGGAAAGGGAGAGAACTCCCACCACACTAACTCATCAGCAGTCCTCTCCAGTGTCTGCTGCTTTCTCAATCCTTTGGCTAATTTTAATGTGAAATCGATTATATCCTGCAATTTGAAGTATATAAAAAATGTAATTACCCTTGATGTCATTATTCACACTGAGTGGTAAATACCTTGTGAAGTATCAGGCAGGCAAATGTTCCTCCAAATTTGCTTTTTTTTTTTTTCTTTTCTCAGATATTTAATTATGTGCTCGGTAAGAAAAACAGGCCCACAGCTTTTACACTCGATATTTCTTTGACCACATTTGCCACATTAAGGGGTTATTAGGAAAAAGTTTTCAGTGATGCTGTGTAGGTTTTGGCCAACTTTAGGTAAAAGGAGATAAAAGGTAAAAGGTGCTCATTAGCTGCATGTGTTCTTTGAGAAATCTGTATATGATTCACCTGACTTGTGATGCATTTTAAATGTAATTGTGTACTCTGTGCAATTTACAGTACAGCCACATAGAGTTGTGACGTGTTTGACTGCTACATCGTACTCTATTTTCTGAAAACAAATCGCCCTTAGCTTCAGAGCTTTCTTTATAGCCTTATATCACGTGTGCTAGCATTAATGCACCAGTAAATATGGTCTTGTATTGATTTACAAGCTGTGTTGATACATCGATTCCATATTGTTTTCAGGTTTTTTTTATATTCTTCAGTACCAATACTGATACCAAAATGAGTAACTTTAGATCTAAGATTCACTGGTGTTTAGTCAGTATCTCGAAAAAGGCGGAGTGTACGGGCGGTCGACCTGAGTGTGTACGAGTATCGGCAAACTGGACCACGACTTTCAAGCAAAGTATAGACACTGACAACATGACACACATCCTTAGTGCTCAGTGCTTGCAGAATTAAAGTACTTTGTTTATGATAGTTTTTTCACAAGCTTGCTTCATTGCACCATGCTAGCGAATTCACAGAACAGGTAATTTTTAAAGCTGTGTTCGCTCAGGTCTGCTGTCCGTTTCCGTTTTTTTGGTTTAAATTATTAAAAATACTGTTTAAACATCAGATATTTTAACAGGTTACCTTTATTGTAAGAAGATGCTCTAGCATCTCCTTTTGATATTTTCACAGAGCACGTCACCTCTCAGAATGTGATATCGGATGCCGGCATCAGAACATTATATATGAACATGAGTACAAGTAAATGAGTACAGAATCAGACTGATACCTTATACCAGTATCAGTATTGATGCATCTCTGATGATTTTCAGCAACTAAACTGCACTACTGGTGAAGTGGAGTTTGGTTTTAGTCTCGTTATTGTTCAATGAGCCTTTCCTACTGATCCAAATCTCTCTATCAAAATGTTCTGTCCTTATGATACACGTATGTACACATCAATATTTAATGTTAAAACCCTTTGATGATCAAAAGCTTTTGTTTAAGTATTTACTACTGCTGTGCTGGTAATAATATTCTCTATCAGCCCATTATCAATATTTTAGCACTTTTTATAGCACCTCTTCACTCCGAACATATATGGATATTATAATTTGGCTAAAAAAGAAATAAATTATAAGATATGTCACTTTGCATTGATGAACGCAGCAGTGTCTTATGGTCCAGAGAAAATGGTTGTGCTACTGTAAGAGTCAAAGGTATTGTTAAAGTGTAAAAGAGCTGTGCGCTGTCTCTCTCCCTTTTCTCTCTCTCTCTCCCTCTCTCTCTCTCTCTCTCTCTCTCTCTCTCTCTCTCTCTCTCTCTCTCTCTCTCTCTCACTCTCCATGGTGCTAAGATGTTCATTATCTATTAGGCTACTTATTGGTGTTCCATGCATGATGTATTCACATTTAACTTTTGGGTAAAGAGAGTTGCTCGATATGAAGTCATCAAGCTGATCAACATCCTACTGGACAACTCTCTTCCCCCATGTTCCTGGAAGGATTCTTAGCACCACCTCATCGTGGAGGAAAAAAAAAAAAGATCTCGGCTAAAGAAACCTAAGAAAGCTGGAGCAATTAGCATCAATTAAAAAAAAAACGCTGTATTTATGTAAATACAAGATTCTGTGGACATTGCTGACAATACATCAGGATACAGGTTTGTCTGTATGCGTGTGCGCGTGAGTGTTTCGTCCCTGTTCGTCCTCTAGCATGAGAAAGACCTAACTAGACTTTGAGACCTCTTTCTCTGCCCCTTTATTGTTCGAGAAACAAAATCCAAAATCCTGACGCCTACTGAATGAGACTGCAGGAAGTGCTTAGTGCTTCGGATGGAAGTCGTATGTGGAGAACTTTTCCTGGCATCCTCGCTGACAAAAAAAATGGAACCGTCCAACACTATGTCAAAATGCTTGCTCTCCTTTTGCCCTGTTTTGAAGGAACTTGGGGGGAAAAAAGTAACCTGACAACCGAGAACTGCTCTCGTGAAAAGCATTTCTGTATAGAGCTGCAGGAACTCGAGTCTACAAAGTCTACATTTTTTATATATAAAAAGGGCATATCCCTGAAAAGAGAAAAAAAGTGGTGTAATGTCTAGATATTTCTCACAGTCAATGATTATTATTTTACTGAAATGGCCATACTTGTTATCAGAGAAAGGTCCGTCCTTACTCTCCACACAAAATGTGGTTTTCACAACGACGATCATTTCAGTCACAAGGTGATTTTTTTTTTCCAATGTGATATCATATGGAATAAAATGTTTGCGAATCTTTATTCACTTTCTTTCAATTCCATCAGGATGAAGAATTTAGCCATATCCCTTTTTTTTTTTTTGGTTATTTTCAATACATTGTTTCAAGCTGTATTCAATTTTTTTTTTTACATGGTTGCCATTTACATAGAACAGTCAGAGTATATTCCCATTCTTACTTAATGTTATTGTAAAGTGTTCCTGTGAGATGAATTTAAATGTGTACATTGACAGAGAAAAAAAAATACACTTGGTTATATACTTCTTACATTTCTCGTTTAATGTCGTCTCTTTTTTTTTTTCATTATGTTTCAATACATTAGCTTGTGGCCAGATGTTTTTACATTCTTGCACTTTTCATATTTTGGACTGTAATTTGGAAATTAAATGAATTTAATTGAGATTATTTGGTCATGGATCTACACAAAGTAGACAAAGTATTGAACCGGGGGAAAATGAAGCAAATGTGACTTTATAAATATTCCCCCATAAAGTAAATTGATGCATTTAGTTATCATCAAAATCTGTATAAATAGTTGAATGGTCACAACCTGTGTGTAATTAAAATAACAAAGCATGATCTCAGTATGAATGCAGCTGTTCCTTGAAGAACCCAAAGTTTAGTAAAGAATGTAACTTAAAGCCTCAACATTACAAACACCAAGGAGTTACCAGAAAAACTCCT
This sequence comes from Silurus meridionalis, assembly GCF_014805685.1. NCBI lineage: Eukaryota > Metazoa > Chordata > Actinopteri > Siluriformes > Siluridae > Silurus > Silurus meridionalis. Next base: position 18,894,471 of record NC_060898.1, read on the forward strand.
AGAGAAAGTTCTGGAAAGAAATCAATCAGGGTTTTATACAGGCTCTAATGGAGCTCTATTAAATACTTAAAAACTAAGGGCTGATAAATCAGAGTAGCAACCAAGACACAAAGAATCATGAATCTGAAATATGGACACAGGATTGACATTATTATAACAAAATCTTTACCTTTAAATAATTTTTATTTTACTTCGAAACTAAAGTCCTGTCTGTACAGGGATAATTTAAGTCATTACTTTTCATGTGATTTCTATGATAAATGTTTTGCATCCGAATTGCAGATAAATTCAAATGTGAGGTGTTTTTTTATGTATCAGCATTTCACAGATACTTCTTTTACCTCAGACTTTCTATTAAAAGACTACAGCAGGGCATTTCTCTGAAATAAAATAGCTTTTTAGTGTCAAACAGTTTCAATGAGAGATTCTAAATGAACAAATGAACATTTCTAAGTAGAGCTGATATGCTGGATATGCTGCTTTGTATTTATCAGGACAGTTTGTACTGGAATGGCTAACTATTGAATTCCAGTGAGCTGGAGGGTTATTGTCATGCTAGCTAACATTAGAGATTCAAGTACACTTGAATTTAGAACCAAGAGTCTATGAAGAGGAGTCAAACCTGATCCAATTTCTTCTACCTGTCCATAGTTAAACTAAAAGTTTTGATTTTGCAATAAGGATTATTTTAGAAATCCTCAAAAAAGCATTAGGAATAAAACTTTTAATAGTTAGCCTTGTCTAGATTTAGCTAATTAACATCTTCCCCTTTAATCCGTTGGTAAAAAAGACATTAATTTACCATCAGTAATTCAAATCAGTGCATGATTTTGAACCAAAGGTTCTTTCCCTCTATTTTACTTCATACTTTAAGTTATTTTAAAAGGTAATACTTGTCTACTTTGAGTGAAGCATTTCAAGCTCTACTTCATCTTTTTCCTAAATACTTATTTATATTTAGTGGGTTCTCTTGGGTTTGAGGAGAACTTGAGTGTGTCGGAGGATGTTTTGTCTACAAACCTGGTTGTTTGCTTCATGCACAGTCACGTGACCCTTTGGTCGCATCCAACACCAGACACTACAACTACTCTAACATTTCAGTTTGCAGAACAAGTAAACTTTGCCTGGCATTGTGGATTGTGTGAGTATAAACAGCCCCTTTAATCAGCCTTTAGGATAACACTCTTTTGATTGATTTTATTTTCTCGCTCTTGCTAATGGGCTCTAGGATGGAGATGCTACATGACCCATGGCAAGTAGGTTGTTGAGATTTTCCTCTGAAGCTTTCATCTTTTTCTTAATTCAGGAGAGCGGATAAGGTGATTAAAATACAGCGAGTGACAGCGATTGAAAAAAAGTTTCTCTCAACAAGATGTGGCATCAGCCTGAAAAATCACTTACATTACTTAAATTATCAGACGTGGAGCTGGCCGGTGTAATTTGGTTTGTAATTTTCTCAGGGGAAGAAGGAGAAAAACACCAACCAGGCTGATATTGGCACACAAAAGAGAAGCTGCAAACAATACCATTTCCATAGCTCCCTGTGTAAACATTATCCCATTCAAATAGCATGTTTGGCTTATATTAGATTAGACAGTACCCATATTTAATATAACTTTTATTTTAAGTTATTGAATGACTCCCATCTTCAGCACGTCACCCAGTCTAGTTTGCGAGTTTTGAAACCGTAGAGCCAAACATGTTATTGCATCCCAGTTTCATCATCTGTTTTAGTGCTACAGATGCATTTGTGCAAGAAGTAGCCGCAGATTGGTGATATAATATAGAGGGAAAAATCTCTTTGCTCCTCCTGTCACAACTCTAAACTAAGGACAAGGCTTTGTACATCTGACAGTTCGGATGATATAAAGAATAAATAAAAAAACAAGTAACTTACACACAGATCTGATCTACAATATAAATTTATATACATGTCACTAACCTAAAAATGTAAGAAAAAGCATATTGTCCTGAGCAAGAACATTTGACCAGATCAGAATACAAGCATGCAGGCAAAGCCCAGTCATTTAGTGATGCACAGAGAAAACGTACGTCAATTTAAATCATTTTTATTTTTAAGCACTTTTAATAATAGACATTGTCTCAAAGCAGAGCAAAGTTGAATGTGTATAAGTTTGGTCCTTAAAATTTAAGTTTATCCCAAATGAGCAAAACTGTGGCAAATAAAAAAGTCGTGCCTGATACATCATGAGGAGGAAATCTTGCAGGTATTCAGAAGGAAACCTGTCCCCATCTGGGTGGCACCGAATGTCCATTCATCAGTTCCATCATTGTTGTGGTGTACTGTTCAGTGATAGGAGCTTAAATGCAGAACTGTGTTTGTATTCTTTTTGCTTGAAGCAGTCTCTGGCACTTTTCAAGAATTTCCTTCAGGATTAATAAAGTTTTACCTTATCTTATTTTATCTTATCTTAAACTGTAGTCCTGAGTCATTGTAGTAGACTGTTGATATTAATTACAGTCCAAATTCACCTTTAAAGTTTTTGAGTGACACAGTATTTTAATGGATCTTTAGGCTGTTGATGTGAAACCATCCCCAGCTGCACAGTGTTTTCAGCTGAAGAGAACTCCATTTAGAGGAAGAGCGTCGGGACGAATCGGGCAGATCCAAAAAAAATAACGGGACAGGGCAAGGGAAAGATTCATTAAGCTTCTATATTATTAATGAATAAACATAAACATGCATGAAGCAGAGCAAACAATAAGCATATTTTGGTTTGGTTCCAGGTCATTTGTTTACTCATTTTATTCTAGTGGGAAGTCACTGAAAAACTGACTCTTGCCCACATAAACAACGAGATTTTAATGTAAATGTGTTAAAAGTTTTAAGTTTCTTAACTTACATCAGTGCTCTCTGGCCATTAATCATCACTGTGCTGTAGTTTCTGCTCACCTCTGAAACAGTCATTTCACAAGCCGAGGTGTAAAAGTGTTGGACAGGAGATTTGCGGTTAGGGCCGAGAGAGTGCGAGTTGGTGAGTCATGATTGAACTGACTCCTGGGTTCCAGCGCTGTTTTAAAACGCTCTTGTTGACTAACGTTCATTACTCAGAAACCCGAGTCATGAGGTCACAAAGTGGTAGGCTTGCGAGCCAGACTACACGCTATAAGCAGACAGTTTGATAACGTAGCTGAAAAACGTAGCTTGATATGACCAAGCGATGTTTGTCATATTGCACATTTGTAACAGGTACAAAGGTGCAATGAAATGATATGAAGCAGCTTTGTGAGAAAAACTGTGCATGGTAAAATCAATGCATTGACAATCCATCCTTTAAAACAATAAATCTAGATTTAATGGAAAATGCAGACAGTACAAGAGCATACAAATATACACTTATGAGCAGACACTGTAAGTATGCTCACCATCCACTTTCTTAGGAAAACTTGTACATTTGTACAATCATGCAATTATTTGATTAGACAATCATCTGGCAGCAACGCAATGCAAAATGTCATGCACATACAGGGCCTGAGCTTCAGTTAATGTTTATATTAAATATCAGAATGAAGAAAGGGTGTGACTTTGATTGTGGCGTAGCTGTTCATACTAGATGTGCTGGTTTAGTATTTCAGAAACTCTTGGGATCGAACAACAGTCTCTAGACAAAAAAATAAAAATAATGAGTGAGCGTCAGTTCTGTTTGTGGAAACGGCCTGTTGATATGAGAGGTCAGAGGCAAATGCCCAGTTTAACTTAAGCTAAAATATATAATAACTACAGTAATCACTCTTTACGATGACGATTAGCAGAAAAGCATCTTAGCATGCAAGAAACATCAAACATTGATGTGGATGGGCTACAACAGCAATCGACCAGATTGAGTTCTACTGTTAGTGCAGCCAAAACACTGACCAGGTTGAAGTGGTTCAAAGTTGTTTTCCAGCTTATTTTCTTGACCAAATTGATTAGTATATAATATATAATAATGCTTTCATTCATCCACAGCAAATGCTTTATCCTGGCCAAAGTTTCCAGTCCAAAACAAATTTTAAGGAAACAGGGAGGCCAGTCTAATGCAGGACACTATGCAGACTGTACACATTCACACATTCACCTAGGGCTTATCTAAGAAGCTGCATGTTTTTGGACACTGAGAGGAAACCCATGTGAGTATGTGGCAAACATGCAAATGAGGAAATAGACTCAAGCGTAGGTTCGAACATAGGACTCTACCATGCTTCTCAAGGTGATCCACAGTGATCCTGTTCATTTTGTTTTAATCCAGAGTCTATACCAACAACAGTCAAAATTCTGGAGCTTGTGGCCAGCTAACTTCTGTAGATTGTAGATGCAACATCTGAGGCTGTAAATAGTGGATACTTACAGTACAAGAGGTAAGGTATGGATATATGTTTGTTGCATAATCATCTATGCAAATATCAATATACAGTACCAGTCAAAACCTTCAAATTTTTTTCTTTATTTTTATTATTTTTAAAATTATACATTAATGATGAAGACATCAAAACTGTGGAAAAAACACGGATGGAATTATGTAGTTAACAAAAACGTGTTAAAGGTGTTAAACATGTTTAGATTGTACATATTAGCTTCATTTAGTTTTGATGACAGGTTGGAAAACTCATGCCAATCTCTCATGAGATTCACACGGTCACCTGGAATGGATTTCAGTTCCCAATTGTGCATCGTCAAGAGTTAATTTGTGAAATTTCTTGCCTCCTTGATGAGCTTTAGATTATCATTTGTCTTGTGAGGAGGAAAGGGTGAGTACAGAGTCAATAGCCCTATTAGTGCTACTACAACTACTGTACTAATCCATATTAGACCAGACAAGACCATCTTAAGGGTGACTGCTAAATGCCATAAATGTGTATGCACACAATTTATTTGTAAAATAAATAAATTGTTATAAAAACCCATACGCATGTTGATTAATTCACAAATAACTTATTTGTGGGCTACTTTTTATTTTGTGGCCTATGAAAATATTTGTGTATCTCCTTTTATTCTGTTGGGGATCTCATTATATTTATGCAAATCATTTACTATTCATTTGTGAATCTTTTTTCGTTTTCAAATCTTATTGCAAATGAATTGAAAATGCCTCCATTTTTCTGAACAGAAGCAAACTTTTCAGCTGGAACACATAAAGCATGTGAGTGAGACCTGCTGTTTCTTTGCCAATTTGTACTGTTTACAGGGTCTCCAATTACCAAGCATTCTAAATGAATGTTTTGTTACCTATCATGAGTGCTACCTGGAGAAAGGAAATAATAAACTCGTGTCTGCTTCTATATGTAAATGGATAAATTACGTGCGGTTTTTTTTTTAGATTAAAGGAATTGTTTCAATTCCTTTAATATATGTGCTATTATCACAGAAAATTAACTGTACAGAATTTCAACCACAGACAGACACAAAGATAGACAGACAGATAGAGAATTTGAACTCTGTGAGTAATTCTTTAATATACCCTTTTTTTTATTATTTCTCTTTATATAACCTCATTGCTGTCTGCCACGTTTGCTGTTCTGAAAATGAAATTGCATCAGAACGCTATTCCTTCTGGGAAAGTTCGGTTCCAGGTCTGTCATGTTATAATTCCCGACCTCAAAGAAAATTGCTTTGAACTAATGAATTACATTAAGATTCTTCACCTTTAAAATGACAGTGAAGATTCCCTTGAACAGAAGCACTGAAATGCTGCACTGATACATTATATATCTACAAGTACTTGAATTTGGATGTAGCAGTTTTCATGAGTCACTAATTCCGTGTCTGAATTCATTCTCTATTTATGATACAATGCACTATTTCTGTAGTTGACATTTTGTAGTGTCCAGATTTTAAATCTGTAGTGTCCATAAATCCAGTGTAACTACAGGAGAGAACCTCTACACCAGGGGTCACCAACATGGTGCCAGCGGACACCAGGTCGCCCGCAAGAACCACATGAGTCGCCTGCGGGCCTTTTCTAAAAAATAGCTCACCATAGCGCCACTTACCAGTGGGCTGCATTAAAATGTTTTTGTTGCTATTCTTTTTCAAATCACACTTGCAAATATAGATGATTAGATATAGATTAATATTAATAATGATTAATAATTTAATTAAAATTAAATTGAGCAAATTTGTTATTTCAGAACTTGTGTGTTATTTTGACTTGTGTGTATCAAACTGGTTGCCCGTCACATTAATCGGTACCCAAGAAGTAGCTCTCAGTTTCAAAAGGTTGGTGACCCCTGATCTACACTGTATCACAATAAATAGTGATTTATCTTCTGCTTGTAATGTACTCATCACTATGGGTGATTCTAATTCAAGATGTTGCTTAATGAGCAGTAAAAAAAAACGGCCATCCAGAGAAATCATTTTTAATACTTTTTTCTTTTGTGGTTTCTGGATGGATTGTAATTTGTAAAAGTCCCTCTGTACAAAATCATAACTTGGTAAATCAAGTTGTAACTTACGAGTTACAACTCATAGTTTTTGCTCAAGAGTTATGAACAACCTGGGTGTTATTAAATTTTTTTGAAATACAGTTTTGAACACTGAGTTCCCAGTTTATTATGTACCAATAAAATATAGTGTTTCTCCTTCAGCGTTCAAAACAGCATGAACTTAGCTTAGCATGGATTTACAGGATATTTGATGTGTTGTGCAGGAATATGATGCCATGTGAAAATGACTAATGTAAATTGGATGGATGCACAGTCTTTTGATGATTAGTTATTTTTACGTTTCCCTAAAACTGTGAGATGAGAGCAATTTGCAGGCCAGTGAATGAGCAGAAAAATTGATGTCAGGTTTCTTAAACCATTCAGAAATGATACATGCCCTGTGTAAGGGTGTATTATTGCCAGCCAAAAGGGATTCATTTAGTCAGCGCTGGTGTTCAGATAAAATTTCTATTTCAATGTGCATAGTGGATATCATGACAATGCGAATAGTGTGAAGGACTCAAGAGTTTTTTGTATTATCTCTCAGATTTATTGCCATTTGCACTTGGACTTGTCTCAGCCAACCTGAGTGCTGGCCTCGCAACATATAGTCTGTGCTGTTTGTAAAAAAAAATGTTTTTATTGTTTTCTAGTGGTAACCTTTAGTGCAACCCCCATTACAAAAATGTTGGGACACTGGGTAAAATGTAAATAAAAACAGAATGCAATGTTTTGCAAATCACTGGTTCAACTGAGAATATATGCTATTTAAAACAAAAAAAAAAAGTTGTCATTTTGATGGCAGTTGCAGGTCTCCAAAACATTGGGACAGGCCCATTTTGACCACTGTCTTTTGTCCGTATACATCTGGGAACTGAGTGTACAAGTTGCTAAAGGAATGTTGTACCATATGTGTCTGATACAGGATTCTAGCTGCTCAACAGTTCTGGATGTGCTTTGTTGTGTTTTTCGTTTAATAATGCGGCAAATGTTTCAATTGGTATAGACTGCCGGAAGATCAGTTTAGCACCCAGATTCTTCTACTACAAAGTCATGCTATTGTAATAGATGCAGTATGCAGTTAGCATTGTCTTGCTCAATGCTGCAAGGTCTTGTCTTAAAAAGACATTTACTGGATGTAAGTATTTGTTGTTCTAAAACCTGTGTATACCATTCAGCATTGATAGAGCCTTTCCAAATGTGCAGGCTGACCATTCCACAGGCACTAATGCACTTTTATAACATTAGAGATGCTGCTTCTTGAACTGAGAACTGATAACAAGCCAGATGGTCCCTCTCCTCTTTAGTCCGGAGGATGTGGAGACCATGGTTTCCAAAAAGAAATGAAATTTTTTATGGTCCTTTCACAGGTATATTGGAATATGGTTAATCTAACTCTTCCCAAAATATTTTTTTACCCAAGAGTCACTCTTGGCTTTGTCATAATCTCACCTGGTATCTGTATGTTTCTGTATTTTCCAAAAACATATCACAGCATGTACAAATATGGCCTTCATGACTACACTTCCTACCACTTTCTTATGTTCACAATCACTGGTGTTCTAATTATACACACACACACACACACACACACACACACACACACACACACACACACACACACACACACACAAACACATGAATACAATCACTGCAGTATATACTCCATGTTTACATCCAGTTAATGAAGTAATGCTCAGTGCCTCTTTATGTGGAACAGAGTTTTGTGTGTCTTGCTAGGTATTGATATTGCTAGGGAACATTTCATACTACTGCAGCCAAAGACACTATAAATTTGTGGTATGGACATTGCTATGATTCTTTTTTTTGCCTCCAAATTCAATTCATTTTTATTAAGTGCAGTTAACAGTCAGCATTGTCACAAAGCAGCTTTATGGAAATCAGCAGATTCAGAATAAATAAATTGAATTAATTAAATGTATCCCTGTCAGCTGGACAGAGGCAAGGATAGTAAGGGAAAACTCCCTGAGACATCATTTGTGACGAAGGTTGTGAGGAACCAGACTTAAATGGAAACCCATTCTCATTTGGGTGTCACAGGATAGTGCAGTTACACATAATTCCCTTCTATAACTGTGGCCTATAAGTTCAAAATGCAGGACTAGAAAATTTATTATAGTTTTAACATTAAGTATTTTGTTCGTAAGCTATTAATAGCTCACTAATGAAGACTTGAGTGCGAAACTGTATTACGGGCAGTTCAAAGTCATCTTTATTGCTTCTCAATGGTATCATCCACAGTAATCTCATGTATCTTTAGGCTGTCTATGTGGGGCCATGTTATAGAGTGGTAGCCAATTGATGAGAAATCAATGTAGAAGTAGGGCTTAAGGATGACCCGGCAGGTCCAGATAGCAGAAGGGCAAAGGATCATTGGTATCTCAAGAGTAGCATGTGTAGTTCAATATAGGAGGAAGAGGGCATGAGGGGGTGATGTTTGCTGATCAAGGTTTTTCTTGTTTCGTGGACCATACTTACTGAATAGCATTTTGAATTTGTTTGTAACTGCATTTCACCTTTGTTTTTACCTTTTTCACTTTTTTGACACCTAAGAACTGCTGCTGCAATCATAAAGACTGTCCTGTACTCATTCCAGGACCCATTTATAAAATATGCTTATATGCCTTTGTTGGAAAGTAATTTATTAAAAATTGTCCCACAGTAGATTGTGGGTTTGTCATCTCATAACGTTTTCTTTTTTCTTCTTAGCTTCCCTCACATCAGGGATTTATAGCATATCTTTAGATTTCTGTAAAGCTGTTTCGTGACACTGTCATCTTTTTTTAAGTAGGTGCAAAAATTAGCAGAAAGCGAAAGACAAATTAGGGCAATTTATGGCAACGTTTGAGTGTAATTATTATCAAGAAGACATTAAATGCGTCTTCACAGATGTTCCTGCATGATCAAAGCAAACTTAATTATCTAGTGTATATCAAGGTATTAAATATGCAAAAACTAGCAATGAATGTCTGTTCAGAGTTTTGCATCAACCTCTGCTAATCACTTTTATGCTCATCCTTTACCTCTCAGTTTAAATATTCACCATCATCACGCATATTAGAACGTTTCTTTTCTAACTCTGCTTGATGAAGTTTTATCCAGTCTTCTTGATAATATCAGTCTAGAACAATGAAAACCTGCAACCACACCTGCCCTTTGTGGAAAAGATTAGACACTCCTTGTCTGGAAACTGGGAGACTGTTTTTTTAACAATGTTTCTGCTGTGTGTTTGGTATGTAGCCTTGTTGCAGGATTTCCTCCTGACAGCTTTCTTTTTAGGGATTCATGTTCCTTTGTCAGAAACCCTGGGACAACCAAAGTTTTGTACCCAGTTATAAGTCAAGCATTTGGAGGTCAAAGCTGTGATTGAAACTTAATTTACTTCATTTAAATTCAGGCTGCGATCACTATGTGGAAGCCTATATACAAAAAAACAAACACCACTGTACTAAATAGTGATGTAATATGCTTTGCAGAGCTAGTACTGATGGCCTCAAGAGGACAACCTTATCTTCTGTGTACAATACCTTTGGAATCATTCTCTAACTCATCTCCGGCCAGCAGATAGTGATTTTGCTTGGCTGATGAGTCACAACCTGAATTTCCATCTTGCATAATGACTCATCCTCTCATATAAAGCATGGGTTTTCAGCAACTGTCTTTCAGCATGGTGCTTCCACCATTCCAGTGCAGTCGTAGCCGAAACAAAAGAGGACATGTGTTGGAAAAAATGCCAAATATAACATTCAGAATGTCAAGTTATAAAATTAGAATTCAAATCGCAGGTTTGCTACAGCACTCTGGAAAATCAGCTTTGCATTACAGTTTCGGAATGATCTCAGTGCTAAAAAATACAGAATGATGAGGCTGCCCTCTGCTGTTAACAGAGGGCCATTAAATATAAAGCTTTATACCCAAACCATGTCATATAAATATTAAAATAGCCTAATGGCTTCCTATTTCTCATGCCCTACTTGAAATGGATTCCAAGTGACTAATGGAAACACCTGCATTAGAAGAAGTTAAGCATAAACATGTGTTCTGGAAAGATAAGAATAAAAAAAATAGATTCATAAAAACACAATGCAAAAAATCTTTGTAGTAAGTTCAAGGACATACATTACAATCAGTCATTTTTCAAAGTATCTTATACTATAAATGTATATATAAATATATATAAATAACAAAAGTGAGTACGCCCTTAATGATAACAGATGTGTTGTCGTTGTGTAACCATGCCACATGTCCTATTCATCATGTTCATGTTTTGTCTGCTTTGTCTGCTTTGCTGAAGGTGAAGGTGATGGAGAGAGAGAGAGAGAGAGAGAGAGAGAGAGAGAGAGAGAGATCCAGTATAAGTATATTTGGGTTTATATATATATATATATATATATATATATATATATATATATATATATATATATATATATATATATATATATATATATATATATATATATATATATATATATATATATATATATATATATATATATATATATATATATATATATATATATATATATATATATATAATGATAATATATATATATATATATATATATATATATATATATATATATATATATATATATATATATATATATATATATATATATATAAACCCAGATATTCTTTTCTGCAACAATTGCAATGAACAGGAATTATGTAAATTATCATGCCAAAAGCTTGTGGACACCTAACCATCACCCCCTACACTATATGGACAAAAGTATTGGGACACCTGCCTTACCCAGGGATATGTGGTTCTTTCCCAAACACAGTTTTATAGAGTGTCTTTGGCTGCAGTAGTATGAAATGTTCCCTTTTACTTGAACTAGGAGAACCAAACTTCACAATGCCCCCATGCACAAAGCAAACTTCATGAAGATATGCTTTACATGGGTTTGGCATGGAAGATCTCCCTATTGAACACCTTTGGGATAAATTGGAACACTGACTGCACCCCAGGCCTCCTCACCTCACCTACATCAGCACCTGGCTTTACTAACACCCTAATGTCTAAATGATCAAAAGTGTCTACAAGTACATTCCAAAATCTAGTGGAACATCTTTTCAGAAGAGTGAAGGGAATTCTAAGAGCAAATTGTGACTAAATGTGGAATGCGATACTCAAAAAACACATACCGTACTTATGACCAGGTGTCTGCAAACTTACTGGGAATATAGTGTAGATTTTCCCAAACCGTCGCAAGCAATAATTATTCGGAATGTCTCTGGATGCTGTCGCATGACAATGCACCTTCACTGGAACTATTCCAGCATCACAATGCACAAAGAAGACATGGTTACCCAAGGTTGGAGTGGAATGACTTAAGTGGTCTGTACAGAGCCCTCACCTCAATCCCATTGAAATAAATTGGATAAATGGGATAAATTGGATATTGGCCAACTGAACCCCAGTCTACCTCACCCAAGGCAAGTTCCTAGCCCCAGTAATGCTCTTATCACTTAGAGGACAAGTAGATCTGGTTTTCTTACTTTTGCTTCCTAACATATTTTCTCTCGGTAAATCTGCTGATACAAACCAGGATGTCATTAGTGCTATGTTCCACCAAGCTGAGATGTCTCACTACTTAAAAAAAGAAATTCTTCATTCTAGTAGCACGGAGTTGATCAATAAAATGATCAGTCAGTTATAGCTTGTTTTCACTGATTACTTTGCTTGCTAGGGAGACAGTAAATAGTAAACAATGCCTGCGGTGATGCATGAAGAGTGATAAATGGGTGGTACTTAGGGCCTGTGATTTAGTGGCTGTATTAATATATTTGCATGTTCAGCAAATTGTGGCATGCAAATGTGTCAAAGCTTCTATTAGATGGATCATTTCATTTTCTCCTCACAAGTATATTTCTGATTTAGATTATAGATTATATATATATTTACTTTTTTTTTTCTTTTTTAAATAATTGGTGCTTTGGTGACATTAAGTAGCTTTTGGGCATGATTGTGCATGTGTGTGTGTGTGTGTGTGTGTGTGTGTGTGTGTGTGTGTGTGTGTGTGTGAGCATGGCGCCTTGTGAGAGACTGGCCTTTCTATTCGTAATGTATTCCTTTTCTCAAGATATGCTCCAGATTTAATGTGACCTTGAACAGAATGTGGTAATAAAAAAAAACTCATTAATAAATTAATGAATGTTTTCACTCCTAAGCAGCCATTAAAGAAATGATTTGGTCTTAATATCTGCTCTCTCAGTAGGGATTACATGGGATTACATGGTCAGTGGCATCATTTATTATGTTTTATTTGATAATTCATCATTGCAATGTTTGCATGTTTGAAAATTCACCCATGTTTGCATGTATTTGCCCGTCCTGGAGTGAGTGCCATATTCAAGCGAATAAATAAATGAAAGCATTTGAAAACAACAAGTGACATTTAAATGAATAAATTACAATACAATGTAAACAAATTGCCAACTTCAATTTAGATGTAAAATAGATCCTTTATTTATTTATTTATTTATTTATTTATTTATTTATGTATTCATTTATTTATTTATTTATTTATTTATTTATTTATTTATTTATTTATTTATTTATAATTTTTTCTTTTTATAAAAAGTCAGCTTTAAAATAAAATAGTCACCTAACTTGAAAATAAGCAAACATTTTTTTAAGATAATTTCAAATCATACCCATTAAATTTTTTTTATGTAAAATGTACATAAAACGTGTATTTTTATTGTTAGAAAAAAAAAGTTGATGCACATTGATTCCTTTCCTCAGAGACTTTATGCGCACGGCGTTAATTACGAGGACCTGGCAACCCATGAAACGATCTTCTCAACGTTCCGTGAAACAGGAAGCAGGTTTGGGAGCGTAGGCTTTAGCCAATCAGCGCTCGCTGATGGCATGACGAACCAGCGGCTCAGCCAATCATCTTTGACATTTGTTTGCTTCCGGTAAAGGGGGTGTTTGCTACCTGTGTGAATGGACATATTAGACAGTGGAAGTTAGCAGGATGAAAGACGAGGTTTTTGATTGTGTTTAAAGGAATTGTTGAAGCCCGTGACAGAAGACGTGCCGAGAAAACAAACATGGCGCTCGCAACGGAGAGCAGATGAGCCGAAAGCTCGGTTTCCACACGCGGATAATTGGACTTGAAAGTACTTAGCAGGCTATTGGATCCCTCTGGCTAGCTCCATAGAATACAATGATCAGCCTGAGAGCTGCTTAGCTAGTTAGCTAGGAAATAGCAGGCACGTTCACAGGCTAGGTACTGGACCCGAGGTGGTGGGGAAAGACCGGGGGGGATGTCTGCGTGTTTAATCCGGGAGCTGTTCGTCCCTTTTCGGGTAGGTGTGTGAGAATTTCTCGCTGTCGAGCCGCATCGATAATAAAGTCGCTTCAGAAAGTGGCCTAGCGACAAATGGATATACAGTGTTGAGTAGCTAGCCCTGTTAACACGACCCTCGATTGCTAACATCAGTCCGGATTTGCATATTAAAATTAAATAAACGTGTAATAATCCTCTGAAGCAGTAACAGTCACTCTAGCTGTGTAATTGAATGTGCTGTGATTAGCACGAATGAAGTAATGAAGCGATTTGATTCCGGCCCAGACCTGGTGCAGGGAGATCCTGAGTTTTAATGGGTGTCTGTAATAAATGTTAAATAAGGATCGTGTTTAATGCTGTTGTTTTTTTTTATTATTATTTATTAACTGAATGGACCAGGTTTTCATCAGCTCTGTTCTGAAAGCACGAGATGCTGGAGATCTCAGGATTGTGAAGAACTTGTGCTCCAGGTTTGCATCAGCAGCTCTTTAGATTATTTTATATGCATATAATTTCCAAATTCTCTCCCTGAATCAGGATTAGTTCTCTGTATAAAAGTCCAAACAGCAGTCACTTCATTTGAAGGTTTTAATCTGAACTTCTGTAGATTCTCTTTGAATGTTTCTATTGATCCAAGTGGTTTGTTGAAGACACCAAAACCCAAACCTGGTCTGAGGAACAATTTGCATGTGGACATCTTTCGTGGAACGCTGTCAAAAGGTAAACCGAGAAGCATGTGATCAAGAGCGTGGCCGTCTGCATCAGTCAATGAGAAACGTCCGCTGTGGAAACCTTTGAGAAGTTGACGTACGCGAGGCCGTTGTGGGCAATGGAAGTGTTCAAGCTTGGACTTTAGGGAAGGAGGGATTGGAGCTACGCCGTGGTGGCAGAGCTGACAAAGATGGGCTCTCAAGCACTACAGATTTTGCGCCAGGGGGTGTGGGCTTCGCTGACCGGAGGCTGGTACGTCGACCCCCATCAGAGCACCTTCTCCAACTGCTTTCACCTCTACCTCTGGATATTCCTTCTGGCCTTCCCTTTTCTTCTGTACATGGTGAGTGCTGGCACCAGCCAAGACCAGGAAGTTGTTTTATCTTTGTGTAAGGAATGTTTGTGTGTCAGCCCTGTTGTGTTGACACACGGTATCAGCGACTGATTTCGATTACACAGGAGTCATCAATCTTGTAGTGTTTAATGGAAAGTGTTTTCAGAAGAAGAAAACAAAACATTGGCACACGGACAAGCCGCCGTGTGACTGTACCTTGCTCTTGATATTACAGTCTAGAAAGAATGGGTGTGATTGTGTGTGTATGTATGTATGTGTGTGTATGTATGTATGTATTTTTGGTGAGTAATGACATTAAATAGTACCATTAAAAATATCACTGAGTAAATAATGCATTAAATGCAAATATTTACAATGATCCTCTATTTTATTTTCATAATCAACATAGTAATGCACAATGTAATTATTCTTTGCCTCGTCTCAGTGTCTGATGCTCCACCCACATTTGACATTTACACTTTTCTGGCTATGAGCTTCAGATTCTTGACAGTTACTAAAGGGAAAATGTGTGTGTATATATACATATTTAGGTAAATAATGTGTATGTACCGTTTTCCAACAGGGAAACATTTCTTTCTGGAACTGTGAGCTTTTTCAGATGAGCATGCACTGACCGACAGAAAATAATCTTAATTCTTTTAAACCAACGGTGGGGAAATGAGGCTGGTTGTTCACAGCATCAGCCAAACAGCTTCATTTTTGTGAAAATGTTATCCTTGGCTGTATTTAGCAAATAGAGAAACGTACCAGAGAACGCTCAAGGTCTGACTTTGCGAGGATGTTTTGGCAGACGTGCCCAGGCGAGTTGTCCGGAATGCTAATCACCAAATTAATGTCGGCAGTTTTGTGTTTGTAAAACTAATAGCGGATGACGTCACTCTGCCCGTTTTCTTTCTTCCTATTTATACAAGATGAGAAGTGAACACTACTTTCTTCACACACTTTGAGAGTGATGATGGAGTTATTCTGAGTAATTATCTTTTATAATCGACGATTTAGGGAATTTTAAGTGGTGTTTTCTTTAGAAGAAATTTGGCAGAATTAAATATGCCGTCACTCAATTGAGAATTAAAATGATGGTTAGTCGCAGCTCCTAAGAAAAGGATTTTCTATCGTATACACTACGAGTAATCTTCACTCTTCTGGAAAGATGTTCCACTAGATGTTGGTGTGTGCTTGGGAAGATTTGATTTGGGTACTGATGTAGAGGAGGTGAGGAGGCATGGGGTCTGTTCCAGTTCACACCAAAGGTATTGGTAAGGGTGAGGTCAGAGCTTTATAGCAGGCCACTCAAGATCTTCCACTCCAACCGATGTAAAGCACATGTTCAAGGAGCTAGCGTTGTGCACCAGGACATTGTAATGCTGGAACAGGTTTAAGTCTCCTAGTTCAAGTGAAGGGAATGTTTCATGCTACCACAATACAAAGACACCCTTTGTGGTAACAATCTGGGGAAGAATCATATATATGACTGGGAAAGTCAGCTGTCCCAATACTTTTGTCCATATAAGGGTGTTTAGAGGTGTAAGTTTTGCTTGAGTTTTCAGAGAACTTTTGCTCAGTGCTCACGGTGATCACAGAGCATACCTTAGTACAACCTCAGTCACCATCCTCTGTCAAATACCAGTCATATCTCTGAGGTGAATCATTGTGGAATCATTGAATCGAAGTCTCTGTAAATAGACTGATGTAATTGGCTTTTATGCTCCAGGGGGAAAAAAATCAAACACGGAACCATTTCTTAAATACCTGCATGATTACTGAGCTTTCGATAGGTTGATTCAGAACCTAATCGATTTTTTTTGTTTGTTTTATAGTTAAAAATCAAAGAATTTGAGGTACCATGGTTATGTAATAAAACTCTTGAACATTGCTAAAAGTAACAAATTCCTTCATATATAATATTCCTATGATCCCTTAATTTTTAAACAGCTGCTGCCTTGATGTTTTTATAAACTAGAGAAACTTCCTACCCAATCTCTTCATCTGAAACTAAAAGTCTGACTTTAATAAGAACATTTAAAGACTGACTTGCTGTGTATTGCTATTGTCAAAGGAACATTTTTCCTCTCAAATGTTCAAGTTATCTGTCTGTCTGTCTATCTATGTGGACATTTTATTTATTTTTGTTCTGTTTTTCCTCATATTTTCTCCAGGCACTACCACCCACTGTAGTAGTAGCCGGGGTGTACTGCGCTGTGGTTGCCGTCTTCTTCATTGCCATAAAGGTGGTGAACTTTCGTCTGCATTCGATGTTTGATCTTGGAGAGATTGTGGAGAAGAGGCAGGCCTCGCTGACCACAGACCCTCAGAGAGTGGAGGAAGGGGACGAAGGCTCCGGAGCTAATGATAGCAGCCAACATAGGTACCAGAAATAGTTTGTTCAACTGTGAGGCTTCAAGTGTTGCTTAATTATTGGCCAGAAGGTTGATTTATTTTCTATAACCGCAGTTCAGACAGTCATTTCAGCTTCTATGATTATATCACTGCATTCTTTTTAATGCGTTATTATTTCTAAAATTATTCTTACTAAAGTAATATTGGTTATTCAGCACTAGAGGTCAACCAATTCATCGGTTTTTGCTGAATAATTTGGCACTGATAGTTTATTGCTGGAACTAATGGCTATTGGCAAAAATCTATTGCTGTAGTTTTTCCGGGTTGCTTTATACAGTATTCCAGAGAGCAGCCTCTAGATGTGAATCACTAATGCCACGTGCTGTTTATTTGATGTCTTTATTTATTTATTTATTTTTTTTATTCATTTTGATGTACTTTTAATTTTCATGTAACTGCTTTTATTTATTTAGAGTGCTCCTTTTTGTTTCAATTTGAGTGCATGTGTTTTATTTTCCATTTTAAAACTGTCAGTTGATTAATCGGTTATCGGCAAGTACGTTCCAACCTCGCTATCAGTAAAATCGGTCGACCTCTATTCAGTACCATGAAAATCTGGATTATTGATGATGTTAAGCAGTTCTGATGGTATGTGTGGTTTCATCAGGGGCAGCGGTGTTGGTGTGGAAATGACCGTGTTCAGAAAGGTGAACTCAACCCCTCCAGTGCGCTGCAGCTCCCAGCATTCCCTGTTTGGTCTGAACCAGGTGTCGGTGAGAAACTTTAATTTTATGGCAATAAAACCAGAATTTAATAAAAAATCCAAAATTACAATAGATAAAATATATATATATTTTTTTTACTGTCTTTACTTCATGCAGTCTGGAAGTTATGTGATTGTGCAGTGATGGCATGGGGTGGTATACTAGAAACTATGCTTATTAATATAGATACTGTTAAAACTCTTAGGTTCTGCAACTGAGAACTTTATTAATACGAGGTGGTATCATAAAGTTTCGAGATTAACTCTGTTTATAAGAAAGTACTTGATTTATCTTGTTTTGCACAATATCACTTTTAAAATAGTCCCCCTGCACAGCAATGTAGGGCTCCCTGTGTTCTTGCCACTTCTGGAATGTGTCCTAGATGTCTTTTTTTAAGCATGTCAAGCACCTTGGAGCTCCGCCATGGTGTCAAAATGGTGAGCCTTGAGTTGAATCTTTATCTTGTGGAAGAGAGCCAAATCTGGCGAGCACAGTAACGTGCATGAGATCATGTGGATTGAACTCTATTGATCATCATGTACAAGTTTCCAAATTGTTTCAACATTTTTGGGGGTTGAGCTTGTTGGAAGGTCTTCCTGATTCCAGTGATGTTCTTTCGCTCTTGAAGCGTGCACGCCATTTGAAGCACCTCGATCGACTCATTGCAAGATCGCCGAATCTGAAATGTACACCTTCTACGCAAATGAACTTGAGTAACATCTGATCTCAGGCCAGTCAAGTTCTCCCACACCAAACTCACTCATTCATGTCTTTATGGATCTTGCTTTGTGCATGTTGGAACAGGAACAAGTTATTCCCAAACTGTTCTCACAAAGTTAGGAGCATGAAATTGTCCAAAGCCTTGGTATGCTGAAGCATCCAAAGTTCCTTTCACTGGAACTAAGGGGCCGAGACCAACCCCTGAACAACAACCCCACCTCATAATTCCTTTCCACCAAACTTTCCACTTGGCACAATGCAGTCAGACAAGTACCGTTCTCCTGGTAACCGCCAAACCCAGACTCGTCCATCGGATTGCCAGACAGTGAAGCGTAATTCGTCACTCCAGAGAACATGTCTCCACTGCTTTAGAGTCCAGAGTTTTACACCAATGCATCCGATGCTTTGCATTGCACATGGTGATGTAAGGCTTGGATACAGCTGCTCGACCATGGAAACCCATTCCATGAAGCTCTCTACGCATTGTTCTTGAGCTAATCTGAAGGCCACATGAAGTTTGGGGGTCTGTAGCTATCCGCTGACTTGCGCTGTAATTTTTACATGGTCTAACACTTCGTGGCTCAGTTGTTGTCATTTCCAATCAAAGGGTAGTTAGAGGACTTAAGGGTATGTATGTGATCAGAATAGCTTTTTCGATCAACTTTTTGAAACCAGCTCGTATATCTGGATGTTTAAGATCCTTTTTTTGCTTAGAAAGGACACATTATTTTCAGAGAATAAGTAAAATCATCTCTTTGGATCATTAATAAAAAATTAATGACATGCTAGATTATGAATTTTACGTTAATCACAAATCGTTCAATCAGTGAAATGTTGAGTACAAAACAATACAAATAACATTTTGGTGATCTTTTCCCAGGAATTTTTGCCACAACTTGAGGACCCTGGAGGCTCCAAGGGTATGTATATTTACTGTTGCATATTTATTGCTGAAATCAAATAACATTTTGTCATATACACATTCATACAGACTATGAGTGCAACATATAGTGAAATGCTTTTTGCGACTGTCCATCATGTATATAGAATATTTTTTTTAAAAGTATAACTATAAATATAAATAAAAGTAGAACTATATAAGTATAACTCAAAAAAAAAATAAATATATATATATATATATATATATATATATATATATATATATATATATATATATATATATATATATATAATATAATTATAACGCATAATTAGATTTGCGTGTCCTGCATAAAAGCTATCCGATTTTGAAAACACAAAAATCCGAAAGAATGGTTCCAGACAAAATGAAACATTGAATTTCATGCATCTTTTCTTTTTCCAGACCTCAAAGAGCTGATGCAAGAGCAGGGTGGCGAAGGTCTGACCTCCACACACAGAGAGGTTCTTCGACACAACTCTCAGGATGCAATCCGTAAGATTCGCAAGTTCTTTTCGCTGTTCATTTAGCAATGATTGTTATTGCCCTTTAGGCAGTAGCGCCCATAGATTATTGTTTAAAGTCAGGTTTCTGTGTTGGATGGTATCTAAGCAACATGGTGATTTACATTTGGCTTCTAACCCCCACAGGAGCCAGTGGTGTGGTTCAGTCCTGTTTTGCTGCAGCCATTGCTGGGGATTTCTCCAGTCTAATGGGAGTGAGAGAATTGAGGTCTGCAGGCTTTGGGAGCTTGCCCTTACAAGACTGTCCCTCCATCCCCCCCTCACCATCCAGCCAAGAGGATGGAGAAGAGAAGGAACCAGCAGTGCCTTGCAGCAATATGCTGGAGCAGCCAGCTCAGCGAAGGCTAGCAGAGTCCCCTATGAGTGGTTATTCTCCACTCGGCCCTTCAGCAGAGTCCGAAAGCTTGGGCGATGCCCCTCTGAGCCCTCTCATCAAGAGTAGCTTGAGCGAAGAATTGAGTGAGAATCTGCTAGGCCTAGGTCTTGACCCAGTAACCTTTGGACCTGGAGCAGACAAACCATGCATCCACAGTGGCGTGGCACTGACAGCCGGCTCAACAGACAGCTGTGTGGCGACTGATCGAGAGACTTTGAGCACAGTCAGCAGCTACCGCAGTGAGAAGACAGACTCTACCCAACTTGAAAGCCCATCGCTGGGCCAACAACACCAGTTGGTCCCTGCCCCCTCCTCTGCAGTTCTGGGTAAGGGTTGTTTCCTGCAGCCAGAGGACCCCGCATTCCTAGGTGGCAGCGACACAGATGATCTTTCAGACAGTGAACTGCTACGATCTCCCTCCAAAGAACTCCACCCTAGTCAGGGCCTGGATCGAACTCTGGTGGAGGGTGAGGATGCCACGGCACAGCTCCCATCCCTGCAAGATTCATCCCCTTCTAGCAGCAGTGGGCCCTCAGAGTCCTGCGATCACGCTCGGATTCTACCCATGCCCCCTGTGCCCCCTCCACGCCAAGCTGGCTCTGTGCCCTCTGGTCTGGTGTGCTCGGAACCTGCCCTGGCCGTCACCTCTGCACCCTACTTGTTGGTTGAGCCGCCGTCTCTACAGGTTCAACAGCAGCAAGTGGTGAGGCCCAAAGACTTGAAACTTATGCGGGCTGGGGGCAGCATGGCCCAGCGCCCTGGGCGCAGGAAAGCACCTCGTAAACGCGGTGCTGCCGGCAGCAGCAGTTTTGACTGTGGCTCGTATCGACGCCGTCATCATGGACGCAGCCAACGTAGAGACTGTGTGTATGTGCCTGTGCGTAGCAGGCTAGGCGCCAAAGCTTACAGCGAAAGCCTGTTTGAGGACTCCAGTGATGAGGACGATGGAAGCGATGCCAGCGCTGCTTCCAGCCTTGGCTCACAGCGACGCTTCAGTTCAGACGACGAGGATGAGGATGACTCAAGTTCGTCTACCTCCTGCTATTCCCCAGATCCTGGAATTGCCTCTCAACCTGTACCTGTTTCACATCTGCCTAGCTCCAATGAGGGTAAAGAGGCAGCTGCTGTAGGCCCTCCACACACTCGCAGTGCCCAGCGCTCAGCCAGTACGGCCAGTGCCAAGACTCATGCCAGGGTGCTCAGCATGGATGGAGCGGGTGGAGGCCACACCAGCACAGGAACTCTGGCGTCCACCATTTTGCCGTTAGCAGCTGCTTCCACTCCAGCTCCGCGTCCGCTTACCATGTCAAAGTCTGACCTGGAAGCTCGTACTGGACACTCAGAGGTTTTCCCCAGGCCTCATAGGCTCGATTCCCTGGGAGGCTCGTGGGCTGGTAACCAGACTGGATGGCGGGCAGGAGAACTGCTTGAAGAAGGTGCTGTGGGAGGAGGTATGCAGCACACACTTCTAAAATTTTCTGCTTGAGTTATAATCTTGAAAAGCATTTATAATATTCCATTCTGTTTGTAAAGAACACAGGTGCTTATTAGTTGTCGTATTTGCTTATCATTAAAATCAATTTGTCCCCTGCAGCTTTGGGCTCTGAGGAAGGAAATAAACGCGACTCTGTAAGTAATGTCAAGAGGACACAGGCCATCCGCAGAAGACATAATGCAGGCAGTAACCCCACTCCACCCCCGTCCACCATGGGTTCCCCACCCAGTCTCCAAGATCTTCAACGGGCCCGTGCCTCCTCTCATTCTCGTTCACGCGCCCTCCCCACAGCGCTACAGTTTGCCTCGTCCCTGTTGCTCCCACGGAGTGGAGTTCACGAAGCCTCCACATTTGACGACACCTCTGAGGGAGCCGTGCACTACTTTTACGATGAGAGTGGTATAAATCCCGAATTGTTCACTGTTTCCGTAACCTTATTGAATATGAACAGCAAAAGCACATAGATAAATTTGACCATACTACCATCAACAGCTCTTCAGTGAAGATACTCCTGTGTCTCTTTAGAGCCAGGGAAGTAGCTGGATTGTAATAGCAGGAAAAATGAAAAATTATTTGCATAACCATATTTATTGATTTTTGCATTCTTTAAAAGTAAAGAAGGCAGGATGTTTCTAGACATTTAATTTGTTTTCTATGCATTATATAATAGGGATGTGCAGCTCCAGAACTGAGGCTGATGCGATTCGCGCCTCGATGCATAGTCAACGATACGATTAAAGATCCATGTGAAGCAGCTACCGATGCAGTGCGATACAATTCGCCCCATTACGATGCAGTGCGATCCGATTTGATTTAATGCAATATGACGCAATGGAATAAAATATGACGCTATGCAGTTCAGTATGGTACAGATAGTTTGCTTTTATTTCTTCAGTTCAGACAGACAGCAAATCATAAATTAACTTAAGTGCCTTCTTACTTCTAACACACGTCCCTTTCACAAACAGGCCTTTGTAGTGCAAAAAGAAAAAAGATCAAATAAAACCAGACGGTCTTTTTTTTACTGTTCTGTCTCCAGTAAGATGCAGCTCTACCTCTGCCATGTTAATCTTTAGTGTTGTGAAATGCCATATTCACATAGCAGCAGCGGTGCTGAGTGAACGTGTTCGAGAAACAGAGAAATCGATCTAAATATAAAATATTGGTCACAATTTTTTTTTACCAATACAAATATATATCGTGATACAAATACTAACTTGTCTCTGATGCAAATTTTTTAAAATTGATGCATCACATCGTTAACTTTGATGCCAATACGAATCAGTGAATGTTACCATCCCTATTATATACATATTAATCGGTTTTATTTATTTATTTTATCATTTTTGTTTTTTTGTAAAGTCCATTCAGTTTCATCTGCAATTCTTTATTCCCCAGGTATAAAAAGGTCCTACACCTTTGGACCTGCTGGAGGAGGCTATGAGGACCCAGTGCAGTAAGTCTCAAGCACTCAGCCTTTCCTAAATGTCCTAACCTTATCCTGTGTTCCCATGGTTCTGAGTGTTTTCTTTCTTTTTTTTTTTTTTTTTTTAGGGAGCGTGAGAGACAGTCCCAGTCCTCCAGCTTTACCTCTACTGATGTGCAGGAGGTGCCTCCAACATTGTCCATGCTGCAGCCTAGACCTGTGGTTCTCCAGGGCATGCAGGTGCGTAGGGTGCCCTTGGAGATGCCCGAGGTGAGTTCCAAGCTCTGTCATTTTCTCAGAAGCACTTTGAAGTTGTGGAATTTAAGGACACGTTTTTGTTTTACCTTTTTCCATAGTTTGACCTGGATCATGAGTCTCTGCAGGAGTCTCAGGAAAACACCCTGATGATCGAGGAGAAAGCCAAGCCAAAACAATACTACAAGTTCTGGGTGCTGCCAGGAAAGTGGCTTAGAGTGCGCTATGACCGGCTGGCCCTTCTGGCCTTATTGGATAGGTTAGTGAGCTTTTTAGTGAGAATCACAGAATATTAAGCTCTGTTATTTATTGTCTGTTTATAGTAATACTTTTGTTAATGCTTTATCAATGGGGATGTGGTAACTTAGTGGTTAAGGCTCTGGGTTACTGATCAGAAGGTCACTAGTTCAACCCCGTAATCGCCAAGCTGTCGTCCTGGGTCTTGAGCAAAGCCCTTAACAGTCTGTGCTACTTTTGCAGATTCTCTAGCCCCAATTTAGCCCCT
The DNA here is from genome assembly GCF_014805685.1 of Silurus meridionalis. NCBI lineage: Eukaryota > Metazoa > Chordata > Actinopteri > Siluriformes > Siluridae > Silurus > Silurus meridionalis. The sequence goes on from NC_060898.1 coordinate 18,918,606, forward strand.
GTGTCAAACTCGCTCAAAGCATTACGCTCGCGCATTTTTCCCGCTTCTAACACATCAACTTTGAGGACATAATGTTCATTTGTTGCCTGATATGTCCCACCCACTAACAGTGCCACGATGAAGAGATAATCATTGTTATTCACTTCACCTGTCATAATGTTATGCCCCAAATTGATACTATTAAACAATCCAGTGTTTTCTTTGGTATAAACGTAATGTATTTAAGTACGGAATCCAGTCTGTCTGTAAGGGCATTTACAGGAAAGTGTGTACAGTTGTAATGCTTACAACACGAAGTCGATTATTTCCCAAACCACCATGTCCTGAAGTTTATGTTAATCTCCTACATCAGCAATATGCCTTTCATTACAGGTTTTTAATGATTAAATTATACCGAGTTATACTTTATATTTATTATATTATAATTAGTTTTATTGTTAAAAAAAAAACGTTATTGCTGGTCATCTAGCATGTTCTTTTTATATTGTATTAGTCTCGAAGAGGTTTTTATTGTGCAGTATTTCTGTATGTGAACTACGGCTCGTTGCGCTACAGGAATCGACGTGTCGGTGAGAATGTGTTTGCGGTGGTGTTGGCCAGTCTCGTGGCCTTTCTTGGCTTCTTGCTGCTGCTGCACGGCTTCTTCAGGGACATCTGGGTCTTCCAGTTCTGCCTAGTCATCGCCAGCTGCCAATACTCCTTATTAAAGGTGAACACTAGTGCATTCGAATACATTTAGTGTGTATAATTTTTGTATGGTTTGCACATTGATTATTTTTTTTTTGTTTACATTTTCACTTCTGTATTTCTACGTCCTTTTTTCAGAGCGTGCAGCCTGACGCAGCCTCCCCAATGCATGTGAGTACACTCAGCCCAGCTTGCTCAGAGAGCAGTTTCAGGTTCCTCTGAGAAGCTCATTCTGAGTAAATGCTGGGTAATGTTTTTGCACAGGGCCATAACTGGATCATCGTGTACAGCCGGCCGGTGTATTTCTGCTTGTGCTGTATGCTGATCTGGGTCTTCGACCTTGTCGGCCATTCCAGCAACCTGCAGCCTTTCTCGCTTTATGGAGTCACTTTCTTCTCTGCCCATTTCCTGCTGTGTGCCAGGGACATGCTCATAGGTTTGTCTTTCATCATGCTGTTTTAAATGCTATTGGATTTTTACATTATCGGATTCATATTCATAATATATAGATATGGATATTTGAATATTTCCTAAGTAACATGTTTGTGACTAGGGTTGCAGAAGGGGTGGAAAATTTCCATGGGAACTTCATCTGGGGAATTCTGGAAATATTTCAAGTTGGAAATTTACCAGGAATAGGCTAACTTCCCTGTTATAGGCTAACCTGCAATTTTGTAAATTCACAGTTTATTCCCTTTAATTTCCCCATTAATTCCCATGGAAAGGTTTCAGTCTTCAAAATTCCAGGATTTTGCAGCTCGGCTTTGGGACAAATTGTGTGTCATTTTCATGTCACATGTAAAAGTATACAATTATAAAAGTATTATGTGAAGTAGTAAATAATGCAGTTTAATTACAGGATGAATGATGCCCTCTTTTTTGTTTTTTTGTTTTTTGCTTCTTGCAGTTTTCACACTGTGTTTTCCAGTCATCTTTCTCTTCGGACTTCTACCTCAGGTTAACACCTTTCTTATGTGTTTGCTGGAGCAGGTTGACATGCACATGTTTGGAGGAACTGGTAAGAAATGTTCACACATACCTAGACCATACTTCTTTTTGTTTTCTTTAGTCTGACATCTAATCTGTCTGTGTTTCAGCTACAACAAGCCCCCTGTCCTCACTCTACAGTCTGTTACGCAGTGTCTTAGTAGCAGCTCTGGTTTATGGCTTTTGCCTTGGTGCTATCAATGTGAGTGAGTTCTTTTGAGCTACAAAAGGCCTACAAAATCTGATTTTAGTGTGTTATTGTGAACATTTGCTTTGATTGTCTTGTATGTAGGCCCCATGGGGTGAGGCTCATGTTCCAGTGCTCTTCTCTGTATTCTGTGGCCTCCTCCTCGCCTTATCATACCACTTAAGCAGACAAAGCAGTGATCCTACCGTCTTGTGGTCAGTATCAGCCTGAAGATCATTTGCAATTCAGACATTCACAAACCCTGTGCCTGGATCTTTTCTAAAATGCAGTAAAATAACATCTGATTGGTCAGTTAAATGCGGTTTGGAGGGAATGAAGGAAAGTTGGGACAGAGGAAATTTTACCACTTTTTCTTTTGTCTATTTTTATAACAATTTTCAGTCATTTGGGAACTAAAATGCACATCATCCTGTGTCTATGATGCCACAGTTTTGTAGCGCATGTTGAGCAAGGCCTGGAATTGTTAGTTTGCAGCAGCAACCTACTGTTTTCCTGAGCCCATGCGGCTCTATTTGTCACAGTACGATGATGGGTTTTCATGCAATGTCGTCTGAAGTTCACACACTTTCAGCAGTGGTTTCCAGCCTTGCCCTACTTAGAATGAGATTTCTCCAGATTCCATAATTTTTTTTCATAATTTTTTTTTTGCTTGCAATATTATGTACTATAAATGGGGACAGTCCTAAATGCTTTGCAATCTTACATTGCATCTTCAACACATTTCTTTTAGAACTGATTTGTGCAAATTCTGCTAATAAACAATGAGGCTAGACTCATCTTAAAAAATGTCTTTGAGTATGTATTTCTTATTCCAAATTAACTAGCTTATTGTGTGATGTTTCAAAATGATTAAGCTTTTATTTTAATGTTTCACTCTTACGATTTTCTGCCCTAAATTTGTTTTTTGTTTTCTTTTCAGTGTGTTCTTATTTTAGGTACATTTTACTGCATCTTAGGAAACGGTTCTTTTTTTCCAGAAATAATTTTTCTTATATATATATATATATATTAGTGTGTGTGTGTGTGTGTGTGTGTGTGTATAGCAGGAGAGAGAGAGAGAGAGAGAGAGAGAAAATAGGTAGATATTTGTTGGTTTGTTGGCCGTTAACTGCATTTTATTCTTTTCCCAATGGCACCGTAGGACTTTGGTCCGTTCCAAATTCTTTCCGGAGCTGGAAAGCAGGACTCCCGAGGAGCCCCCACTAGAGATCAAGGACCCACTGCCAGAGAAATTACGCAACTCCGTGGTAATCAAAACATTCCGTACCTTCACTTATCTGTGAAGTAAATAATAGTGGTCATTGGTTGTGAATTTATTTATTTTTTTCCCCTGCGTCATCACACTGTTTCTTTCTCGTTTACAGAAGGAGATTTTACACTCTGACCTGGTCATGTGTCCACTCATGGCCATTATCAGCTTTGCCATCAGTGCCAGTACTGTCTTCATTGCTCTGCAGGTTAGTTGGTTAAGATCATTAATTACATTGGCCAGATATAATATGTACTAAATCCTGTACATACAATAGTTTTTCCAGGTTGCGTCGTTACGAGAGCGGCCTCTAGAGGCAAATCACTGATGCAACTTGGTGTGACTGCGTGCTGCACAGAGAGCACGATATTCTATTTGTTAATTATAATTTCTTGTTTATTTAAATTATTATTTAATCCGTAGAATCGGTTCAACCTCTAATATCTACATAGATTTTTTTTGTATTGAATAGACATAAAAGAATAACACAATAGAAAATAATAAATAAAATTAATTATTTATATGGGTTCCCTGGTGGTCTAGTGGTTAGGATGCCGCACTCTCACCGCTGCGGCCCGGGTTCGATCCCCGGTCAGGGAACCAACCCCAGCCACTTTCAGTGCCGGTCCCAAGCCCGGATAAATTGGGGAGGGTTGCGTTAGGAAGGGCATCCAACATAAAAACATGTGCCAAATCAAACATGCGGAGGATCTGCTGTGGCGACCCCTACTGGGAGAAGCCGAAAGAAAGTTTATTTATATGGGCTGTATTATATCTGAAACTTTAATGGTTATTTGCTTTTGTGCCCACAGTTATGCCTTTTTGCAGATATATGACTTAATTTTACATTTTCTTTGAGGTCCATGATCTGTCTAAAAGTCCATCATTTGTAGAAACCGATTTATTTATATGTAAATCAGATAAGACTTATATATTTATATATTATATAATATTATATACAAAAGAAATAGAGACAAAAAATATCTAATATGTCTTTCTCTCTTCTCTTCTCCTATTGTCTCTATTTTATATATTTTTCTTCTAGCCTGCTCTCAGTTTTGTTCTGTATATTCTGGCTGGAGTGGTTGGCTTCCTTACGCACTACTTGCTGCCTCAGTTTCGCAAACAGCTGCCCTGGTTCTGCCTGGCCCACCCTGTGCTACGTTCTCGCGAGTACAGCCAGTTTGAGGTTCGGGGTGAGTAGTCTCTCTTTCGCATTTTTCCATTTCTCACACTCAAATCCAAAGCTTTTTTAAAAGACAAGAACATGTAATGTGTTTTTCTGTTATATTACAGATGCAGCTCAGCTAATGTGGTTTGAGAAGCTCTATGCTTGGCTCCAGTGTGTAGAGAAGTACTTCATCTACCCTGCTGTGGTGCTCAACTCCCTGACCACAGAGGCCCACACCATTAGCCAGAACCCCGACAAGCCTGGAACATAGTAAGCTCATTTTCATACAAAGAAAATACCCACCGCTGAAGCTCTTTGTTGTGGAAAATTAAGGTTCTAACTAGCATGACTGTGAGAGTGTGAAAATCAGACTGCAGAGGTTTTAAATATTTTAATGTAACCAAATGGAATGAAAATGGAAATAATATATAATAAATTAGTAATTTAAATTCATGAACAAGAGCCCAATATCATACAAGCACAAGTGGCAACAGTTACAAAAAATAAAAATATAGATTTTGACCATGAGTTTATTAAATAACTGAATCACTAACTAAAAGTGTTCATGATTTGCATAGAGGAATTTGGCTTTTGCTCTTTTGTTCTTATTATATATATATTTTTTAGGCTGGTGTTAATAAGAAATATCCGTATTTAAGAATTGTATGTATTCTAAAAGTATTAATCCATATTTTGCCTTTATAGTCTATAAATCCTTAACGTATTAACAATGTTCTTATCTGCCCAGTGGCCGAGCTCTGTTCATCTCCATGGCTGGAATGAAGCTGCTCCGCTCATCCTTTTGCACACCCTCTCAACAATACGTCACACTCTGCTTCACCGTCCTCTTCTTCCAGTTCGACTATCCACGCTTCTCTGAAACGTTCCTGCTCGACTACTACTTCATGTCCATCCTCTTCAGCAAGGTTTGATGTCGTACAACCTACACGTTTTTTCATCATTTAAGCGTTACTTATTTTTTTGTTGTTTGTTTGTTTTACTATTAGAACACATTTACTGTTTACTGTTTGCTTGTTGACCTAGTAAATTGTGATTGTGTATTTGTGCAGCTGTGGGACCTACTGTATAAGCTGCGCTTTGTGCTGACCTACATTGCGCCATGGCAGATTACTTGGGGCTCTGCGTTTCATGCCTTTGCCCAGCCATTTGCTGTGCCTCGTATCCTTCACTCTATCAATAATTACTGCTAACAGTTGTAATTATTTGGTTGTTAATTATTTGAATAGAATTTCTATTGCAGACTCAGGATGCACGTCTCTGATTCGCATCTTGAGTCATAGCCAATGATACTATGTATTAACGGTACGATACCGATGCGATACGATTCATCTGTATTACACTGTGTGCGATTCGATTTCTATTTGCTTTATCACAATGCGATTCAGATTCAATTAAACGAATGTGATGCTATGCAATTCGATATGGTACAGATTTTACGCTTTTATTTCTTTGGTTCAGACAGACAGCAAGTCATAGATTTCAGTGCCTTCTGAATTCTAACACGTGGCCCTTTCACAAACATGCCTTTGTAGTGCAAAACAAAAAAATATTTTCCTGTTCTGTCTCCAGTGAGATCTACCTCTGCCATGTTGATCTCTATTCTATGTGACTCTCAGGACACGCCTCGGTCTCCGTAGTGTTGTGATTCGTGTAGCAGCGTTGGTGCTGAGAAAACGCGCTCAAGAAACAGTTTAACGAGGAGAAATCAATCAACATATATAAAATACCATTCACAAATTATTGCTCACTAAATCGTTCTTTACCGATTATAATAGGTTAAAAACGTTTGCATCGTTAACTTTTATGAATCAGTGAATCTTACTACAGACTATAGATTTGCTTCAAAGCCTTTATATTTCGAATAGTCTGATGTTATTATATTGGTGACTAAATTAATTTTGCCATATTGCTGCAGATATTAGGTTCTTATTCTTAACAGCGGCTGTGCAATCAGACTCGGCCATGTTGTTTGTACAGGCTCTGTTCTCTGCCCTCTTCTCCACTCCCCTCAATCCTGTACTGGGCAGCGCCGTCTTTGTCACCTCCTACACTCGCCCTGTCAAGTTCTGGGAGCGGGATTACAAGTAAATGCCACATTCTTTTGACATCATTTTCTGTCTTTTTTTTTTATTTTATTTCCGCCCGTTTTTGACTTTCATTGTGTTCCTGTGCAGCACAAAAAGGGTGGATCACTCTAATACACGCCTGGCAACTCAGCTTGACCGCAACCCTGGTAAGTGTTGCAGTAATGGTTATTACATTAGCGTTTGTTGTTTTCCCTTTGCTTCAATTACTTCTTCTCTCCCTTACACAAAGGTGCCGATGACAACAACCTAAACTCCATCTTTTATGAGCACTTGACCCGCTCACTGCAGCATTCTCTGTGTGGAGACTTGCTATTGGGCCGCTGGGGCACCTACAGCACGGGGGACTGCTTCATCCTTGCATCGGACTACCTCAACGCTCTCGTGCACCTCGTCGAAATCGGCAATGGCCTTGTCACCTTCCAGCTCAGGGGCCTGGAGTTCAGAGGTAAACTGCTTTGTGTAGGGTATCAGATGAGGCATTAGACAGAAAGATAACATCAGGATGGATTTTAGTCATGTCCATTTTATAAGTCCTTCTGGATGATGGACACCTGCCGAATGCTTTAAACTTGTAATTAGGTTTGTGCCTTTGTTAAAACTTGTTTGTGTGCATGATCAAACAGGTACCTATTGTCAGCAGCGAGAGGTGGAGGCCATCACTGAGGGTGTGGAGGAAGATGAGGGCTGCTGCTGTTGTGAGCCAGGCCACCTGCCTCACATGTTGTCATTTAACGCGGCCTTTGGCCAGCGCTGGCTCGCCTGGGAGGTCGCTGCTACCAAGTACGTTTTGGAAGGCTACAGCATCAGTGACAACAATGCCGCCTCAATGCTGCAGGTGTTTGACCTGCGCAAGATTCTGATCACTTACTACGTCAAGGTATCGCTGATGTTTTTTCCTCTCACAGCAGATTTCTGTTTAATTTTGATATTGCCAAAAGTTTGCAGACACCTGGTCATAAGTATATGTGCTTTTTGAGCATCTCATTGTACGTTTGGTCCAAATTTGCTCTTAAAATTCCCTCCACTCTCCCAGGAAGATGTTCCACAAAATTTTGGAGTGTGCTTATTCGGACATTAGGGTGTTAGTAAAGTCATGTGCTGATGTAGGTGAGGTGAGGAGGTCTGGGGTGCAGTCAGCATTTCAATTCATTTAAAAGGTGTTCAATAGGGTTGAGATTAGAGCTCTATAGCAGGGAGATCTTCCACTCCAACCCATGCAAAGCATATCTTCATGGAGTTTTCTTTGTGCATGCCTGCATTGTCATGCTGGGACAGATTTCATGCTACTGCATTCAAAGACTCTTTACAATTGTGTGCCTTCGGCTTTGTGAGAAGATTTTTGTGAGAAATGTATTGTCCCAATACATTTTGTCTATGTAGTGAATTATTTACTTATGGTAAATGTCATGTTCGACACCACAAATCTGAGTCTGAATCCTAATTCGAGTATCTCTTTCAGAGCATCATCTACTATGTTAGCCGCTCACCCAAACTGGAGGAGTGGCTGTCCAATGAGACGGTGCAGGAGGCGTTAAGACCCTGTCTCAGTACCTCCTATGTTGATAGTGACCCCACGTTTAACCTGAATATTGATGAAGACTACGACCACCGAGCCTCTGGCATCACCCCGGCTGCCTTCTGCATGGTCTATCTGGATTGGATCCAGTACTGCAACAGTCGCAGACAGAAGGTAGTCATTCCTCCTGCTACTAATCTTATTCAGAATGGGGCTATGGAGTACCAATCAATATTTTTCACCGATGATACATTTCACTTTGCCGCAGAGTTGTTGAGTGTCCAATTCTTTTTGGTTGGTATGTGTGAATTAATGCGTTTTTAATACAGTCTGGCTGCCAGGTTTGTTTTCAAGCCTACATTCTTTTTTTCATATAGAATGTGTAGCACTGGGTAAGGTCATTTTGCTTTATCCATGTTGTGTGTGAACATATGGTATATTAATGATTTATTCCCTTTCTCGCCTTTGCTCTTGTAGCCCGTGGACAGTGAGAGAGACTCCCCTCTGGTCACGCTCTGTTTTGGGCTTTGCATTCTGGGTCGCAGGGCTCTCGGTACAGCGTCCCACAGCATGTCGGCCAGGTAAGAACTGACCTTTAGTAATTAGGTGTTCTTCAGGTTCGGTTGAACTGACCTCCTTTAGAAGAGAAACGAATTCCACTTTGTATTTCTACTTTCGCAGCCTGGAGCCGTTCCTCTATGGCCTCCATGCACTGTTCAAAGGCGATTTCCGGATCACGTCGCCACGTGATGAGTGGGTGTTTGCCGACATGGATCTTTTAAACAGAGTAGTAGCGCCTGGTGTGCGCATGTCCCTTAAACTCCACCAGGTAAAACCTCTAGCCTCCGGTTTCTTTCAGGTTAAATTAGGTTTCTGGGATAACTCTGCTGTCTATTCATAGCTTCGGCCTACATTTGACAATTGCCCTATATATTATAACTCTGAAAGCGCAAATCTGTTTATCCTGCCTGTGTCTTTAGGACCACTTTACGTCTCCGGACGAGTACGAGGATCCAGCTGTGCTGTATGATGCCATCACTGCTAATGAAGAGAAGATGCTGATCTCTCATGAAGGAGATCCCGTTTGGCGCAGTGCCATCCTGGCTAACATGCCCTCACTCCTGGCTCTGCGCCATGTCATGGATGATGGCAGTGACGAGTACAAGATTATCATGTTGAACAAGCGCTTCCTCAGCTTCCGAGTAATAAAGGTACATTCGTCACTGCAAATGCAGCTATTATCTGTACGTACCCACCAGGTTATTAGAGGATTTCCCCCCCCCTTTATTTATACAATACAGTCAGACCAAAATTGAAATGTTGCTCAAACAAATCCAAAGGTCTTGAAGTTATATTGCTTGTTTGATCAAATTTCCCAGAAAATATTATTTGGCTATAATTAGGGGACCAATAGACACATTGGTTTTTTTTAATAATTTTAGAATCTCATAATTTATTTCTGCCCTTAAACATATTGTGGAATCTAAACTACAAGTTTGTAGAGTCAAGTATCTTGGTCAATAGGCAGACTGGATTGCTGTTGGAATTTCAGTGCACGTTTGTGATGTGATATGATATTTGATATATGATATATTTATTTGCAGTTGTTCAAAGTTTGCATTTAAACTGTGTGTGATGTTACACACATCTCTTCTGCTTTACAGGTGAACAGAGAATGTGTGCGTGGACTCTGGGCTGGGCAGCAGCAGGAGCTGGTCTTCCTGCGAAACCGAAACCCTGAGCGTGGTAGCATCCAGAACGCCAAGCAGGCACTGCGCAACATGATCAACTCGTCCTGCGATCAGCCGATTGGATACCCCATCTACGTCTCCCCCCTCACAACGTCATACGCTGGAGGTCACATCCAGCTCCGGTCTGTCTGGGGAGGGCCCATAAGCCCCCACAACATCTACACCTGGTTCATCAGCAGCTGGGACAGGTCACAAAATATTCACCGTTACTGTGTGCTTTATATTGCTTTTACTAAGGCAGTAAGATGTTCTACTTGTAACTATCTTCTGTGCGCTTTTACATCTGTTCTATTTTTAACACGTCTGTATTCTACTGCAGGCTACAGAAGGGCTGCGGCGCAGGCTGCAACAGTGGGGGGAATATTGAAGACTCTGACTGTGGTGGTGGAACTTCCTCCATCAGTAACAATCCTGCAGTGTTTCCTCCTCAGAGCACAGCGCCCACTGTGTCTCAGTCCCACCTTACCACCGTCCAGCCATCCATGGGTAAGACTACTGTGATTCTGGTGCTCTGTTTCATAGCAGTAATCATGTTTTATCAGATTTGCTCCTTGATGTGTTTAAGATTAAAAGAAATACTTTTTAAGGATTTTTGTTTAAAGGGTTGACCGATTGATCATTTTTGTCAATTTAATCGGCTTCTATAGTTGATTGCTGGAACTATCTGCAAAAATCCTTAATGTTAGTTTTTCCGGGTTGCATTATACAGTTCAAGAGCGGCCTCTAGAGGTGAATCACTGACACCATGTGCTATTTATTTTTTTTATTCACTTGTGTGTAACTGTTTTTATTTGGAGTATGACTTTTTGCTTCAGTTTGAATGCATGACTTTTATTTTCATCACTATTTATAAAAAAAAAAAATATATATATATATATATATATATATATATATATATATATATATATATATATATATATATAAAATACATACATACATACATACATACATACACAAATTAGTTTTTATAAAAGGGTAAAAAAAATGTTTTATTACAAGATAGCTATCTAGCTATTACTATTGGTTAAACTTTCTTTTTGGAACTTAAACCTCCACTCTTTGTTTACAGGGACTGATAATCCTGTTGGACCGAGCTGGCCTGTCCATTCTCAGCCTCTTCCCTTGACCCTGCTTAGCCAATCAGAGGGCCGGATGGACGCAGGCTTGGTAAACTCTCTCCAGCGCACTTCATCCATCCAGGGCCTCCTGGGTCAGCATCTGTCCAGCTCACAGCTGTCCTTCAGCGCATCTGTGGCTGGTCCACCCATTGAGCGCTTTTGTCCAGGCAGCCTGCAGGACAGTGCCACTCACAGAGCCTCTCAACGGGGCATCAGTATGGGACTTGGCCATGGAAGCGGCCTGCACTACGACGCCATCTATAGCAAGTGGAGTTTGTCTGGCAGAAAAGGCTTTAATGGGCCAGCGGCGGCGGAAGGAGACGGAGGGTTGTCTCACTGCATCCGCACTCAGGTGAAGAGACCTGGTTGCTTATTTATCTTTTTCTTTCCTTTCCTAGTGATTTACAGTCTTTGTTTTGAAAACAGTAGCATTTCATTGCACTATATATCGTTTCTTTTAAATTTGTTCTTACATTAAAAGGTAATATTCAGTCAATATTCAGTATTTGGTTCAAACCTTTAATTGTTGATATATCTGCAATTATAGTTTTTAATAAACAGAAAGCAATGTCCCTCTGTTTTTCCCCAGGCTTTCCAGACTGTCCCACCCGCTCCACCCCCCGAGGTCAGCCCAACACTGGATGCAGTGGCTGTTTCTATGCCTGTGGAGACCACACCCCTTACGTCAGATCCTCCCAGTTTACGGGAGGAGGCTACTGAACTGCCATTACTTGAGCACCTGCGCTGAGCCTCTTTAAAGACTAACCTGCACAAATAGGCCTTGACCAAGTGAAGCTGGGATCCGGAGCTGGTCTCCTGGTGAAACCACACTCATTCCAGCTGATGATGAAAGCTGAGAGCTTTTTTTTGTTACTTGAGGACAAGCTTGACCCTCAACCGCCTTTTATTTTAGCGCTTTTGCAGTGGTTTATTATTCAAAGCATTGTGTTGCTTATTCTGTATCGGAGCACACTAGCAAAAAAAAGTTTTCAGGTCACACCCCTGGAAGGCCAAGCTATAAATTAAGTTGTGAATTTTTGATCACTATGAAAATAGTTCTGATCACTATGTTGGCTTATTAGCTCTGAGCTCTGAAGCCCAACCCCCACCCTCCCACCAAAAAAAAAGCCAAGTCAGTACAATCTAAAGAAATGTTTCTCCATGTACTGGTGGGTTTTGTGAAGATTCTAAGAAACTGAAAATGAATCATTTTGCTTCAACACAAAAACAGATAGTTTGGTTGTAACGGAGGCCGTTGCCTGAGATCATTTTCCTTACATCCAACACACAGCCACATGGGCTTCTGAGCACCAAAAGCATCAGCAGTGTTCATCTTACACAAGAAACGAAAGAAACATCACTTCTTCTCTACAGACATGAACTCTGGGAACAGTAGAAGGAGGATCCCTGTATTACGCTCCGAAGACATTACTTAAAGCAATTCATGAAGCATAACACGCAGTGCCCACAGGAGGAAGGTGTGTCTTGGTCGAGTTGGACAACCCAAGAGCACGGTGTTAATCAGTTTTAAAGAAAGGATTTGGACATACATACAGTAAGCTCAGACACTTCCTATGACTTTTGGTGCTTTTTCTGCATAGTTTACAGTCCACTTAAGAAAAGAAATGAATTTGAGAACCCTGAAAGTGGAGATTGACTAGGATGCAAACCTGAAGCAAAAGAATCAACTGATGTTCTATCATCGTTACGCTGAGGGTCTTTACTCCTTGAAATCTTTATAAAAAGTTCACAGTTTTGTGAGCATTAAATTTTTTTTTTCTCCGTGCCCAAGACCTTCTCTCTGTTCCTAATGGTCTCTGGACGTGCTGGAGATAAAGGGATTCAGTGTTGGCTCCCCTTTGCCTCTTACTGCTGTCGATCAGCAAGCACCTGCAGTACAGCTTTATTTACTGTGATACTACTGCTACTGCATCCTCCTCTCTACTACTAATGGAACTAACCAAACTACTGCTCCTTTTGACCTTTTAATCTCCAGCGTTTTAGTTGGAAGAACTTTGCAAATACAAATAAATGTATACACATATAAAACGAAAAACAAAAAAAAACCCTATTTATTTGATTGCTGTTTGAAGGTGAAGGGTGTGGCTTTTTTTGTTGTTGTTGTTCATTGCACCTGGTTGTCACTTGCTAACTGGAAAGGCTGGAAAGGTAATGCTATGCTGATTTTTAGGGACCTTTTGAGACCTCTTTCACACATTCGATCTAGTGTACAGGTCGCTAATTCAACTGGAATTAGGCTAAGATTGGGCATGTCGTCCTTCTTCTTTTTTTTTTTTTTTTTTGCCTTAAACCCATCCCTGCCATGTTGCAAAAATGTTTTGTTGAAAAGCTTCATTTCTGTGTGGTTTTTGCCCTGTGTTTTTTTTTTTTTTTTTTGGAGCATGGGGAAATCCACCCAGTGATTCTCATTCCATTTAGACAGAATGATGTACCTAATAATAGTATCTGAAAATGAAAGCTATTCATATTTCACTACACCTAGCTAATTTTTTATTCCACTCTTTGGAAGTCATTAAGCATTAGCATAAAAAAAAGAATTGCCATGCAAAATTTCAGTATTCCACAGGAGGTATAAAGAAACAGTTACATGGACCTTATACAGTTATTAAAATACTTTTTGAACATTTTCAAATCCGTATGTTCTCAAATTTTCTTTTCGTTCATGGCACCACGTAAATATCACCCCAATGTGAGGTGCAGTATTCGCTAGATGTGTATAGCGTGCCCTCGCGGCAGACTTTCTCTTTTTGTGTTCGACAGGTTTGCTTTATCTCTCCCTTCTCAGGACTTTTCGTTCGAGACATGATCGCTTTGTTCTCATTTACGCTTAGTACAGGTCATCCAGTGACATCATTTTGACTGTAACTTCGCCACCATTAGAGCGCCTGCCCATTCTTTGTCTTTTTCGCATCTTCTCCTCATTTTCGTGTAAATCTCTCCAAAGTTCCTTTTCTGATTTTGGACAGAGGCAAGCACAAGTTACTGGACAGTCCCTGGCGTCGTTAATTAAAAGGGATTGAATCGAACCTTTTGCCGATTATCGGATGGTAGGTTTTGTATATAAATATATATATTTAAAAGTATATAAATCTATTTTACTATTGGATTACTGGTTATTTTTCAAAGACACTATCTTAAGGGAGCTGATCCTAAAGCGCTCTCTGACCTTTGAATCGTGCAGTTTTTGGGAAGGAAGTCAACTATAATACTGCTTTTGCACACGTATTGTAAAATAGTACATCCCACTTTTTTTTTAATCACCTTTTAGTTATATATGGGGTATTGTTTTATTTAAAAGCTGTTATTCAATATTCAGAGTTGTACAGATTTTTTTTTTTGTGATCTTTTTTTCTTCTATTTAAATTAAAGCTTTTTGTCATTATTTGCAGAGCGGACTTTGTGAATCTTTTTTTTTTTTTTTTTTTTTTTCTTCTTTTTGCTAGTCAGTGTTTAGGGCGAAGTCTTTAGTTCTTTACAAGATAAAGGGAGGTTGAGAAGGTTACTGAAAACTGCAGCTTGAAGCAGGTATAGATGAGTATCCGAGTCAGGAATATGTAAAATACTGTTAAAGGAAAATGATTAATGATGGGGTGGAGGTGTTCTATACAACCCTACTTCAGCACAGCGTGTCTCTTCCATCACTGCAATTTTTAAACAAGGTTTTAATATATTAGAAAATTCAGTTCAATTGTATTGCGCTTTAACAGTGAAAATTGTCCCAAAGCAGCTTTACATAAATAGGTTATAAAACTGGAATGTTATTACCTGTAAATTCACTGCCTATTATTTAATCCCTCATAAATGTATTCCTAATGAGCAAACCAGTGGCGAGGGGGAAAAACTACCTGGTAATGTACCACAATATTTAATTTTATGACTTACTGTATAGTAGTTCCAACCTGTCGCCCTCTACCCAGGCTTTTCTCACGTGCGCTTATTTAAGAAGACAAAATGTCATGTTACTGAGAAAACAGTGCCATGGCCCCAATCCTAGAAACCTTTCCCATGTCCAAAAACAGAAAGTTACAGCTTTACTTCTCTTACTGGTCCTTAACCCCAATCTGTTCAGTTGTATGACTGGGATAACTGTAAGCTCTGGGTAAGGGTGTTTGTTGTATGCTGTAAATGTAAAAGCATTACACTGCTCATAAGCCATTTGAACCTGATAGTGGACCAGACTACTGTAACTTGATAGGGGTTTCTTCGTTTCTGCTCCGTCTCAATCCAGGCCTGCTGAGAAAATAGCACTTCACTAGCAGCTTCCTGTAGGTTCCTTCTAGTTATTTAAGACTATGATTGTTTAAATACACATTTGCCTAATCAAATATCACTTTTGAAATGAGATTATTTCAGCTAAGCGAAGTTTATGCATTATGTTTAAATGCAACTGTCCAAAATGGTGTGTAAGTGATTGTAGGGATTTGTGTTAAATCTTTGGTGTAATTTGGAAGAAAAAAGTAGGAAAATTTTATTTAAAAAAACCAAACTAAATCAAACCAAAAACTTGCTGTCTAATTCTACTCAGCGTTTTACTCAGCAACAGTGTTGCAGCAGGTAAGAAAAGCATCTCATACATCAGTTCATCAAACTACTCCATCCTTCAAAGTAATTGAGCTTTTTAATTGTTGTCACTGACAACCAGACTCATGCAGCACCAAGAAGGAAAGTCTATACTACAAACTGTACACCATTTACTCTGTATTTTAATAATAGACCAATCATTGCACCAGACATTATGTATCTCAAAACGAGATCATATATCTCAAAACAATTCTGGACATCATAGAACCCAAACGCAATCCCAATTTCGAAGAGCTCAAACAAACGAGCGCTTGACTACAGAGGGAGTGCATGTGATCTCGTTGTAACACTCCTCCACACAGCCATCCGTCCATTTGCTCTCCTGAGCCGAGCGGTGGAGCCACAGCACCAATGCCACCAGGGTCAGCAGCACCAAGCCCATGGAAAGTGTGATCAGCGCCCCCTGCAGGAGGCCTGGGGCAGTTGCCTGTTTAGCTGCACAAGAAGAGAGATGATGATAGAAAAATGGCTAAATGACAAGATTGACAGCTTCAATCTTCAGAAACACTTCTGCTAGGGATTGTTCTATAACCATTTTTTTGCTGGGAATTTTAGAAGTTATTTATTTGTCGTAAATGTACTGTTTGCATTAACTAAACGATGGGACACAGTTATGTAATCAAAAAAGGTTTGCACAAAGTTTTTACTATAAGAAGCTTAAGCGAGTGATTTCTGAAGGTAAACCAGAAGAAAGTTGTCTATATATAATCTCCGACCTGCAATGGAGATGTTACAATGACCCCATCGTAACTTGATAATATCGTTAGTGGAGACATGGCCTAGCCCACCCAAGAGTCTGAAAGAATGGTGATCAGAATGGGGTAGTAAACTGTTATTTATAAAATATATACAGCATATATGTATGTTGCAGCAGGCATTAGGACGAGCACAATTTCGCAAGTGGAGGGTGGAGCCGGAAGAAATGAGTGGTAACCTTTAGCAATGAGACTAATCAGTGGGCTAAAATTGGGCTTTGAAACACCAAAAACACACACCAAAAAAAAGCACTCTAACAACTGAACTGAACTGTGTCGCTGCTCCATCTGCCTGCTGGGCGAATCTTTCGTCTCTTCGATATCATCATTGTAAATAAAAAAAAAATCGTAAGACAAGCCGTCGTAACTGTGTGTATATATGTGTTTACATTTTTCATTTATTCTAAAATGCTTGGGTGGCACGGCAAGGTTTGAACTCACGGATGTACACAGAGAGATTCACGTAGCAGTTTTGTGTCCCCAGAGTGTTGGTCACAGAGCAGCGATACACACCTGAGTCCTGGCCAGATATGTTTGAGATTTGCACCAAGCCCATTAGCTCCCCTAAAGAAAAGACACAATTACATAGACCTTGCCTTGATGTTCTTTGATGATCTTTGTGACCTTTTTAGTTCCTGTCAGGTTTTGTCATCCCATATTTGGATGGAAATGTACTTATTACCCCCCATGCTGATGGGCAAGGTGATGTGATCTGGTTCCAGCTTCTCCCAGGTCATTTGTGGAGTGGGGACGCCTTCCAGTATAAGACATGTCAGTGTGACGGTTCCACCTACGTCAGTGTTGCCCTCCCACATACAGACAGGCAGAGATGGGGGCACTACAGCAGACACATTTTATCTAGTAAGACACACATAGTGCATTTATTTAACATGTAGAGTCTGATGTCAGTCAAAGGTGCATTTTTTTTTTTTTAGCTTTAAAATAAATATATATATAAATATAAATAAATGATTTTGGTTTCCTGAAGTAGAATCCTAATATAAATCCTGTCAGAATAAAGCAAGGTAAAATTTTATATATATATATATATATATATATATAAGGTTCTCAGAAAGCCTGCTATTCAGAGATACATCAGTGATTACATTAAATATTGTAGTTGCAGACAGTCTGCACAGGAGCTGAGCGTAAAGTGGTTCTAACCCAGAACTCTGAGGCTGAGTTCTCCAATTCCAGGGTCTCCAGTGTCTGGTGGATTGCTCACTAGGCAGCGGTAGATACCAGCATCAGAAACACGTGTTTCATTCAGGATGATATCAGCGTTCCAGGGCATGTTCGCAAACGCCACCCTGCCAGTGAAGGAGGGGCTTTCGATCACCTGCCCCTGATCATACACAATCACCTGGTGCACAGGGGTGAACAAATAGTCACATTAAGATCAAGATGCAGACATTAACATGGTCAAGTTGCTTCAGTTTGTACACACTGATGAAGGATTAGTGAACATAATGGAATGTTTCAGTTCTTTCTATGAGAAAGTGCTACCTGAAAATGAATGAGTTTGCAGCGTCTGTATTATGTTGCTGGAAAATATTGTTCACTTTAATTTTATGAATAATAAAGAACAAGTTTAGAACATAACCCATAATCTGTGGTGGTTGTGGGAGGCCATCAGGGTCAGCAATGCCTCCACTGCTGGCCTAAACTCAAGTCAGACGTCACAATCACTGACTTATTTTTTAACATATATATATTTGTCCATGAATATGTGTTAAATTACTCCCAATAACTCTTTTCTTTCATTTCATAACATTTCTCTTGCCTGCACCCGAGTGTCTGTATGTATTAAAGTTTCTTTCCAATCAGATTTCAGCCTTCATATTACGTGTTGCCATAAGGCCAGCGACACTGCAGCCTTTTTTAATTAGCATAATCTCCATGTTGCTTAAAGCTGTTGTTTTAAGCTGAAGGGGTTCAAGGGTCCATATAAAACCTCCCTGCTGAAGCATTTGACTCAAGTAGGGCACCACTGAAGGCCTACATGAAAACTGCACGACCTGGCACTGATTGTCATCTGGTTCATTTGTGAAATGTTCAATTAAATGAATTTAAATTTGTATAGAACTTGGATATAGTGTTAATAAAATGATGTGTATGTTTGTTTTTATAATTGTAATTTTGTCTCTAATGACCGAGCCAGTGGCGACTGTGGGGAGATGGTCGCTTAGTGGTTAAAGCATGGAACTTTGGCTCTGAAGGTTATAAGTTTAAATCCCAGCTTCACCAAGCTGCCACTTCTGGGCCCCTGAGCAAAGCCCTAGGAACTAGTTTTAAAAGAGAACTAGGGAACCTAAAAATCAAGTAAGCAAAAATAAGTATGCATACTTAAAAATCAAGTAGGCAAAATAAGTCTGCATACCTAAAAATCAAGTAAGCAAAAATAAGTATGCATACTTAAAAATCTAGTAGGCAAAATAAGTATGCATACTTAGAAATTTAGTAGGCAAAATAAGTATGCATACTTAAAAATCAAGTAGGCCAAATAAGTATGCATACTTAAAAATCTAGTAGGCAAAAATAAGTATGCATACTTAAAAATTGAGTATGCATGGAAGCAGTCAGATGAGGTTTGCAAAACAAAATCTAGATGGCAAATATCACAGTAATCTGCAAGTCAACCCATGAAATGAAAGGACGAATACAGGCATGAAAACAACAGTTAAAAACATCCTGAATTAATGCACAAACAAAAAAAAGTCTCTAATAGCTAATATATTATATTATACAAAAAATCAAGTAGGTAAAAATAAGTATGCATATTTAAAAATGTAAAACTGAGCCATTGTAGTAGACCATTGAAATTAATTACAGTCCAAATGTTTTTGAGGAGGAATTTGGTTTGTTTTTATTGTTTACACTTTTTCTTATAGGAATTTCCACTGTTTCTGTGCTACAAATGCAGTAGAACAAAATAAGTTTAAAAAATGGATGGATTAGTTCTCTAACCACTGAGCTAACCTGTGTGGGATGGTCTTGGTCCGAAAAAGGAGTCAGGGTCCAGATGATGCTGAGGCGGATCAGGGGCATCATGGTGAAGAAGGAGCAGGGTAAAGTGATGAAGTCGCCCCGCACCACCTCCACACTGGACTCCCGCACTGTGACACGCACTGCGTCTACAGAGGGCCAAGAGAAACTCTGTCACACTCCACCAGTTAATCACCAACACGAATCAGTCAGCATAGAGATATTTGCATTTATGCCATTCTGGCAGATGTCTTTATCCAGAGTGACTTTCATTCATACAGCTGATCAGCTACGGGGTTAAGGGCCGTGCATAAGGGCCCAGCTTTTTTGTGGCTGGGATTTGAACTAATGACCTTTAAAACCAAAGTCCAATTCCTTAACCAGAAAGCTACCACTTCCCCACCTATACATCTCACCAAAACAAATGCATGCTGAAATAATGATTTAAAATAAATAAGTGCACTTTGCATTCATGTTCATTCCTTACAGCTGGAGGATTTATCATGTGCACATTACTGTATCTTGCATTTTAAGTGAAAAATAAAAAAGTGAAAGAGAAGTGTACTACGTGTTGCCTTCAGCATTACTGTAGAATTTGTTTTAATTTGCATAGTTATTAATAAAGTTACAAAAAAAAGCATGCATTAAAAAAAGTATATGCAACAGTTCATATACTATATATATATTACATATAACAGTGATGCTAAAAAGATACATTTGTATAAACATCAGACAATGTGGACAAGAGCGATCCTCTAATTTTAACAGCATTCTGGTTAGTTTCTATACTAAAATCCATACTTCAGATGCATGCATACGTATTCAGATAAAATATGCAGCAATCTAAAATATTTGCTAAAACATACAGGAAACATTGGTTAAAAAAACAACCTGACCATGCATTCTTATAAATCAAAGTAAGTGTGCATACATATTTATTTTTTATATACTAAAAAAATTAAGTATGCATGAAAGCAGTTAGATGAGAATTGCAAACAAAATCTAGAAGCATACTCAAAAATCTAGTAGGCCAAAATAAGTATGCATACTTAAAAATTAAGTATGCATGGAAGCAGTCAGATGAGGTTTGCAAAACAAAATCTAGATGGCAAATATCACAGTAATCTGCAAGTCAACACATGAAATGAAAGGCTGAATACAGGCATAGAAATGAGCACAGAGTTCAAACCATCCTGAATTAATGCACAAACAAACAAAAAAATATTCAAAATAAATAAATTAACTGAATATTCAAATAGAATATGCAGGAGTGTATATACTGATCAGGCATAACATTATGACCACCTGTCTTGTATTGTATTGTAAGTATGCATACTTATTTTTACCTACTAGATTTTTGCCTACTAGATTTTTGAGTATACATACTTATTTTTGCCTACTAGATTTTTGAGTATGCATGGGCAGGTTGTTTCTTGTATAATTTAGCAATTACTTTAAACTGCTGCAAATTATATATCTGGAAACATATGTATGCATTTAAAGTATGCATGCTTGTTTCTTAAGTATGGAATTGAGTATAGAAAGTTATCAAAATAGTGTTAAAAATATAAGGTCTCTCTTATGCACATTGTCTTGGACCACTTTTTACAGATACTAACCACAGCAGACTGGGAACATCGTACAAGAGCTGCAGTTTTGTTGTATGCATTTAAAGTGTGCATGCTTGTTTTTTAAGTATGGAATTTAGTATAGAAGGTAATCAGAATTGTATAGAAAATATAGGATCTCTCTTGAGCACATTCTCTTACTTCTATGCACTGTTATATATAATATCATATATTATATTATACATTAATACATATACATATTATCTTATCATGCCACTGTTACTGGGTGATACATATCAGGCAGCAAGTGAACATTTTGTCCCTAAAGTTGATGTGTTAGAAGCAGGAAAAAAATGGCAAACATAAGGATTTGAGCGAGATTAACAAGAGCCGAATTGTGATGTCTAGATGACTGGGTCAGAGCATCTCCAAAACTGCAGCTCGTGTGGGATGTTCCTGGTCTGCAGTGGTCAGTATCTATCAAAAGTGCTCCAAGACAATGTGCACAAGAGAGACCTTATATTTTTAACACTATTTTGATAACTTTCTATACTCAATTCCATACTTAAGAAACAAGCATGCATACTTTAAATGTATACATACATTTCCAGATATATAATTTGCAGCAGTGTAAAGTAATTGCTAAATTATACAGGAAACAACCTGACCATGCATACTCAAAAATCTAGTAGGCAAAATAAGTATGCGTACTTAAAAATTAAGTATGCATACTCAAAAATCTAGTAGGCAAAATGAGTATGCATACTTAAACATTAAGTATGCATAAAAGCAGTCAGATGAGGTTTGCAAAATAAAATCTTGAAGGCAACACATGAAATGAAAGAATGAATACAGACATAGAAATTTATATTTAAATAATAAAAGCAGACTGGGAACATCGTACAAGAGCTGCAGTTTTGTTGTATGCATTTAAAGTGTGCATGCTTGTTTTTTAAGTATGGAATTTAGTATAGAAGGTTATCAGAATTGTATAGAAAATATAGGATCTCTCTTGAGCACATTCTCTTACTTCTATGCACTGTTATATATAATATCATATATTATATTAAACATAATACATATACATATTATCTTATCATGCCACTGTTACTGGGTGATACATATCAGGCAGCAAGTGAACATTTTGTCCCTAAAGTAAATACTCAAAAATCTAGTAGGCAAAATAAGTATGCATACTTAAAAATTAAGTACGCATACTCAAAAATGTAGTAGGCAAAATAAGTATGCATACTTAAAAATTAAGTATGCATGAAAGCAGTCAGATAAGGTTTGCAAAATAAAATCTTGAAGGCAACACATGAAATGAAAGAATGAATACAGACATAGAAATGAGCAACAGAGTTATAACCATCCTGAATTAATGCACAAACAAAATATTAATTCACAATAAATAAATTAACTGAATATTCTAATATGCAGGAGTGTATATACTGATCAGGCATAACATTATGACCACCTGCCTAATATTGTGTTGGTCCCCCTTTCGCTGCCCAAACAGTTCTGACACATAAAGTATTACCTACATGAACTTCTACAGCAGTTTAAGCTACAGCAGCTCATCAGTTGGCTCGGACCACACGGGCCAGCCTTCGCTCTCCACGTGCATCAATGAGCCTCTGCCGCCCACGACCCTGTCGCCACTTCACTATACTGTTTCTTTCTTGGAGTACTTTTTACAGATACTGACCACTGCAGACCGGGAACAGCCCACAAGAGCTGCAGTTTTGGAGATGCTCTGACCCAGTCATCTAAACATCACAATTTACCCCTTGGGCCGAAATTGCTCACTTTTAACACATCAACATTGAGAACAAAATGTTTACTTGCTGCATGATATTTCCCACCCACTAACAGGTGCCATGATAAATATATAATATAATATAATATAATATAATATAATATAATATAATATAATATAATATAATATAATATAATATAATATAATGTAATATAATATAATGTAATATAATATAATATAATATATGACAGTGCATAATAAAAATATGAATGTGCATAAAAAATAAGACGATGCGCACAAGAGCTACTATTTGAAATTCCATACTTAAAAGAAACAAGCATGCATACTTCAAATACACACATACATATCCAGATAAAACACGCAGCAGTGTAAAGTATCTTCTATAACATACAGAAAACATTGATAAAAACAACCTGACCATGCATGCATATGCATACATAAATCAAGTAAGCAAAAACATGTATGCATACTTAATATTCTAGTAGGCAAAAACAAAACTTTGAAGGGAAATATCACAGTAATCTGCAACACATAAAATGAATGTATGAACATGGTCATATATACAATTAAAGTCATCCTGAATTAATGCACAACATTTTTTAAATAAGTATTCACAATAAAAAATATGCTGGAGTGAATATATTTATGTTCTAAAACATACAGATGAAGCAAATGTAGCATCAACCAGACTGTACTAAAAATGTGTATTCAAAAAACAAGGATTAAGTATGCAAAATGAGTGTGCATACTCACAAAATAAGCATACAAGTCATTCACAAAATGTCTCACTTTTACATTCGCTATATATAAGAAAATATGGAAATAAAAAAAAGCCAATATGAGTTCATGCATGCAAA
This sequence comes from Silurus meridionalis, assembly GCF_014805685.1. Lineage (NCBI taxonomy): Eukaryota > Metazoa > Chordata > Actinopteri > Siluriformes > Siluridae > Silurus > Silurus meridionalis. Next base: position 18,941,948 of record NC_060898.1, read on the forward strand.
ATGAAGTATGCAATAACATTCCAGGTTCACAAACTAAAACATGTGAAGGAAGTAAAGTTTTTAAACCATTCTGGACAAACATGCAACAAATTTCCATGCTAATTAATAAATAACAATGCCAATAAACGGGTAAAAACATGCATATTTTAAATGTATACAGTAAAAACAATAATTAAAAAATAATTACACAAAACTATAATGCATTTGTAAAAAAAAAAAAGAAGAAAAGAAAAGAAAAAGGGAGCATGCATCCTAAAATATAAGCATATATCATTAAAAATATATATACTCATAGATATGATGACAATTATATTGCTAATTAATATGCATGACAACATTTTATGTATGCAAATTACATATACACAAGTGTTCCTATTTTTGAAATATTTGTTAAAATGTACAGGAATTTTACTAATATAAATATATCTTTACTAATACCACAAACTATTAAAAATTGTTTGCATACTTTACAATGAGTATTCAAGATGAGTATGCATATTTAAAAAAAAAAGTGTGCATATGCATGAAAGCAGTCAAATTAGGTTTGAAAGGAAAATGCATTGTTTCTGTCTGGATCATGTTCCGATATGTCAGCAGCAAAAACAGTCACAATAGACAGCATATTAGTAATATATGTGCATTTGAAGCCATGTAAAGAAATAGAGAATTGAACATTAGTTTATTATTTTATTATATCCCACCTGAAATAACAATGAAAGGCAAAACTGCATCCTAAGGAAAGCTTTACATTCTTGGTAACAAGGATGTAAAATAAGCCCAAAACTGGAATTTTACTGTAGTTCAGAGTCAATAAATATAAAGTATGAACACATTAGTTGTTTTTTTTTTTTTTAACAGTTTCTTTCAGCAGTTTTCATTGTGCCCTGACCTTCATCCTCATGCATGCTCATGTCTCATTACAGTAATGATGTGCAGCACCCCCGCCACCCTTCCATCTCCAGGCCCATTCTTTTGTATGAATACCAGTGTGTGTGTGTGTCACATTGTGAATATCAAGCCATAATTACAGTTGACATCTCAAAGCTAAACATTGCACACTGCAAGCTCCATGCCTTGGGAAAATATTTCTTGCAATAGTTCCTCTCTCTCTATGTATATATATATATATATATATATATATATATATATATATATATATATATATATATATATATATACACACAAATACATTTAATTATTAAACATACTACAAACCCAAATTTCTAATCTCTAAATCATCCTTAGTAGATAGTGTCCTTTTAATGTCTTTTCTTGATGTCAAAACAATGATGAAGTGAATTCAAAGTTAAAATGAATTATTATTGAGTCCTTGCTGTATATTGTATATATTCAACAAAAACAAAGGTTGTTAAACAAATGTGCATTTCTACCTGCAAAAATTGCCATTATGCCGACTGTTTCGACTGAAGAGACACAAAAGTGGACAGTAAAGTCTGACTCACCATACTGCAGAAATTCAAACACCAAGCAGGTGATGATGAAGAGCCGCTGACTCCAGCCGTGCATCGTGAGGATGATGTGTTTGTGTTTAGGTGTGTGGATGTGGTTATGTGCATGTGAATAATCTATTCAAGCCTTTACTGCTCACCCGCTGCACAAAAATAATCGAGTGATTATGGGCCGTACAAAGGAATTTCTCCAAGCCCTGATTTCCAGCTTTTTGTACAAACGTTTACAAGCATGTTATCCGAGTTCAGTTCAGAGGAATATGATCAACTTTTCCAATGACAAAAGAAAAAGTGCCATTTCGAGGGATCCATATTATTAAGATTCTCTGCTAGTACTTTTCTATCATGTAAAACAGGGTTTTTTTCTGTAAGGGCTGAATCATTTTCTATAACAGAAAATGACATGGGCCAGAGTGACTACCAGTAATATTATATTGATTATATGATTTTTATTTTATTTTAAATGTATGTATATTTTATTTAATGCCTCTTCTTCTTCTTCTTCTTCTTCTTCTTCCGGTCACTCCGTTAGGGTTCGCCACAGTGGATCATCAGTATTTTATTTTGCACCATACAGACAAATAAGCTTTAATTTTTAAGAGATATAAAGCCTATTAAAAGAGCATGCCCATAGTTCTGGGACCCCTGGTGTAAGAGGTAAGAATTAACCTCTGCAGCTGTTTTTGTACTCAGGCCCACACACCAATAAAACTCTATTGGTAACTTTATTTTGGATGTAAAGAAACATACTGGAACATTCAACTACAGACAAAAATAAATAAATAAATAAATAAATAAAAACAATAACAGTCGGAAGAACAAAAGCCAGTCAGGATGCATTTATTATCAGTGCACATGGTTGGTGGAAATTTAAAAAAATACATATTGACTTATTGATACATACCAACTATTAAACCAGAACATTACAAAAGTACTGCATGCAAAATACTCATTGGCATACAACAAATGTATATATTTATATATATCTATATATGTGTGTGTGTAAAAGGCAACAAGGGTTCACCACATATTTTGACACCTGAATGTGAGTTAGTGATGAGTTTTGTAGGCTCCGTGTCTGCTTCGGCTTCGTCTTCAGTCGTTCTGGATCATCACATGTAATGTGATAGGGGAGGTAGGCTACACACGGATGGCCATTTTGTTTAAATATTAAAATCAAATCTTACTGTGCAAAGAACAGCAATACCAACATCACAAAAAAGAAAAAAAAAAAAAATCAGCAGCCACATCCAACCATCCTGAAGGATCAATAGGTCAATGTACATTGTACACAATTCATACCCGTGTTTCAGTTGCTCTCTTTCACATACGCAGCCTATTTTTTAACATACGGTACAATACTATTGTGCGATCAAATACGATTTTGCCCGTTCTTACGAAATATTTGAAAAGCTTAAGATGTGTATAATATTGCAAAATTGCTCTTAAATATAGATATTAAATGTACTCTAGTATTCCTTGATAGAAAATGACCACAAATGCAGAGCAGGATCACGAAATCGAGGTGAAAACTATATTTTTACTTCATATAATCACTGATAATCTTCAAATCACTAATATTTAATGGTGACCAAATAATTACACGACCATACAGCATATGGAGATTATTGCATTGTGAACTGCACAGCACAGCAGGAAATAACAGCACACAAGAAGAACAGATTCTCTCTTTCTGTACCTTTGGAGGAGATCCATTCCTGGTCTCTGAATGCTAAAATTGCTTTTCCGTGTCCTTTTAACCTTTCCAAACACAAATCCTTTCAATGGTTTTTCTACCTACATACATCGACATCCAAATAAACACCACAACGGTTCTTTATATTTTGCCTGGAAGATCACTTGGAAATGGAATTGCGGGCGTTTGTGGTTTGTGGTGAATCACCACTAGGAAGCCATTTTACTGACGCTGAACAGACCAACTGGCAGATATTTCACATGAGTGGGCCACTGAGATGCCAGCTGGAAAAACTTTACATCGTTCCACTCCATCCCATCAACAGATACTGAGGGGGGGGGAAAAATAAAATAAAAATAGCTCAGGTATTTTGCAAAGCTTTTGCATTCAGACATGGTCAAGTTTTAGGTTTGTCTTTAGGATTGTCTGACAAATATCTTTATACAAACAAGAAAAACAAGAAAATTGAATTGAACATTTTCTTAAATGTGGCTTTATTTATACCATCATCATTATCATCATCTTTTTCTTTCGGCTTCTCCCATTAGGGGTTGCCACAGCAGCTCATCCGTCCCCATACCCCCTGTCCTCTACTTCTACCCCCTTCACCCCAACTACCTGCATGTCTTCCCTCATCACACCATAAACCTCCTCCTTGGCCTTTCTCTTTCCCCCTTCCTGGTGGGTCCATCCTCAGCATTCTCCTACCAATAAACCCCATGTCCCTCCTCTGCACAACCTCAATCTCGCCTCCCTCACCTTGTCTCCAAAACGTCCTACATGCACTGTCCCTCTGATAAACTCGTTTTTTTATCCAGTCCATCGTCGTCACTCCCAATGAAAATCTTAACATCTTCAGCTCTGCTACCAACAGCTCCACCTCCTGTCTTTTACTCAATGCCACTGTCTCTAAACCATACAACATCACAGGTCTCACCACAGTCCTATAAACTTTCCCTTTCACTCTTGCAGATACTCTTCTATTACAAATCACTCCTGCTATCACTCTTCTCCACCATTTATTTACTGTATAACATGCTTTCCATTAAGTCTGGTAGGTGGTTATGAGGCCAAATGCCATACATTTTAGTCTGCAATTTGAGCTGTGGGTTGCACAAAAGGGCTTTACCTCGAAGACTTGTTTGCTGATTCTTAGCAGAACAGATGAGTCTGGTGATGCCTTCAATCACTTGGCTCTTGGAATCAGTGTCCCTCTCTTTTGGCTTCTTCCCCAGAAATATAGTAGGGACTGTGGATAAATGTTTGTGCACTGTTTTTAATTAATAACTAACTCAAACATTTTCACCGACTCTGGATTAGAGTATATGTATGTATATATAAATGTGTGACAAAGGTGCAAAAATTTAAGTTTTTTTTTTTTTTTTTAAATAACTTTTTAAAAGATTATCATCACAGCTTTGAACAGCAGGTTGCTATGCAAAGTGCTCACCTTTCTTGTTCTTCTCTTTGGTCACCACAGTCATTGCCATAGTGCAGGAGCTTGCCTGGAACTCGCCCGTGGAGGAGCTGGGAAGTCGGCTGACCTGCAAGGATCTAAAAGCACTTTTGAGGGTGTTTTTTGTGTCCCTCCTCTCGCCATCTTTGCGCTTTTCAGCCACCCAGTAATCCACCTGTAGCCCTATGGCATCCGTTCCAGGAGACATGCTGGGACTGCTGGCCAAAAATATTTTTTATAAAAAGATAATTGCATGAAAATGTATACAACTTATTCAAGAACCAAACTGTCCTTAGGTATTGACTCTTTTTTCAGGCTCTAGTTCAAATTAATCGCTTTGAGCACGTTTTATTTTTAAAAAGGTATTGGGTTAATTAATATTCATTAATATACTCATAGTGCTTTTACTGTTTATTCACAAATCTGATCAAGAGGTTGATCCAGCTATTAGCTATTAGCTATATAGTTTGATTTATTGCATCATTCTAATACAGTGTTTCTGTGGTGACTACTTGTGTAAAGACAATCAGTTTGAAAAGCATGAATCTTTATTAAGCGGATAAAGTTTTATCTGAGGAAATAGTTATTTCGTATTTTTGGAACAAGCCTCCAGTGTGAGCACTTGGCAATATTAGAGATAAAGCTTTAGGTGAAAAAAAAGACAATTTTGTTTATTTATTTTAAATAAGCAGCTTTTTATAGCCAAGTGAGTGTTAGACCTTTCACTAAACATACCCATGAACACCACTTAGAGATGGTGAAGGAGGAGGAGTGGCAGATTCTTTTATCATCCCAGTGGACAATGCATATGCAGGAGGAGAAGTCGAAGGAACTATCAAGCTCAAAGCAACTCCCTCTTCACAGTCTCCAACTATTTGTGGAAATGAAAAGGGCAATTATTTAACAACAACATTTTTTTTAAAAAAAGCTTAAGCAGCTCATAATGATAATGCATCATGAAAAATCATGTGTACCTGCCAATCCAGCCATGGGCTCAATCAAACCCACTTTCACCACCTGATTGACAGAAAGCAAAATAGAATAATAATAGCAGTGTCTATGACAAGCAATTTAAATTCTTAAGCAACAATGCATTTAATAGGCGTGCGACGGTACACGTATTCGCACCGAAATTCTTCGGTGCAGGGCTTTCGGTTCGGTACACGTGTACCGAATGCAATACTCTAAGTGCGGAACATAGTTAAAATCGGAGTTTCCTCAGGAACATATTAAGTGGCGGACCGCAAGTTTGTTTCGTCTCCACCTCACACTTTAAGCATTTTTATTTGTATTTTTTTAACCTTGAAAACATACCATGAATTTTGTGTACCGTTACAACCTTGCATTCAACAACAAAAATAAGTAAATGTACTTACACCAACAAAGGGGACAAAGTTTTGATAGGAATCATCATCCTGCCTGAATAAAACAAGAAAAGTCTATAATCATGCACTATAGATGTTTACTTTCCATACAAAATAAACAAAAAAACACCAAATGATAACCCATGCTGTACAATATAAACTGTCCATTACTACGGTTCCACTTACATTTTGTGCTTGCAGGTAAGCATGGCCTCAGCGATAGGAAGCTGGTAAGTGACTGTGGCTCCATCGATATACTGACCGATTCGTCCGGCCACATCCACACACTCTGCAGATGACAACCCTGGACACATACGCAACCAATGTCAGAGAGAGGATGAAAGAACAACTAAAGGCATAGCAGCAACAGCCGTTATGGACCTGCTTGAGGAAGATCTGTCCTACTGAAGAACTCCCTCCACACACCGTCAAGAAAAGCTGAGCGATAGCGGTTGTCTAGGGAGCCGAGGTACTTCGCCACAGGGTGGGAACCTGCATAGAGGATGTAGGTTCGTCAATGCGACTTCCCAATTGAGTCAAAATCAAGCCATTCTTTTATATAATTTTTCTAATAGCATAAAAAAATACCTAATGGAACCACTAGAAACCTTAAATGCCCCAGCCAATCAGATGTCTTGTTGGCTAGTTGAGACACATAGAAGCGCAAGATGGCTCCCAGGTAGTTGTGCCCTCCCACAGCCACCACTTTCACAGGTTTAGGAGTGACAGAGTTACAATTACAGCTGCAGAGATCAGGGGAAAAAACACAAAAGGTAATTCTGTGCATATACTCACATATTTATCTGCATAATTGTTACTATTATTTGCAGTTCTGGATCCTGGTACATGCTTAACTACATTTCTTTCATGTGTACCTGTATTATGCAATGACAAACTTGTTTGTCTGTCTGTCTGTCTGTCTTTCTGTCTGTCTGTCTGTCTACATTAACTCTACCACCACTAGTTTACTGTATTTCAGGTACAAATGAGATGTGACCCACAAAAAGGCAATCACAATCACAAATGTTAGTGTCCAGCACTACAAGGTATAGAACAATAATGCAGAAAAGATAAAGTAGTAATAAAATACTTTTGTACATTTCCCTAATGAGTGAGCTGGTGGCCACTGTAGCAAGAAAAAACTCCCTGAGATATGACGTGAAGAAACCTTAAGAGGAACCAGACTCAAAAAAGAACCTCATCCTCATCTGGGTGGCACCGAATGTGCATTCATTACAGTTCCATCATTGCTAAGGTGTGCAGTGATCTATGATTAAATTCAACCTGTGGTCCTGAGTCACTGTAGCAGACTCTTGATATTAATCACAGTCCAAATCCATCCTCAAAGTCGAATTGCTCATTAACTTCATGGATCTTTAGGCTGTTCATTTGGAACCATCTCCAGCTGCACAGTGTCTCCAATCGAAGAGAACTCAATCCAGAAGCATGGCATCAGGATGACATTGCTCAATATTAGCATTACATACGCTCAGATAGTTCTGAATTTGGACTAAAACACTTACAATTTTTGAATCCGAGTGAGCAGGGCTGAGAGCACAGCCTGAATCTCAGACACTGAGCAGGTACACACCACTGGATGCTTCTGTGCCTGCAGGGAGTCTGCAACATACTGCAGACACACACACACACACACACACACACACACACACACACACACACACACACACACACCAGTATAACTAAGTTTAGAGACTAGAGTACATGGCTCTAAACAGATTTTCCATTTTTCCTCTAAACTCAATTGTTTAAACTGATCTAATGTTTAATCAAATTTTATTTTCTTGTTTCTAGAAACAAGCAGCTGGCTTAAAGAGACAAAAGGGTTCCAGCACTAACAAAGCATACATGCCGCATATATATATAGTCCTAAGAAAGCTTATAAAATAAACTGAATTGCCAGTTTAAAGGAAATGCTTAAAAAAAAAAAAGGTATGTATTAAATTTTTTGTTCTACAACAAAATGAAAGTCTTATTAGCTCCTCCTGAGGCACAGTATTCAGTCACTACCTGTCCTTGCCAATCACTGCTGTTAATAAGGATGAGGCTGTCAGGCAGGGTTGTGTCAGACACCAAGATCTGGTTCAGCTGGTCGTACACTATCTTCCTCGGCATCTGCACGTATTCAGAAGAGAGAAGGAAAAGTTGTGTTTAGAAGAAGCACACGCAGCAGGTTTTACAGAGGAACCAGTCTCGGCGTAATCACTGCCCCGTCAGTGTTGATCGCATTGAACGTGCAGCTTTACAAGGCTGTTTTTATGAATGTGCAAAACATCATTTAGAGCACGTGTATTTAAATCTTTCGAGCGGACAGTGTGACGAGCACATCTGGCGCAGGGCTGCGGTGGGAATTAAAACGTAGCACTTCACACTAACAAACGTCACACGCTAAAAAGGCTTTCGGGGTATTTTTGTGCAACAATAAACGACAACGTTTGCCAATTACTGACTCACTGCGGAGCCAATGTGCTGTTATATAAGCAGATTGAGCGCCCACTCTCTGCTCCACGCTCTGCATCTCTGCTCCTAAAACACCCACTCAGAGTGTCCCGCGCTCAAATCCACAGCCCAAATGAATCACCATGTTTACTGTGGACCCTCTAGTGTTGTTTATTCTGCAGAGATTTAGACAGATCCTTCGGCATAGTTCATGATCTCAGGGTTAAAAGTAAAACGAAAATCTCAAAATCTCAATAAGCAAATATATACATAGATCAGACATAACATTGACATTACAACATTATGCCTGGTGAAGTGAATAAAACTGATTTTCTCTAAATCATGGTGCCTACAAATTTATATATTAGGGCTACAACAACTAATCAACAAAATTGATAATCAATAATGCAATTTGTTGTCAACAGATGTCGATATCGATTAGTTGGGCCCCTCATGTTACTGGTTAGCGTGATGCCAAGATATCACAGCCGCTTGCGAAATGGCAGAGAGTACATGAAAAGAAAACACAGTGGTGCCACGGATGAAGGCGAAACATCAGCACGGTAAACAAAAACTATATAATCCTCATCATATGAAAATGGTATAGTTTAATGAAGTGCTATTGTGTAAACTGTTTGTTTGGTAACAGTCGCTCTGGATTTGTTCAGGCGTGACTCGCGAGCATCAGGTTGCGCAATCAGTTTGCTCACAACATTTGTGCATTTTTTTAAAGCATGGTTGCCATCTGCAGTTACCCTTAAAAACAATACAAATGGTGATTTACACAATTTACCCCTTGCATACAAAAATTATTTTTTTTTTTTTTTTACAGAAAGATAAAACCCAGCATAAAATAAATCCCCCATGCCCTCAACAAGCAGCAACTATAAGCTTGAAAATGTCGAAAATTAAGGATAGTTAAACTCTTTGGCTTTTGCTTTATTTTTTTAGTAGACTTATATAAATAAATACCCTGAATTATGGTTCTATATATTTATAATAAGTAAAAAGCTTTTTTTAATTATTATTATTTATCTGATTATTTGAACAAATTATCATCCGTTTTTTTTAAACAGTGGTGTGGAAAAGTGTTTTCTTCCTGATTTCTTATTTTTTTGCATGTTTGTCAAACTTCAATGTTTCAGATCATCAAACTAATTTAATTATGTTAATTATGTTGAATGTGCAGCTTGTATACCAGTACAGATTTACTGTCCTCTAAATATAACATACAGCCGTTATTGTCAAAATAGCTGCCAACAAAAGTGAGTATACCCCAAGTGGAGATAAGTGTACGTCATGTAACCAGGCAAAGCCACGTGTCATATTTATCATGTTCATGCTTTTGTCTGCTTGACAGGACCATACAAATTTGTCTCATATTAGAGCAGTTAAAATCAGGTGCATTGAGTACAATTCTCTCATACTGACGACTTCATTTATAGCACATGATTCAGTAAATATGAATATAATAAATAATAAATATATAATTAATCAATTATTAACAATAAATCTAAAAAAGTACTCACCAAGGCCGCTCTTCTAATGACGGCGGACCGTAAGCCGGAAAAACTATCGGTATGGATTTTTGCAGATAGCTGATAGTTCCGGCGATCAACTATTGCACTGATGTTTTGCAAGCAACCGGTCGATGTCTACAGTATGGTACTAATAAATTGCTCTGTTTTGCTAAATGATATACTGTTATTTTTTTTTTATTATTAACAAATTACAGTATGCTACCCCATAATTATCGCATTCTTCAAGACTCCATTCTTTGTGGCTTGGCCATGTAGTCAATCTTGAACAATAAATTCCAGAATAGAAGGAGATAATGATATAAAGCCAGTCAGTATATTTATAATCTATAACGATGGCACAACATTTCTGTTTCTGTTCTTAATGGGATCCTGTTCTGGTGTTTCTGAGATCCTTTCTCCGATTTGGTACTAGTCTTTTGCCCTATCCATGAAGCGTTTGATCAAAAAAGGTCTGTGCGGTAAACCACTGAGAACTTGAATCCATGTGAGGAGAGGAAGGAACTCACCTGTGGAGTGAGGCTGAGCTCAGGAGAGCGTTCACTGTCTGAGCTGTTTGTCCGCTCACTGAGAGGTTTGGAAAGCTGCCTCTCTTTCATTGGAGTCCCTCTCTTATGCTTAGGAGTGTGTCCACCATCCAGCCTGGGAATGAGTCACAGTAGTATGTCACTCAGGATGTATTACACAGTGTTGAGTGAGCACATTTGTGTGTTTGCATGCGTTTGTGTGTGTGGGGGGTACCAGCCTTGGAGAGGACATGGTCTGGCTGCTGCTCCTCTGTGGGGTTCGTGGTCTCTCTGCCACAGAAACAGTGATGCTGGGAGTTCCATCACTCAAAACCTCCACCTCATTCAGTTCCTATAACACCAACTACACTTTACCTACCAGCTACACCACACATACAAGCAAAAGACAGATCTAATAGCACACGGCTTTCGAGAATAGTATGACTAAACAGACGTGGAAATGACAGACGACAGACAGCCATTAGGAGAAGAAAGGATGGGAAGGTTATGATCTAACCACTGTGTCTGTCTCGGAGAAGGCATCATCCAAGTGTGCACTACTAGAGCGCCGAATTTTACTTGATGTAGACTGTTCCCCGTGCTGCTGGAGAGAGATAGAGAGAGATGAACAGATATTTAGATATTTAATAAAAGTATGAATGTAGAAATAGTTAAACTATATATATATATATATATATATATATATATATATATATATATATATATATATATATATATATATATAAAATATCATATATGTACATTATTGAAAGTGTAAATAAATGAATAGAGTTGTATAGTGAATGTACCAATGCATGGAAGATAGATAAATGCATAGACTGATGATTAAATGTAGCAGACAGATAGAACTCGGTTGATGAATGCATAAATGGTAGTTACAAGTATAGATAAATGGTTGAATAGTTGGACAGATGGGTAAGTAGACAGAGAAAATGAACGACAGATAAACAGAAGAATAAATAAATAGGTGGAAGAATATTAAATCAATAGATTGGTAGATAGTTGATAGATGAATGAAATGTAGTTGGGTGGATGAAAGTTGAATATTTGAACGGATGGATGGATAGATGGATTTAAGAAGGGATAGAAATACTGGACTACAATAAAAGAAAAGCTGAGATTTGTTGCTGTCCTCTATACATAAGACACTCACAGGATTCAGTGCGTCTTTGTTTAGAGAACATCTGCTGTTCAGACTGCCAAACTCATTGTGAGAGCTGGATTGAGACATAGCTTCAAAGAATGGCCTGTACACACACACACACACACACACGCCATCAGAAGCAGCAGAACAATGTGTAACGCAATAGACATTTAAGAGCCGCCTTTTGTTGGTATTTTTATCTTTAGCTTTAGGTCAGAAAAGGCAAATCTGCACGCGGATCATGGCGCAAGTTACACCCCCACATAATGCCGGGGCCTCTCAAGCAATCATGATCTAGAAAAATACTTGTATAAGACTTGTATAGCAGAAGCTTGAGTAGATGATTGTTACATAAGACTTCTTGGAGCTGTGAAGTGCTGTGGGTGTGGTCTATCAAGCTATTTTCTGTTCAATTATAAAATGTAAACTTTCAAAAGAGCTATAGCTGAAAGTATATACAGAAATGGAACCCATAATTAATGTGCTTATTAAAGGAGAAATTGCTGGTTTGCCTTTGAGATTCCCTTTTCAATAATCTAACATTAGAGTGATCACCACAAATCACTGTCATTTAGCAATTTCAGAGCGGTATCACAAAACCATGCTTGTTTAGACAAGATTTTTTTCTTCCCACTTTGTCTAAATGATCATAAATGTGAACATCTACATTTACTGAATTTTTCAGACACCAGTAACCAGACCTACTTACATCTCTTTCATTCATACAACTTAGCAGCTATACAGTTAGGGGCCTTATTTAGGGGACCAGGAGTGTCAGCTTGCCATGGCTGGGATTTGAACTCACAACCCTCGCAAATGCCTTAACCACTTAGCTACCACCTCCCCTGAACATATTTAGAAAAGTATCACATATCAGAACCAGTGATGCAATCACTTCAACATTCTTTGTTTTATATTTCTTTGTTTTATTCATCAGCATCTGTTCAGTTTGAATCGCAAAACCATGCAAGGCCTGTTTGATGTATTTTTTTGTTTCAGCTATTCCTTTTGTTTTCTGCCAATGCAGTGTAATGCATCTGGATTGTCTTTTTGATTAAGCTCCAAGAAGTGTCCACTTAACTAAGTGTGCTGTGCATGCAAGTGTATTATTGCATGTTACGGGAGTTTGGGCTTGGGCATGCTGAGGACACTGTCTGTCTCCTCCATGTCTGGTCCACTGTCGCTGGGGTTGTACATCTCCAGACTGTTGTAGAGCTCATCCAGGTCTTCCTCGACATCACAAATCTGCTCGTGAGACACATGGTCCAGGCCGAATCCCACCTACACGTACAAAAATCAGCAATCAAACACAGCCATGCAAACTCTCCAACAAAATGACTCCACAACAAGGCGATGATTGGACAGATTTGTGATAAAGATTTAAGTGTCATGATTAGGGAGAAGATTTTTTTTTCCCAACATATAAACACGTTGGGTAAAGGATTGAACATAAAATAGAGAAAAGGGGACACAGAGAAAGTCATGGAGGGAGATTAATGTGGGTTTACCTCATCAGAAACTTTAAACCTTTTCAGCAGTGCCACAAATTTCTGCTTGATGTTAGGCTGCTGAATAGAAAACACTTCACGTCAGGCAGAAAATTTTGAAAAAAAAAAAGCAAATCCACAAGAATTAGGCTGTACGGAGCAAGCAGCAAAAATAGCATCAAGCTGAGGAGGAGGATAAAGAGCAGTAACAGGCAGAATGCTTACAAAACTGGCACACGATCTAGCGCATCACCAGCTAGTAGACAGACCGTGCAGCTAATCAAAACAGCAAGCTGATACAAGCATGTGAAGAGAGATATCCCAACCTCGCACTTCGACTCAGTCAATACATATTGACCTCCTTATGTCGCAGCACATTTCAAAGGACTCTTGCCATTAGAGTCATCAGGCTCTGTTGAAAGGCCAACAGGGACCTCAGGCTACCGTAAACACACACACGCCTGCTCCCTGGCATTAGAGTCGGTTTTAAGAAATGGAGCCAATCGAGGAGAGAAACAAACACTGATGGGCAAGTTTCCCAAGCTGTAATAGATGGCTGCTCAGCAAACCGCTTTATAGTTGTTGTTTTTTCTTGGATAAGAATAAGATTAAGCAGGTGAAAGCTGTCTAGAGACAAGCATGAAAAGGCCATCTAGAGCCAGGAGCAGCAACCTGCTCTAGTAACTCACATTAGCTCTTGTAATGGAAGCAGCAGAGGTAAGTTTACGACGAGGCTTCTTCTTCCTTACTTCATCCTCATCGTCATAAAGGTACTGCCAAAAGGGGATTAAAACAGGTTTGGTCTTTACAATTTCACCAATGATCTCTTGATTTGATTGTTATAGTGTATATTAATAGGTTATATGAGTAAGAATATGATGATGCAAAACCTGAAAGTTCAATTACACTGAGAGAAATAAGATAAAATAAAAAACAAAAAACAAAAAACATACATGTATGTTACAGCACATATTTTTAGCAAATCCCAGCATGTTAGGAAGCTGGGGTCAGAGTGCAGGGTCAGCCATGATGCATGACAAACAAGGACCTTGCTCAAAAGCCCAAGAATGGCAGCATGGTGATACTGGGGCTTGAACACCCGACCTTCCAATCAGTAACCCAAAGCCTTAACCACTGAGCTAGCCCTTATCCTTACCGACTAGCTAACATCAAATTATGGATGGCATATATTTTACTAGCTTGCTGGGTGTTTAAATGTTTTTTTTTTTTTAATTATTAATGTATATTCAGAGTGCCTGGGTTTTTAATGAGCATAAGAGAGTAGAGACGTTTCTAAGACATTTTATTACTTCCTTTATCAGCATTTTTTTTTTCACCTGTCCATGTAATGGGTCATCACTGCCATCCTGTTCAGATGAGTAGCTTTCTTCTTCCTCCTCAGAGTAGTTATCAATGTCAGGAGATCGATCTTCATAGGGACAGAAGGAAAATTAGTTCAAAAAGATTAGAATCCATTGTATTTATATTTAAATTTGACATCGATTTAGAAGTAAATCTCACTCACCAGACAGTTTGGCCTTTGGTCCCTCCGGGTCTATAGGTTGACTGGACATTGAGTAGACCCTTATCTCTGCCACGGGTACAGTCATGTCCTTTATTTTAGTGTGTAGACGCAATACCTCAGCACCTTCAGTGGGATGCTGCATCACCTTTTCGATGACAAGCCAGACAGGTATACAATGATCAGAAAATTTGCATAAACCAAATTTCCAAATTTTAATGTTGGACATTGGACTTTTTGTCTCTATGCCTAGTTACTTTTTAGTTTCACCTTCAGAGCAGCTGGAAGCTAATAAAACAACACAGAGAACGTCCTCTGTTCTGCAAACCTTTAAGAAACGATGTTTCTTAATTGTTTCAAAAATAAATGTATTCCATTTATTATTTATTAAGATGAATTTACCCATTAACTGGTATGAGACAGGGATGCACTATGAGACAAATCACATTTTGAGGTTAGCCAACTACTTTTGTTCAGTTGCCAACTACAAATTACTTAAAGCTTTGTTGTTGTTGTTCATTTACCAGGTTTGGACAGTCTTATCTAAACCACCATGTATACAACAGTGCAGAGACTCCATTTATTTTATATTGACAACAGTTCCAAGCTAATAGCTGTTGACTAGCCAGCTAGCTATATGGAATACCAATTAAATAAATAAATAAAAGTGTGTTTACAGTGTGATATGGCAGCTCCACTGTAAGTGAACCCTGTAAAGGGTGGTCAAAACCGTCCAACAGAACCAGTGACTGGCACCAAACTGCCTGCCACTGAGTCCCTTTACCACAGCAAATATCTGCACAGAGCAAAAACGATTATCATGGACTCCTCACATCCCAATCACACACTGTTTAAACGTCTTCCATCAAGTAGGAGATGCAGGAACACCAGAGCCAGTAGCATCAGGGACCGCTTTATTCCATCTACCATCACTCTGAATGCCACACTACACTGCTAAGACACTGTATGTACAACTGTACAAAAGTTATACATTATGGATATACAATGTACATATTCCATATAATAAATAAGTTTATATCCCATATTTTCTGCACATATTCTGCCTTACACACATCTTGCACTATATTAATTTCATTATATATTAATACAAAAAATTTCTTAGCATACTAGCTTATTTGCTTCTGCACATTTTTCACTGCCAGATACTTTATTTGCTGTGCATATATTTAGATATAAACATTACACAATGTACATTTACATATTTATATATATTTGTCTGCACTTATCAGTTAGTACAGTTGCTACTATTTGCATTTCTGGTGGATGCTAAACAGCATTTCCTTGCTGTATACATGAACTATGCAATGACAACACCATTTTAGCTTTAGCTGCCCATTTTTTTTTTTAGATTTTATTTCCAGTAGACTGTGATACTATTGCTCACCTCTGCCATATTAATCAGGCCCAATGCCAGGGTCTTGTACCCCAGGATTGTACGATTCTTGTACCTTTTTCTTCGTTGGAGCATGATCTGCAGCCTGTTGGCATCTCTCTTTAAAAAGTGTGGATACTTTTGGAATAAAAAAAAAAAAAAAAAGGGGGGGGGGGGAGCAGTGTTCAACAATGTTCAAGTTGAACCTAAAAAGCCAAAACTGTAAAAGAAACATCGAAAAGTAGCAAATTGATCTAAAAGCATCCACACAAAGGCACACTAGAACAAACCTGAAGGGAGAAAGTGAGCTGTAAATCGGTCTCCGTGAGCCCAGGAGATGGCAAGAGGATTTCATTTGAGCGCAGGATCCGCTTTGATCCCTACAAGGACACGCATTAAGTAATGAGTTAGTGCCATAAGATTTGGAGGTGGTACCTTTAGTGCGATGCTGCATCACTTTCTGAATGACAGGCTGAAGCAGAGTATGAAAAATTCTACAAATAATAAAAGATTATGCAGATAGCTAAGGATACAATTTATTTGACTATTTAATACACTATTTGGAATTTCATCACTTTCCACATTCTGAATGTTATGTATAATTGAAACTATAGATTCTAACTTTATGTCTGAACAAGATTTAAATAATCTTAAACATAACATAAACAACATGAACAAGTTATGTCCTAAAGTGATATCACGATATACACCATTTAAGGAACTTTCATTAAAAAAAGCACACAGTATCAAACCTGTAGCTTTAGGCTAGCTTCGAACATCAATGATAATCCAAGTATCAAGCCAATCATTTTTCAATATATGCTCATATATTTTATGTGGCTGAATTTCAAATGCAATAAAAACAGAAGGCCAGAATATATAAGTAATTTGTAGCTTAAAAATGTGAAATAATATTGCCGTGTGCAATATTGGCATGTGGTTATCTACTTTAGGGTTAGTAAGGGTCACTAAGAATACATTTGAAACAAATAATATTAAACACTAACACAGATTGAGTACAAAAAAAACATTTAAATGACAGAGGAAAAAAAAAAGGATTTACCTGAAGTTTGACTGCAATGACCACTGATGCGAGGTCCTGGTCAAGATCCTTTAACATCACCAGTTTCTTAAGAGTCAAACTGAGGAGTCTGAGAGAAAGAAAAATAAAGAGAGATTCAAAAAAGAGACTTACAATGTTGCACTAAAAACATGCTACTCTGGAACAATATTCTGCATTTTTAATATTTATAGACATCATTTTCTATACATACAGTATATATTTTACTAAAGGTTGACTGATTCATTGGTTCTGATATTTGATTGCTGGAATTGTCAGCTATCTGCAAAAATCCTTACTGATAGTTTTTCCAGGTTGCGTTAAAGTACGAGAGCAGCCCCTAGAGGTAAATCACTGACACTATTTTATTCATTTTGGATGGAAATGTTTTTATTTATTTGTGTTACTCTTTGTTTTAGTTGAAATGCATGTCTTATTTTCCTCATTATTTATTAATATAATTCATATACTCAATTCATTTTCATGATTCATAGATTTTTTTTGTAATACAAGTTCTGTACTATTTTACATGAAGTGTTATGTTTGTTTTACTTTTTTAATCCAGTATCCATTCTAAAAACTAAAGTACGGCAAGTAGAGCAACTCTAGCTATTGGTAAAATCCACAATCGGTCGACCTCTATAACTTGACATCTCACCAACATAGTAGCAAGAAACAAAACTTTATTTGCTAATTAGTATATAAACATTTACAGCCTGTGTAATTAGAGACATCTCTAACAAATGCAATGTGAAGTGAGCTGTGTTTATAAACCAGAAGAATGCCCTGAAAAACCCTGTAGCTCAGCAGCTTCAAGCCAAATACATGCAAGATGGCTTAACTTTAAACCATCAAAATCACCCTCAAATCATGAACCAGTGCATTCCCTTTGCAAGGTTTTCATCAGTAAGCATCAGTAAGTATTTGACAGTTTCTAAAATGAGACTGTTACCGGCATTATAACCATAATTATGTTTTGCATTGTAACATTATCAGAATGTTGCTCACAGAACACTGGGGAAAAAAATGGGTCTGGATTTAAAAAAAAAAAAAAAAAAAAAAAAGGCATTGAAATTACATACAAAACCATCCCCATGAAAGAGCTTGTCATATGCTGCCACTAAACATGCCGGTGTCTCCAGATTTTAACCATCACAGATTTGACCAGGCTTTAACTGTCTTCTTAAAATGAGATGCTCTCTGGATTTTGGGTATAATTCACATATGACTAGCTTTCTTTCAGTCAATTCTAGCTCCATAGTTCAAAGGCTTAAGGAGAAAACCCTCTTGACTAATAATAAGATTAGCAAAAGAAACTGCATCCTTACAAAACACACACATATATAAAGGTCAGCTTGTTGCTGTTAAATAGGAGTCCAAATCTACAATACACCCATTTGAATTACTACGGGGTTAAGCCTTAAGCGTGAAAAGGTCTCCTGTTGTTTTTGTAGTGACTCAACATCATTACTTTGTTTTCTTCTGTTTCTTTTGTTGATATAGAAAATATGGCTTATATGGTAAAAAAACAAAACAAAAAAAAACAGTTGACTGGTTAAAGATGGATAGTATAAAGATATTACAGATACTTCATATTTACAAAACAACAGATTAAACTTGTTATGGCTATGCTGAATAATTTTGCTTTTAGTAACAACTAAGTATTTTCTATAGTCCACATTCTCTGTAACTACTGTACCTTTGGTCAGAACTGCAATATCCTAAAAGATATAGAGGACAGAACACACATGGATTCGGCCAATCTCATGTTAATCTGGTATTTTTTTTATTCTTAATTTTGCAGAAGATTCTTTTGTTTTATCAGATTTATAAAATAAAGATACCGCTTTACGCTCTTCTCTGAAAACAACCGTGGTCCTGAAGGCATGGTGTGGGCGAAGCTAAGAATTGTTGGCGTAGCGATCGTCTGCAAGCTGCGACATCACTATAAATAAATGAACAAAAACTTTAAAGTCTTAAATTAACTATGGCTAACAATCAGGTCCATTGTTACATATCTGATTTAGCATATTTTTGTAAATAACTCAGAATGCATGACATCGCATTAGACCTCCCCTAAATTATTTGTCTTTTTTAATACAATTCAGTTAAATTCTCATTTTAATTGGCCAGATAATGATAAATTTTCTATAAAAGCACACCTCTTGAAGACAAACCACAGGTTTAATTTGATGCACACGTCATCTGTTGTTGTTTCTAGCTGCTATAAACTACATGATACCAGGAAGTAACTTGTTTGATGGATGTTCCACAACAATACCAGTACCCATTGGTTAGGAAATCAAAGTTAAAATGCTGGCAATTTCAAACAAGTAGGTCAAAAAAAAAACAAATTGCCCATTCTGTCTGGATGAAAGGTGCAGCATACATGTTCCACCCTCATCTAAAGGTAAACTAACCAATCCTGGGTTTCTATCAGCTCATGCATGCAGAAAAGGCTAAAATCCACTTTTTTTCCCCATGTGTTATGCAGCCCTGTGCTGCAACATGAGCAAATACAAAAAAAATGTGGTTGGCTGGTGTCTCAGAGGAAGCACTTTATCCAAGACTGGTTGCTGTTGTCTGATAGGGAAGAGAATGCGTCGCCATTCCACGGGTGACAGTCAAAGATATACAAGAGCAAGCGTTTGAAATGTGGCCTGAAGAATGCTTCATGCAAGTGGGCTCTGTATCTTTTTTCTGCCACCTGCCTTTTAAACACTGTACATTATATACTGTTAAATTGGATTTTCAATGAGTGTTATTCCTTAAAAGGAGTGTTTAGAGAGTCACGTTGCATGCCGATGTCAAAACATGCTGCACAGCTACATGCTGTTGAAGTCAATGCCACTGCTGGAACAATTTTCTGCCCTCTTTTTCAGTCCTTTGCCTGCTTTACTTTCAACTCGGGTCTGCTTGCGTCTATCGAATGTAGAGGAGGAGAACGCAATAGGAGATTACTGCACTATATACTTTATAAAAGACATACAATTTAGAATTGGTTACATTTTATATTTCCTAACACACCCTATATCTTTGGTATATTTTGGTTACATAGACCATGTTTACTTTTATTATCTGAAAAGATAAAAAGCAACTCTGGAGCTGAAGTCGGGTTTGTGCATAAACATTGATCCATGTTACATTACATTACTTATTCATTCGACAGATGCTTTTATCCAAAGAGAGGCAGAAGACATTCCGAGCATCGAGCCGGCACGGAAGCTGACAGGTGCTCAAATGCTGCAACAATAATTTCCCAGAAACGACTGTTAGAAAGAATAGAAGTTTGCAACTAAAAACAAAGAGCTAAAAAGAAGGGGAAATATTCAATCCAGTTAAATCCAGCATCGACACAAATCACACGAATCAGACAACCTAGAAATGATTGACTCCTACATTGACTCATTTACAGTGAAATTCTACATGTGTATATATAAAACCATAAAAAAATCGCACAGATAAACAAACAGCACATATGGGGCTCTGTATGAGATGAGAATCAGTGTATCTCACGGCCAAATACAGTGAAAATGAGCTTGTGGTCCACATGGGAGTTACTGGCCTCTTTGGTGAAAAAGAAACATGGATAACCATAAACTCACACTAAGTGGGTCGATAAAAAGGAAAAGAAAAGCCAGAGAATGTTGGGTGATACGGAGCTAATGAGCTAAACTAAATATACCCAATATGTTCTCACTGAAAAGCTTGTTAAAGAGCTGGGAAGATTTGGTGAAAGATTTGACCAGACAAAAACAGTTCATAATCCCCACTATGAAAATCACTGTCCTGAGGTAATGCGTGTGTGTGTGTGTGTGTGTGTGTGTGTGTGTTATTTATTTGCTTGTTTTTTTGCCTGTGTGGCAAAATAGTGACCCCCCCGAGATACAGCATTTTTCCGTGTCTACTTTTTATATTGGAGAGTTCAAGCCAAATCAAAAATTAAACAAATACTTATTGTACACTCGCTTCGGAAACTGGAATTGAAATGTGGTTTATTTCAAATGTAGCATATTATTATTATTATTATTATTTGTAATGAATGTAGATAAAGTTAAAAGTGTATAATTCAAAAGTATCTTCTCTTGATTGAACACTTCAATGACCAAACTAACAACCAACATTTCAATTATGAACAGGAACTCAAAAGACTGTTTGAAGATCTTATCTCCTGTTATTCATGTTGTTTTTGTCACCATGAGCACTTCTTTTGAGAGCTCGTCAAAGGGTTCCTCAGTCAGGGATCATACTGGAAAGTCAGACATTTCCCAGGTATTATGCGGTGTTTTACTTTAGTTTTAAATAACAATCTGAATTTGCAACACTGTTGATTTGACATCACTCCATACATGGGGAAGGAACTGGCAACCACAACAACCCCAAGTTTCCAAGTTGAAGTGTTTTTTTACAGGCTGTTTTCACCTGGAAACTGCATTCAACGCTTCCTTTGGCTCTGGTGTTTGGGGAAATAAAAGCTGTAATCTCTATTTTAAAAGCAGTCTTATTAACTGGCATGGGTGTTTATGCTCCTGGTGACGTCAGAGGGGCACACAAGGTCCAGCTTTTCATTGGAATTACAGAAATTCCGTTTCAGCACCAAAGCTGCTCATTATATCAGAAATATTTGGACAAAAACATATGCAATGTTTTTTAGGGTGGAGATTTACGTATGTCCAGAGTTGAAAAAATATTTTGGGGGAATTTTTGCATCATGCAATAAAGGATTTCTTTTAGGTCGTAGATGAATGACGGTGTTCAGTGGTTGTGCTGCAACCTGTAACTCCGCGCGCGCACGCACACACACACACACACACACGTACCTCGGTACGCAGCTGGGAGAGGAGCGGTCGATTTCCCATGTCGCAAACAGGTTCATTTGAACCGGGCGGTTTGATGCAATGCTGGCCGATTTGAAGGGCTGCAGGTGCGGAGACGCAACTCCAGCTCGCTGACTTCCTCCTCTCTCCGACATGCCAACGGTTTTGTAGAGGAAGAAAACACAATTTGTACTACTTCAAATCTTCTTCTCCCCATGCAGTTACCCGCATCTTGGTGTTAAAAAAAAATGTAATGCGCGTCCACGATGCGCGTCCACGTCTCCTTGCGCCTCCTTCCCAGCGCCGCGCATCTTGTAGACTTCAGTGTGTGGAGTCTCAGTGCTGAACACGCTGCATCCCGGCGGACAGAACCTGCTCCAGTAACAAGTGCGATCTTTTTTATTTATTTATTTATTCTGAAGCAGCAGGAAGGCGGAAATCCGTCTCACCGCGATCACGCGCGTTGACGAACAGCGCCGCCTCCGGCTGCAGGGAGCGCGCGCGTGAGCGGCGTCTTAAGCCTTTGCGTGGGTGTGCGTTTTACAACCACAGCCAACCAGCCTGCCCCGTGTCCCAGTCCCTACCAGACCTCCCTGTGACCATCTCACCATCATTCCAACTTTCCATAATAATTCCCACTTTACACTTATTACAGCTTTAATTTTCCACTAGATTTTGGAGTGTAACCAGGGGATATACCGTATGTGTGGTATCTCAGACGTTAAGGCTCTGCTTTACTAATCAGAAGGTAGTGGGTTCAAACCCTGGTATTACAAAGCTGCCACCCCCGGGCACTCTTGAGAAAGGCTCTTAACCTTCTGTACTACAGGAGTGCAGTATCATGTCTGACCTGATACTGGGATATGCAAAGAAAGAATTTCACTTTGCTATAAAGTACATGTGACCAGTATAAAGCACCTTTCAGCCCCATAAGCATTAGTGAGATCAGGTGTTGATTATGTTTGAGGAGGCCTTGGGGGTGATTAATGGACTTGCTTGCTTTGGTCTGTCAATCTTTCCAAGCCATGGCATTATACATTTGTATTGTGCATCTTGCTGAAATAAATTGGGGGTCTGACTGTTTACAGTAAATGTAAATCCATATTGGGAAGTGGTAGCTCAGGGGTTCAAGCTCCAGTATCTTCACAATGCCACTATTGCACCCTTGAGCAAAGCCCTTAACTCTCTGTGCTGCTCTAAGGGTGCTGCTTCATGTCTGACCTCAGCTTCCTAACATCGCTGGGATATGGGATTTTCACTGAAAGAAAACTGTGCTGTAAAGTACATGTGACAATTAAAAAGCCCTTTTAAAGCTACAACTATTTTGGACAATTCTGTACAAATTTTGCACACAATACAAAAAATGCACATTCCAAGCAGCCTTTTATGTGTTTTGTAACTGAGGAGGAACTGAGGAGAAGTTTCTGTTTGGCCCCTTTGCCATAAATGGTTGAACTGCTGAAGTGATGGTTCTGCAAGTATTTCTCATACCCAGATTTGATCTCTGGAGCTCAACCAGAATGAACATTGGGTTCTTGGTCTCATCTCTTACCAAAACCTCCCTCAAATATGCCACTGGGTCAGACAGCCAACACAACAAAGCGTTTCTTCCTCTTCTTCTTCTTCTTCTTCTTCTTCTTTTCTCTCTCTCTATTAATGTATCTTAAATGGCTACAGCATCTCAAAATGATGGGGGAGTGGTAGCTCAGTGGTTAAGGTGCTGGGTTACTAATTGAGAGGTCAGGGGTTCAAGGCCCAGTTTTGCCAAGTTACCACTCTCGGGCCCTTGAGCAAGGCCCTTAACCCTCTGTGCTCCAGGGGTGCTGTATCATGGTTAACCCTGCGCTCTGACCCCAGTTTCCAAGCAAGCTGGAATATGCGAAGAACAAATTTCACTGTGCTGTAATGTATATGTGACAAATAAAGGCTATTCTATTCTATTCTTGTATTTTGATGTTTTCCCTCCCTTTATCTCAGCTCTCACTCTGTAACAAGGAAATTAGAGGAAATTACATTATGTCCTGAAATATTATTTCCTCTGGGGATATAATTTTCATCTGTACACAATGTAATCCAAAATGTCCTTCGAGATCAAATGTAAAGATGGGTGATAAATAAACAGAAAAATAAAAACATATTGTGATAGTAAGGTGTTGGACCACCAGAAGTTCCCCGTGAATAGGGATGGAGTCATCCTGAAAAAGATCTTCTCCTTCAGGATGGAAATGTTTTATATTTGCATAGTTTTACAGAGTTTCCTTATACTAAGGGCACGAGTATTCCCAAATCATGCTATGAAAATGCGCTCACAGCAGAACATAAACACCAGACCTGCCTCACTGCATGATCAAGTAGTCAGGTCTGGTGAACACCATAAATGTGCAAAAAAAACCCTGGTTTATATGGAGGAATATGAGGGTGGCAGCAAGGCAGGGGGCACTCACTGGCACCCCCAGCTGGTTGTGCTCTAGGCAATTGCCTAGAAACTGTGTTGAATGTGCATCCACTTGTCAAACTTATTCTGTAGAAAATGACTCATCTGACCAGATACATTTTTTCCCCCACATCCCCAGAAGTGCATTAGTCAATGTACAGTAACAGCAAATACAATATCTCTTTAAATAGTCAGCAAATTGTTCATTTGTTCTTTTGCTTTTCATTACCCACCATGCACAAATGTATGTTCATTCAATGTGTCTTTTCCATAATTTGCTTCTTGAGCAGTCTTTTTGCCTGAGGCTCCTTCCATCCATATCCTCTTTAATGAATAATAAATAACCCTCTTCCAAAGTGATTTACAGACACTTATTCAACATTCATCTAATTACGGGATGCGATTTCTCATGGCAACTGGTTATGCTGGAATTAGATTAGAACGTCCCTGTTTGTTTTATGTATTTATCTTTTTTCTTTTTTTTTTTTTTTTAATGCATGCCAAAATTTTCCTCCCAATTTAGGCTGATGGTAGTTTGCAACCTAGTGATCCAGTGTTGATACAGTAGAGACTTCACAGTGTTTGTGCGTCTCTCTGGATAAGGGCGTCTGCTAAATGCTGTAAATGTAGATTTTTTTTTCTATTTCTGACCTCACCCTCACCTCCTTCTTATTGATGCCATATATGCACAGTGATGTTCATTTAGGTTCCAGGTTACAAAATATAGAAAGGATCAAGAGGGAGAATATTTATGTATTTACAGAAGTGCTCTGATTATTTATCTTCTGCTGTTATTCAGGGGGTTTATTTATATATTTACAGTTAAAATCAAGTCATTTCTGTGACCACTGCTGATATTTTTTGGTACACACTATATAATACTGCCTATGCATATGCCAACTTATACATACAGTACAAAGTGCATTGGCTGAGTAGGCTACATAAATTATAGGCTGGGAGTTCAAACTGACAATATACAATTTACATAAAGTTGCACGTCTACTTTAGGCAATAATGCAATGTGTATAGGTTGCATTTTGCAATTAAAGAATGTGTGCAAAATAACAAGTTAAATATTACATTGAGGCAGAGTTATGCAATTGTTGCAAAAGAAAGGTGATTAAGCTTGGCTGCTGATTAACCAGGAATGCAACACTTTATTCTCGAGCGTTCTTACTTTCACCAACAACAGACCCACTTGACAGCATAAGTACATATTTGCTCAGGCTGGCAAAACGTGTCATGGTATTTTTAGCACAGGGCTTTAAGCAGCACATGAACTGCGTGACATAAGAGAAGAGTCGTGCAGAACTGTGCTGGGTTTCTTTTTTACCTGTTCAGGAACAGAATATTAGTTAGTAGATGTGCTGTTTTATTTCAATTTATTCAACTGTTTTACTGTCATGATGCAGTTAATCCCAGTGGCACGTACCACAGATGCAATGATGTGTAGTCATGTGATGCTTTATGTCACAGTATATTAGAAATCTCTTTATTCCTGTCCTTTTTTCTTCTGGTTGTGTTGAGAGCTCTGTGAGATTTGGGTCACATGGAACTGTGCTGTCAGGTGACAAACACACTCTGCTGTAGCCCACTATTGCCCCCTAGTGGAGAAACAATCTGCAATGGGCATGTTTTTCAGACTATAACACTTGATGGCCAGTCCATCTTTTTTATAAACCCATCTAGTGTCTCCTAACTTACTCTTAAATTTCTGTTATAACCTGGACCACAACTAATCTTATTTTTCAGATACCTCATTTCATTTTATTTCCTTTTATTTTATATTTCACTGATTTTGGTGTTGAAACAAAAAACTCATTTTTAATGTAGAAACAAAATGAAAATAGACTTTGTGATGGATGTTTTTACATAAGAAGCCCTTTGAATGTCAGAAGCTTGATGTTGGAAAATGTTGGAACCTAAACTAGCAGATGGACAATATACATTTCTATAGCATATCTATGACTTGGTTGACAGAGATGTTTGTATGGTTACTGTAAATAGAAGTGATATAAAATTAGGACAAAGTCTTTAAACTTTGTTCCAGTCTTTTTGTAACCTGCAGGCAAAGTTGTTTTATACTTGTCCATTGTAGTACAGTGAAATTTTTGTTTTGCATATTCCAGCAATGTAAGAAAGCTGGGGTCAGAGCACAGGGTCAGCCATGATACATCACAAGTTTCTCATCACTGTAATTAGGAAGTACCTGTAAAAATGTAGTTATATTTAGAAGTAAAAATGGTTATATTTAGGTCATTTGGTAGACACTCTTATCCAGAGCTACTTACAAATGAGCAGTTGAGAGTTAAGGGCCTTGCTCAGGGGCCCAACAGTGGCAGCTCCGTGATGCTGGGATTTGAACTTCCAAACCAGAGTCCAATGCCTTTACTACTGAACTACCATCTCCCAGTGTATTCAAGCATGTGCACAAAGCAAGCGCCATGAGGATATGGTTGGACTGGAACAATTAGAGAGCACCGTATAGATCCTTGGCCTCAACTCCAATGAACATCTCTAGGGTGAATTTGAACACTGACTGCACACCAGGCCTTGTCACTAACATCAGTGTCTGACCTCATCAATATTCTTGTAGCTGAATCAACAAAAAATCCTCATAGCTATGCTTGAAAATCCATTGGACTAGAGGACTTTCCAGAAGAGTGGAGGTTATTATAACAGCAAAAGGGGACTAAATTTGGAATGGGATGTAATGTGTACATATAATATTACATCTGATGATCAATTTGGAGACGATGAATCCAATTTATTATGTTGTGTGCCGCACATCTTTAACAAAATTCCATACCTAAACCAGTTTACATACCAGATTTCCAAACATATCATTTAAATGAGTTTAGATCATGTTTTTTCCCTTTTTCAAAAGGGTAGAGCAAGCTTTTTTTTTTAAATGAACATTTTATCCATCACAGTTTACCCAGAACAGTCTGAAGGGTGAGTCTGAAAGGCTGCTAAAAGACACACCCACTGGTCTGCAGTCTGCTCACAGCTCATCCTCACTGCAGTCGCCCAACCCATGCGAGTGTAGAGCTGACAGCTTGCATACTGATACCAGACTTAACCTTACAGCTCAGCTGGATCATTTTAAAACTGAAAAGTTTCTAATAATGGTTTTTAGAAACTATAGCTTGGGTTGCAATTCAGACTGAATTTAAGACTTTCGTTTAAACCATGTCTGGGAGGAAGATATCTATTCGGATCTGGCAACCCAGCAACTCATGTGGGCTTGTTTTTTTAGCACCGCTGGCACAGGACGCAACGGGCTTGGCATTTGGGACCACTCTGGTTATAGACAAAATAAACTAAACTAAAAAAAGATAATCAGCAACCCAGATTTTGTATCCCAACAAGAGCGTGCTATCAGGAATATCAAAACTAGTGATCTAAAGGTAGGATTTTAAAAAATGTATGTTGTATAATAACTACTGGGTCATTTTATTTTCTGATAGAGTAGCAATTATTGTGTTATGTCCTGGAAAATATTGTAACTTCATATCTGTTTCTAAATGATTTGCCTTTTAAATCTCTGATCATTAAAAATGTAAAAACGTCCAGCAATAAATCCAAGTATTCCAATGTTAGATACAACCTACTAATAATCTTATATTAATTTTGGGATTTTTGCTACAAAATTAAATTCCTGGATCTTTAACCAGTTTGCATGTGATTTTTATATTTAAAAGAGTCTGACAAATGGAGCCTATATGTGCCACTGGAGTAGCTGCTCGACTGAGGAGTGAGTGGGATCGCAGTGAAGGTCTTGGTCAGAATGATAGGGCTCTGAAGTTCTACGGGCAAGACTTTGAGTCCCTGCGTGCCAGCTGCCTTCAGAGTAGACGTTTATATGAGGATGAAACCTTCCCAGCCAAACCTTCATCACTAGGATTCAAGGAGTTGGGACCGGGCTCTGCTAAAACCAAAGGAGTTTGCTGGATGAGACCCACAGTAAGAGTTGGCAGTATGAAAGCCTGCCACAAGCTGCTTACCTGTGGAGGCTCTGTTGTCAAAGTTTGCATCCAAACACGTGCAAACATCATTGATATTCCAGTCACTGCTGCACCCTTTCTGACCCATAGGTCTTCTCTGTGCACTCCAGGAATTCTGTACTGACCCACACTTCATTGTAGACGGAGCCACTCGCACGGACATCTGCCAAGGAGCTCTAGGTACAACTCTGTAAAGAAGGTTTTGAGCAGACAATATGTTTACAAATACGTAAAAAAATTCAGAAATTAAAATGTAGAAATTAAAGTGTAAGAGTTAAAGGAGCAGTTTGTCTTTTTGGAGCCC
Organism: Silurus meridionalis; assembly: GCF_014805685.1. Lineage (NCBI taxonomy): Eukaryota > Metazoa > Chordata > Actinopteri > Siluriformes > Siluridae > Silurus > Silurus meridionalis. The sequence goes on from NC_060898.1 coordinate 18,970,623, forward strand.
TCTGCTGTTTGTAAGGGACACTGCAAAAGCAATTAAATCCTAACAAATGTTTTGCCCTCTAAAGTAACAGATACTGTACTTCTGTTAAACTCTGCCACATGAGTTGCTTATTGATGAAAAAGGGCAAAGCTGAGAAACTCTACGGAAGTGCAGCAAATATATGGACCTGAAAAAATAGAAATTTAATTACATCAATTGCACGACAATATTTAGAATCAGTTTTGGACTCCCTAGTGGCAAAAAAATCACAAAAACTGAGAAGTGTTCAGCCCTATTGTTGGGTAATTGTAAGTCTGAATCATGGTTGATCCCACAGCAGGATGGACCATAATATATATTATCATATAATAGCATAACCCAATTGCGGCAGCCTGTGAACACGTATGCAGAAAAGGAACAAGATCACTTTTATACATTGTGTGTCACACTGTGTGTTACACTGCCCTGTGACTCAGCAGTTATCAGCAGCTGGAAAAGATGCAGATTTCTGTCTTAAAAGATGCTTACAGTAGCTACCATTTGGTAGTTTCATCAATGAACAATTGATCAACTCAGCATGAATCTGGAGTCACCAAGATAAGGATGGGTTCCTTTTTTAGTTTGGTTCCTTCCATGATTTCTTCCTAAAATTTTTAGATAGATTTTAAAATTTGGGAGTTCTTCCTTGTCACTATCACCACTGGTTTGCTCATTGGTGAAATCCCGTATAAATAAACTTGCAGGGACAGATTTGTGGATTTATGATGATCTATTTATTTTAATGCTTTGAGGCATTATCCATTGTGAAAAGTGCTATAAAACTAAAACTAATCTGATTTGAATTGAAGTTTTGAGAAGGTTGAGAGTTATTGGGTGGACAAACTGAACTGAGGTTTGGGAGTTATTGGGTGGACAAACTGAGCTTTTTGGTTTTTGTAACATATATTTTTAAATAACTTGACAAATATTTTTCTATATGTTGCTAATGATCACTTTCTAAACCAGGGGACTGCTGGCTACTGGCGGCCATTGCTTGTCTTACTCTGAACGAGCCATTGCTGCGCCGTGTGGTACCTCATGGCCAGAGCTTCCATCAGCAATACGCTGGAATCTTTCACTTCCAGGTACAATCTTTCCCATCATAAGTAAAAATTTTATTATTTGTAGTGCTGTTGCTAACATGGGGGGCAAAACTGCTGCCTTTCTGCATGACCTCTTACTTTCCCCTTTCCCCAGAGCAGCATTCTGCAGAACTGCACATTCAGCAATTCAACCCCTGCACTGTTAGCTAAATATACAGGGAGTATTTATGGGGAAAACAGATACCCAATCCCCTACAACTCACCAGGGCAGGGCAGAGCAGAGCCCTCTTGTCAAATTCCAATAGCATGCATGGGTCTGTGTTGCAAACCTGCTTAGCCTATTTAGAATCAGTCAGCTGAACAAAACAGCACAGATTCACTGAACAGTTCTGGTTGTTTATTGAATTAATATTACATTGTTAGTTTTGTACTTAGTTGCCTGTAGTCCTCATCTTTTGCTAAAAAACCCCACTGAAACCTGAAATTGATTTGCAAGTTGTGATATGTGTAATAATATTGCTTCAAATAATTGCCAAGGCAATCTGGAAATCTGGCATGCATTCCCAATCCATAGGATCCTTAAGAATGTTTGAGAATCTAACGATTTAAAAAAAATATATGATTCCATTCCAGTATATGCCCACCCTGACAGAAATAATAGTTTATAGCAATCATGTAGTAACCACTGGGGTTGCACAGCTTGCATGACCCTTCCTGCTGTGCATGATATTGTTTTTGTATGCACTGATTTGAAGTGTATTATTCCATTTTCCACTTCAGTGTGTGCATTTTATTGGTAACAGGATAAAGAAAAAGCTTTAATATTCTTCATTTTGATTGAACTGTTGCAATAATCAGTGTTATTACTCCTCTGTTGTAGTTTTGGCAGTTTGGGGAATGGGTAGATGTAGTGATCGATGACCGTCTGCCGGTGAGAGATGGGAAACTTCTGTTCGTCCACTCAGCTGAAGGGGCTGAGTTTTGGAGTGCACTAGTGGAGAAAGCATATGCCAAGTAAGAAGGATTTGACATAGTAGTAAGAGTTTGTTCTGTTCATTTCAAACATCAAAATGATCTAAGTGACTTTGACCATGGCGTAATTGTTTGGGGCCAGATGGGCTGGAGTCCAAAAAGAAAAGGTTGAACTGAATGGCAGTTCTGTGGGTAAAAGTGCCTCGTTGATGGGGAAGTGGTAGCTCAATGGAAGATGTTAAACTTCTGTTCAGAAGATTGTGAGTTCAAATCCTAGCACTGCCACTGTTGGACCCATGAGCAAGGCCCGTAATCTTCAACTGCTGAGTTGTATAAATGAAATAACAAACTAATTTTTTGGATATAAGGGCATCTACCAAAATGTTGTAAATGTTGTTGAATTGAAAGATTGGTTGTAGCTGACTAAAAAGGCTAACATCAACTCCAACCGTCACTGTTAGCACATGAGATGAGCAGAAAAACATCTCAGAATGCAAAGCACATGAAATCTTGAGGTGAATGGGTTAAAACAGCAAAAGATCTCCTCAGGTTTAATTTCTCTCAGCTAAGAGCTGAAATCAGGGTTTACAGTAGTTACAGCCTTATGGTTAGACAAATGTTTTGTTTTTTCCCCAACTATTCCAGATTGAATAACTGCCTGTAGATTAAATACTTGCATGAATAAGCAGGGGTAGAGGTCTTCCTATTACAGTGGCCTTCGAGTGTATATTAAAAAGCGCATGTGTGTGACAGGTTAAACGGTTGTTACGAGGCGCTTTCGGGAGGCTGCACCTCTGAGGGGTTTGAAGACTTTACTGGTGGTGTTACAGAAATGTATGAATTAAAGAAAGCTCCAGGCAACCTCTTCAGCATCATCCGCAGAGCTGTAGAAAGAGGCTCTTTAATGGGCTGCTCTATAGATGTGAGTATATACAGATTACATACTGTATAGTGTACATCAGATTCTGCATTAATAATGGTTTCTAAAGCCTTTCTCACTTTTAGATTACAGGGTTCTTTGACATGGAGGCAGTTACCTTTAAAAAGCTGGTGAAAGGCCATGCTTACTCAGTTACAGGGGTTGAAGAGGTGAGCAAAGAACTTGTTGGCTGGCAAAAGCAGTGCTTACTTGTGACGCTGAACTCTTTTTGGCTAGGTGGATTTGAAAGGAAAACCCATAAAATTGATTCGCATCCGGAACCCCTGGGGAGAGGTGGAATGGACTGGAGCCTGGAGTGACAAGTGAGAAATCTGAATGAATGAATGAATGAATGAATGAATAAATAAATAAATAAATAAATAAATAAATAAATAAATAAATAAATTTGAAGAGCAATAAAAAGGAAAGAAGATGAAGAAAGAGATAAATAGACAGTAATAACAACATTAATTTTGCTTTGCCTTAATTTAGTTCCAAAGAGTGGAACGGGATCGAACCTTCTGTAAGGGCACGTCTGCATAATTGCCAGGAAGACGGAGAGTTCTGGTGCAGTATCAGTGTTACCCACCATTAACCACTGGTAGAAAAAGCTTACATACATAAGTTGGAAAAATAAAATATAACTGGACATGTTTTTATAGAAATTACATTTCACACCTCTTGTAAAACCTGTTGTAAAAGTGTCATGAAAGAAGTTCCTGTGTTCACTTACATTAGAGCAGCTATGTCATCCCCTCATTTTTCTCTTCCTTGAAGCTTTTAAGAAAAACTCTATGTTAATGAGCTAATGAGCTATAACAAGTTCATAATAAAAACACCGAAGGCTCCTTCCATAAATATTCAATGACTATTTTCTTACAGAAACCACCACCATATCAGCAAATAGACCTACCGTATTTTTCGGACTATAAGCCGTTACTTTTTTCCCACGTTTTGAACCCCGCAGCTTAAACAACGAAGCGGCTAATTTTTCACAAGTTCCACAATCTTCAAGCCAAAAAACTGAGAGACTGGTCTAATGTTATGTCTCTCAGTTTTTTGGCTTGAAGATTGTGGAACTTGTGGAAAATTAGCCGCTTTTTTTTAACAAAAAAAACGCACCCCACCTGTGTTCTGAGCTGCACGGCATCAGGAGAAAAAACTTCCATTGGTGGTGATTTTTAAATGCATGACGATGCTAAACGATAAACTCTCCGAGAGAAATAGTTGTGAAAGGAAGGAGGAAGACAGTGAACAATGACTTTCTTGGTCGGCTACTGTTTAGATACAAGCCGATGTAACGCGTTGAGTCTGGGTGAAGGGAGAGCTCGCTAATTCCAGTTGCAACAGAAATTATATAAGCACAGACAGGTTTCCAAAACTCGTGCTTTTTTATTTTTCTTGGCAACAGCGTTACGGGTTAGTCAAAGAATCTTAGAAATAAGCATCAGAAAATAATAAGGACATATTCCTCGGTCTTGCACAAATGCAGTAATTCCCGGAAAAATGCAGTGACGCGCTATTCCCAAAATGCCGCTCTGCTCTTAAAGGAGCCACATCATATTTCACCCATTACACCGTGTAACAGACACTGTCTTTCGTTAAAGCCTGTGTAAAGTTCATTAGCTTATAGACAGGTGCGGCTTATTTATGTTTAAAATAAAAATATTTGTAAAATTCTGTGGGTGCGGCTTATATATGGGTGCGCTTTATAGTCCGGAAATTACGGTATATATATTTTTCTTTATTAGGTAGCAACACGTGTTTAATCTGTTTATTAGCGTTGGTTTATGTAGATCATACTCCGTGCAATTCCCAGTAAATAAGCTGTTATTATAGAAACATTATAGAAATATTATAGAAATACAACAATTCTAGGCCAATCAGATCTGGACTGTAAAAAACAGTAATGAATACTGTTTTAAAATAATGCCATAATGGCTTTTCAAATGTCACCAATTTCATTCAAATAATTTCTGCATCTCTGATTCTCACAAAACAGGATGTCATTCAGTGATTTCATAAAAGAGTTCAGCAGATTGGAGATCTGTAATCTGACAGCAGATGCACTCCAAAGCAGTGAGCTGAAGAAGTGGAACTCGTCGCTGTACCCAGGAGAGTGGAGAAGAGGCAGCACGGCTGGAGGCTGTAGAAACTACCCAGGTACTAAGATAATTAATGGCCATTATTTCATTCACTTTTCCCCCTTTTCTTATGTGATTTAAAAAGAGAGAGACAATTAAGTCTTTGAACAATGTTTTTATAATTTATTATGCATGCAGCTACTTTTTGGATCAATCCCCAGTATAAAATCGTACTAAAGGACACAGACACTGAGGGCCAAGACGGCTGCAGTTTTTTGGTGGCTCTCATGCAGAAGGATCGGAGGCTGTTGCGTCAGGAGGGCAAAGACATGGAAACGATTGGATACGCCATTTATGAGGTAAAAAGCTCATTTGGGCCTTGGGATGAGATTTAAGGCAGGTATTGGTCTACTGTTGGAGGATCACACATATACTAAAATAATACTTCAGCCTAATCTTTATCTAAAACAGATCTGGATAATCACTTTGACACATTATCCCTTTAGGAAAATCCTGATTGTCCTTTTTAGCAGTTGTAGTAATTCATTTTATTGAGCCTGTCATATATTTTATGAGGTACAAGTCTACAAATTTCTGTTCTTTTCAAAAATAGTTTTTGAGGTAATAGTGCACATTACAGCCAAAAAACTATATATATTTATATATACAGTATAGTACAGTACAGTATGTTGCCCTTTATTATACACTTTATAATAACTATTTTAAGATAATATATTGTCCATTGTGTTGGCAGAGGAGAGCAGTGGGTAGTGTTATTGCATCACTGCTCCACGGTCCCTATTTTATTTCCTTAATGACTATAAATGTGAGCATGTTCTGAGATTGAACATTAGCTGTTGAGGGCAGCAATTAAATAAGAACTGTGCGTTTGTGTGCTAAATTCTCTCAAATATTTTTCTTTTTCGAATCTTTTACAGGTTCCCAAAGAGGTATGGGTTTGCCGCACATCTAACAATAACGCAGTTACAGTATGTCTGATCTAAAATAATTCATGAGCCTGTTGTTAATGCTGTCAGGTCAGTGTCTGTTCTGGTGCATTTCTCTGGTTTAAGTTTTGCTTTGAAAAGGAAAGATACATTTGCATGAACAAAAAAAAACCCTCAGAAAGATCTGTATTTCCTTGCCAGTTTCTGGGCAGCACAGCTATGCACCTGAAGCGTGAATTCTTCCTCAAGCACACGTCCACCGCTCGCTCCGAGCTGTTCGTCAACCTACGGGAAGTGAGCTCACGCTTCTGTCTGCCTCCAGGAGAGTACATCATCGTTCCCTCCACCTTTGAGCCACACAAAGAGGGCGATTTTGTGTTGAGGGTTTTCTCTGAAAAAGCCACAGAGTCTGAGTGAGTGGTTTCATTGATCATTTTAGCCATTATTAAATACAAATACAAAATATGTGCTCTGTGTAAACATGATAGTCATTACAGTACATGCAGAAGAATCATATCTTTATCATATCTATGTGCCTTATTTATTGAATGTTATGTTAAATGTAGTATTGTGTATAATGTTTTTAGAAAAAATGTATTAACTTTTCCAGTAATGCAGATTAGCTTTTAGAGTAAATCATTTACAAACACTCCTCCTGCTTTCATATGGGTTTTTTAAATTGATTTTCTGTTCAAGATTGCATTGTTTCAAGTCATTCCTGTGATATAAATAACTATTGCTTTACAATATTGTCTTTAAATGTGTGCTTGCAGTTAAACTAAACAAGCTTAAACTAAACCTGCATTTAACAAATTTGAACAAAAAAAAACAGCTAAGGCTCAAGGGCCATGCTCAGGGGCCAAATAATGGTGGTGGTGGTGCTGGGATTTGAACTCACAACCTTTAATGCAGAAGTATAGCATCTTAACTACTGAGCTACCACTTGCCAATACAATTCACATTTGGCAGCTTAACTGGGCTCCTGAGATTAAGCAATGCTTTACTACTACCACATACTATTTAAAAGCAAAATCACAATTGAAAAGACAGACATTTGCAGCATCTCTTTCAAGGTTTGCAGATTTGTAAAAACGTGCATTTATTCTGATTTAAATGAAGGAAAAATATTATACTAAAAAAATACTCTGTCTGTCTTTTTAAGGGAACTTGATGATGAGCTTTCTGCAGATCTACCAGAGGAGGTAAGTGAATGAGATTTACTCAACACAGGAAAAAAAATGCATACCAAAAAACCTGCATTTCAGTCTCAAATAGTACTTTCACTTTATTAGTGTATATATATATATATATATATATATATATATATATATATATATATATACTACTACTAATACTATACTATACTAATACTATATATATATATATATATATATATATATATATATATATATATATATATATATGTATGTATGTATATATGTATATGTATATACATATATGTATATATCGACTCCAATAGCCTGTTTATGATGACTGAAACCCACCTGGAAAAGCACTTGAGATTAGAAATCTGCAGTTTCTCATATTACCTCTAAACAACTCGTTTTCTACATTTTTGTGATTCTATTTTTTAATAGATTTACAAATATCTCATTAATAATTATATATTTGATCTATAATAATTGTAGCTGTCCACTGGATTTTACATTATTGGTTAGAGATTTTGAATTTAAACAAACAACAACAAAAAAAAGAGATATAATAAATAATTACATTTTGATTTCTGTAGCCTGTACTACAGGAGAGTGAGATTGATGAAGGATTCAAAGCTCTTTTCATCACGCTGGCTGGAAAGGTGAGGAGACGAAAGTGTAAAACAACTTCTTACTTTGTAATTACTGACACATTAAAACCCCTTTTAAATATTGCTCTCTTGGCCTGTAGGAAATGGAGCTTGATATCCCAAAGCTGCAGATTATTCTGAATCGTGTTGTAAGCAAACGTAAGTGTTCTTTAAAGTGTCCTTGGGTTTTTTTCTTTTTTTTCTGTGTTTACAGCTATACTGTCACTTTAACGGTATAAACATGGTATACAATGTTAAAATTTGTCTAAGCGGAATGGAATAAAATGTATATATCACTTTGCACTCCTTGCTTATAGAAGACCCTGTTAGCACAGTTCTATCTTGTGCTTACGTTCTGAATAGAAGCTGTTGCTCAGGATCAGCACAATATTAAACCCAGACTATACACTGGATTATGTTCATTTGAGGAAATCCTGATGAGATTAATATTTAAATTGAAAGCATTTTTATAACATTTAAGTTGAGCTTCTTGTTTCTCTTTACAGACAAAGAGTTAAAAACAAATGGTTTTGAGAAGGAGGCTTGCCGAAGCATGATCAGCCTTCTGGATGTATCCTTTCATGTCGCATCAACGTAGCATTCTTTTGTATTTGTATTCTACTATAATGATACAATTCTACACATAGCCTTAGCATGGTGTGTGCAGACAACTGGAAAAGGAAGGTTGGGCTTAACAGATTTTCATCTGCTATGGGAGAAGATTAAACGATATCTTGTTAGTAATGTGTATTACTTGGATGAATTGGAACCAGTTTTCCAATTAGACTAAACATGTACTACTCCACTTTGTTAACATTGTTTCCCCTTCTCTTTCACATGACTACACTGGAAAATATCAGACTGTGTTTAGAGATTTTGACTTGGACAAGTCGGGCACCATGAACTCCTATGAAATGCGCCTGGCTTTAGAAGCCGCAGGTACAGACGACTCATTGCATAGAATCACATTGTGGTTTAAAAATACTTGAAAAAAACAAAAAACAAACAGCACTCAAATATTCACTTCATTTTGTCAGGTTTCAAGCTGACGAACCACATTTTCCAATTAATAATCTTGCGGTACGCTAAGCCAGACATGAACGTAGACTTCGACAGCTTTGTGACCTGTCTGATCCGTCTGGAGAGCATGTTCAGTGAGTGGTTATACAAACACACCTCGTAAATGCTGTGCATCTGAAGTCAAGAAGTAAACATCATGGAATACGCTGATACAGAAAAATAATCAGGGACTGAGTGGTGTGATGCCTTTACTGTCCTATAACAATACATCCTGAAGTGTTTTATTTCTCTAAAAGCAATCAGGCTGATTACAACAATTTATTTATATATTTAAAAAAAAAAAAAAAAAAAAGGGTCAGGTAAAAAAGCTGTATACTTGTCACATGTAATTTACAGTACAGTGAAATTCTTCATATATCCCAACTGGGGTCAGTCATGATACAGCACCACTGGACCACTGAGGGTTAAAGGCCTTGTTCAGGGGCCCTTGGCAATAACCACTGAGCTACAACAGCAACATAGCTTACTTTTTTATCCATTTATAGTTACATATATTTGCACTATAGCTGTTCCAGCATGACCATGCCTTTGTGCACAAAGCCAGCTCCATTCAGATATGGTTTGCATGGGGTGGAGTGAAAGATCTTGAGTGGCATGCTATGGAGCTCTGACCTCAACCCTATTGAAATAAAAAATGCTGACTGCCCCCTTGTGGCTGAATGAGCACAATTTTCAATTGTACATTCACACTCTAGAATGTAATCGTATATATATTTAGAGTGGATGTTATATTAACAGCAAATGGGCCCATTTATGTCAAATGGGATGTTAAAAAAAATATGTAGGAATCGTGAGGGTGTCCACAAACTTCATGCAGATTTTCATACACGCTTTCATTCACGATTCACGTCTTTATGTAACTAAATTAACAGCTTGTGATTGATTAAAGAATTTACATTTATAAAAGTCTAATATAAGATATATACCATTTATTGTTCTTTTCCAAACTGTTATGACAAACATTAAGACACAGAGTGTCACAGAGTGTCTTTGGATGCAGTAGCATGAAAATTTCCCTTCACTTGAACTAGGAGACCCAAATCTGTTCCAGCATGACAATGCCCTTGTGCACAAAGCAAACTCCTTTATATATATACTTTGCATGGGTTGAAATGAAAGATCTCCTGCTATAGAGCTCTGGCCTCAACCCTATTAAACACCCCAGGCCTCCTCACCTCACCTACATCAGTACCAGACTTTACTAACACACTTGTGTCTGGATGAGCACAAATCTCTACCAGCACACTCCAAAATCTAGAGGAACATATTTCCAGAATAGTAGTAGAGAGAGAGAATTTTAAGAGCAAATTGGGACTCAAGGTGGAATGCGATGCTCAAAAAGCACATACCAAATTTGTAGGTGTCCACAAACTTTTGGCAATATAGTGTAAGTGTGCTGTTGAAAATTATATGCCAAAAAATCTATATCTGGTGTTTTATTATATAAAGGCAAATATTTATATTATGTATATTCCCAAACAGAGACATTTCAAACCATGGACACAGATGCAGATGGAGTGGTGTCCTTCAGTTTCTCCCAGGTTTGTCCACTTGTCCAATAGTTTTTCATTACAGTGATCACACAAATCTTATATTATTTTTATTTCTGTCTTTTTTCAGTGGATCTCCCTTACCATGTTTACATAGAGAAACGCTTTTCATTTTTCAACACACGTAAATCTCAAGCATGTCAAAGATGGTGCTGTTGAGTCTTCATCCAGTTTTCAGAGGGAAAAACTACTGCCTGTATTGGAAATGCTTGTGCACTGAGCTGTCTTAACTAGACCCGATTTCTCTGTGAAACTCTGGCATTATCTGCATTTTATTTTTAACTAATTAATCCTATTTTTTAGCATTTATAACCTTTTTTTGTCTTCCAATATATACCAACTATTCATTGGAATAAAATGAAATAAAAAGTTAAATTAAATTACAAAATGAAAACCTTATTTTTCAATAATATGTAATGTGTAATAAAAAGGTGTAATATAGGTAATTTGGGATATATATATATATATATATATATATATATATATATATATATATATATATATATATATATATATATATATATATATATTATACAGTGCCCTCCACAATTATTGGCACCCCTGTTTAAGATGTGGTCGTGGACTTCTAAAAATTCTCCTTTTTTTTAAAACAACATAGAACCCAAATGCAAAAAAAGAGAAAAATCCAACCTTTCATTTAAGTACATAACTTTGGTGGTAAAAAATCATACATTTAAGAAAAAAAAAAAAACTTGAAATCATGTGTCCCACAATTATTGGCACCCCTAACAATTCCTCAGAAAAATTTAATTGTTTTTTTTTTTTTTATATATTTTTCTGTAGTTGCTAAGGTTGGTCAGGGTATCTAGGGACTTTTAATTAGTAATTCATGATTTCCTGTTTCCTGGGGTATAAATATGACGTGACACAGAGGCCTAATTCTCTTACCCATTTGTCAACATGGCAAAGACAAGAGAACACACCATTCAAGTAAGGCAGATGTGTGTCGACCTTCATAAGTCAGGCAATGGCTACAAGAAAATAGCCACTCGCCTTAACTTGCCGGTATCTACAGTCAGAGGAATCATTAAGAAGTTTAAAACAACTGGAACAGTGACAAACAAGGCTGGAAGAGGTCCCAAGTTTATCTTGCCACAACGCACAGTGAGGAGGATGGTAAGAGAAGTAAAAAAATTTCCCAAGCTCACCGTCACAGAATTGCATCAAAGAGTGGCATCTTGGGGTCACAGAGTCTCCAAAACAACCATCAGACGCTCTCTACATGCCAACAAGCTGTTTGGGAGGCATGCAAGGAAAAAGCCTTTTCTCACTAACACTCACAAACGTAAACGTCTGGAGTTTGCTAAGCGGTACTGGGACTTCAACTGGGATCGTGTGCTTTGGTCAGATGAGACTAAGATTGAGCTTTTTGGCAACAAACACTCTAAGTGGGTCTGGCGTAAAACAAAAGATGAGTATGCCGAAAAGCACCTCATGCCCACCGTGAAGTATGGTGGAGGATCTGTGATGCTGTGGGCCTGTTTCTCTTCAAAGGCCCTGGGAACCTTGTTAGGGTGCATGGCATTATGAACGCTTTGAAGTACCAGGATATTTTAAATAAAAACCTGATGGCCTCTGCCAGAAAGCTGAAGATGGGTCGTCATTGGGTCTTTCAGCAGGATAATGATCCAAAACATGTGGCAAAATCTACACAAAAGTGGTTCAGCAGTCACAAACTCAAGGTCCTCCCATGGCCATCTCAGTCCCCAGACCTCAACCCAATCGAAAACCTGTGGGGCGAGCTAAAGAGAAGAGTGCATAAGAGAGGACCCAGGACACTGGATGATCTAGAAAGATTGTGCAAAGAAGAATGGTCAAGAATCCCTCTCTCTGTGTTCTCCAATCTTGTGAAATGTTATAGGAGGAGATTAAGTGCTGTCTTGTTGGCAAAAGGAGGTTGTACAAAGTATTAACATCAGGGGTGCTAATAATTGTGGCACACATGATTTCAAGTTTTTTTTTTCTCTAAATGTGATTTTTTTTTTTTACCACCAAAGTAATGTACTTAAATAAAAGGTTGGATTGTTCTCTTTTTTTGCATTTGGGTTCTATGTTGTTTAAAAAAAAAAAAGGAGAATTTTTTGAAGTCCACGACCACATCTTAAACAGGGGTGCCAATAATTGTGGAGGGCACTGTATATACAGTGTTGTGCTCGTTACTAAAAAATAGTAACTAGTTACAGTTACTCGTTACTTCATTCAAAAAGTAACTCAGTTACTTTGTTGATTACTTACACCAAAAAGTAACGCGTTACTGTTAAAAGTAACTTTTTAGTTTTTTAAAGCACCTTCTTTATTGTTCCCATTAATGTCCTTTTATGCATTATGGTCTACAAACACAAAACTGACTTAAACACACAGTAATTTTTAAACACTTTTATTAAAGTCAGACCAGCACAAACTTAATATATCACAAGGATTTCTGAAATAAATAACAAAACAAGCTGAATAATATATTCACAATCAAAAACTAAAGTGGCTTCTGCTGTTGTGTTGAGCTCTTAAACATGTTCCTTTCACAGCTGAAGTATGAAAACTATCAACAATGTAGAACAGAACACCAGGTTAGCGCATAGCTTCTAGCTCCTCAGGCATGGAGGTCCTGGAGGTGTTTCAACAGATTGGAGTTGCTGTTTATCGCAGTAGATACGAGCTTCGAACCAGAAAGACACAGCTTACATATGACTTAAAAGTTTTTGTCTTTATACTCAACTAAAGTGAAATAATGAGCATATTTCCACTTTGAGAAACTAGTCTTGCTCTCGCCTCGACTCGCCACTACTGCCGCACAGACCTGAATAAACGGAGACACGCCCACAGTGCGTCTTCTTCGGGTTTACAGTGATTTATCCATATTTAACCAATCATACAATGCGTCGCTGCTGTAAGCAAGTTAGACTGTAGTCTACACTTCAGCCGAAATTCATTCATTTAAAAAAGTAACGGGTAACGCACCATACGGTAACGGTATATATATATATTGCATTACATTTTCCATTCACTTGAAATAGCAGACCTCAACCTGTTCCAGCATGACAATGCCCCTGTGCAAAAGTGATATGGTGTACATAGGTTGGAGTGGAAGATCTTAAGTGGCTACAAAGGTCTGACCTCAACCCTATTGAGCACTGTTGGGATTCAAATGCCTCCATGAACTTGAATGAGCAAAGATTTTCACAATCTAGTGGAACATTTGCCCAGAAGAGTGAAGCTCTTAGAGACTAAATATGACATTTTTATTTCAAATTATTTAAAAAGCAAATATCATTGTCATTATATAATATCATTATCGTGCATTTATTTATGGGCCCAATAGTCTGGACACATATTGGGTGTCAATCTGCAAAATACAGATAAAAAAATCTGATGTTGCTCCAGCAAATTTCTTGAAATTAATCACACTGATGAAAACTAGAATTGTATTATTTCAATTTATTTTGTAAAACCTGACAGAGAGTCTTAAAATACACACTATTAGGAATAATAAATCATATTCACTCACCAGTTATTTCATCTGGGACACCTGCACTTTCATGCAATTATCTAATCAGCCAATCCAATTATCAATCATGTGGCAGCAGCACAATGCATACAAGTCAAGCACATTAAACAGTATGCGAGGGGAAATGTGCTGTCCCTTACTATGAGCGTGGTCTTGTTGGATCAAGTATTTGAGGAAATAATGGGGTCTGAGATGTTCACATCCACGGAATACCACATTGGGTTATAATACACGAAACAGGCAAAGGTTCTCGTATTGCAGATTTGAGCAGATGTTCCTAATGAACTGGCCAGTGAATGTATGTATAAACATGAGATACTACGGTGGCTAAGAAGCACCAAACAAATTTACAAATCAGAAACCGACAATTCAGACAAACCTGAAAAGGTAGGTTTAGTTTGCAAATGGAATACTTACTGCTCACTGGACAAGACATCTGTCATTCGCTACAGCTGTGGCAGGAGGAAGTCTGCGCTTGTGTGTTGAAGTTTTGGAAAAAAAATGGTTTAAAGTAAACGCAGAACTACACAAACGTACAAGAAACAAAGTTATAAGATATACAGGAAGCAGGAAAGTGTGTATTTGAAATGAGAGATGTCTTGTCAAATGAGTGGTAAGTATTTTATTCACAAACTATACATACCTTTTCCAGTTTGTCTGAATTGTCATTGTGTTTTCTGGGTTGTTTTTTTTTTTTGTTTGTTTTTTTATTTTAATATTATTTTTATTTTGGTTTTCGATTGGTTAATTTGTTTTTGGATTTTTATTTTGGTTTTGGCTTGGTTAATTTGTTTTTGGATTTGGATGAGTAAATTTTGTTTCTGGTTTGCATTTCTCGGCCACCTTACAATACCTACCAAATCAGTATTATATATAAAGCAGTTACCAACACACAATCCTAAACCCAACTATGTGGACTTTTACAATGATACACCTGCTGACTGCAGCAATCATCAAAAAACTTTGGTTTCTATGGCCAGCACAAGCTTCTGTGATCACCTGCACGGAGTGGCTCTTTAGTCTCTGGAGCATTAATGGCTAAGCCATGCCTCTACAGGCTGCCTCTACTTGGACACAGCAATAATCTCATCCAGGCTCATCTTGTCCATGTCTCCTAGCTGAGTGCCAGTCCTTCACTTACAGGCATGTTAATATGGGCAGTGAGGAGTGGGGTGCTCTTCCCTTCTCTCAGCACAAACACCTGCGGTTAATAAAGAGGGCAGCATTTCAAAATAGACTTATCCATCAGGATGGATACAGGAAGTTTATGTAATGTAAAAAAAATAAAAATCTCACCTTGATAATGTCTGAAATCCCTTTATCACTCAGACACTCCACAAAAGTGTCAATAAGATAATTAAGCCCTGGAACCAGTAGGGGGATCTGCAGACAACACAACAAGGCATAGTCCATTTCCTGCTCGCTCAACATGCTCTTGCTCAATGAAATTTGAGCAAAAATATGTAGCTTACCTTAAAGAAGGCTGTCCGCATGCTGTACAGATTCTCATCAAACAGGAAACTGATAACTAGGTTCATGACAGGGCGGCATGCTGCTGTGTTCTGGATGTTCAGAGTCAGTTTGAAGGACGGGCCTAAGCCTTGAACCTAACAACAAAAAACTGTCTGTTACAATCTTTATTTTAATTATAGTTAACTTTCTGTTCATGCAGCTGATCACATCAAACAACATCAAACTAGTGTTCCACCAAGAAATGCTAACATTTGTATTAACTAAATATATTTGTAACTAAATAAATATATTTTTTATTAGTGGTTGTTTTAATTATCACTAAATATGGTACGTGGTTCTTTTAGGAAGTATGTTCTGATTCCATTGCGTCAATGCTGAAATTGTGTGGGAAGGCAAAGTTTCGTGACTAAAAATTATATATTTTTTTTATATGCGAGGAAAGAAAGGACGTCATGAATATGTAAGTTGCGTTGAAGGTTTTTAAATTTGTCCTCTTTCATATTTATTCGTTTATATTTGTAATAAAAATGAGCAAACAGAAATGTTCACTGCATTAATCGTGTGTTAATAAAATGCTTTTTATTTTAAAAAAGTGCCATTAAAATGAATTTGCGTTAATTTTGGCAGCCCTAATATACACGTGCATACATACAAACACACACACACACACACACACACAACATGTCACCGACTTGTGAACCTTCGAGTTGTGAACTTTCACAGACACGAACAAACCTGCTCTCTTCTTCTCTCTTCACCCCATGCCAGCCCCTGAATGCCAACTATATTGTACTGCCATTTTAAGGTACCGTAGAAGTAAAAATAATTTATTTATGGTATTTTTGTGTATGTACTTTTTTATGCATTACATTGTAAGAGGTGGTATCAAAAAGTTTCTGATTCTGTTTATACAAAAATACTTTTATTTATCTATGATCACACACTATCACCCTCAAAATAGTGTACCCAGCGTTCCTGCCGCTTCTGGAATGTGTCCTGGAGGTCATCTTTTCAAGCGTATCAGGCACCTTCTGCTATTCACGCTGGATCAATGCACCAGTGTCAAAAAGGCGACCTTTAAGCTGGATCCTCATCTTTTGAATTAAATGCGAATTCCGCAAGAACCGAATATGTTGAGCATGGTGGGTGCTTAAGTGAGATCATGTTTCCGGCGAGAAACTCATGTGTGAGGAGAGCTCGGTGGTAAAGTGCGCACGTGGTCAGAATAGCAGACGTGGTGACGCACGTCATCAGAAGAGCACCAGTTGCACAGCTCTCTATGTTTGGCATACTGACTTATGAAGGTCGGTGCTCCCTGTAACTGTGCGTGCAGCCTTGTGCTGCCATCTGTTGGCGTGTTATAAAAACTAGTCTCAAACCTTTTTGATACCACCTTGTATATATTTGTGTCACAATATACATCTATCTATATCAAAAAGTATATAAAAGGATATCCCCTATCCCCTATGTGATATGTTTAAACCTATTTTTGTTTGAATGTTTGAATCCTGGTGGGTCTCATGCTAGGAGACCCCTACCTCCATCGTCAAAGCAATGGGCCCTACTAAATATTTTGATAGGAGTGAAAATTATGGACGTTTTACTCAGTGGCCTTTACAGTCATGACATTTCTGAGACTTATGGGAGATTTCGGACTGACATGTCAGACAGCACTCACCACCACAGTCATCAAAACATAAGAATACTGTAGAAAATGGTACTCATTACTACATTATAGCTTTGAAGACTTGAAGAATCTGTGCCATGGTTCCTTGTAGTTGTTTTAGTAACCTGGCTTAACCTAACACCTTATTAAAGCACACTAATGTTGCTTTTGCCTTCCATTTATAGCCTGGAAAAAGGCCTTGTCTCCAATTTGATGTCAAATGTTTCTAATAGAAGGTCAAAAACTTTTGTCCATCTACTAAAACCCTTTAAATTAGTTCTGTATGAAATGAGCCCATTGCTTTAAAATGGTTGGCTGGGAATGTCTATGGACATAGCTGCTTAAGCTGTGTTAACTGGTAACTAGAATAATTATCTGCCAAAACCATGTTTACACTCACCACTGCATTCATCTTCAAAGGTTCAGTCAAGCTGGCTGACATAGGAGTGAGGCTGGACTCCAAGGCTTTGACATAGGCCCTGGCTGCAGCTAGCCGCAGCCTGCTCAAGTCCATTTGGAAGGCTCTATGCATGGCTACACAAGAGTCCACAGACAATACCATTTCAGAGTCATAAATAATGAACCATTAGAGGAAATTATGACAAAAAGCTTCTTTCAGATACACACTATGTAGGCATGTGTGCTTTGCGTGGACATACCCACAGCATTCTCCCTTTCTCTCATGGTCTGGTCCACATAAAGCTTGGTTTTCTTGGGCACGTTTAGTCGGATGCTTTGGGCTATTGGGGGGCCAGAGATGGAGTCCCTGTCATCAAACACAGCTGTCCTCTTCAAGATCTTAACAATCAGACCACCTCCTGCACATCATAAAAACATATTCAAACCAGTAAATAAAGTACAGGTGATAAAGACACTAAGATTAAGATCTTAACTAATAAAATGTAAAACATTTTTAGGGTTGGAAATCGGGCTCCGCCTATCAATTATTTTTTCGAGTATTTTACCAATTATTCTATCGATTAATCGGATAAGAAGTACTTTTTCTTTATTACTAAATATACAAGGGAAAATAAGACGTTTTTTTTTAAACAAACAAATATTTGTTTCCTTTTTTAAAAAATTACAATTTTAATTGCTAGTATTGCATAAAAGAATATCAGTAAACTAAACCCATTTAGTGCAAATACAAATATATAAGTAAAAAAAAAAAATCATAATTAAAAATGTAAACGCACTGTAAAGAGTTTTCTTTATGTTTCAGTTTGAAATTATCCCAAACTTTGTCGTTTTCTTTAGCCTGAATCATCTTCTCACCCCTTGTTTCGTTGAACCCCCCCATGTCCTCCTGTGTTTACCTGTCCAGAGCGGTCCAGAGTCAGAATCAGACGGTGCGTTAGTAATAATGGTCTGTGGGGAAAATACAGTGCTCTATGTGTAGCTTAATGGACTAAACAAAGCCTAGAGGCAAATAATTGCCTTAATGTTATTGTTTTTTTCTTTTCAAATTACTCGAGAAATAAGTTCAGCCCCAGTTGGGAAAACGTGTTTGAGAAAAACGTGTTTGTGAAAACATGATGTGATAAACCTGCCATTGATTATTGACCCTCACCCTCACCATTTCCTATATCCACAATATCCTGTACATACCGCACACTGTGTTTTGAAAAGAACAATGTTTTTTTTTTACAGTACCTTTGGTGGTCATGATTAGGGTGCCTTCTTCACGACCATAACGGCCAAAACAGATGCTGGTCACCACGTCCTGTGAGAGGAAGATGTAATACACAACGGTTCAGCTTATTAAAAACAGAAAATTGGGCAATTAAAAATATGATCTGATACATGGGGTATTAGGCAGTCAATTGCTATATGTTGCAATATAAATGCATGAAACTTCTTTCAAATTGATATTTAGAATAATATAATGGCATACAAAAGATCAATATTTTCACACTGCAATCTCTAAGAAGCACATTAGATTTATGTTCAAACTCCTGATGTCACCCAAATGAGGATGGGTTCCCTTTGAGTCTGGTTCCTCTCAAGGTTTCTTCCTCATAACATCTAAGGGAGTTTTCCATGCTACAGTCGCCATGGCTGCTCATCAGAGATAAATGCACACCATTCACCTTAACTGTTGATTTCTGTAAAGCTGCTTTGAGACAATGTCTGTTGTGAAAAGCGCTATAGAAATAAACTTGACTTGACACATAGTTTTCTTTGGTACCAACTACACCGGAAGCATTTAAAAGTATGCAAAATGCTGGACTACCCATTCCATAGATTATTGTGTGTAGGTACATCACTTTGAAAATGTGGTCATTTTTTTAAATTTGAATTTGATATATTAGAGAATACACATTTTACATATTTACAACAAATTGTCAGACAAGGCCATTTCACTTACTATTGCTTCTAACAATATACTTTTATTAAGAAGGGGTAGCTCAGTGGGAAAGATGTTGGACTTCTGATTGGAAGGTCATGGGTACAAATCCACAGCTACCACTTCTGGGCTTAGCTGTACAACTGAGGTAGCTGTAAGTCGCTTTGGATAAAGGTGTATTTCAAATGCAGTCAACTTAAATCTCAGCTCTCATTACGGCTCTATGAATTTTACCGGCGTTTTGATGGTGCTGACTACGTTCTTGTCACGATACACATGGACCTCACAGTTAGCCAGAGCCACCAGTATGGCCTGGAAGCCCCGTGCTGGCAATTCCAGAAGTGCCATAGTGGTGACTGGAGCAGGCAGGTAAGTCGTCCATAGCTTCTTCCCCTTTAAAAAAAAAAGATCTGATTGTTGGAATAACTGTACACTAGTGCCACAGTTTGGGCATTTAAAAGGCTTTACATTACAAAGAAAAGCTGCAGTGATTGCATTACAAAAGAAAAATAATAATAAATAAATTAAAAAAAAGAGTGAATCCCTGGATGACATAGATAAATCTATTTGTATAAATCGATGTGTATGTTCAGTTAGACCTTCTGAGTGAAGCTCTGCATAGTCTCCTGAGCACAGCCGACCACCACATTCTTGCCCATTCTGACCAGTCCAACAGGGTGAGAGGACAGCTCAATGCAGTACTTAGGCTTCTGCGAGTCCCTGTAACAAAAAAATTTACAGAATTCAGGATGTGCTGAGATTGATTTCTGATGCACTGCACTGTGCTGGTCACAAATGAACTGGTTGCCCGCATACCTGCGTAGTATATAGATGTTCCCATTACGACAGGCTACAATGATTCTGAACTCGATGTCAAACTGACCGTTCACATCCATGAGTGTAGGGACGCTGGGAAGAGACATCTGCAAAGACAATGATCAGTTTGAACGTTCACCTTTGAACACCTTGGATATACTTGTGTCATAAAACTGAACTACTGACCTTTGAGAGAATGGTAAAAGCTTCCGGGTCCAAGATATAAACATCTTGGCTTTCTGTGCCAATAACCAGACAGCTGACTGCATCATCATCCGCCATGTTTTCTTTAGGGTCCCTATGCATGTAATAATTGTCTAAGAGCAGACAAAAAAGACAGACATTGTTTATCAAAGCTGCAAAGTGAATCATAAAATAATTTTACAACATTTTTACAGTCTGTTCTCTTATTCATGACTTTTATATTGACCTAGCTGCATGATCAAATGTGAAAAATAATTGATGTCATTTAAATAATCACTTGAACAAGAACATTAATCAATAAAGTACAGTATGTAGAATAACATGAATTAGAAAAATTGTATATAAAATTATAGGTATTAGGGTTAAAAATCTGCACTAATTTTGCCAACTTTAACAAAATAGTGGCCAATATCTATATTTACAACCCCAATTAATTTGGGAAAACATCTGGAAACTGAGGAGACCAGTTTTGGGAGAGAAATGTTGCCACATCTGTGGCTGATACAGGAGTCTAGCTTTCGACAGTTCTGGGTGTCCTTTGTTGTATTTTTTCTTTCATGACGCCAAATGTTTTCAAAATAGTGAAAGGTCCACAATTGTGTAGACACAGTCTTTCACAGATTAGTGAAGCTCTGGCTATCTTTACTTCTGAGAGACTCTGCCTCTTCAATATACACTATTTAAACACAGTCATCTTACCGACATGTTGTCAATTAACCTCTTTAGTTGCAAAATGTTTCTTCAAAAAGTTTAATAACACTTACTTTTTCCAGACTTTGCCTTATGACAAAATGTTTGAGGCATGTTGCAGCCATTAAATTTAAATATATACAATTAGGTAATTTTTTCCTTAAAATAGTACATTTCCTCATTTCAAACACGTTTTCGATGTGCTATTGTGAATAAAATATGGGTTCATGAAATTAGCAAATCATTGGATTCTGTTTTTTATGTACATTTTACAAAGTGTCCCAACTTTTTTTGGAATAGGGGTTGTACTGTACATACACAACTGTTTGCACATGTGTGTATGTGAGTAAGACAAGACCACCTGTCTGCGTATGGGCTGCTCTTTGTAAAGGTTAACATACGACTCCATTTCCTGTGGTTCAAGGATAAGGAACCTAAAACAGAATGCGATAATACACAATTCAAAATGCCTTCAATCTGATTGCAAAACAATGGAATGTTAACAGGCATGTAAAAAAAGTGTGCAATTGTAATTTTTTTATGCAGCGTTACCGTAGTGATCGGACTGATAGCGGAATGTCAGCCTTATCTCTGAAGAACAGAAGGAAACAACTTCTCAACAGCATGACTTTAATACTTTTTTTAACAGACTTAAATTCCATTGCACAAATCTGCAGAGTTATGCAACTTACCTTATACTCTCTAACATTTCTTTTAGTGTCAATGGGTCAATCATGTCCTTGAAAGACAAAGCAACACAGGATTATATATACATACACAGACATATACATTAGACTATCATACTAAAAACTGGGAAATTATTTTTTATATTATTATTTTTTAATCAAAGAATGATGAATTTTGATACAAGAGGGAATTCTTGAAATAAGACGGGAAGGGAGCACATGCAGCTAAACCTATACCTGAAAAATATCAAACAATTAAAAATAAAATCTCATACATCGTTTAAGAAAATAATAATAATAATAAAATAAACATTTCTTTTAATCTCAAAAGGTTTTAATTTAAATGTAAAATGTAATAATTACTTTGATAATTATAATGCATAATAATGTAGTAAAATGACCTATAATTTATTATTATTAAATCATTGGAAGCCCCACTTACAGTATTGAATTGTATATAATCAATCACTTATAATATTACATTCCATATGCTCCATCACTTATAGTATTGTATTTGATACTATCTATCATTTATAGTATTGAATTCTATATGATCTATCACTTATAGCTTAAAGAAATGTGCTGTATCATTTATAGTTTTAGATACTACATGATCGATTACTTACACTATTGAATTGCATATCATTTATTATGTAGAGTATTGACTTCTATATGATCTATAATTTATAGTATTGAATTCTATTTGCTCCATCCCTTATAGTATTGAATTTCCTATGATCTGTAATTTATAGTATTGAATTCTATATGCTACATCACTTATAGTATTACATTATATATGCTTTATCACTTATAGTATTTAATTCCATATGCTCTTATCACTTTTAGTATTTAATTCCATACGATCTATCATTTATAGTATTGAATTCTAAATGATCTATCCCTTATAGTATTGAATAAGATATGATCTATCACATTAATAGTATGACTTCTATATTATATGGCCACTTGACCATCACTTATGCGCTTGCTATGATAAATACCACATAAACAGAGCACCTAAATGTAAGACACACAGTAAAATTATTTCATTCAATCCACTAAAAACAGTCAGTAGCAATTATTTGCTGCAAGTTGCCCCTACTGTAAGATCCCACACAACACTCTGAGGTGTGACGTAAGGCTCGTTTACCCCTCTAGCCTGACTCCATACATCCTGCTCCAGGGGGTTGACCTCCAGAGTGGGAAGAGTAAACTTGAAATAAGGCCGCAGGTTCTTGTAGATGTAGATGAAGGGGCCTGAGGCCACAGCGATGGCAGGGGTACGAGGCTCATGTTGGTCCATGAGAAAAGACACCAGACCGGTGGGTAAGTCCAGCAGGGTGTTCTCACTGAGCAACCCCGTGCCACGATAAACCTTCAGCTTCATGTTGCCTGTTCCTGTACCCAGATCACCTACCACCAGCTATAATGCACACACATACACACATAACACACAAACATCAAATAAAATACAAGCATCACAGGAGTTCAGAAATCAGCCTGTCTGGCACCAACAACCATGCCAGAGTCCCTTTGAGTGTCAATGAGATAAAATCTTTTAGTTTTTCCCCCTATTTTAAAGTTGGATGTTATTATTACCTGAAGCTCATGACTTCATCTGCATAATTTGATGCATTATGCTGCTATCACATGATTTGGATTGAAAAAATTCAAATGTGCAAGCATTTCGGTTTTGCCTTAGTCTCTGATAGTTAATTGTTTGAACTACTGGCAAAAATCCATGCCGATAGTTTTTCCGGGTTGCTTTATACAGTACAAATGCGGCCTCTAGATTACAGATGCCAGGTGCTGTTTTTTTTATATTTTTTATTTAATTTGGGTGAAGCTGTTATTTATTTGTGTTACTTTTTGTTTTAGTCTAAATGCATGTCTTAGATTTTTCACAATACTTATTGATAGAATTAATATATACATATTTATTTTATTCAGCAACTTTTCATGATTCAGTACTGTTTGAAGTGTTATGTTAGTTTTATTTTCCAGTATTAATTTTATCGGTTAATTAATCGGTTGTTGGTTATCCACTATCAGTCGATCTCTAGCCGCTGATCTACTGAACCAGCATGGGGGTGGGAATTTAAAGCACTTCTGAACGTCAATTTGGATGACAGGCTTTATTAAATGTCATTGAATAAAATGTACAATTTGAATCAGCATATATGATCGGTGACCTAAATTAAATAAACAAATATGGCAAGTATATAAGTCAGAGCATGAGCATGAAAATAGACGAGGTCAAACTCTCACCTTGTTCTCACCATCTCCATGCAAATCAGCCAGAGCTGAGAAGAGTACAACAAATATAAAACATCAAATTGTGTTCAGTTATAGATTTCAGTGATTGGTTGTATTATGTGATCAATAGAACTACTCAGCAAGGATTTCCTGATCCCATTCCCTGATCCCATGAATGATTAGATAGTTGACTTACTGATGCATGAAGAAAAAGTGTATAAATTGGCAACAGGATCATAGTGTGCATCAAGCCATTTGGAAGTAGACATTGCACTGGAAGGAAAAGAAAGAGGAAAAGAGCCTGAAAATTTCCTGCAACATGACAATATTGAAAGAATATAAACACAGCATTATCAGAATCCCCATGTAGACAGTTTACTAACTTGGACGATTCAGCTAGTTTCGTTATATCCAGCTACAAACCTGTCCGTCATATAATCACTGATTAGATTAGTGAGCCATTTCTGTAATTATTCGTAAGGCTGACAGTACTGCAGTATAGCATGCTAGCACTCCTGGCCTTTTAGCCGCTAGCATTAAAGATGCAGCCCCAGCTACTGACCTGTCTTTCATCTCCACAGGAACTGAACTCATGTTAGCTTTTACTGTATATCCTGTATAAATCCCAGCCCAGGTGCTGTCACCGATATAACAACCAGCTAGCTAAAAGCATGTCTGTAATCCTTAGATCGGCTTTCCACGTTTCCATAGAAACAGCAATGGCGGCATATGAGCGTGAATTCGCGGTGCAATGAAAATAGTTGACCCATCAAAAAAATCGTCCATTAGGCGCAAACGCGCATGCGCGCTATGTGGCGCACGCGTCGGATACTTTCGCGGTACGGACCCGCAGCGTTGTATCACCCTGTAGGAAGAGGGTACATTAAATGTCACGTGATCCATGACGTGGAAATCAGTAGCAAGTAGAATTATTCTCTTCTTCTGCTTTGTCTTCTTCTCCTGCTGCTGCTCCTCTTCTTCATCATCTTTTTTGCTGTGTCTTATTCTCTTTCTTCTCCTCCTGCTCTTATATTTCTTCATCTTTTTCGTCTTTGACTTCTCCTCCTCCTGCTGCTCTTCTTCTTATTCATTTTTTTCTTTTGCTTTGTCTTCTTTTTCTTCGCCTCCTACTCCTGCTGCTTCTCTTCATCTTCTTCATCATCTTCTTCTTTTGCTGTGTCTTCTCCTCCTCCTCCTCCTCCTGCTGCTCTTCTT